>NW_025953566.1:175744-857808 GCF_022495145.1 Xylaria bambusicola
TTTCAAAAAATACCCCACACTTTTATTTCACCTAACCAACCCCATCCCCCACGCCCCTACTCTCAAGCTTTTTATTTTCTTTAATTAAACTAAAAAAAAAAAAAAAAAAAAAAAAAAAAAAAAAAAAAAGCAATAAGACAACGTTCAATAAGCGAGAGAAACAAGGACCCATTATATGCCGTTTCAATAATGTTTTGGCGTGGCGGCTCTCAGCCAAGAAAGCGCGTCGCAATTTGGCACTTTTGCAAATCTCGCGCTAGGTACATTTCGTGCTAGCGGATGTTGCAAGTCGTCGAGATGTTTCTGCCCGGATTGTCGAGGCCGGTAGGCCGGTAGGCCGGGAGACGGGTTGGGACGGACCGGGGCCTGCTTAGTGCGCGAGACTTTCTCCCATCACGGCTTAGAGGCGGAAGCCAGAAGGCAGAAGGGAAACAGAGAAGGAATGGGGGGAGGGAAAAAAAAAACCAGGGCTCAGATCATGGCAGGCCCCGTTGTTTCGTGTATCGATTCATCATGGCAGGATTTCTGGAGGTTTCCTGAGTAAGTAGTGTGTCACGCTAGCTATGGCGATCACAGTATGGGATTCTCACATTTATTTGATCAGCACCATCGTCACAGGCAGGCAGGCAAGAGACAGGTATGTGTGTAAGCGCCCGTGCGCTCAGGATTTGAAGAGGAGAGAGAAAAAAAAAAGCTGTTCAATTCACCGCTCAGACACCGCTCATCTTAACAGCCCTCTTGTCCGTCTCCTATTCGCAAGGTCCCGTTCGACCATGTGATCTGATCTGCAGGCTCGTGATCAATACTTGCTGCACGTACCAAGTGGGAAAGGGTTTCTTTTTAATTTGGGGGGAGGGGGGGGCTTTGGTTTTTCTCTGCTCTACTAAGCAATCGTGCATGTGGTGTTGACGATCCCCAAGAGATGGAGAAAACGGCACTACACTACGCACAGCAGATGCTATGTAAGTAAGTAAGACTAAGGTTTGTTGTTGTACTACCTAGGTAGGTCATGTACTGGGTTATCCTGGATTATCCTGGTGGTGTAGAACATGTGAGACAAAAATCTACACTACTTACATAGTAAGTAAGGAATAATCTAAAAACATCTATCACATTTCACATTTCCAGATCGGTGGTTCATCTGCCCTGTCCTATACACAAACCGGAATAGTGCAAGGTGACTAAAGTGCGATGGCTGCTTCGGTGGCTTTACGCTTGCACATAAGCTTGTACGCACTGTCAGAATACTGTCGGGATACTGTTTGACGGCGCTGTCCGCTGTCGATTTTCTGCTCGCGATGCTCACGATGCAGAATTGCGCCCGAGACAGCTTCACGTATCCACAACTCGACTTGTCTTCCCCATCGTGTACTATGTAGTGGGCGGTACCAGCTGTCCTCATAGCTTCTATACGACTTACACTATCTAGGCCGGGCTACTGTACACGTAGCTCATACACTATACTAGCCTTCCACGTGTGCGCGACAAGTACATGAAGCTATCTTCATTAGGTTATGTCGTCCGCTTCTCCCGTCTCGAAGATCAGGGTGTTGCGAGGGCGGTCGGGGAGCAGTTGAAGCGGTGTATTCGTTGAGTCACGCGGTTATCGTGTTATTGTTTGACGATCTTATGTATCTTATGTAGTTGCACAGCGGTAAACGGAACGTTTGTGGTGTGATGTATGTAGCGTCGCATTGACTGCATTGAATACGATGGGCTTCCTCTTTTTTTTTTTTTTTTTTTTTATGTATGTGATCGTGTGTGCAGCAGCAGAGACAGGGGAGGGCTTGCTTTGGGCTTGGGTCTGTTCTGCGTTGCGTTGCGTTGCCTGGCTTGGGGGTGGGACTGGGGCTGGACCTTGGCTTTGGCGTTATTCACATTACATATACCTAGTAGTGAAGACAGTGACCGACCCACCGATGGGAACAATTGCCATTCTCCACGCACATCGAAGATGGAGGATCGGGCAGAAAGGCATGTCCAAACTGATCGAGGGCGCCAACGGTAAACCGGTAAACCGGTGTTGGCACATCGGCGTCTCTGGGCTGAAGAGGCGCGATGTGGCTCATTGTGCGGCGGCGTCGTTACCGAGCGTTTGTTCCTGAGGTTGCAGTGACAGCGCGGATCCGGGGGCTTATGCATGAGGTTATCGGAGCGTTCCAATCATTCGGTGCGTCGGTCCTCGGCTGGTCGCTTAGCATCTTCTGCCAAGTGGAGGATTGGAGAGATGGGCAGAAGTGGGCAGAGTGATGGGTCCGAGATGGGCTCTTATGCCAGCTTGCATATAACAGGCATTATTTGCCGACGACCTACCTATTCTGATTATTCTGAATTATGTATACATGCCTACATACAGACACACATACACACATACAGCAAGGCAGGCTGCCTATTTGACCGCACGTCACATCACATCACATCACAGCGCATCGCATCGCATCGCTTCGCTTCGCTTGGCTTGGAATTGCAGCGGAGCGGAGCAGACAAGAGCAGACCAGAGCAAAGATGCAGCTTAACCGCCCTACGTTAATCAATCATGGCATGTGTCACACTTGCCGACAGCTGCATATAGCCTCTGACACACGACCATACATACCGTACATACATACCTACATATATATATTATATATATACACATAATATTGCCTACGGGAGGCGTTCACGGCAAGCCCAGGCCGGCCCAGGTCATACCTCTATCGACCTAACCATATACCTAACCATATAACCATCTGGCTAATCTGGCGCCATACCTAACGACACATCAAACTGCCAGAAGTGCCGAGTGGTGCCTGCTAGGCAGCGTAGTGCTAGCAATGTTGTACGACCTCTCGTCGTGCCTTTATTCCCGTGTACCTGCTTTAGGCCAGCCACAGCTCATCACCACCACCACAACAATACCACCACACCACCACAACAGCTTCCCCTCATCGCCACGTGTTAGTAGACAGTCAACGTGCCGTCTTGTGTAGTGTAGGAGGTTGTGTATTATTGGAGCTGATGCGGTGGTGTAAGACAAGTAAGCAGCCTCCTCGGTGCCATTTTTGCCGAGTGTGCGCCACTAGTGTGTGTGTGCATAAGTATATTTGGACATTGGACATGCAAGATCCTGGCCCTGAACATCACCAGGAACATCACCAGAAACAACAGGCGGAGGCTTAGTGTACACGACGAGTAATGCGTATTATGCTTGTGTATATACGGGAGTTACTATGTATAAAGATAGACGGCTACTTTTAGTCCAGCACAACTCGCCCACGCGGCACTTTGCGCACCGCACCACACTGATTGATTACCGGCCGCGGCATTCCCACGGGGCAAAGGAATTCTTAGGCACAGCCTATCACATAAGCTGGACCAGGGAGCTGTTCCTGCTCGGCAGAACATCCTCGCTTATTCGTCGTTTCGCTGGCCAGGGCCTTTTTCGGAGCGCGTCAGAAGGAAGGGCGAGCAGGGACAAATCTTTACATGTTCCCCGAGCAAACCGGCAAAGCAAGCGTAAGAGCCCGTGAAGCACGCACGCAACCTGACCTGCCACTGACCTGCCAGCGACACGACCGAACGATCCCTCACGACAAACAGGCGATTCGCCAATCGACACGTTGTACCCGAGCAGGCCCGAGGTGCCCAATATCGCAGTTGGGTTTTATGCCAGCTTGGCTTTGAGGGGTAAAACAGGTGAACGACATGCACGGACATGCAGCTCGCCATGTACTTACATGACATGTATACTCAATCTGGAAATCTATATGTTGCATATTATAGCTCATGTGTTCAGACCAGGTGTTCTAAGCAGGTGATGATTATTTATCACTTCGACATCTGATTAATTGGCCTGGAGGCTCTGTGATCAGTGACTCACCAGCTAGGGTTCCTTGACGCTAGCAGCGCGGCCAAGGGTCTGCCCGGTATTACCATTGTCGCCATTGCTCAAAGCAGCCAAGGTAGACCAGGGGCAGCCCGGTGATTGGACCGAGCGCTTGTTTCCGGTCTTGAGGCGGTGCAGGGATCCGGGGTGGTGAGGCTAATTGCACCCACGACACTAAACGGGTGCAATTATAGAACAGATGTCAGACCCGAGAAAATTTTCGTGGCGTACCGTAGTGAAAGAGACTCTCGCCGCTGTCGCTGCCGCTACTAATGTTATTCCCTGCCAGTGCCCTGCCTTGTCTCGAGACGACCGCGTGTGTCGAGTCGAAGCCATGCCCTTGGCGGCGTTGAGCTCCAGGAGAAAGCCAGCCAAGGCTGGATGGACGGGACAGGGCTTCTTTTGCAAAGGCTCGAGCGACCGTTATGGTGTAACCTATCGTTCGGTGTGACGAAAACGTTGCGAGATCCGGAGGAAGGTCAGGACAATAACGTCGGTGAAGGTGCTTAAGCGACCTCACGATCCTTGCTGCTGCTGATGCGAGACTGGGATCTTTTTATCCACGCTGAGCGTGAAGAGCCAACCTCATGATCAGAATCAGCTGTGTGGGTGGATGACCCATGTTGTCTCCGTCTCTGGTCACCTCACATGGCCGAAAGAAAGAGGAGCTCGCTGGAGCTGGGGGAGGAGAGCTACCATGGTGATGGGTCGAGTAAGTTGCCAAGTTCGGCAGTCCGCACGACACTGGCCGAAGATCTCTTTGGGAAAACGTGACGAAAGAGTCACCTACAGGCTATAACCGCCAGTCAGGACTTGCGGCGGGGGTTCCGCTTGGGAGAGAGAGAAAAAACCTGCCTACCTCAGACGTGATTACCCTTGGTAAGGCCGTGCTCACCATGCCTACTATGAGCCCGAAGCTTACGAGTCGCCCCTCACTTGAGAGTAGCTAAGCACATTTGGTACCAATTTAACACGACGCCGCGGATTTGTGTAGGAATAGGCGTGAATGATCAACTTGACGAAATCTGCTAGACAGCAGCAATAGAGAGCCACCTTGGTCACATGATTGCTAGTGAAAGCTCCGGAAGAGAATCCGGGCCCATGTCCTTGGGCCGCGTTGGAATCCTACGCCACGTTCCCAGTAGTAGTTGGCAGGGGAGGTGACTTCATTAAAGTGAATCCCTCCACAATTTCTGTCAACAATTTCCCAGACCATTGGTTCGGGGCAAGCTCTCAGAACCCTGAGTAGACCCCGAAGCTACCCAGTCAGTCCCAGCGATCCCAAGTGGAGAGAAATTTCTTCCAGAACGATATGATCCTGGAGCCTTCGAGGCTTGGATGTGTACCAGGTTCGGTATACACCCTGCATGATGTCAGCTCAGTTTATTGGTTTTCCCACGTCCTCACTGTGCGTGACAACGCATACAATTTCTATAAAGCAAACCGAACCCCCTTCGTCCCATTTCTGTTACCGAGCTCTCATCACTCCAATCATCTCACATACATAACAGCCACCTTGAGCACAGACTGGTTTCTGTTCTGCTTAACCCACACTCCTTTTAATACTATCTTACCCAACCCATCAATATGACACAACTCACACTCACCGGCGGCTTACTGCTGCACGCCGACAAGCATTCGTCGCTGTTGAAGTTACCAAGGCCTCTACTGAGGAGGAAACCATCGTCCATCAAAGTCAAGACGGCTTCTCACCCACAGTCTATCACAACATTCCCGGTACGGGTACACAAGGAGGACAGCCAGATCAACCAAGGGGCCTTGAACGCTAGGAAAAACTTCAAAGATGTAGCCAAGAAGACAGATTTCAGATCGCACTCCGCTGGACCCTATGGAAACTTCTTCGCCACGTGCTGGCCTAACGGAAAGACGGAGAGAGTAAAGTTGGCCACTGAGATCATCGAGAGCTTATGGATATACGATGGTAAGTCATTACGTCTTATTCCCAACCCTATTTACTCCATGAGCCCTTCAACTGACATGAATACCTTGAAGATGTCATGGAGGATGTCGACCACGCCGGTGCCGTCAAGGTTCACGCCAGCGTCAGGGATAGTATAATCGGCGCGGAGAAGCCCAGCAAGAAGAACATGATCGCCACGTTGTTCAAGGACTTTGGAGCCAGGCTGAACCAGATGGACAAGCAAGGAGCACCCAAGGTCCTTGCTTCGCTCAAGAACTACCTCGACAACTATGACAGCCAAAAGACCCCATTCACCACCATCCAGAAGTACACCGAGTACCGTATCCTGAACGTCGGCTATGGGTTAGTGACCTTCTATCTTATCTTTGTCTGATCAAGCCTACTAACTAAGTCGTAGTATCATGGATAGCTTCATGCAGTGGACCGTGGGTCTTGACCTCAACGAGGCTGAGACAGACGAGGCTCACAATTTCTACATGTCTGCCGGACGTGTCATGGGCCTGACAAACGACCTGTATTCATGGAATGTCGAGCGAACCGAGTCCGTCGACGCTGCTGACCGCAAGTGGAATGCCGTCCCGGTCATCATGCAGCAGTATGATCTCAGTGAGGAAGACGCCGCCGTCTTTCTCCGTGGTCTCATCGTCCACCACGAACAAGTCACCCGCGAGCTGGGCCAGACCCTCCTGAGAAGATTCAACTACTCACATACAATGACCAAGTACGTCGAGAGCGTCAGCCTCATGCTCGGCGGCAACTGCTTCTGGTCAGCGACGTGCCCCCGATACAACCCCTAGTACGAAACATGAAACGATAATCACCATCCTTTCTATCTTTTCATTTTCATGTTTTTATTACTAGAAGGGGCGGGTATTTGGCATGATTGCATTGGGTCTGGTCAAGAACGTGACGGCGGCACTTTGGGAATTGAAAAGTTTCACGGCGACTACATGTACAGGGCAACCACAGGAGTTCGGGGACACGGGGAAAGGAAAGGGGAAGACAAAACTGGAAGACGGGTTAGAATAGATCATACGCACACGCGTGAACGTTTTAGTTAGACACCTACCATTCACTTGGACATAGTTATTTTCCTTTTTATACCTGTCATCTTTACAACATATGCACTTTATACATAATACCACTTTCGCTTCTCAAACATATGAGTATCCTCTCTCTCTCCCGCTGTGTGTGTCTGTCTCTTTTCAACTTTCTTCCTCATTGATGATGATTTCTAGGAAGACTATCCGTGTTTCCCAAGTAAGTGGTATACCTATTCATATATGAATGAATACAAGAACATGGTGTGTGCTCTTTTTTGCGCCGGTACACCGAGAAAAGAACAAGGCCAAAGACATACAGACACAAAAAACCCATAAAGTTGTAACGACGAGTAAATACTCCCTTTCCTCCCATGACATCAAGACCGTTAAGGTTATTAATTATAAAACAAAACAAAAACAGAAGGAACCTCTCTCCCTATCTGTTTCATGTAGAGAGAGAGAGAGAGGGACATGAATTTTTGTCAAAATAAAATAAATCAAAGTCTGACAAGACGCCTTGTGTGTGCTTGGTTTTTTTGGTTTCGCTAAAAAGACAAGAAAAATTTCTCATTCATACATCGGAGTACTTTACTTCATACTGAACGGTTTTATGCACGCGGCCCTTGGGTACGATGAAGTCCTGGCTCTCGGCATCATTGAAGTCCTGCAGTTTCATATTGTTGCCCATCTCCTCACGCACGCCCGATGCTCCCTTGGTCGAGGCCGCGTACGTGCCGTATCCCTTACCAGTCGTCTGTCCGAACGGCACGAGCTTCAAGAGCGGCCGCAGGGCAGCGAGGGAGCCGGTGAAGATGGTCAGGCCAAGTTCGGTGATGGAGCTAAAGTTTCGCTGTGGTTAGTCTCGTTGAAAGCTGACGACTTTGTTTATCGCCGGGGTCTCAAGATCACAGTCAAGAGTTGAGGTGATGGAAAAGAGGGCAACTCACTAAACAAATGTGGTCAAGTAGGCGTTCGCAGCCTCAATGCCAGTGGGTGATTTCAGGTTTCCGACATCGACGAGGTATTTCAGGCGAATGATCGTCACCACTGAGCTCGCGACGCCCAGTCCCAGGAGGACGATAATGGAGGCCTTAACCTTGATGCTCAGCTGAACGCCCTTCAAGAGGTAAGCCGGGAGACCAGCGTAGAGGAAGCTCGAGGCGATATCCATGGCAGAGATAGAGTAACCGGTGTTAGCGAGGACAGCGGCCGGGAGGCAAGTTCCCGTTCCCTCGCCCCAAGCCACCGACAGAGGCACACATTGGAACGCTACGAGGAGAGTCGTGACAGTCGTCCAGATCGTCAGGGCCACCATGGAGCAGATCAACACTACCCGGACACCCTTGCTCGTGACGGCGATTCGCAGCAAAACGAGCGCCACGCTTATCTTGGCGACGTAAAGAGCGATAACATACGTAATAGTTGAAGCGACGAAATACTGGATGGAAAGAAAAGGAACCAAAAAAGTCAGCCAAGTCCCCCGTTCGCTTAGAAACCACATAAAAGGTGAGTCATCGAGATATGCGTTGGATTGCCACTCACTCTCGTCGCTTGCGACACGTTATAGTGTGGTTTTGGTGTTGCGTCGCCATAGCCATTCTTCAGAGATACCAACGTTAAACTGCAAAGTGTGACAAAGCCGCCCTATGCATAGAGCCACGTCAGCATTGATATATCCCTTTTCTCCAAGTACCATAACCTCCCAGAGGTGTTGGCGATGATGGTGTCTTACGAAAGCGACCACCATAGCATAGTCATCATAGCCAAAGGATTTGCTCATGCGGGTCCGGACGAATACCCTCAGGATAACGGCGATACTGTTGAGGGCGAGGAACGTGTAGATCGCCGGGGGAAGACTGTCTCGTGCCCACGCCATTTTCCTTGTTTCTTGTTCTGTTTTGTTCTATACTTGATTCGATATACCAGTTGACAATATGTATGGTGGCGGCGTATGGTTCGGCTATATGCACTAGGGGGGCATGGACGAAGAGGCTACAGGAACAGCGACAGCTATCAACAACAATGAAGTAGTGAAAGCGGCTGAGTCTGATATAGAACAGATAATGAACGATGAGTCTTGGGTGTGTCCTTTCCCCAGGATTATGCTAATGAAGGAATGCAGGGTAGGATTATAATATAAGAGATTGGGAAGCGAAAAGCTCGAGAAGTCCCGGTTATGACGAGGTAACAGGTCCCTTATGTTTTAATTGGGCTGAGCGGCCCTAAAGACTATATTGGGATAATTCAATGGTTGATCAAACAGTCCCCTCTCGGTACCAGGTAAAATACGACGTCGAGGAGCACGGGAGTAGGGGTGGTGCGGATCGGGGAAGTGGGTAGTATAAGTTAGCGCTGCTTTTCCAGCCAGACCTAGAGGGGGTGGGTGGATTGCGACAGGACGACAGCCGCTCTCGAGTGGAGGGAGAGCTGGTTGTTCATACAAATAATAATAAAGGGGTGGGAAAGAAAACGGGCTGGGCTGATGGGATGGCTTATGTTCTCGTAGATAACGGAACTACACCACCTATTCTAACGAAAAAAAAAAAAAAATGGAAGCCCGGCTGGGCGAGAGGTGACAGGGGGATGGGATGAGCATAGACGATTAGTGCGAGATATTCCTGTGTTCCTGTGTTCCTGGCCTCCGCGGCCTGCATTAGCGTGCTGATGTTCGCTCACTGGCTCGCTCTCCTCGCAACACACGGCGTTGATGCTCCCTCCAGGCCATGCTCATGATGTGCCACATGGGCCCATCAGCAGGCCAATAACTGACATGTCAATTTCACGAACCCATTCACAATGCTATAAAGGAAGCCTCAAAATTACGAAATAAAACAGCGGGGTGTCATTGTTCCCTTGTCTTTAGTGTGCGGTTAATGCTGTGCGCGCTCGTTCTGTGGCGACTGCTCATTCTTTTGTCACTTGGAGACTCGGGTCTGTCGAACGACCCTCTTCTGCCCTCTGTAAATGTTCTGGTCCGCATGAAATACGCAGACGCAAAAGCCTACACTATTGCTTGTGTAGCAGGGGGCAGGCATTATGAAGGAAAACGGCGCCGTTGATCCACACACAAGTTACATGTAAGCTCGTTGAGCATTGTTCAGGTTGCATCTGATGCTTTGCGGGGGAGCTACGCTACCTATAACGGTTTTATCGGCTTATATGTATACATAGTTGCACAAAAGATAAAGCAACGGAAATCGATTCGAACGGGTATGGAACACAACGGACGGGAGGGGGCGAGACGGGAGGCCGTGCCACTTTTGCCCGAGATCTCTTGTCTCCCCAGGGGGGGGACGAGGTTATCGTTTATCACGTAAGGCCAGGCGAGGCCCATGATTGGCTGATCATCGAAGATTGGCACATTACATACCTCAAGCTGCTTGGTTTTCCCTATAGCCGTGAGAACCATTTACGGCGATGACTTCGCGGATGTTGCCAATTGGACAAACACAGTAGGGATTCCGGCAAGGAATTGAAGAGACGAGACTGCGAAAAACCGTATAGCGTAGCAGTAGTGTAACGAGCCCATACTTCGTACGGCGAATGGAGGATGTATGCTCGTCAGCATACAAGTTGACCAGGCTCGCACTGACCATGCTTCCAGACTTGAAGCTAGGGTCAGGCCCACTAGCGCTGGGATCTGCTCGGGGCTAATATCTTATTCATCACGATAGTCCGTTATACTGCGGGCTGTAGCGCAGCTATCTATCGTTCGATGTGCACTAATTCCTGTTTTGTGCTGGAGCGATCGTCTCGCCTCCGCAGCGCTGAAAGAATTAAGTCGAGGTTGATAATAATACGCGTAGTACTATCTATGTATGCGCTGCGCTAGGGAACATGGTTCATCCAAGTCCCAAGTGGCTCTGGTCGATAACCGATTACCACTGAAGAAAACGTCAAGATCTACAAGTTCTGCACAGATTATGTCTCACTGTAATAATCATCCCAACTCCAACTCCAACTCCGACTCCTATTCACTAGGTTGGCTCACCTGCTATACGTAGTAGTTCAAGTGTGGTATGGTGTGGTGGTATACATATGCATCGGTATTGAGTAGAAGCACGAGGACTTGAGTAGTAGGCAGGGATAGGTCACGTTGTGTGTGCACTAAAGAACAATAGGCATATGTAAGGTACGCCTCGTCGCATGGCCCAGGCTCCACGATAAGGCCACAATTCATGGCAGAGTCTACCAAAAAAAAGAAAGAAAACTCACAATGCGAGGTGTCAAGTTTTTATGTCTCTTCGAACAACTGCCGGCTGGGCCGGAAACCTGCTTTGATATGTATGTATTTGGAGGACGATAGAGGATGTGATCAGCTTCGCGCCGCATACTGTCAGCTTCCAATGTGCACGATAAGACGCATACTTAGAAGAAAGCTCTTCATGCAGGTTGGCTCTATGGGCTGTGGTTGGTTATCGGGTAGAAAAGCCCGGTGAAAATTGCTGTGACTACTTCCATTGGCCAATGTTGGCCCCCTTCCCCGCCTCGCTATTCAAGTAGTATCGTGTAGTGCGACGCGCCCGTCGCCGGGGGGTTGGACAAGACAAGGAGGCCCCAATCCTTCATCAGCTGTCCTTGGCTGTCAAGTAGAGTGATGCAACCGAAGACCCAGTGACTCGGGACAAGTTGTGTTGCTTTCGGTACTTGAGCCTGTGCATCGTTTCAATTTCTCTGTTTTCTTGAATGATACATTAGTAAATGAAGGACGGCAACTTGTGAGTAGAAATGGTAGGCGGTGCGGAGATTGTTATGCTGGTGATATACCGTACTTACATCGTAATATACCTCTTTCTACCGTACGGGCCGCGCCGAGCGTTGAAAAAACCTTAGTGCAGTGTAACAAAGCCACGTAGTCTGTGTACTTACTTCGTAGTATGGCTAGAGCCCATTCTCGTCGTTATCCACAGGGGTCCTGGCCGGAGTAGTGTCGCGACATCTCGCAATAATTTGCCCCATCTATGAAGTGGCTGGAGTCACGTGAAAAGCCCGCAACTACTTTCTTATTCTAGTAGTACTGTTCTACTTACTATGTAAGTAGTTTCTCTTTGATTAGTTACGGTTAGAGTTAACCACTCAAGGGCCGGCCCCACTCCCCTGGTTTACGAAGAGCCATGATTTGCTCGCGTTGAACATCTAGTCTCTACTAAGTAAGTACAGTACATGAATGGAGGTCAGCCGTGGTAGTGTAGTATACTACCTACGAAGTATGTAGTGTTGCGTTGTGTACACCTCGCCATCCTTGTTATGGGCCTGAATCTCACATCAGATCTACTGGCAAACTACTTGTACAGGTAGTAGTGTAGCGCGTACCTACACTAGTTGGTGTAGTGTTGTAGACGTAACAGCTCTTTTTTTTGCGCCTCATTTCTCTTGTCAGCGCCAGCAATACACTACTGCAGCTAGACGGCCGTTGGGTTTGCCGGTGGCTGCTTCACCGCTTGACCGCTCTTCGGCCTCGTCTGTTGGAGGAATAAATACAGGCTGAGCCCCTTCTTACCTGTCTACTATACTAGGTATGCGAGTAGCCCTCACCAGTCTGTAGCTTACATAAACCGGATACGGACTCTCGCTCAGCTGGCTGAAAGATAACCTACCCCATATCTTCAAATCTTCCAGACGCGGCCCGGCAAGTCGGACGATTGTTTAGTAATCTACCCTTGGCCGATTCTCTCTCCTATCTGCCGTTCCATCTACTTCCCCCTTCATCCGGTTCTTACTATCTAAGTAATATACCAGTGTAGCATTAGCCCACCTCCATTAACATTATAACGGTTTATTCCTGCTACGTCTTGGCCTTGACACTCACCCGGTTTGTGCCCCTGATCCCCAAACTGCCTCCTGTACCTACATTTCCAGCTCTCCGGATTCGGTCATTGATCATCCCATTTCTGCGTTTCGTAATGCAACATGCCACCATCTCTCAGCATGCCCCAGTCTGTCATCGTCAGTAGCCTACTTGCTAACCGAAAGAGCATTTAGGAGACAAGGTGTCCGGGGCGTAGTACTGTATATTACTAGGTATGTAGGCTGTGCCTCACGCCTCTATAGACACTATGACACCTTTAGAACTAGTGCTGCTATCGATAGAGACTATTTCTTTATCACTCCGTAGCTCCCGTATCGAGTTTCAATATAGACATGAGACTGCCTTATCGAAGTTTATTAAAGAGGGCATTACCCGAGTTCAGGCCAATGCTTGGACAGTTTAATTCAACGGCAACCATCAACCTTATCCAGTAAAGTTCTACTTTCATCACTCATCTCCGTACTGGTTATCTAGGCGATATCTCCGGTTGGGGCCGTCAGCCAGGCGTCCCGTTCCGAAATGCGATGTACGCTCGTCATCATCTATCCGCCCCCCGACCTGCCTCTGAGTGGTTGATTAATTTGTACAAACTTGATATTCCATTGTCGCCGGGGTTGTGCTCACTCTTTAACACAAATCTAGTTAGCAGATTGGCTTACAGATGGAGTTGCATGGGGCGACTTGTATATAGCTCACTCCATTTCGATACAACAGCAGTAATTCAACCAATTGTAGACGACTCCTATTCTGCATGCTTACCCTAGATTGGTAGTCCTCCACGTATTAAGTATGCAGTAATATAGTGTAGTATACACTAGCGTATGACACCCCAGTCCATAGTAGTCCATAGTCTTGACCTGACTAAAGCCTCCGAGAGGTGTCTGAATTCATTTGGCATCTCAGTCTGGCCAACCATCAATGTTATACAGAATATTCAAAAACGTGCTTCTAGTTCAACACGTGGAACGTACACGCAATGCCAAACTAGGAAATGATGCCATGATAGACAGCCACAGACAGTTGCTCTCATCGAAAGCGTCCAAGAAAGCTACCTAAGTTGGCAACACATGCGGGGGCAAACCTGCAACCAACGCTGCAACCACACCCAACAACGGACCAGGCCAAGGATCCCATGATTATTAGCACAACGCCAACATGCTTGCTTTCCTAGTATTACACAATTCGGGCGGGCAGAGGGATGGGAATCGCTATCCTCCCTGGCCCAGCCACCCTTGTTGTCCAGGGTGAAGTGCTGCACTAATGTTAGGAAATCTGAATAAAGGTTGATAGACCATCAAGTTGCTGCACTAGGACATAACAACCAGTCTCGGCAAATGCCTAATTTGGACTCTAGACCAGGTAACATGCGGCATATTTGTTAGTTTACATTAGCTATCCTAACAGTTAACCCCCCTTCCCCCCTGGGTCTTAACGTCTCGCAATAAGTGAAGGGATCAAAGTACACTACATATCTCGATCCGCATGGTCAGCTCCTCATGTAATGCATGTTCAGATGTAAATCTTACCAACATATCTCTGGCGCGGTTCACGCGCCCTTGACATCGTCCTCTCGTTTACGGGTTTTCCCATTTTGTTTCAAGGGTCCAGGACAAACAACTGAGGCTAGAGTCGATCTCCACCGCTTAGTCTCATGTAGACGACCCAGGCCTTACTATGTGTGTATTAGGTGCATTGGAATGTATGATTTGCTGCAGGAGTTCGCAATCTTAGTTACGGACAGAGGGGTGTGGTAACCCCGCCATCCTGTCCAGACGACCATCTCCCTGGGAGACGCTGTGCCGTATGGCGAGGTGTCAAGGATGCGAGAGAAAATGGTTTAAAGGTCGGCCTGCCGATTGAAAGGGGGATGAGCTCTCTCGCGTGTGTCTGGTTTATCATCTCATACTCGTCATTCCATAGTCCTCTTATTATATTAGCAGCAGGCCCTGTCTACCATCATCCTTTGATACTCTTCGCGTTGGAGCACTTGCTTTCATTACCCATTCCTTGACCTCCCTTCCTCTTATCATCCCAAACGTCACAATGGCCGATACGATCGTAGAGCAGCGCAATGTCTCGCTGCCCGCCCTCGACGGCGGCCTTGACCAACAACTCAACATTCCCCCTAAGTCCAAATTACCCGCTGTTGCCAGTGACATCAGCCCGTCATGGCTTACCTCCGTCCTCGGCGTGAAAGTCAGATCAATCAAGCGTATGAATGAGGTACCGGGTACAGCCACTAAGCTATACGTGACAGCCAAGAACGAGAACGGGGAGAGACGGCTCTGTGTCAAGGGCGGTTTCAACCCGGCCTTCATTGAGCAGATGCCCTGGATTGTCATGATATACCAGCGTGAGGTTGAATTCTTCAACCGCATTGCGCCTACACTCAAGGGCATGGATCTGCCCAAGGCATTGTGGGCTGGTTACAACCAAGCGCAAGGCATTATCGTCATGGAAGACCTGGCGGCGCGTGGATGCACCTTTGGCAATCCCGTCGAGACCTGGCCTGTGTACCGTGTACGCCAAGGTGTTGAGCAGCTCGCTGCTTTGCACGCCAAGACCTGGGGTGTCCAGCCTGCCGACTACCCCTGGTTAACCTCAGATTATGACCAGGCCATCCTCACACTCATGCAGACCTACGGCGCCGTTACCAACGGGCCCGATCGTCCATATGTGCACGAATACTTGCGGGATCAGGATCGCATGATGGCCGTGTTGAAGAAGCACTACCGCTCGCGGAACCCTAAGTTCCAGTGCCTGCTTCACGGCGATGCGCATCTCGGCAACACATACCTCGACCGCGGCGCCCCGCGCTTCCTCGATTGGCAGATGATCCACATCGGCAGCGCGTTCCACGACGTCGCTTACTACATCGCCGGCGCACTGACAGTGGAGAACCGTCGCACCTACGAGTGGAGGCTCCTTGACCACTACCTCTCCATATTAGCAAAATTCGGAGTCAGGGAAAATCTCAAGACATCCGACCAGGACCTCCGCATAGAGTACCGTAAATCTTTCCTCGCGGGTGTCGGTTGGTTAATGTGCCCCTATCAAATGCAGCCCAGGGAATGTGTTCACGCAATGGCTGGTCGATACGCCGCTGCTCTTGACGACCACAAGGTACTTGAGCTTGTCGAGTCTCTCCCTGAGCCCGAGACTGTTGCGTAAGGGCCTCACTCTACACTTCATTTGACTGGGCGGGTTGGGCGTATCGGGGGCTTAGTATGGACTGTCTTTCTGTATTGTATTGTATTTTGTTTTGTCTGATTTCACATGAAAAGATACCAGATCGAATCTGCTGCTGTGTCAGCAGACGATCATTTTGAGATGCGCAGGGGCGCTTTACTGCCCACAACAGAGGTTTCCTTGATTTCGAGAATACAAAACCTTGATTGTAAAAAAAAACATTGCATTGACGTGTTTGCACTTAGGTATTTGAAGTCGTGTGAACAAGCTTTCCCCAATACCTAGGTAGAAGAGTTCTCAGATCCAACCTGTAGGTAATACATGCTTTTCCATCGATAAGAGATGCCTGGCATTCACATATGACAGGTCAACTAGTCGATGTGACAGAATGCGCATTGTGCATTGGACTCTACCAAATGCGCCCTAAAGCACGCCACTTCACGTGGCTTCATGTCAATATCTACCGAACTGTCTACGTAGTAGGTAGACATGCAAGGTCTTTCTATCATTTACGATCCTGAAGACTATATGATGCCCTCAGATGCTAGACATTCAAACACGAAAACGACATATAGTTCAGCTATCAAGGGGCCATTGAAGTTTACATCTATTTAGTTTATCCTGCGAAACCCCTGCATTTTCCAACCCCTCTGACCATTCGTCCGCCCGTTCTTCGCACTACGGTCTTGAGCTTAACCACTCAGTGGACGACAAAGCCCTGCAGATAATTCGAAGGAGATCTCTTGCATTCCCGGAACTTGGTTTCCTCTTTGATGCGTTACGCATGCCAAGTTCAATGATTATCCCCGCGTATTGAGCTTCACCCCTACCTACCTTGCCTATAATACTTGCTATATTAACGTAGATACTTAGTATGCGCTCGCCCTGGTCGCATCGACGCAGGGGGCGGACGGGTACTAGACGGGGTTCGGCCCGTTACCAGGACCCGGTTTTATCGGAAATACATTGGCTTGCTCGCCCTACTATTCAGGAGACACAAACTAGGCCTATAACAACAAATTCTGTGACGATCTCTATTACAGTTCTCCCCCTATCCGCCCTATGATAAAATACCGACATTGCCGCTATCGAGGCCGCGGTCTGTGTAGCCCAACTAACATGACGAAATTTTAGTGATCGGCATTTGACTGCGCGTGAAGCGGAATGAGGTTTAACAGTTGAAAAATTCTAAATTGCGACAAATACATTTTGTGTCCAGGGTTGATTTGTACAGCACTATAATCAGCTAAACGCACCTAGATTGGATCGGGCAACAACAGCAAATCGATCGATCAGACAGTCGAGAGTTATTACCAGGATTACTTACTATAGACACCGTTCAATCGCAGTCACTACCCATATAAGAACTTTATCCCTACTTGTGAAGTAGTACTCCCGGTGGTCTTTCCTATAGAGGTAGGTATGCAGCTCCTCTCAAAACTAAAAGATGTTACGCTTGAAACCCGCTGCCCCGGCTTAGGTATAACATCACGGATTAACACATACACGAATTGTTACACAAGGAATGCTGCATCGTATTGGTGCACCAAACGTTTAGTAATAAAGCCACGGAAATTATATGCGATCAAGGAAAGGGCATGTTGTTTCAGACCTTAATCATCAGGGTCGTATGCTAGCCGATATCTCATTGTGAGACACATCAGCGACCTTGCGAAGTGCTGCGATCCGATACCTCTTAGTATATTTGTCTATGTGGTGTTTCTAGCATCTGAATCCCCACAACTTCTGGGTTCTCATACAAGCAGGTCTATGGGTCACATCGAGTATATGCACCAAACGTTAGTCATTCGGACATGCGGGAGCCGAAGCGCAAGTCGATAGTAGATCTCATTCACTAGTAATCTAGATATCTACCATGTAGGTTGTGAGCATATAATCATGTATTATACCTCTATCTATCTTGTGATCCACCTTATTACATCCTGGGCAATGATGACATGGACTGGAGCCGGCGCTTCAGCGAGTTCTCTCTTCCAGAATACCGCCAAGAACCATGCGACCGCTGTACTTAGTAGGCGTTGTACTTCCCTTGGCGGACTGTATGGTCCTAAGCATTGCGTTCCTACTTTGCTGGGGTGGCATTTCCCTTTTACAGCGAAATGTTATTGTTTACAAGCGAGTGTGCTGCTTCAAATCGTCTGGGTATCAATATTGTTAGCATTTAGAGGCGTAGTATACATGTAATCGAAGCTATTGCTGCCCTCGTCTTCACAGGTGGCATACTACACTATTAGAATAGTCCGGGGCGGACGGGATATCGTTAAGAGTAAGATACGTTAAACTACAGCCAAGTTCTCACAGATTTGAAGAGTTGCGATACATCACGGAATATTTACATCCGCTGCTGGGTTTATGGAATTTAGAAACTGGTTTGAAGATCTCAGAAGCGACCACCAGTGAACCATAGGGTCAGTCAATTGCGATGCTGCTGAAGAGCCTTTCAATCGTACGATGGCAATCGCAGACCTTGGATAACGTAAGGCGTATTGATTCTAAATAGAGAAATCAAGGCGTGCAAGATAGCCGAGAAGCTGTCCCGGTTCTACTTGAGGGAAATGTGGAGAATACGACCCCTAAGTTGACGCATGAGCTTGTCGTTGATTCGCCAATTTCTACTATGTGAAGGCATTGAAGCTCCTCTTGTCAAATGTCAAGGTACCCTGCTCCTTGCGTCATTGTCTGTGTGTTGATCCGGCAGAGTGTATTCACGCGAAGTATTGGGTGGCAGGAGGAGATTCCTTGACGATACTCACTAGGGAATCCCAGTGTTTGCCTCGGACCAACACCAGGCGGGCATACGGCGAGTTGGCGTGGCATGGATATCCCTGAAACGGCCACGCCACGTATCTCCAGTCTCAGACCGAGGCAGAGAAGCTTCAACCAGTAGCAGAAGTATTCACCGCGTTTCCAAAGACTTCATGATTACTAGTATTAAGAGATTATATAGATATCATCCTGTCCGACATAGAGGTCCTTAACTGAGAAAATATTATCGATATGACTCTATTCAGCTTCTATGTTGAAGGAAATGTAACTATGAGCTTAATCCTGTCTCGTAATAAGGCAATGCTGTGATGTCTGAACTAGACGCAGCTGACCGTGAACGAATTAACACAGTGGCTACATTAGGCCATTGGTTGAGTAGACCTCGATTAATCGGCATTCGACATGGACATCGCAAGACGGGCGAATAATTGGTTCATAAAGAGTACTATTATTGGCGAGAAGTGGGTTTATATACCAAGGATAACCTGGTGAGTCGCAGCCGTTACTCCTATATGTAGGCGTTTCACTTCATCATGGAGGTTCCCCAGAGTGCTTCTCATCGAAGCCCCAAGATTTCCCGACGAATTTGACAAGTCCGGGTTTTCTCGACGGTCGGAAGGGGAGAGGAGAAAAGCAAAGGAGCACAAGGCCATTGTGCCCGAGCGGTGCATATAGCAGGGCTTATAGCTCGGTGAACAAATTTATTGAAAACACAAGGTGAAGATATTGGGTTCAGTGATGGTCAGGATGAAATGTGATGGGAGGCCCGAGGTCAGTGTCATCTATCAAAATTTACCCTAGCTGCCTCTGGGTTGGCAAGAAGTAGGTGTACTGAGCTATCTATAGAAAATATTCAGGTAGAGCTTTTACGAAACTCTAGATTTGACGCCTTAGGGGTTTGTGCCTTCAGTTGTCATGTTGCTTGTAGCCTCGAGGTCCAGCGAGAACGACGACTCTTTGCCATTGTACCTTCGTAGGGACACATGAGCCAGATGTATATCCGAGAATAAGGATAGGAATCACAGTTAGTGTATTATCTCCGTTGCAGTCTATGTCAATGTCCTCCCTAATACCCTTGGACACGAAAACAGGATGATACAGAAAACCGGTAGAGCGCTTCGAGCTTTATGTCGAATACCTCAGCCCATTCTATTCTTGGTACACCTTGCCCTATCCCATGTCACTGTAGGCTTAGAAGTGAATTCACGGGCACTCATATTTCTGAAGCGTCTTCTTTAGCCGATATTAAGGCTGTTGATCTAATAGCCCCTATCGTTTGAAAGGCCTCGCAACGGTGTTCTCTGTCTATAGGGTTCCGAATCGGAATGCCGTTGTTGCATCAATTTACTCGGGTTGATCCTGGCGCCTATAATCATTGAACGATATAATAGAAGGCTGAGCTGGAATCTTCGAACGTGCGCAGTTGATGTTTCATGATGAAGCATTCGCTATGGGAGTGTCTCGGTGTTATTGTGCTTAGCCACGCCTAAAGCTTACCAGTACAACAAATTCTGAGCATGACACATCACCCATGACCATTTTCTGGGGCCATGATCAGACCTTGCAGATTGTTCAGTCACCGAAACCTCCAAATCCGCGATTGGTGAAGTCTAGACAAAAGAAAATCTAGACCTTCTGGTGGTCCACTATCTGAACGCAAGTTCTCCGAGTACCGAATGCTTCGGTAAAGAGAAGTATATATATACTCGCACGTGTTTCGGCCTGAAGTCTCAAAGCGAATGTCTATCTTGGCCGTGATGCTCTAACGTGAGTGTCCCGTTGAAACTAGTACTCGGGTGTCACATGTTCTCCTCAGCTCTAGTAGTCTAATTGAATGAGACGAGCTCGTGGGATGTTCCTAAGTACGAAGAGCAATTCCAGCAATTTTTACAGCGGTTTGATCATGCCCACTCTCATGAGTAGGTAAGTATAGTTGTGGGCTACGGGAAGATGCCACGTCATGGGTGTTAGTCATCGTACGATGCCATGCCATACAGGCAACTATGGTCCACTTCCATACATTTTAGACAAGGTTTCGAAGCATATAGATCTGGGCTTATCGTCAAGCGCCCAATGCTGAATTTCCTTCTTCTGCCCTGGCGTCTATGGATAAAAGACATAAACTGCATCAAGTATCCGTTGTTGTCCTCAAGATGGCTTATGAGGTAGAAAAAGCGAGGCACTGGTCCCGAGAAGTATACAGCTGGCTTAACATTATGCTTTATACTATGCTTTCCGACTAGATGTTGATGCAGGTGTGTTGTCGTATAACCTTGCCTGAGTATGTCCCGGCGAGCGTCTCTGTGCGGAAGTCGATCGGGAACGAGCCCCTGAGCTTACAGTGGTTGCAGAATGGGCTGTCTAATGCATAGCCTGAGGGGAAATTCCGTATTAGACTGTGCACAGTCTTGAGTATTGAAGACGAGAACGTCGCTTTGACGTTGAAAAGTCTAACGCATATGGCCCCGCGTCCTTAACAACAGCAGGTCATGGGGTACGATGTGTGTAGTATGATCACGGGTACCAACCTGGCCAATCTCAGTCTAGAGGTTCTCGAAGGTCCTTGTACGATTGGATGAGGGTTGCTCGTTGCGCCGAAGAACTTGTCGTGTACCAGGGGCCAACGCATAGGGTGAGAGCGCCATGACGATTTCCCGGATGTCGTGATAAAGGGCATGATAAGGACCCCCGGCACATCTTCAAGTGCATCAGACTATGGCGGATAATGGTAGTCGTGTGAATGAGCCGCGTGGAGGCGTCTAGCTACCTTTGCGCATCGGAAAGATGAAGGAAATAGAGAAACAATTCACCTAGCTATCATCTTTTATCTAGCCGACTTGTAATAGTGTCTTTATTGGCGTCTATACTGATGATGGTTGATTCCACATTCATGCATAGTAGCTTGGTATAGTTATGAATGGATAGCGTAGAAGAACAGCAGAAATGTTATGAAATTCTACCAAAAGAATGTAGATGTAGTCTTATATGTAGGCAAAGACTTAGATATCGTCTAGCTTGCGAATCTGATAAGATCAGCGCGCGCGGAGTTAGGAATCTGGATATATTTTGACCCCTATACTTCATATAGGAGAACCCAACAAGCACGAACGAACTTTGTCTTACGAACAAAGGCGACGATGAAGTGAAGCCTCTCCTGTACTTGTGTCCTTGGTGAGCCCTTTTCATCTTTCACTAATGCGGTAGATATACTTAGTATATAAAAGTAGGAAAGGGGTGAAAGATATGAAGTTGTGAGGAATAAGAAGGGTAATTGGACATTATAAATATTGGACTCGTTTGTGTGTTGTCTGGTGCCTGCTGTGATACGAGGTATCTTGCCCCCTACGTACTTAGGTAGAAAGCTAATTACAGGCACCCAGCAAGGAGTCTTGAAGATGTTGTCAGCTAACTAGTTTGGAGTCCTCGCGCGCTATAGTTACCCTCCGTATGATGAGGGAGGGTATCAGGGCTCACTTGGAACTATACGCAATAAGCCGCTACAGTTGATAGGATTGACGATGTTCTCCTTTCAGATCCCTTCGTGCGCTTGGTGGCTGACCCTGACTCCATAGACAAGTGAGCCGGCCTTGCGAGGACCGAATAGTTTCACTTCAAATGACCTATGTATCCTTTTTCTCATGGTTGTACAACTGAATCCAGTATGGGACTCGCACATCTCGACGTGCGAAGATGTTCAGTGGGTAGAACACTCTGCAAATCGAAGGCACCATCCCATGGTTCATATCACATTTCAGAACAGTAGGCTTCAGCAACTTTGAGCCGGACCTTAGAGTTAGTATTTAAACATACCTATATAGCAGATAATTTTGCATCCGTGGCTTCTTTGAGTGTCGATGATACTAACGCTCTTCGTCTAGGGTAACCTGCCCTATGAGTGATTACCGCAAGCCATCAAAACACGTAACTAAGACTAAATAATAATTAGTACGCGGCTTCTATTAGTGAATGTACTTGAACCGATTCACGACTTTTCTATCACCGCTGGCAAACGCCATAGGCAGGTGTAGCTATTCGTATATGCCCATACAACCGAATACAAGCGAGCATTCTATACCGCCATGCTGAAGAAAGTGAGGATCACTACGCTGTATATCCGATAGATACATAGCCTATGTTCTTTCGTTCAAGACAACATTGAAAACGGAAAAGAGAGTGTTTTTCTCTACAGCTAGCTGTAGAGAAATAATATCGTGGTCGATGAAGATGGAACATAGACCCTTCACTTGAAATTGGAGAACATGAGGCAATAACTGGCCTGGACCTAATGAGTTTCAATTTGGTTAAACTAGTAGCAAACATATTGTAGGCCAGAGTAGACAAGACTTTCAAGGTTTGTAGTCATCCTCACAAAGCGATAGGGGTATATCTTTCTAGTGCCGTCGTTATAAACTCATCGCTCTCCGTAAAATAGTTTTTCAGTTGCCTGTTACTTTCTTCAAAGGACGCTCCCACGCACGCTCTTTTCCTCCTGTTCAAGCTTTTCTAGCTGTTGATCCTCAGTATCCAAGCTCCCATCATCCGAGCCCTGATCCGAGTTGCTCGGCGCGTCACCAAGCTTATTGGCATGCGCGTGGCGACTAGCATACTTGCTGCCGGCAAGATCCTTACTGCTACTGCTGTGAGTCATGCCATTCCTATCGCCGTTCTTCACTCTCGCGGCTTTTGCGGCGAGTCTTTCCCGGGCGTCACTCTCAGACAGGTCCTCTTCACTAGCGTGGCCTGAATAGGTGCCGCCGAAATCACGACCGACATGAAG
This sequence comes from Xylaria bambusicola, assembly GCF_022495145.1. NCBI lineage: Eukaryota > Fungi > Ascomycota > Sordariomycetes > Xylariales > Xylariaceae > Xylaria > Xylaria bambusicola. Next base: position 199,157 of record NW_025953566.1, read on the forward strand.
GAATGATGGCTTCTTAGGCGTGTTCAGGTTATGGCGAAGGCGGTCTTCGATCGTGATGAACGAGGGTGTTCCGTCTGGCGAGGAGACGATCTCCTCGGAGGCTTTCGTCACGTCGATAGAGGGAGGTTGTAAACTCCGAGGGTCATCTGAATCTTCATCAGAGTTTTGTAGTCGCCTCCCAAGCGTTCTACGTCGAGCGACGGTAGTGCCATTAGCATTTGTCCCGTTATGGGATAAACCAGCATTTGCGCTTGCCTCGTCTTGCTGCCTCAGCTCCAGGAGATCTCGACGTATCTTAAAATGCTTGCTGTGGGAGCATCCCTCGGGACAACCGCCCCATTTTCGTGGTACCACTGGAGTTGAGTCTAACTTCGCCGCATCTTCGGAACCAGCCTGGGTACCCGTCTCCTTTTCCTTGGCCGCCCGTATAGCGGCACGCTCACGGCGCAGCTCGGACCAAGTTCGGAGTTTGTTCTGCAGAATATACTTCCCACTGTCGCGTTTGAGCTTCATGATCAGGAACTCGCAGTGATTCACATTTCGTAGGTCTTCAAAGTATTCGACAGAAAAATGATACCATTTCATCAAGAAAACGCGAGACATGAGACCATGGGTTACTTGAAGATGCGTTAGCAGACTGGCGTTTGGGAGCACTCGGACGACTTGCTAGAAGCAAAAATTAAAGGACATACCAAGTACAAGCACACTCGCGAAATCGTCTTCACCAAACTGACGCCATAAGCTCTCGTTGAAACCCGAAACACGATCGTAGGCGTCTGCGGCACTTTCGCCGTTGGGGATGCGATAGAAGAAATGGCCATAATCAGCGCGTTCCTGCCACATACGCTCCATCTCATCGCTGCAAGGCTGGAAGTTTCCAAAGTCCTGTTCGCGCAGGCGCGGTTCTTCGTATATCTTCATGCTAGCTCGTTTGAAGGGCGAAGGATCGGGATCGTCCGAGGTCAGGGTCTCTAGAATGCCTTCGGTTGTCTCTCGGGTTCGTCGATAGGGTGATGTGTAGAATTGCAAGGTATCGTCGGGGCGCAACATGGTTCGCAGTCGACGACCAGCTTCGCGAGCCTGTGTCCAGCCATCGGCAGTCAACCTCACCCTATGGTCGGGAATTGTCTGATGTATTTCTCTGTTTTCTATGCCTTTGTCAGATCCTAGCACGATATAGCGCCGGCCGATGGATAACACTAACTATTGCCTTCCGATTGGCCATGCCGGATGATAATTATGAGTCTAGGACGGCCCATGGCTGCCTTGGAACGATTGTAGTTTTCGGGTCTGGTCGGGGTGGGATGTCAGATGTTGGGTTTGGGATCAGGGATATGATTATCTGGGACTCGGGATAGTAGAGATGATAGTGACGGCGAGAACGAGCGATAAGTTCTCGGTTCTAGTATTTAAGTGAGGAGGGATGTGGTGCAGGGAAGAGATTCTATGGTTTACGAGCCAAACAAAACTGCCGAGTGAAGTGTAGAGGTGGTGTAGCAATGATGTTTGGATATAAGTGGCGACAATGTGGCAACCCAAGATATGTAGAACAGTAGCTTAGATTACCTTAGATCACCTTAGGTAGGAGCCTATAATACCTCGACTATTGTAAAACACTGGAGGAAACGCCAATCTGTTGCAGAATCGGGCGCTCAATCTGCCATGACAAATGGCGAGTTCCGGGCCGGCGGGACAGCGCCACGCGGACGAGGGCAGCCAATGGGTGGGTGCGCACAGAGCCGTGAATGGCTCGAACAGGAAACCAAACAGGAAACAAACACGACGACGACGATGTTGCGAGAGGCCCGTTATGAGTTATGAGGTTTCATCTCCATCGACCCCTCTCGAGATGCTCTCCCCTCGTCCGGTAACGAGATCCCAGCCCACCTGTTAGTGGTCTTAGGATCGCCTAATAACGGTGCTAGTGCTCATGTTGCTGCTGGGGCGGACGGAGGCGGACAGAGACGGGCAAGTTCCAGGCCAATGCAGTGCCAAGGCTAGGCGAGGTCACAGGGGGCTCAAACGCCCAGAAACACCCGACTGCTGACAAGATCGACCCCCTAATTGGCTGGTGCTTGGCTGGCAGCCAGATGCACAGTGGGATGCGTGGGATGGCCAGGGACCGCCATCATCATGGAGGGGCAGGGTCCCGGCGCCTCCCTACTTCGTAAGAGCTACGAGAGATGCCTGTCTAGGTCTAATCCAATTCTGGATGCTAGAAGCAACTTTTCCTTACCTCATCATCTTTAAAATACTACCATAACCACTTCCTCACTATGTACATGTAGTAACGCGGGCTCTTGATTTTCCTCGTCATTACCTTTGCGTTGCCATTGGTCCTTCGAAACAGGAGACATCGTATTATCCACGTGTGTGTGTATGTGAAACATTCCGTCTCGCGCCACCCGCCACAAGACGAGGCTATCACGCATCATCACACTCGTGATATTTGACAGCGAACAAACCATCACACCACCACTCTCTTCAACACACGCCACCTGTCTCTCTCCTAGTATCTGCGCACACGCAAAACAACAAACCACCATGTCCGGCGAAGGGCCCGAAAGCATTCCGACATCCGCAGACCCGCGGTCAAAGCGGCCTACGAAGAAGCGCGCTCTAACGCCCGTCTCGGCGCAAGCCAAAGAGCTTGACGTCCTCTTCGCCCACCCAGACCACGAGATCCGCACCGAGCGGCCCAACACGACGCCCCGCCTGGCAGCACCGCCCGAGATCGTCACGAACGTACAGGGTTCGAGCGCCGGCGCCGGCTCCGGCGAGTTCCACGTGTACAAGGCGAGCCGGCGGCGCGAGTACGAGCGGCTGCGGCGCATGGACGAGGAGGTTGTGAAGGAGACTGCGGACGCCGAGTTTGAGCGCGGGAAAGAGGAGCGGCTGCGCAAGGACGACGAGAAGACGCGCCGGAACCGCGAGAAGAGGGACAAGAAGCGGAAGGCAAGAGAACGCGCCAAGAATGGTGCAGGCGACGGGGGAGGTGGTGAAACCCGCAATCACAATGGGAATCAGGCGGCCGCGAAAAATGGCACGGCTGGGCCGATATCGCAGAATGGCGTCAAATCACGGATAGAACTAAAGAAAGACATGGACGACCGTGAAGAAATTGGCCAAGGCGCAATCGACCAGCCGATGGAAGAAACCAAAGGCATTGTCATCGAGGATGACTGACGGAGGAGATACGGGAGTGAAGGAAAATAAGGAAAGATACCCAGCATTGATTGAGACATATACCACAAGAACTGAGAAGAGTCCATCGCGATAATTAATGATGGCTACGTGTAGGAATAGCTAGCGGCAAAGCACGCCAAGATTGTACCATTATCACAAAGACCTAATTGCATGAGAAAGCCGACAGAGCCGTCTAATCTATCTTTGAACAACAATGTTTTTAAGGCCCGGGTGTTGATACAAGGGGTATATCCTTGACATATCTCGTAAACTATTCACTTTGAGACCTCAAGAGTATTTAGTCATCGCCTCCGCCGAGCCCAGCCGCGCCAACTTGCTGCGCTTTCTTCGCACTGCAGATATCATCCACTCTCAACAAGAGACAGGCAGCCTACTCCCGCGTTAGTAAGGTGATTTATGCGCCTCGCCTGGGTTATAAAGCAGGGAATGCTTACCTCGATAGCAGTTTTAATACTCTGCAGTTTGATAGCCTCTGGTTCCCAGATCCCGTACTCCTCCATATCTACGATCGTGCCTGTATCTCCATTGATTCCCCATGAGCTCTTACCCTCAGCGTGCTTAGCGCGCAGATCTGTAAGCACTCTGACAGGACTCGCGCCGGCATTTTGCACCAGCGTTCGCGGGATAACTTCCAAAGCCTCAGCAACCGCTTTATATGGCCATTGCTGAACACCCTCGATATTCCTCGCGAGTTGCCCTAGCCTGACAGAAACTGCCATTTCTGTCGCTCCACCACCAGGTGATAGTCGTGGATGGAATATGACGTTTCTAGCTACACCCATGGCATCCTGCAAGTTGCGTTCGATCTCGTTTAATATATCCTTGGAGGGGCCTCGGAGAAGAATCGTGCAAGCTTTCGGCGTTGTGCACTTTGTGAGGAAGGTAAAGTACTCATCACCGATTTTTTCAATCTCGAACAAACCGCATTTAGTACCAACATCTGATTCCTGAAGGTCGTCCACTCGGTTCACGATCGTGGCACCGGTGGCTCTAGCAATTCGGTTGTTGTCCGTCTTGCGAACTCTGCGAAGCGCGGTAATGTTCGCCTTCATGAAATAATGTTGTGCCAAGTCCGAAACACCCTTTTCAGTGATGACAAGGTCGGGGCTTAACGCTATGATGGCATCACACATCGACTTGACCTGCTCCTCTTCGATTTGTAGAATGGTGTTCCAGTCCTCTTCTTTGGTTATCTCAATGTTAGTCTGCGACTCGCCCTTCTTATACTCTAAAGGGCAGTCGAGCAAGACGATCCTTGGGTTTTCGATCCTTCTCCGCATCTTGGGATGGGTGATGTCTTTGTTGAGCATGACACCATCCAAGACCCTGCTGTCCTCAATCTCGCCACCGGGGATTTTCTCTACGCGCGCATATCTCTTGATATCCACCTCTTGCTTGCCATTGCCAATCTCCCACGACACAGTGCGAACGGCTTTGAGAGCAAGGCTGCACATCAGGTTAGACCATCGTGAGACGAATTTGGTACCAATCGAGGAGGATATTAAGCGGTTCATGGCCTCGTCGTCGTTGATGTCTATGGGTAGGGAAATCTCATCGACGATTTCGAGAGCGTCTTTTAGAGCATGTTTGAAGGCGGATATGATGATAACTGGGTGGATGTTTCTCTCAAGCTGAGGTAGGGCCTGTGCGAGAATCTCACCGCCTACGCGCTAGTCAGAACAAACACGGCGATAGATCTGATAGTTTGATGCACGTACCCAGGATTATCACTGTTGTTGTGCCATCTCCAACCTCCTCGTCTTGTGTCCTACTAAGCTCGATCATACTTTTGGCGGCAGGGTGGGACACCTCGATTTCTCGTAAGATGGCGTGGCCATCGTTGGTCAGCACAATGCCTCCCATGGGATCGAGTAGCATCTTCAACATGGCCTTGGGACCGAGACATGATCGAATGATGTCGGCAACGCTGAATGGAAAGATTAGTGGAAGCGGGGCATACGAGTAAGGAGGGAGAGTTGTACGTCTTTGCGGCAGCAATATTGGATATCTGAGCTTTCCGACCAGTTTGTCTCTCACCGCTCTGGGTGTCTACGGAAAGCTGTCAGTATGGGTGTTGGTGTTGACGCGGCGAGTGGCAGCAGAGCTTGAAAGGCTGGTTGGTCATGGAGGGGCTCACTCATAACCAAGACTGGGGCCTGCATTTTGAAAGAGGCCTGGCAGGCAGATTGTAGGGCAGTCTGGGAGAGTTTCAGGTTATAGTCTTAATTGTATGGAAGAAAGGTCTGGGAATCTTGAGTGCAGGATTCACGATATAGTATGGTTGCTCCCACACAATCAACGCGCCGTCGCCTAGCCTGCCTTTGGGAGAGCTTCAAAGTTGCTTTGGAGAAATAATTTCGCCGGTGTGGTACCCATCTGCAAGTAGGTACCTGGTACCTAAGGAACCTATCACCGCTGCGATAGGCAACCCCCCAGCTTAGGCGATAGCGTACATGCCTAGCTAGGTACCTTACCTACCCACGGGTACTTCACGAATCGCTGTTGAGTCAGGACTCCGGTTGGCCTCACTGCACTCAGTGCCTGCTTGCTCGAGCACTGTCTCTCGCCATTACGTGTACAGTATAATCAAACTAGACACACGTGGTAAGCCGCATATAAGTAGCACTGGTACCAACCCCCGGTGCAACCAGTCTGCTTTCATTACTAACATTAGAGATTTTCTAATTAGGCAAGTTCTTCCTATACAGTTATATCCTATATACCGAGGTTTTTAGATAAAACAGTACGTATAGGTATTTAAATGCTTTCGGCTATATATTGCATTAAGGTAAGAGCTATTAGGAATAAGGCGAATAGCTAAAATTAAAGGGAGCGGAATACCCCTCGAAACTACTGCGTCTAGCCAGCCCAACCCTAAAACATGTAGTACTATTAAAACGGTTTAAAAGCTCGGAGTTTAAACATAATTATAATAGCAAAAAATACATTTTAAATTAACTTAAATATTAACGCTAATAGTAACAGTATATAATTAAAAAAGGTATATATATACTTTATAACTATATATACTAAATACCTATATTATAAATTAAACTAATTATTAGTATTAATACTTTAATAATTATTAAGCTTATTAATTATTTTAAAGTTATATAAATATTCCTTAATATATTAATTATAAAAATTAATAATAAAATCTTTAAACTTACTTTATTATATTTTACCTTTATATATATATATTAAGTATATAAAAAGCTAATATAACCTTCTTTTATATTTAAAACTTCTTTTATAATTAAAAGTGGAAAAGGTTAAAGGAATCCTATAATAAAAAAATATTATTTACTTCCCTAATATAAATTCGCTTACCTTAAGCTTAATAATAACCTTTATATTACTTAATTTTAATACTTTTAAATAATTGTTAAAGTTTTACCTATTATTTATAAATTAATAAAAATTAATTAACTATATAAGCTTTAATAAAAGTAATAATAATTAATTATTTTAACTTTATAATTAATTTATAAAACATTTAACATAATATTAATTATTTATAAAATGCTTTAAATTAATAAAAGCTATATTATAAAGGTATAAAATTAATATATTAATTATTTTAATTATTATAAGAATAATTTAAACCCCTTTAAATAAATTAATAATATTTATTTTAATAATTTATATATAATAATTATTATAATAATTAAGCTTATAATAAATCTTTAATTAAAATTAATAAATTAAAAGCTATATTAATTATTTATATTATACTTTTAATATATATTATATTATTATTATTTAACTATCGGTAAAAGGCATTTAATTATTTAACCTTTTATTATTAATAAATATTTTTAATATTAATATAATAAAACCTTTTATTTTTATAATATAGGTTTATCTTAATATACTTTTACTTTTATTCGTTTTAATTTATTAAATAATAAAATTCGTTATATATTATTACTTTTATATAAGTTAAATAAATTGTCCTATTAAAGGATATACCATTACATTTATATACAATGGAAACCAGGCTCCAAACTTACCGCTTCTTATGGCTCAAGTTATAAGGCTCTGAACCAATGCTGCAGAAAGCCCGAACACATAGGTAGACACATAGACAGTTCGTCATCCGAGGTCGTCTTTCCAACTATTGTACTAGGTGCATAACATATCCCGCCCCTTATAGGATATACGCGCGAAGCTTATAATCAACTTTTAATCCGTACATCTTCAATCTTAACCTAGTAATACGGGAACCCTAGGCTATTATTATAGTATACCTAGCTTACTTACACTATTATAGTATATTAAAGATACCCATAAATACTTCGATTGGTACCCTTTTACGTATATTGTTTAGAGTTGTGGTCGAGATCGCCGGAGGTTAACAAAGCTAACTAAGTAAATGCCTTGGTGCCGTTAATCTGGACTCTTCATTACTCAGTAGCATAGCACCTTTGCTAACAACGCCTGAAGTTGGCCTTAGTAGGTGCCTATGTAGTCTAAGGAAGGTGTGCCAGTTGCCCTACCTAGCCGGTGGTAGCTGGCTAAAGCGTGTTTCACCATTATCAGCTATCGCAAAGAAAGTAAAAACACCGAATATGATCGTCGCACTGCTGCTGCGACTACATGTAGGTAACTCTACTACCCCACCTGCTAAAAAGGTACATACGTGGGCACCTAGGTATACTAAGTACCTATGTACCTAGGTAGGATGTAGTACTAGTCGGTACCTATGTATCTACTCCAGATGACCAGGTGTGGGTGCTTTCACAGTGTCTTCGTAGTCGTCTAGCTGTGGTTCGCGGCCATTCTTGATCATTGAACAGTCCTTCATTCATACCTACATAGTTGTAGGCTAGTAAAACTTATCCATGTCAGGTTCCTCTTGGCAGGCTAGCTTAGCGCGAGGCCCACGATACCTTCATTCACGTTCAAATACCTGCCCGGAAAAACTCCCAAAGCGGGCCCCCAAGGCCACGCCTAGCGCGAATACTTGCCAAGAAGAGTCTTACAGGGGGGTAGGGGAGTAGTGATATCTATTCTAATTGTAGTACGGAGTACACGAGCTATTGCAATATTTCAGCTTGGAGGGATACCCTGTTCTCTAACCCTGCTCAACCGTTGCTTATATAAGCTCCTGTCTGCTACCCATGACAATAAGTACTAGCTAACCTCCACCTAGACAATACGCATTTTGTCTAATTATCTCTTCTTCCAGGAGTTGGACGACGGTCTCGATTTCGTAGCCTTTGCTTCTAGGACGTTGGCGTCGGATCATCGCTGTGGCGTCTCTTCCTAGGGTAACTGATTGAAGTTCGTGGCAGAACACGGGGCGCAAACAGAGATTCTTTCTCAGCATATGTATTAGGCTTTTCTTCCTGTGCCGCAGATAGAGATCCTTTGTCAATATCGGTAGTAGAGCCATGGCCTCTACTTGGAGGTGGTCCGTGTTGCGGCAACGCACAGGGCGCAGAGGGAGATTCTTGCTGAGAACCAATACCAGCATCTTCATCGCTAGTTTTCTTTTCGACGGGACAGTTCGAAGCTGTCGTTGAGGCAATAATGGGAGGCGCGGATGGAGTCACGTCCCTGGTCATGTTTCCCAGAGTCGGTTTCGGGATTGGTTGACTGGCCAGCCTTTCTCGTGCTTGTGGAGGGGGGATAAATCCAGCAAAAGTAGCTCCCTGTTTACCTTTAATGATCGTACCATCTTTGAGCGTGCGCGTAACGTGTTGAGAGATTCCATCGCGGGGTCCCTCTCGCTTTGGTGAAGACTTTTTCACGTTCTCATTTTTTCCACTGGATGTCGGTGCTGCTTTCCATCGTCAGCGCCCTCGCATTCTTTTTGTGTCTTGATTTAGATTACGGTAGTTTGGTCTTGGTAGATGCAGCAACTTACACGGAGCACTATCTCTTGACGTTCGTGCTTTGTTATCGTCATCATCGTCGTCATCATCATCATCGTCGTCATCATCATCATCATAAGAACCATCGTCATCATCAGAATCAGAATCACACTTGCTATCCTCATCATCGTCATCCGCAGAACTAGTAGATCTCGTTTGAGGGCTAAGCCAAACTAGCTCAATCGCTTCATTTGATATATGGTCAGGCTGTGATAGGTTGTAGTCCGAAATATCTAACGTGTAATTTCGCTCGGGTACAAAGTTGTCGGACTCAGAGATAGGCTAACAATAGTCAGAATATTCATTCCATGGGGTAGTCAACGGACGATACTTAGAGGCACCGATGGTCCTCAAGCCAATGAAATGTCCACCGCCATTTTTGTCTCGGCCGAATTCAAAGGGAAACGTTGAATCAACTTACCCGTTTTTCATCGGGGGAGACTTCGAGATCGCCCGGGTCGAGCGGCTCCCCTGAACCATCATCCTCATCCGAGTTTTTTGAGCCGATATGAAGAGGAATTTCTGATGGCTCCTCAAGGTCATGCATGATTCGAAACGCTGCTCAAATTCAACAATAATTAGTAAGTTGTAATAGTTTTCTCGAACAAAGCGCCAAATTTTGTCGGTCTTTTCAGTACCTACTTCACTTACCTTGTAGGAATTGGGTAACAGGTGACAGCTTCCGAGCACTGTTAGTAGGTGGTGCCGATTCTGGATGTAGTGAGGCAAGTTCAACCATAGAAGGGAGTTAAAAGAGCGTCATCTAGTATCTGGCAGGGGAAGACGACTATATATGCAAGAGAGTATTCAATAGGAAGCAGCAAGCTTTCATGTCAAACTAACCTCCACTATCCTCCTGTATACCCAGATTCTAACCTTTTTCACTGTGAGATATGGGGGCTGCAGGAACGAAGCATTATGTTGTTAGGTTTGTCAAGGATATTCAAGGGGGACCCAACGGTCACATGAATATTCACGAACCACTTTCCGACTAGATCGTCATACCAGGGCACAAAGTCAGCTCTTAATACAACAAAAATTGTTACTTATATTTTCACGCGTACGTTGGAATTTGGGATGGGCATGCCACTAACACACTGGCCTCACATGATGTCGCGGGTCGATTAGAGGAGGGAGGATAGGGTTTAGTATACAGTAAGGTTGTTCTTGTTACGTGAAGTATGAAAATCTAGCATCTGATTCTAACCCGTAGTGTAGGGGAGTTTTTAAGCATAGTACAAAGCTGTAAACTCAGGAGCAATCTGCCTCCGGAAAGTCAGATATTGGGCCCAGATACAAGACCGATTGGAAGATTTATCGTTATAAGCCATGAAAACAGGAAAGGATAGAGCTTGTAGCATGCTTTGAAGAGAAAGACTCATCGTATTACTTGGCTGAAAGCAAAGTGATGTGGAATGACGACCACTTAGTTGATTTGAAGGTGTAGAAGCGGAAAAGAAGCATTCCACAAATCCTGGACAATCAGTACATGATATGCGGGATGTCATATAATTTGCCATCAACCTCTAGCAACTCTTGCTTATGGTATATGATAATACTAGATCACTAGGGCATAAAATGCTCTCGCTATCTCACTGGAAAAGACGGTGTGTATCCACAGAATACACTCAGGAAATCTGTCATCTTTGTGATAGCATTGAAGGTGCAAACACTCCAACATCAATGCTTGAAGTAATCCTTGCTACCTAGGAGTTTAATTTCCCAGAAATACAGGGAATTTACGCATCTTCGTACCTATTTAGATTCTCATTACGTCAGCAATAGATGTCTAGACGTTGTCTGAAACATATAAAACTAACTTCGGAATTAGGGAGCTGCTCGTGATCACCTAAAGTACCACGTATAATACAAGGTGTAAACCATTTCTGTATTGAAATACTCTATAACCTCTCCTCTGAGCAGGTTATCTGAAATTAATTACAGGAATAGCTGAACTAATATCCATGGCTAGGCTGAAGTTACTGATCACGTAAGTTGGCACTAAGATGCGCTTCGCAGCTAGTCTGACAAAACCCAGCAATCTTGTGCCACACGAGCTTGGGTACGGTGCTAGCCAGGTTTTCTCAGGCCTCATTGTATGTACTATCATGATTATCAATAGGCACGGAAGTGTTTCAATCTTCTCTTCGATTGGCAGAAGCTACGAAGACTCTAGCAGTCGAAAACGTCTTAAGCCGAGAATTCCTGGCAGCAACGGTGATTTTAATAGAGCCAACCCAAGCATGGAAATAGTTTTGTTTTTTATATCGCTAGGAAGACTGGAACTTAGTGCGTGTTCAGATTCCACCTAGGTTTCCAATCCATGGTGAGAGTTCGGCAATAAACCCTAACAATCCAACAGGCAGTCCGCGATCTCAGGCTACAACATCGAGATTCACTACATATATAGCCTGAGGCTAAGCACAAAGGTTTCGGAGAAACCTGTTGCATAACGACTATGACAGGGTATTCCCATGCCTGCAGCATTGACAAGGAGGCTTAGCTACATGGGAGTATTCTCTATCTGAGCAAGGCCAGGAGATTTCAGAAGGATATCGATCAAACGGATTAATCCGATGCTGTGTCAGTTACTGAGACCAGAGACGAAATCGAGGCCTCCCGGAGTTATCACGAGCATTGTCCTGGAAGGTAAGAAATATATGAACTAAGCAGTACAAAGCAGCGGAGTTTACTTTCATTTTCACCTGATACTGGTGTCGCATCGTTCTTCCATAAGAAACCGCGAGTATTAGGCTTGGGAGCTGCGCATATTAACCTCAGTCTCTTCACAATATGTAGACTGCAACTTCGCAAATAATCAATCAATGCTACATGATTGTGAAATAGGGATACGTATACAATCTAGCCTTTTCACTGCCCGACTGATGTTGCTATAAGCAAAGCAATATGAGTAGTGTAAATTGGGTTAACCCTTAAACTCAACTTACCTGATATGCCAATGGTAAGATACGACCGGATGTCGTTGGATCTCTCCACACAATCCGACGACTGCCGATCCCGGACCACAAGCGGGGAGACGGTGCCTCGCCACGTTACGTGGGACTCTCCGGAACCCCCGCAAGAACATTGACGCTAGATAGTTGGAGAGGCAGATTCTATGTCTAGCTTAGGGCGCGCGGTAAAACTCAGGGGGTCACGGATCATATCCCACCTCCATCTACACAATTCATAGAAGAAGGACGCCTATTGAAGGGAATACGATAACTTGGACTGTGGTTCAAAGTAGCGCGTCTTGCTCATTGACTATCTAGTTTGTCTAGCTTCTCAGCTGTCTTGACTATGGCACCTTCAGCAACAACTCAGGTTGTGCAGGCCACACAGCCAACTCCTTTAGAAGTCAGTCATCCCGTATTGAAAGCCATCCTCGGGATTGTATTACTTCCTAGGCGAATATCACTCGCTGCCCGGGGAGCATTGAACCCTCGTATACCTATACTTACGCTTTTCTGTGTATGCGGATGATAGCTGGCATAATACTGACGCCCAGGCCATAGGCGATCTCACACGGAAAGGTGATGCCAGGTAAGCGAAACGCCCGGCTCGAAAGCAGCTTCAACGAGTCGCCATCCAACAGAGCCTGACACTGTATGAAAAGGGATCCCGAGCTTCCCAACATTTGGCGCCGAACGACGCCACATATTGACGCACATGGCGGCGACGTTCCGCTTCTTTTCGCGCTGCGGGTTTACCGAGGGCCAATCCGGGCACATATCGGTGCGAGACCCAGAATACCCAGATCTGATGTGGATGAATCCGCTCGGCCGACACTTCGGCATGTTGACGGCTGGCGACATGATATGCCTCGAGATCGAGTCGGGTCGCGTGGCTGGTGGTAATACGTCGCGACCTGCGAATGCGGCTGGCTATCTGATCCACTCGGCCGTGCACAAGAGGCGGCCAGGCGACGGTACGTGATTACAACTTCCGTGGCTCAAGCTTGCTTATCTATCCATCTGTTTTATCTATCTGCCTCGTTCTGCGTTCGATGTGTCCCGATTGGCTCTATGTCTGTCGTCCGATCAGCGGAGTCTGCAATAATGCATGACGATATGTTTGTTATCATTGAATCTCCTCAGCCCGAACGGCTACGTGCAGACCGAGATACGGCAAAATGTCTACTCAGACGAGATCATACCTAGCTAACTAAGTGACTGACAACCCCGTCAACAAACAGTTCACGCCGTGTGCCACGCCCACACCATCGCAGGACGTGCGTGGAGCGCCTTCGCGCGACCCCTGGAGATGCTCAACCAAGATGTGTGCAACTTCCACAGTGCGCACGCAGTGTACGCGCGGTATGGTGGGATCGTGTTCGGTGCGGAGGAAGGCGAGCACATCGCCGCAGCCCTTGGTGATAGCAACAAGGGCGTTATTCTCATGAATCATGGCCTGTTGACCGTGGGCGCGACCGTTGACGAGGCAGGGTTCATGTTTGGGCTCATGGACCGCGCCTGTGCCATGCAGCTCCAGGTGGAGGCTGCCGCTGCCAACGGCTTGCCGAAACGCATTATCAGCGACGAGGAGGCCTCGTATAATTTCAAGATGGCCAGTGAGAAGCACGTGCTTTACCGCGAGGCGCAGCCTGATCTCGAGTTCGAGTTTGAGATGGCGGGCGGAGAGGACGTGCTCGCTAGGGGCTTTGATACCCTCCATCCTCTTAGTATAAGTAAATGAGAGCTGTGTATGTGCGCGTCTTTGCCTACCTTTTCGCAAACATGTGTGTGAGTGTGTATCTGTGTATCTGTGTATGTCGATCTGACTTGAACCGTCTTGGAGCCTGTCATCTCTCACGCAACAAGGTGCGTGATATATTCTCGTGACGAGCAATAAAGGTGGTGTACAGCAGAGCCGGATAGACGCATTATTCCCGCGTCACCGTCGATCTGTGACGACGGTTTCGTTGTGGAGGGGAGTATACGTATGTGAATTACTATCCACCTACCTCACCTCCTCCATTGGATGCACACCAGACGTGCTTGAATATCACCTAGGTACATTCACGGCCGATAACAGAAGCAAATATACACACACATACAGCAAGGGCGTCGCCATTCTTTGCTGGGTAGTTGACACACCGAGCCGGTTCTCTCCTTTCTATCCTGTGGCTAAATCATCTGCCTACTCTTTCGCTTGTCGCATCTTGCATGTTTCCGAGAAGAAGCCTTGATGTCGTGCATGCCCGGGGAGCCACACCCGGAAGATCTCGAAGCAACCTCATGGGAAGCGGGGGGGGGGCCAGGAAGAAATTTAACCGCAATGACTGATCTGAAGTGAACTGACAGAGTGACCGGACTGGACCAGTCTAGCACGTGAGGTACCGCAAGGCAAGCGATATTATCGCAATATACAATTATCTACGTACATGGCAGGCGAAAAGTGATGCAACCCCTACGTACATTTGAATGGGTTTGAACATGGTCTCGTTCGTTCGTGCAGTTCCGTGTATCTACATACCTAGTATCTGCCTTGTCTTGCATTTTACCTACCCCCGACGGCCGATTAAGCCTCCAACGGGAGATTCCGCAATGACGCTGTCAGCAAGACGCTGCACTCCCTCCTCATGCACACTCTCCTATCGGCACGTAATATACATTAGATGATAGTCAGCTGTGCATATAGCCTACCTAGTTAAACCCTCGACCCTTACTTACAGGTATGTAGGTAATTCGCGTGAATAGGACGTGATAGATAACGACGTCAACCTCGGCGACGATCCCTCGTATCTGCTCATACAGAACATCGGATAGAGATAAATTGCCAGGGAGGAAACAAGTTAATTTTCAACTGACATAATTAGCAGCAATGAGAGACGTGCAAATTTTAAGGTTAATACGGGGGAGACAAGGAGATATTGCCAGAATAGGCAAACACTGCGCCATCGTGTAAAATCCTACTGGGGAAGCAAATTTGCACGAACTTGTGATGATGAACTCCGAGATCCAGGGCCGGCGGAGATTCTCAGGAACTATACTAGTGCACAACATATTGCCTTCACTACCGAACTACACCACATCACAGAGAGCATTCAGGGTTGAAAAGTGGCGTGGTTCGAAGCTTGTTTGGAGGGTTTTCTTGCCAGTACCAGGGGTTCAGATCGTATCTGCATCTGTGCCTCTAACTCGCTTCGTTCGAGCTTGAATACCCTGCCTGATTGCATACTATTCAAGGTTTTCAGATCGCCTGCAGGAAAGTTTCAGTGTTTTTTATTTTATTTTATTTCAACAGATCTAGCATCAAGAATTAAAGGAGGTATATCATGTATAAGTATGTATACCTATAGTCTAAGTAGATACAATGTATGTGTGTCATCGAACGATCCTCGGCAATCCCCTACCCTGTGACGAGGGGAGGTTTTGGGCCGATGTTACGCTACACCTCTCGTCTGACGATCGAATGACTCCTCCTTCCTCTCCGGTCTGATCTCAGGACATGGGAAAAAAATTCCCCGGACGCCATCTATTGGTTCTTCTACCAAGATCTCATAAGTATATCTCGATTTTAAAATAAATCCTCATACTAGGGTTTGGGGGCAGTAAGGCCAAGGTAGGTTAGGTATATAGACAGCGTAGATTAAACCTGAGATTTCAGTGGCATAATTATGTGATCTGTACTCGGAAGTTTGAGGGAAAATTTTTTTTTTTTTGCCCCATATCTCGGTTTCCGTGTCGTGTCTTCGTCGGTGGCGACCTGGGGGCGTTATCAGTCTGCTACTACACATTTACTATCATGCCTTTCGCTTGTGTTTGGTCTATCTCTTGTGATCCCCCCGCGAAATAGAGATATATTATGGAGAGAAGGTTGCAATGGACGTAGCCGCGGGCCCTACTGCACTTGCAAGGGGATGACGGCATGAACAGGTAGAGAGGGTGCGTCGTTTGGCTCCTCAGGACGTCGTATTCCGCGCAGCGCCCCCTGCATGGCACATACTTGTAGATAGATGCAACAATATGGCGTAGAAATGGATGCTACTGTACAAAGGGCAGTTCATATTGATTAATGGAATATCAACCAGGCGGATTGTGAGTTAATGAGAGGTTTCATAACAACTAGAACCACTACTGCGCTCCTTCGCTGTCGCCGTGTCCGACGAGGGCTCCTGTTGGAGATCAGCGTATCATCTGTTTCTCATTCTGCATCTGCTTGCGTGAACGGAGGTGGAACAGGGTAACATCGTGAGTAGTAAACAAGCTGATCAGTGCCGTAAATCATTCACAACCCTTATCATTCTGCATCCACCATCGTCCGGGGAAAATCCACTTCCATTCTTCCCTTGGGTGACTGGTCGTCGTCATTCTGGTGGGCTTTGGCTTGCCTTCGTTCGCACATGGTGACAGATCTCAACCAGAGGGACTTCACACCCTTCGGAAGAAACACCCCACCATAGTAATTCGATCCCGCTGTGCCCTGCCAGAGCAGCAGTAGACATGTGGAGGGTGACATTGTCCTCTTCAAGAGGCCAGTTCATCCACCCGGGGACACCCGTAGGCCAGCAATCCAGTATGCGCAACAGTATCAGCTGTACGCAAGTAGCGTACCATAATTCACATCGCGGGTAGTGCGGCCAATAGAAGCTCACCCTCCCGATAGATGCCGAATAGCTTCGATCCTCAACATATCGAGCCTCGGAAAGAAAGGTAGCGAAAGGACCTTACAGTAGGTAGCCGACACTAGCTGTGCAGCGGGTAACATGGCCTCACTTCGTCAGGCCTTGCTATTTTGAGGCAACTCTGTGTAGACTGCTTATCAAAAGTAGTAAACGAGGAGCAAGGGCAAAATACATTGGCCCACTCGCGCGCGTCTACACTACCTATTTAAATTAGAGAGTCTCTTACCCGCGCAAGCATGGCGTAGCGTGTACTAAGAGAGCTATCTCAATCGCTTGCGATGAGGGACCTGAATCTCTATCAGTGTGGGACTACCTACTGGCAGGGTTCTCGCTTGCCCTGAGTCAACCGTCGGACTTGACGATGCAATGCTGCGCAACCTGGAAAACAGCAGACTAAAATAAAGATAGGGGGTACCGGTAGTGGATCGGCCTGGGAAGATTTGTTTACTATCGTGTCGTGTACTCAACCGCGGGCCTCAGGGAGAATCGCAAATGTCAGGGCCACATGCAAACACATGGCAGCTGTAGGATTCACGATGGAGACGCTGTTGCCCTGAGAGGGACCTCTCAATAAAATTCCCGTCCTCTGACGATTTGTACCTGCGGATCAACTGGGGGCCGCCGCCGCCGCCGCCCCCCATCTGCGACCTGGCGACCTTTTACTGGCCCGGGTTGACGAGGCCCTGCCTGCTCCGAGGCCCCTTGGAACAGACCGTGAAAAGCGCCGCAAGCAAATAGATGCAAGTAGTGCCTCGCGAACTGCATTATTCGTCATAGGCAACAATTCGCTCAGCATGCTGCCATGCTCACCGAACCCGATAAGTGACGAACCTGAATACGCGGACTTCTGGGCGAAGTGGCCGGCGGATGTAGCGCATGTATCGCAGTGGATTGCGCTACCGTAGACAGGACGGGGACGGAATGGGAACTTAGGTAAGCCGTGGGGGTACATTCCGAGGTATTATTCTCTGTGACGACTCAAGAGTTTCTTTACTCTTAGCAGAGCCGGCTTGCTCATCAATCTGGTAGCCTTAGCATCTTTATTGATGAACTTCCTGGTCTATCGGTAGTGTATTGACCCTGTATCGACTCAGTATCGTGAAGAGACCACTGGCCAATAACACTCAAGACATACCCGGTAGTATATTGTATAAAGCCCCATCGGCTGTTTATGCAATGTTTATGAATCTTGGTTCGAGTGGGGGGAGACGTGAAAACCACAAGTCCTTGGGCGTCGACTTAACAAGTCGCAGCATTTAGTCTCGGGGTGTGGGAATATCGCAACACAGGTAGGTACATGGATCTCTTGGGAGTTTCTCTACTTGAGGGCTAGTACCGTACTATACCCCTGCTTGTGGACGCCTGTCATCCCTAGTCCATCTGCCTTGCTCGGTTATCTATGGGGATGAAAGCTTGGCAGCTTTCCTTCACCGAGCAAATCTCTAGCTCTAAAAAAATAATTATTTATTTTTGAGCAAGTACAGCGTCGCTTGGGAAGAAGTCCAACTACCTAGCAATGCAACGGGATGTCTGCCTACCAATTGACTCATTCGCCTAGTGTAAGTTGGGTGGTATCGTAGTAGAGTTGCCGAGAGACGTCGGTGCAAAATCCAAACGAGCACTTTTTTTTTTTTCACGTCAGGAATGTGCAATACTAGGTACTAATTCGAGCACAGATGTGCACTAATTTGCCTTAAGGATATTGCCGTATGGTGTGTGCCTTGTCCTACACCTGCCCAGGGTGATACTCTGCACTGTATCATGGATATATCACCTTTCAGAGACTACCTACACACATACCTAACCTAGTGTGCTCCGTAGTCAGTACACTACATCTGCGTATATACATACATGCCCATGAACAGCCTATAGATAGGACCTTGCAACATTTAGCGAGGTGTGGTGCCGAAGTAGGTACCTACGAAGCTACCTATGGTACCATACAAGAGATTGGTTCAACCCAGCGTGAGTCACATCGACCTTAGAGGTAAGGCTCGGCAATAAAACACGTATTGATGGAGATGGATGGTCAAGAAAGGGTAAGAGGAAAGGGATAGCTAAGCGCCCCTCGATATCTCGATTGGGAAGGCTCCTGTCGATAGGCACTCGATCACGACAGGATATGCGAGGGCAGTACCTAGCTATCTGCTTCACTCCGTCACATTTGGCGGACCACGGCAAAAACATGTCTTGCGGGTAAGCCTGCCTGGCTATCTATTGTATACGGCATTGCTTCCAGAACGAACATTCAAGGGCTTCTCGAAGCTTGTCTTGTCCCGTTCATGATACTAGCTCTGTCTCATTCCAGCCTCATCGCCGATGACAAGAAATGTGAGGCGTCCGAACTTGTTTAGCTGTGTCTTTCCAAGGCTAGCTCACGTACGTAAGGTCTCGATGGTGTCATTGGGTGGTCCATTGTACGTGCCGCCTAGGTACGTGTCGCTCACCATTAATACTGTGCCGTTCTCAGGATTTGAGTGACAAGAGCAAGACAAACCAGCCTTGCATGACAGTAGGTCCTGTCCAGGCAATTAGTTGTACACTAGCTCGTCCGTCAGAGGGGTCAGAATGCTCGCCCGGCCAGAGGAGAGTCAATGTGTAGGTAGCTTGGCTAAGTAGGTAGATACCGTTAGTACATGTCGGTAGCTGTCAACAGAAAACGAGGATGCATCACGGCGGAACCCGGATTGAGGCGCCGTAGAGCGACTGTGGAATGGAATGGTGGATGAAACAAGCGGGAATGAGGATGGCGGAGCCTTTCTGGGTCGGTTCCTATTAGCTCTGGGCGGAGCCGCCTAATAAATTGATTGCACTTGTTAAGTCAACTTGGCTTAATTCACACAAGACGAGACTGGCTTGACTGGCTGGAGTGTCAGTGAGCCAGTATGTACTGTGATGAAATCGTGATTTGACTGTAACCCACTGTATTCATTGATTCATTCAAGGAGTGAACGGTAACAGCTGGTATTCAGGGTAAGGTAAGGTGAGGTCAGATACACTACATGGCTGAGTCACACAGCTTGGGTGGAGCTAGCGGAGCTCCGAAGGAAGGAAGCAAGAAAAAAAAAAAATAAAAGAGGTCCCAATGCCCGACAGTCTATGTTTATGCGTCATCTTGTTTACCGTAAGTCCTGATGAAAGGGAGCAAAAGAGAGAGGGAAAATTTTTCACTCTTCATTGCGTCGTAGGGTCTCACTGGAGTTTCGCTCATGACATGATCCCGGAATTCCTTGGGTCGCCCAATTGATCAGAAACCAGAGTAAATTGGAGGAGATTCAAGCACGGACCATCTGACTATTCCATGCACATGGATTGCTTGGTGAAAGGCGACAGCGTAACACTTACTAAGTACTTAAGTAGGTAGGCAGGTAGTGTAAGGCTACAGGGAACGGCCTATGGCAAATGGGCGGCAACTGTCAGCGGGCTTCACTTTTACTTCTGGCATCGGTTGACAATTCACGTCCGGTTGGTTAGCAGGTAGTACCTCATTTAGGCGAAACACGTAGTACTCAATTGCCTTTCTAGTTCCCTGTTCCAATCAAGGGAACACTCGAGGTGTGTTGTTATTGTGTTTGGGTTATTCAGGACTGATGAAGGCATATGACCGTTCCACTTTAAGGTCATTCTTGTGAAAATCGGTAATTCATAAGTGAAATTTGACTTGTATAAACAGGTAAAGATGAATGCTCCACTGGGCCACCACTTGTCAGCGCGACGTTCTTCCAACAAGCCAAGCTCGACGAAAGGCCCTGTGCCTGGGCAGCTGTCAATGCAAGAGTGACAGGCTCGGGAGTGTGAGACAGGCCAGCCAAAGTCCGTTTACTGAGACAATGCTTGCAAAGTGGTATCGGGACCTTCCGCAATTGGCGTATCTCTAGCCTGTCTATGTTTTTGTTTTCTTTTCTGCAGCCCTCGAACTATCTACTATACACTGCATATCTACTCCTACCAGCACTTGAGACATGGACTGCGCTACGTGACAATTCGGGAAAGGGGTTCAGAGACGAATGAGATTCCTTGCTGAGCGAGAGCCAGCCCCGCACGTCACTATGTCTGTCTGGTCGTGGCGAGGGGAGCCAGCCAGCCAACTTTACCTACCTACGTAAGAGCAAATAGAGCAGAGCAAAGGCTAAATCACAGACGGTAAGGAAAAGCCGAGGAATGGAAAACGTGGCACGACAATTTCCGAACTCAGCACGGAGCGTTGACGACTATGGGCCGAGGGCTGGGCTTTTGGAATGCACTAGACGTCCAGCCTGAGTGACGCCCAAGACCAGAGGCGAATGACAGCCCTCGTTGCCTTGGGCACGGCAGCCTCTCGACCCTTCGGCTGGGCATGATGGCTGTCACTACTGCCCGAGTGGGGGTTTCGCTAGGTTTAGCCACCGAGGAGGAGCTCCGTTTCGTGGCATAAGTGAGGCCCTGATGCCAATGCTATGTCGTGCCGTGCCGATTGGCAATGGCGTCGTGGAAGGGCAACCGTACTACGGATAATAGGCGACGCCTCGGGGGCGTGGAAGAACGATAGGCCCCCATCCCATAGCTGATAGATCTTATAGTGCGACGGCCCCCTCGGATCGGCTTGCGGCAGTGACAAGGCCGATCTGTGATGCAGGAGGGCGATGGCATACCTACTTGACATACTATATGACTGACCCCCGGCTGCATAACCAGTAGCCACGTTCCATCCGGCTCGACACGCTGTATCATCATAGCAAGAGCCTTACTTGGTATTCCACATTGTTCCATACAGTTTCCCTTGAAAGGGTTGTCATAATATCCATATAAAAGTCATATTCATCACGTAGCTGTAACATTGGCATGGTAGACAAGACCCAGTACTGCGTTTCGGACGCGGGCTTCGGTCATTCACTGTTTTGACGATAAACCTTGCTAAGAGAGACGACAGCTTAGATAGCATAACAAATAAGGTGAGACAGGCGAACAAAAACGGACTGTTGCAGCTCATAGTGAAGAACTTTTCGTCAGCATTCCTAGCAATCAGCGTCTTAGAGCTGCAGGCATTGCTTGTGTAAGTATTGCTTCGTCGCTTTCACTTGCTTGCAAGACTTGGAGGCTAAATGTTAGTGCAGTGTAGTTGCGTGTAGTCTGGTGTAGTGTAGTCGAGCGTTCTCTTTTCTTTTCTTTTTTTCTTCCTGCTTGCTAGGTCAATCCTGGGAATGATTCGCATGACAGCCCGGAGATTTGGCTCGCAGGAACCGAAGCAGGTAGCTGGCTGGCTGAATTTCGTGCATATCCTTTAAATGCCTACATACAGTAGCTAGATATAACAGAATATATATGCTTGGGTAGTACCAAGTAGGTGTGCAAATAAGTTGTTATATACCGTACAGTGCCTGGTATATATATATATATATACCATCCAAGGCATATACGATCCACCGATATTTGGAACAGACAATCCAATCTGGTCCAGTGCTGCTGTGGTTGGGTAGGTCTTCATTCCTCGCCATCAGCTCATAACGAAATCATGAAACAAAACGGGCCCAATGCTGACAATGCAGGAATAGCATGAATTATGATGCTGGGCCGTTGTCTCGAATAGAAACACTAACTGCGGGCTTACCCTATTGGCTGGCTTTTTTAGGACGACGTCATTTGCTGGTCGCACCCAAACACATTATCTGTACACAACTTGGTGCAGATAAGAAAGAGACTTGCTGAGCTGTTCGCTCTTGGCACCATACTATCTGGCTTGTTCCTGGATCGGTCGGACTCGACGGATTGGTACAAAACTGCATGCGTGTGAGAGTCTAGAACCATTCAGCGTCGGGCGTCTGCTCCATGGCATCACTCTGCAGGCATCGAGAATGAGTGGTGTGTGCCGTGCTAGGTACTATCAATGGAGAGAGTAAACCTCGTCAATTCTGCAAATTGCAAATTTGCCACCTGCACTAGGTATTCATGTTGGTGTCCGGTTGAATTCCAGCCGAGAGATCAAGAGAAGCGAAGATGGTGAGAGAAAAAATTTTCATCTCTCTCGGTTGTCTGAAACAGACCATTGCTAGATAGTAGGCACGAAATATACGTCGTTCTGAATAGACAGACACCCTCTCTACACGTACGCACTAGGATACCATGGTACGCTGTATTACATATACTACCAGCTTTTATGCCGCCGAACCAGCCAGCTTCCTGTGGCAAGTTACTTTGTAGTAAACGA
The DNA here is from genome assembly GCF_022495145.1 of Xylaria bambusicola. Lineage (NCBI taxonomy): Eukaryota > Fungi > Ascomycota > Sordariomycetes > Xylariales > Xylariaceae > Xylaria > Xylaria bambusicola. The sequence goes on from NW_025953566.1 coordinate 222,054, forward strand.
GTGTAACATATAAACGACTCTGGCTAGACCAACACAGCCGTAATAAAAAACTTATAAAGCTGCATAAACGTGCGATGGAAAAAAAAAAACTAAAAAAAAAACTCATTCATCGTGATGTAAGCTACGCTAAATATGCCAGCATGCATACTGTAGTTGTAGCGACTGGACGATATCACAAATTGGGGTCTGGGAGCATATGAATCTAGTACCACCGAATTGATAGGATGAGCGAGCAGAAAATTTTTTCTCCTCTGAGTTGACATTTGCTCATTTCCTCGTAGTAGTTGTCAAATACAGTATTAGGAATGCAGTCAGTGAACTAGTCGCAAGGTGCTCTTCCTCACCCAACGCCACCAAAATGGTCGCCGTCTATGGGCTTCGAGACAAACCCTCTGGAAGACTGTGATAAATAACTTCTTTTTTAAGGTATCATAGCTCGGATCAGAAATTCTGCGTCCATCGTAAAAGGCCGGGAGTTGCCCAGTTTTTAGTACTTGTCGATCACTGACTAACTAGCACGCTTAGCATCCTATTTACGGTTCTCTTAGGGACTACTATCCAGGAAGCAGGCTGTGTTTGTACACTAGACCAGGCACTTAGATAAATGAACATGTCCTGCGTCGCGTAACTGCTGACACGTATATACTAGTATATACTTATCTCCTACCTCGACGAGGCAAATCCAAGCTCCATATAAGTGATGTAGGTATACCGGTACCAGGTACGTACGGATGATCTTACTGTAGCTCAAGCTTAGGGAAAATTCTAGCTTAGTTAGCTATAATTAGTGTGTGTGTGTGTGTGTGTGTGTGTTTGCGATCTGCAACCAGCCGTCTCTCGATAACGTTCAGGAGTTGAGCAATCGTGACCGGATGCAATGCGGAGTTGGTTCCTATCGGTTAACGACCTTCTTACCTTTTACCTGTTCCTTTTCCTTTTACTCCGGGGTGGTGCCACCCCTCCACGATGGTCTGCTGTTCTGGGTTTAGTATTGCTCTAGCACCATCTCGAAAGGAAAAGGCGCTGCGACCAAGATACAGTAGTAGGTGTACTAAATGGTCTAAATAGTTCCCAACATTAGTGCCGGAAACCCCCATGGGCTGCTGCACTCGAAAGTCGATGGTGGGAGGAGGGGACACTTCGGCTGGGACCGCGGCCGGGAAGAGCTTTTCAGTCTGGGTCTGGGGGAGGAGACGACCGCCGCCCGCGGACTACGGCAGCGAGAACGCAGAGTCGTATTGTCGCACAGAGCCGTCAATTGACCACTCAAGTCGACGACTGAGCCTCCTCCATTCCCTATCTTGTGTCTTCGTCGCACTAGCGATGTTGCATCTCGTCCTGTACCTACTGTAGTGTACGTACTACCAGCCCCGGCTGGCCGTTGACAAGAACACATGAATTACTATGCACAAAAGAATAAGGGGACGTCTGTCCAACACTTTTTCGTATTCGCTCGCTAGGCGGTTTTCACTTACCATCAGATAGTTTGTAGTATCGCAATATGTGCGCAGCTCGGCTGTATTGTGCATCCGTGTTGCCTGTCCACCGTAGCATTTGGCCGATACCTAAAATATATCTCCTGTTAAGCTACTTAGCTTTGTGCAATAGCTCACCAGACGAGAAGAAAAAAAAAAATTGACGACGGGATTAATCAGTTCAGTATTACAAACAAATGCTGAGGCCATTCACACCCGCCGAGCTCGCAGTCGGGATAAGCCGCAGTCAGTCATCCATTCCGAACCATCGTGGTACGATCTTGATGTTAGATTTTCTCATCTTTTCGTAACCACCGGTCTCGGACGGATCGTCGCCACCCCGAATGTCGGCTCTGGCCGCCAGTCATATCGTTACTGAGGGAAGACAGACCCCATTTCATTTGAAACTCAAACACCACTAGATGGGACAGTGCCAAATGGAGTTTTGAGAATTCGATGCGGACCGGAGCCGTGTTAGTCATCCTTTCTTTATACACTTATGTAGTATTCTTTGTTTGCTTGCTCATGTGCTGGAAGTACCTACGCTAGTAGAGGTAGTGTCTTTGATTTGCTAGATAGTGCCATAATGGTGTGCTGGATACCAAAGTCTTGGCGATCAGACGAGCAGAGTCGTGCCATACCAGTAGGCTCAGAAAACGACGATCGGTTCAATACTGTAGGTTGGTGAGTAATACCACCAACCGATTCTACCTAGCACTGAGTTCATAGCTTGATGAGCACGGGATGTGCAATATCATCGTGGCCGGAACTATCGGTGGTCATACAAGTGACTTCGGAACAGATCGGTCGAGCAGGCCATGTCTGGGGTATCCTGGGCTGCCATATGCCGAGAACCGTGCTCTAGGGGTAGCCTGCTAAGACTTCAGAGAACTGTTGGCATCCTGTCTGTGGTGCTCCGTTCAATACCTACGACGAAGTAACACCAATCAATTTCATAGCAACTACACCCTGTACTCCATGATCTACGTCGGTGGCGAGGACCAGAAATACTTGCAATAATATTAAAATCACTCTGGTCATGTTTGGATGGGAACAAAATCTGAGGGGCTCGAATCCTAGTCAATTCAGAGTCATACTTGGTTGCGTCCGCAAGCTCTTTGCAGATCTGCTGAAGGCAGTCTCTGTCAGCAAAAGGCGATTTATCGCCCGCAATAGAACCAAGCCCCATCAATCCAGCAAAACTGGATAAGCCCTCGATAGGCTTGTCGGCCTGTCCTTTCCAACAATAATTGTAACACATAGTTAACAAGTCCTTTCCATGATAGCTCCTACTCCTAATCCTGCCAAATTGGCATGTTACAATCCGGTCCCAAACCCCAAGGTCCCAGGTATCGAGGCGCCATGCATAATAAAACAACAATGGTATCTTGGGCTTTCTCAAGATACCAAAGTAATCCGTAGTTCCTCCCGTGAGGCAGTGTCTTGCGCCAATAGTAAGGAGCAGCCCAAGACAGAATCCCGCAATAACCCAAAAACTTTTTATGATGCTGTGCTCCGGTATATGCTCTTGTACAATGAATAATGAAAATAATGTAGTGTTTCTGGCTCATCATGCTAGAGTCGTTCTCTGAATAAAATGATAAATTCGAATAAGTGGTGCGTAGGATGGTGGAAAAGTCGAGGAGCTTGTAGACCGCTTCGACATGGCAACTCAGAATCGAATCTGTGGTGATAATCTATTGAACACCATGAAGGACCTGGGCCTCGTGCTTAGCAAGATCGGCGCCGGTTTTGAGTTCGGGCGTGCTCGAAAGAGCTAGCGTAATCTCTCAGGTGCTTCTTCGTCTTGTCGGACATCGGAGAGCTCTCGCTACCCGTCGATGAAGTACTTCCCAGAGAGCATAGGCTGCTGTGCGAACTTGAGGGTGTCAGGCCAGCGCCGGATGATGACGACCCAGAGCGGGTCGAGATGTGAGATTGTGGTAGGGGCGTCGAGCCGTAAGGTTGAGCGTTGGTAAAGTCGTAGGCTGGCGGTAGGTAGAACTTTGTTTGGTTCCTCGGTACACTCCATCGATAGGATGGGCTGGCAACGCCTGGTGAACCTGTGGTTGTGTTGAGCGAAGTCGAGGAGGACTCGAAGTCCCGAAGCCTGCATGCCTCTGAGCAGTATAAAGAGCCATCTGTTTGCCTGTCGCAGTAGAGGCAGAATTCAGGTTCCCATGACGGATCAGAAGACATCTTGGAGGATGGTCTTGACGGGTTCGATAGACGGGTATATGTGGTGGTGTGTTGGTACATGTATACGGTGTGGTGGTGTTCAAAATCGCAAATTTAATACACACTTGTTGTCCCAGTCGACAATGTTAAAGCAAGCAGTGACAATGAAAATAATAGTGGTGGTGGTGGCGGTTGTTCTTGTCTTCGTCGTCGTTATGGGTGGTGTGTGTATAAGACGAGACGGCGGGACGGGGGAGAGCCGTGAACGATGTCGTTCATGAAGCAAGAGAGGATTGTGTCATGGACGTTTGAGTCGAAGCAGCGTGGAGTTGTAGGAGAAGAAGAGAGAGGAAGAGGATTATGGAGAAGAGGAGAGGCAGGAGTTTATGACTAGGCGGCAGTATTGAAGTTGGGAAGAGGTGGAGGAAACGAGGTTCATTTGTATCAAGCTCTCGCTCGCTCCCGCAGTCAATCCGGGGTGGGTAACTGAGTACCACTGACTGACTGTACCGTTGTACCTACTGTACCACCGGTGCGTCAGGGTACGTACCGTACCTCTCAGGCCAGGAAGGTGTACGTAGGTACCTCGTAGCGGGGCGCGGTCACATCAGAGAGGGTCTCAATGAGCAGAGCAGGATAAGAGCAGGGGTTGCTGGTCTGATGTCCTCGGCCCACTGTGCAATCTGGGTGGGGCGCTCAAGCGACTAGCGCCTGGCCTCTTCGACTGGGCAGAGACTGGGGGGGGTGGCAGCAGTGGGCAGTGGGTAGTGGGCAACAGTGGGCGACAGTGGGTTGAGACCGGGAGGGTGTTGCCTTGAAGGGGGGGTGGGGGGTGAGTGACCGGGGGTCGACAGGGGGCTATATCCTTGCAGTGTTTTCTGCATAGACGCTAGGCCATGTATGACTTAGCGCCCAGTGCTGCTGCCGATCACAGGCGCAGAGGCAGCACCGTGGCACAGAGAGGGCAGAACAGAGGAACACGGGGGGTGTGGTAGCAGACTGGACTCTGGTTCTGGTTCTGGTTCTTCTTCTTCTTCTTCTCTGCACCCCCCTCTCCATCCTCCTCCTCCTCCTCCTCCATCCAGCTTGTGGTGTGTCTACAACACCTGTACCTCCCTTGCTAGCAGCAGAGAAAATTCTTCCCGGAGCACTCCATGAAGGAGGGCGTGTGCCCATCAAGTAACAGGGTGTGAATGTTCAGGCAGAGGGGGGTGGGGAAAAGGATGCACAATTCGAAATCACGACACCCCCCTTTTACTATGAGCAATGTCTTCTGAGTCTTTTGAGTCTTCTGAGGCCTCAGAGTAGCAGACACTGCGAGGGCGTGTGAGGGCGTGTGAGGACGGCGTGTGATCTTCTGCACCCACATTCTGCCCTGCACGCCATGTAGTCCAAACCTCCCTCTCACTTACATAGTAATAGTGTAGTCCATTTTTACACTGCTGCCTCTTTCTGTTTTCTACTGATACTGCTGCTGTACATATTAATTACTACCTACCGTAGGTAGTATTGTGCTAGTAGGGAGGTACCTAGTGCTGCCTACTAAGTAGATAGATAGTAGTGTATGTGTATGCGTCTCTTCTGCTGTCACCTTTGCATTGTGCACCTTTGTTTTTTCTTCTAACCTTTTTCTTAGTTTTTTCTAAACCCCTTTCAAGTTCTCTCCCCTTTACATGTATTTCTTAATTGTGATGCCTGGCATGAGACTAGAAACACTGCTTCAGTTGCATTAGTGACTTACTGTATATACAGATGCTTGCTTACATCAGTACACACATATCGTGATATCACTATTACTACCGCTGTCCGTTGTACCTCCTCTCTATCTTTCAAGTTTCTCTGATTGTTCAATGTTATTCAAAGCTCGCTTCATAATTGATACCTAGCTTTTCTCTCTACATATAATACCATTCTCGGCGGTAGCACTGTCAAGTATCGGTGCAGATACCGTAGGACTTGGTGCTTAGATATATTAAGTAATTCATGTCTTACTGCCTTCAAACGGTATGACATGGTGTCATTACTTCTGAGATCACTCTGTATTGAAGTCAAATTGCCGGTAATCTGAATAGCCCTCCCGGGACAACGCTCAGAGCAGAGCTGGCGTGTGTTTACTAATTCCACGTCCTCCTCATCAAGTCTACCATAAACGTACAGGCTTCTGTGTACATATCTTCTTCTCTGGCCTCAACGCTAGATTGTAGGTAGCATCCATCCCCCATCTACCTACATCACCACCAATTCTGCCTATGCTTCTCAGTCTGCATCCCTTGATTCACACTACATAGTATATACTACCATCAACCCTGCTACCTACTGTATGTCCCTTTCGTCCGTAACGACCACGCAAGCCAAGTATGAAAAATGCAATACTATGGTACTATGACATAGGGTGGACCCGTGGGGGTTCACAACATTGGCATTGCATCCATTCACGACTCCAACGGCCCCGGGGCTCTCTCATGATTGAGCCTTCGTCTCTTAGCTGCTGCTGAAGCCACGCAACAAAAAAAAAAAAAAAAAAAACAGCAGAGTTTACAGTACCACGGTCCACGTCGACTAGGTATCCCACATAGCGAGCTTGACAAACTAAACTAGGCAATCAGGTTATCAGATTTCATACCTACAGAGTACTGAGTGCCCAAAGTAGGGCGGAGTGCACCAATACCTAGATAGCTTGGGCCCGTCAGCCAAGATGGCGCCAGTATGGGCAGATCGCAAGAACGCATCCTGCGGCCTCAACACCATCAAGCACGCTTCGGGTTACAGCAATGGGACTCTACTATGTATGCTTGTTCTGTAGTATCCTCCTGGCGTCTTCTCAGGCATGCAATCTGCACACACTATCGTGCCACACTCTTAAAACCCTTTCCACTAAGCAATATCAGACCTTCTAGCGTCCGGGGGAGCGAGTACTGCTCCCGACCCTCCCATTGGCTATCTCAATGCATCCAGAGTTGATGGCAATCTATGAATTCGTCCAACGTGGTATCGCAATTACGTCCTGAACGCCCCTCGAGGCCAATCACGTCCACCCTCTCTATACTGTTCTAAGCCGAAGCGTTCATCACGACTACCCGTTACAGCCCCTCCATATATGTAGGTAGGTATGCTCATTCTCCTATTGTAGGCTAGAATCATCTCTGGGACACACCAGCGCAGGCAAGCAGACGGCGGCGAAACTAGAACCAACCGAGGTTCTTCTGGGATTACCACCATCACGTTCTGACCACGGCGGCGTCTTCTTCTCTGCTCAGCGTTCTGGGTCCAAATGCGCCTTCATATTACCAAGTCTAGTGGCAACTGTAACTGCTACTGTGGTAACCAGTTCTGACTTGGTTACTTGGTCATAACATCGAACGTAAACTAAGTACTGTAGCTAACTTCGACCACATACCCGCCCTGGCCGTGTACCTTACATCGGTCGTCTTTTCTTGCCCCGGAAGGAGATGGGGGAAAATTGTAATGGAGGGTACCCTTTATCACCTCTCGTCTCCAGTTGCACTCAATTATGAACCAATCATAGCGGCAAGGGTACGCAACCCCCATACCTACTGAGTATCATCGTCTAGCTTCAAGACACATGGAGCATACCTACTTAGTACTTACCTACATGTACGCCTAGGTAGGTATCTTGTCAACAAGTCATGGTAGGTAGGTATGCAGCAGGCTTGGCCGCACCAATGAAGAGTAGGCACGCCGAGAAGCTACCATCAACGTATAATCAATGTATATTCTGTTGTATATTTTGGATGTTGGCAATGACGATCTAGCGCATGCAGTGCCTACTATGGATGTATACATAGGTAGGTAGGTGGTGAGCCGAGACGGCCACGGAAGATGCCGCCGCCATAACAGTACTTACATGGTTCCCGTATGGACGTATGGACGCCGACGCCAACATGTCGATGTCCTCTCCCATTAGGATGTTTGCACAAGCACGCAATAAGTACCCAAGAGTTTCGCAGTAGGTATTTCATGTTCCATTCTCCGTCAATCTCGGCCACTTTGACGCATCAAGGCTAACTGCAGACCCAGATCCTGTAACCACCAAGGGACCACGGGCGAATCGACAGAAGGCGGGCGATTTGCGCAGCCGTGGCTCGCGATACCTGCCAAGTGCAGGAAGCTAGGCCGCATTCAAAATCACTTGCATGAAGAAAGGCGGGGGATTCATGCGGGCGCCGCAGGTGCTGAAGCCCCCTTGGCCGTCATTGTTCCATTCGCAAAGTAGCAGACATGAACACGCAGTGCTTCTCCCTCACAAGTCGTCGCGACCTGCCTGCAGGGTTGCCACCTGATGCATCATCGTGAGTCCTGCCTGCACCGTCTTACGGCGAACGAGGTCGGGGTTTTGGACGGGGTTTCGGCCGGCTCACATCCCACTCGTGAGACATACATACAAGTATGCATCTACAAAAGTGGTGGCGAACGTCGACTGCAGCATCATGTTCCTTTGAGCTCCCTGTCCAACCGATATATTGCCAACTAGATTGTCGTCAAATGCCGTAATGAGAAGATCTGAGGCGAGCGATTTTAGATCATTACAGCCTGCAGTATACTGCTTGTTAGTAGAGCATCACCTGTACAAAGCTTTAGTAAACGCAATCAACGCGAGGCTATCACTTCACTTCATTACTGATAGCCATACTAGATAGTACGACAACCAAACAATCACCCACCTAATATATATATTCACTGTCAGAGGATCTGGTATTTCTTCGCAGGGCAATTCTGAAGTGAGCGTGCCAGTTATTCTTCACAAGTTCCCCGCACCCTTCGCCGTTAACCTCATGCGACAACACGAAAGTAGCATCACAAATCTACAGCATGAGACTGGCAGAAAACCGCACGCCTCCTCTCCTGACGTGCCATAGCCCAGACGCATGTCACTACTGTATGTAAGCAGAGCATTACGACCCCAGAGACCATTGATGCACATTGTACCGCATCACACTACTTAGACCGGCGCACTAGGATGTGGCGGATTATCTACATATAGTAAAAGAATGGCAATATCATTCTTCTGCTGAGGACGCCGTTCCGCTCAACTTTCTTCCCGGGTGATAGTGCAAAACCCATGTAGAAGCTAAATGTTATTTTATATGTAGTTATTGCTAGCCCTGCGTTCATTATCGATTTGTACCCGACAGTGATTAACACGTACTACTATAAATGACGTTTCAAACCCGTAGCAGGAGGTTAACTTGAATCGGACCAAAGCGCGGGTTTGCAAGCTTGTCGCTCAAGTACGGTCGTCTGTGCTTGAACGCTATAAGCGATCTAATGTCTAGCTTGTGGCAACTTCCTATGCAGTTGGTCATAAACGGTATTGAGTGGCGTGAGCTCAACGCCTTGCACCTATGCAATGGTATGAAACACTTCTCTCGGGCTGCTGCTGGTACTGCTCGAGCACAAGATATGCCGCTTCCAGCGCGTTATCTCGCATGTCCCGAGGCTATGCTCGCCCTGGGCCATGCTAGACCTTAGTAGGCCGAGCTTGAAGTCGCTGTCTGTATCACGATGACGAAGCTTTCTTCAACATGCATGTGCTCAGTGCTGGTTTCTCCGTCCGCTATTGGTCGCATGCTGATTCCAGACGCCTACCTATTTTGGATGAATCCATATCTTCTGATATACGGGGGGTTGACATGGCTTATTTCCCCACTGCCACGCGAAACATGAACAGGTAAATGCAGACATATCTACCAGTAGTATCATCACGATATGTTAGGTTATAGACTAGGAGTTAAGTTTCCCTAAAATAGGCAACAAGGCACTGTACTGCAGTAGACGCTCGATACTACCTGGTATTAAGTATGGTATGGGGTAAACTATCCACCTACTTCGTAGAATGAACCCGCCGTCTCCAAACCACAGTATCCGCTTTGCCTGGTATCGTGAGATCAACCCCACGCTGTGTAATAATCTCGTCAGAATGCAACTCACGCGCCAGAAATCACCTGACTATCCCATTCTCTCGGCATTTCGTTAACAGCCCACGGTGTTCACCTAAAGCCATGCGGAGCATAGTACAACTCTCACTCTACGAAGTAGATTGCAACCAGACATGCCAAGCATCCACGCACGAGGCCAGGAGAAGACAAATGAAGATAAGCGAACGCAACACACACTATACTGCCACTAGCACCCTGTAGTATGAAATAAAGATCTATATCAGGACACACACGAACTAAGGTTAACGAAGACCATCGTCAGCCAAGGACTCGATGGTGTAGCCAATCATAACATAAGTTACAAAAGTTCCTACGCTAGAACTGCCCAGCAGTTACAGCTTCTCATACACTACAATGCCAGTCCCGGTAGATGCGGAATAGCTTGCCCAGACGCAATCACCAGAATCCAACGTGTTGGGACACCTGAAATAAAATGGCAGCTTACATGGTGGGTCACGTCACACCCGGGCACCTTACTAAGTAGGTAAGTAAGTCTTTGTATCAGTCAAACGCTCACCTTGCTACACCAGAGATGAACCTCCACGCCTCGCTCGGTGACAGCATAAAAGTGTCAGGGACAAATCCTACCGCAAGACTTGTCTCAACGGATAAAGAGAGCATCTACTAAGACGATACCTTATTCCAGCCACGCGCTCCTTCGCTAAACCTACATAGTATACGACCACCGCACGCTATGCTAGATCGATAAGTGCCATGAATAGTGTCGATCTATAATGCCCGACTAGTGATCTCCAGGTACACTAGAGATGACTCGGTACCTCTGATCGGCGCCTCGAAACGAGTCCCTGGGATTATATGTAGGCAAAAGAATGCGATTCCTCCCTGAAACCCTTGCTTGTTGCTTACTGACCGACCCCCTCCCAGACCAAGTCCTGGGCCCGAGGACGTGGGTGAGCTAGGGAATCCCTCAGCCCTAGCCCATTTTCGCTCACCTCACCTATCCTCTTCGGCATAATAACTCCGGCATCAGCTCGTCTTATCTATCTCTATGAACGCTGTGTGATGCCCTTTTTGATCGACCGCAATCTCAGGTTGCATGGCTAGCTCCGCAAGGCCTCCTGGGAAACTCGGCTTGAAGCGGTCCTGCCTCGTCGACATTGCAAATCATCATTGGAACGCTGGCCGTGTTGATAGCGCTTAGCAGACATCTAGACTCGATATCAATCCTTTATCTTGGGTTTCGTCGAGTACAAAGGATCTGGATGCCAAGTGGCTTCAGGTATTAGGATGGTGGTGCGTCCCATCCAGGTCTAGAGTGCCTCACGATCTTCTCTGAGCCGGACTTTCATCGTTTGAAATGTCAAAAGCAATATCCTCGGTAGCCACAAGAGAAACGCCACGATTAGGTGGGCGGCCTCGTTTGCTTAGGAGGCTTTCCTCGTCAATCGGCTCCTCCGGACAGGTGAACACCCGATAGGCTAAGCTTTCAAACAAATACACAATCAATAGAGAAGCTGGGCCATCGAGACGTTATCAGGCAATTCTATACCATGCAAGTCATGCTGCCGGTTCAGTTTTCGCCACAAGCCACGTTCAACGGTTGGGAAGAGAAAATTTTTTTTTTCTTCTTTTCCTGTTCTTACCCCCATCCGTCATCACGACGTTTGAGGGTTCCCTCAGACGCAGGCACCACGCGCGAAGGGTAGGTCGCTTACATTCTTGTCAAGCGGCTGACCACCCAGACAGCGACCTAAAACGCGAACTATATCCAACGCAGTAATTACCTTATCTCATGGTATATGCATCCAAGAAAACAATGCCACTGGCTTTCAAGATATCGGGCAGCGGTCCTCCGCCAGCCCCTTGCAGAAGAACCATCACCCATCTCTCCATTCCTTTCGCTCGTAAGACAGGGGGCACCAAACCCCGTCGGGCATTAAGTAGTACTTTATACGCAAGCAAGTGGCGTAGCGACAACAAGCGCATACGCTCCAGGTCACATGAGTGACTGATAGAGGTTAAGTTGCTAAGATTAGTTACTTACTGAGCGCTTGGGTTTGGGTTATCAAACGCGAGCTAACAGTAACTGGACTAGCTACAGTCCTATACTAACTCCTCCACTAACTCCTATGCTCTCCAGGTATCGTCAATATCTTCCAGGGTCACGATTGATGGAATCGTACCATATCTTGACTTTACCATACCACATCACATCTATCTCGGTCGAGGAAAGATCATTAAGGTGCAGTGGGGCTCTTTAACTCGGGATTTGTATTTAGAGTAGACACCTCCTATGTACTACCTAAGCATGTCAGAAGACCGAATACTAGTGACGACTAACCTTAGTAGTAGGCCAGAGGCTAGATATGAACTTCAAGAGCGTCTTGTTGCATGACGCGCCTTTCACTAGAAACCCAACCTAGTTTTCGGTACCGATGATGCTCTTGAGACGGTACGTAAGATGATGTTTTCCCACGTGCCACTGTTATACGATGAGAAAACAAAACGTGAGATTATAGCAAGGTACTTAGTAGGTACGGTCCATTTTGCCAACCCTAGCACACTCCGTAGCGAACCACGCTCTTGGGTCGCCGGCGTGTCCAACATCCGCATCCCCTCATCGGCTGATGATGATGCGTCAGTAGGGGCCCCGATTGTATAACCCAGCTCCGTTTTCTCTCCCCAAGTCCGTGGTTTCGGCCTAGCAACAAGGCCCAGTCGGCCGAGATAACCAGAACTGACGTGATGAGACCAAAAGAAAGAACATGGGCTGAATTAAGCGATCTCGCTAATTGACGATACTCCACTTCTCTTCATTGCAATTATATTGAAACCATTCCTGTTTCTCACCCGCGCGAGACTTTGTAATCAATCTTACTCCATACAGTGCTCTTCATAGAGAAGTGAGCGCCATACTTCAGAGTTGAAGCACCAAAGACAAGACAATGTCAGTGACAGCTTGTCACCGACAAATCTCGAGCATGGTGTATAGAGGCGGGGCTTTCAAGAAGAGCAGTTCTCAAGCCATGTGGAATGTTCGATGTTTCCAACGGTAAAGCAGTACGTGAACTATCAAGTGACGTAGCAAGTCGGACTACCAAGAAGGATCATCCCGATTCTTCCCCTGCTCATGAACGGCGACAAGGCTCACAGCATCGCAGGGCCACGCGAATAACTTCCAAGATTACGGAGTGACGACACCTTGCGAACTAGGGAGGTCCCAGGAATGAGAATGACGCCCGACCACGAGTCGCTAAGACGACAATAGAAGATACCATGTTATCCTTCACAATTCTTATCGTATAACACAGTGTTGGCATGCATGTTGCGCTTTGCTCTCTCCTCTGCTAGACACTTTATCCATATACCCTTGATAGGACCTCCAGCGGGCGCTGTCATGACACGCATACCTACTATATTCGGTCCTGTCGTGCATGATTTCACTACAAGGATGGCACTCCCCCAAGTGCTGCTGTCTGACGTACTCGGCGTCGATGTAACAACTATACCACACGCACAGAATAGCCGTCGCCGAAGTGTAGCGTACTGAAGTGGTTGTATTATGTGCCAGACACAAACAACAACGACGACGACGACGACGACCATTCGTATATGCGGCCCTCTCATCAACAGCGATAGATATCGCCGAGAAACAAAAGCCGTTTCGGCCCTTAAGTGATCAAACACCTCAGAGTGACACTGTAGCATTACTATGTACGTTACGCGCGCCGCACACCTCTTCTCACTCACCATGCGTATTCCCTAGTGTAGGTAGGGGGTGGGAAAGGGCGTCAAGGCTGTAAAATGGCCGCCGGCGCAGTAAGAAGCGGGCAATTGGCTGGTCGAAAGCTGCTTGCAACCGGGGGATGGGTGGTTGGCGACATGAAACCACTCTCTGTTCAGTAGCTGGCGAATAGAAACACGAAATTAACACCCCGCATTATTCTGCGTCTTCCGCAAGCCACTTTGCCTGCCTGGCTAGCAACATGTACTTCATACCTACTTCGTACGTCGCTCAACCTTGGCTCCCCAGGTCTGTCCAGGATTTCTTTGTGGTCTGGGGTTTTGCTGCGCTGTCATACTGTGGCCAGCGTCAACAAGCTTGCTGATTTAGGTAGGTAGGTAGGTAGACTAGGTGGTATGTGTTCCTCATACAGTAAACATGTTGTAGGAATTGGAGAATTAGTCGACAATACCGGTATGGTAGGTATCTCTAAAATCAGAGTGCACAGGGATTAGTCGAGCGACTGAGAGCAGTACCTACTACGGTACTGTCGTGCGTCGTCAGTGGCTGGCTCAACGAGGAAAAGATTGCTTCTTCATATCCGACGAGTCCGTGGCTTTCATTAGCGACAGGCCATGTCCGTGTGTGCTGCAGATCTTAGATGCCTACCTATTTTATTTATCACGTACATAGGATCCTTCAAGTGTACCGAAAGAAAAATAGGTAGGTAGATTTTCAATTGAGCAGACCCGGACTTGGCCAGAATGCTGTAGTCACGGTCGTACGTTTGTCATTCGTTTGGAGATATATTTCGCCGTCGTCCACGCTACGATAAGACATGCTATGCCGGACTCTGGCCGGATAAAAACGCTCTCGGCGCGAATCAAGGCATTTCATCATGAAGATCGAAGGTAAAATCTGCATAGAAATACATATCAAGTGCATGGGGCTTCGATTGTCGAAAGCCTTTGATTGACTAGTGGACTGATGGGCGTGTGAATTGTGCGCCGCTAGGTGCCCCAGATCACAGGGGTCATCCCAGGATTTTCCCCAGACTTCCACACTTCCCCCAGTACTGCCCCAGGTATTCAAGAATATCAACCATGCTTTCGACAGGGTTTAGTGGCCTGAAATAGTCCGGCTGCGTCTTTTTGATGATCAACGATGTGACAACTGCCAGGAGACAATGGTGCATCATATCATCGAGGCAGTAGGCAATATTAAGGTATTCTAATGCCCTTATTCCTTCGCCTGGGCTACTGCATGTGCCGATGGTCTTGTCATACCTGGATCTACGCACATTTGTCAGACGTAGTAATAGAAGCATATTCAAGCTCGCCAGCTATCCCTACGGCATTCCCAAGGCATTCACTCCAATGGAATGGCATCCTATCAACCGACCCAGCGGACTGTATCTCGTATCCCACGAAGCCGATGCTGGTTAACCATATAGAAGTTATGCCGTGGGCCTAAATTCGTTGGTCACAGCGCAGAAACAAGGGGGGCAAAAACTCTAGAACCGCCGGCGGGCAAGTCCTGTGACGTGATCTATCAGGTTACACGACGGTGAATAGGCCATAGACAGATAGATAGACAGACCGTCATGCAGCATACAGTAGTAGTGATAGTAACAGCACCAGGTGCCGGTAGGTCAGATACCTAGGTGCAGTAAGTTTAATGGAATACCTAGGCTTGGAATGAAATTGATCTTGTGACCTGTTGCAGCTGTCGCAGTCTCTTTCCTACCCCTGCGCATCCCTTGTCCTCGCCAACTTTTATTCCGGCGGAAACTATCATCGTCGCATACGATGATACGTCGCGGCCAAAGCTCCGTGGGACAAAGGTGAGAGAGGAGAAAATCAAGAGCAACGCCACCTTTGCCAATATGCGTTGCAACTGTGCATTCATCTTATTAGACCATTGTACGATGTCAGCTGCGACACGGAATACTGCAATGGGCGATGCCGTCGGCGAAGCATAAAACATTGTAGCATAGCATATATGGCACGGAAACTCGGTAACTAGGTACAGTACAAGGTCTTTGCTATGTAAGTAGGTATGAGAAGAGATTTCGGCCTGAAACTTGACCGTCTCTCGATTCTTATTGCACACACCCCTCCCCTTCCTTTTCGTATTGGTTGATAGTTGGTCTCGTCTGGCAGATACGCTGTTTGATTTTTTTTTTTTGAAACTTTTTTTTTTCCTTGCATGAACCATTTCGTTCAAATTTGATCGTGTTTTGCAATAAGCTACTGTAAGCTGGGTGTAGCTGGCGGTCCAAAAATAAAACACAACCAAAATGCCATTAACCTCATTTCGCCAGCTGGTCTTACGTGCCTTTGGGGCTAGAACCAACCCTCGTTTTCCAAGATTGTCATGTCTAAGAGGGCCAGAGCGGGCATGCCGCCCTTCCCGCCGCGAACTACTGTAGGGTAATGTCTACTAAGTAGGTAGGTGCATACTATGAGAATTATGTGGTGGACCGGTCTCAAGAGCACCGATTATCAATCAATTGACCAATCCTCAACTTCGCTCACCGACAGTAACCGAGTTGAGAGCCTGAGACTATTCACAGACTTTGCTCTCCCCTGAAGGAAGGGGGCTAGACTTGATACTAGTGTAGGACGAACACTTGAATTGAGTCTATTTGTTTGTTGTTTTTCCAGTCTGCGGCATTGAAATCACACATTATTCCTACGCCGCTTACCTGCAGACAGACATGCTGCTCTTATCCACTCACAACTTGCGACCAAGAGCTGAGTTCTTGTCCTTGCAGCACGCCCCGTCGAGATTACTGTCCACGCCGTTTTGGAAATAGTGTGGTATAGGTAGCCTTGCGCGATTGTCAATAGCCAGACTGAGTTAGGACGGCGATCGGTTTTGGGGCGGCAGGCCAAGAATCGGCAAGCCGCCGAACTGGTGCACGTAAGTAGTTAGAGCTAGTACGTGGATACTTTAGTCTGTCCACATCGTGAGAGATCCCGTAGGATTCGTCTCTCATCCATCGTCGGACCCCTCGTCAAACCATCGTCAATTGCCCATTGGCCGCCACGCGCGCCGACAACGTGGTAACGCTCTGGCGCCACCCTGTATGCCCGGCTCTCCGTTACCAAAAAACCGACTTTTGTATTTTGAAGAAGAGGGAAGGGGAACAGCTTCACGAGAATTGAGAATTTCAATACGTAGACTCACAAACGACACCACCTGAGTTAGGTATCTGGACTTGGAACTTCGCTAGACTACTGCTCTACCAATTCGGTGATAGCTGCTTTCTATACACCCAGATCATGCTCTGTTCTGTTTCGTTCTACCTGGATCTGGGTTGGTCTGGTTTGCCTGCCGTTACAAAAGGTCCATTCTCTCTTTCGCACACCCACCACCGCATTCTCACACGCACACCCCCTAGCCTGAATATTGTTAGCTTACAACCGCAGCTCCGTGGCTTGGTGCACCTTCGGCGTGCTGACCAACACACATAAACTTTTCGTCTGGGCTTGATTGTCTGATGGCCGAAACTACCTAACGTCTCGGCCTAGGCCTGCCGCTTTTGGCGCCCTTACTCCGGTTTGCACTTCAGCCCAGATAGCAACAACATCGCTCTCCGACCAATACACACCAGGCTGTTGAAACCCACAGGAAGGGAGCCTTGGGGACACAATAGGTGCCACCATAGTGTTATCATAGGAGTGGGATCCGCCGGCTATCGAAAGAGGATTGTCGGCGCTAAATTCAACGTGCTCAACGAGATTACGAAGCTATCTTTTCATAGCATACCGCATATTCCGACCTTTCCTGAATATAGCGTCATGAGTTGAAGGATATGAGCGGCAATCCTTCGTGCTGTGCTGCAGGTAACATAACGATACAATGCGCGCCCACACCTACACTCTCACGTCAGGAACAAGAAACAAGAAATTTACCAGCCGCAGCAGACCCCGGAATCCTTCTCGACCCAGAGCCGTGGGTATTCATGCTTCGGGATAAGTAATGTGAGATGAATGGCGTGAGATTTCCCTACTGTTATGGCTAGCTGAGCGGCATACCCGCCCTGTCAAGGTGAGCGGAAAGGGCTGTGCGCCATATCCACATTTTGTAACCGACTCTACACCAAGTGACAATACCAATACCATGGTGGCGCCGAAAGTGGTGAGCAGATCCCGTGAGAACTAGTGGTTATGTGTCCCGTCACAGTCACAACCCAGTCCGGCCCCAGCCCAACCCGTGGAGCTGGGTGCAAAGCTCACCAGGAAACACAAACAACGGTATCTCTATGTGCGTATCTCAGTAAGCGGCCCGAGGTAAGTGTGTGGTCTTTTGTTCGGAGCAGAAGTAGCCCGATTCCTCGAAACAATCCATAGACGGCGAAACCCCCTTGTGTTCGCTTCGCTTCACATATAATGTACATTGCAGAGTGAGGTGAGAATACCGACAGCAAACATGCATGTATATCCGACGCTCTCTCGTGGCAGGCAATATAATACACGCAAGCCTAGGAAAAGTAAGTAATTTAGTTGCCGGTGGCATCTCCTCTTGTTCATCTAAGCCTCGGCTGGCTCGTGCGTAGGTACTGGGTAGGCGTTGGCGTTGGTAGTAAGACAAGGAGGTATTGAAGGTGCTCAAAGTACCTCCCGCACACCCACAAACTCACATGTCTCTCATAATATGCACGCAATGTGAAACGACATGGTGATAGGAGAGACCTGCCTAATCTACACGCCCAAATCATGCAGGCTGCTCAGTAAATGTTATTGTTGGATGGGTAGGGAGGGGGCTAGGTAGGCAAACTTCACTTTCCGAGGAAGCATGGGAGATATAGCCTCGCTTTTAATGAGATCAGTAAGCCCGGTCATGCGAAATTATCATTTGAATTTCTAGGTTGTATCTGCACTGAGCCGCTCGGGAGTAGACTGTCCGCATTCAAATTACAATTCCAATTCAATGTACCATCTGTGCGTGTGCATCATATTTGCATGCAGCGTGTAGTCACAAATACCCAGGCTACGTCGACCTCAGCCATGTTTGCGTGGTTTGATGACAAAGACGGAGGAGAGAAACAAAACGTATTATCCAGTGGCACTAATAGAACCAACCAGGAGATACAGATGTCTGTATTCCAAGATCTCTTCTAACCAGACCCCCTCCCCTCTCGATTCACTCATCCGGGTGGTATACGTAAAGGATACCTACATAATAACACATACACACATGCAAATCACATTATGTACATACGTTCACCGTAGCACGAGTATGCAGCAGATCGAGAAACCAGAACAGCAACCGTCCGAAATCACGATCTGTTGCCCTCCCTCTCACCTTCGCCCTACCCTCCGGTTCCATGTAGTGCTCCCAACAAACTCGTTACACTTACCTCACCAAATAAGCTCGGGAAGCCACTTACGCGGTGATGATGACAGCAACCCGTTCTCGTCCCCCTTTACCCCTGTTGACAACCGTTCATCATCACCCTTTCCGTCCACCGTGCACGTTGGCAGTCGTAAGGAGAATTAGTAGTGGAGTGCCTGGCGTATACGACGGAAGAAGGGTGTAAAATACCTAGGTTATGCTCTGCTCTGTAACGAAAGCACTCGGGCTGTCGTTGAATTTGATTGCCGCTCGCCCGTTATTGCATGCACGACCACCGCCTCTCTAGAAACGAATGTTTGCCTCGTGTCTACTTGCTTTTGCCCGCGTGATGTACACAGTTTTTTCGTCCCACGCTTCACCTCTACATGAAAAGAGGGAAAAGGGGCCGAGGATAAACCCTCATAAACGCCAGTCTTCCTGTCGTGCGCCCCCGTGTTGATCCGCCCATTCAGATGGACAAACCATACTCCTAGGCTCAACCAATGAACCAGAATGACTGGCTGAGCATGTGTGCGACTATTTGTTTGCTTTCAGAGTTTTCCTCCTCGCGCGAAATCAGTCGATAACAGGCCATAGACCAGTCCAGATCACCTCCGCCAAGTGCTGAGATCGCCTTGCGACGGGTGCTCGCCTACGCGCACAGACATTCGGGATTGTGAGGCTTGGGAGAGACCCCACGGTTGCGTCGTGGGATGGGCGTACACAGAAAGGGGCGTGAAGTTACCCTGAACGGCACATTGAAAGACCAATTCTTCTAGACCTTAAAGGCGTGTCAATATGAGTAGAAAATAAACCCCCTACCATGCTTGGATTCAGATGGAATCATGCAAAGCCTGGATGAATGGGAGTGCATTGCCGACTGTGACTTGGGGTCCCAGCATATATTGCCGTGAGTTCAAGGAATAAAAAGCGTCGAAGGAGACTTAGTAGATGGTGATCTGATCGATTCCATCATCATATACCTCCCACTACTTGATAGCCCCTATAATCAATTTAGAGATCTATAAGTATTCATCTATGAGTTTATGTGCTGTAACCGAGTAAAAATCCTTGCAATTAATGAGCGCCATCAAAGACGCACGAAGCCGTCCCTTAAAGCTTACTATACGTGTTCGAAATCATAATGCCCTCAAAGGGCCCTCCATTCTATTAGCAAGAGGAGCAAAGTTGGCCACCATCTCTGAGTCACCTGGCCCATCCAACCCCTTTTGATCGGAAGAGAATCATGATATAGCAAGATACCTTCAATCAAATGATGCTTTAGGGGTAAAGAAATTAAATTATCAAACAAACATCTCCGCGATTTCTCAATACGAGTGCTTGTCTTCATTCTATATCGACATGAAAGTTCCGCTGCACTAACAGTAACTCGTGACTCACGAACTCAATTTTGTAAACGTGCCACATACCTAAATATTAAGCTTGCCATATCCCCGCGGAATGAAGAAGACATGCTGCTCGATGCCAACGTCAATCATACTACCAATGCCGCTCATCCCCCCTTGACTGAATCCTCGCCATAATGCCAACCACTCAGCAACTTTGAGTAGCTAGTTACTGGCACTTCTGTTGTCCACGGCTACCTGATGGAGTGAGGCCAAGTGCACACAGCTATTCAGAAATCACGATATTGTACTTAGTGGAGATAGTTTATAAGCAATATAGCAACATACATATTCTTTGCATTGTCAAGAAGTCTCAGGAGTTTATCAAAAAGGTTTGCTACTGTCACTCCTTTAGTGTTTCGCTTGTTTGAGGGATCAAGATTGAAACTTGATAGTGGATGGCACGTCTCGAAATATGGAGAACTGGTAGTCTAACATTGAATTTCTATATAACCTAGCACTTTCACTCACACATGATCCTCATACTTGATGGATCTTTTGATGGGAAAAGGGTGAAATTTACTGACTAGTATTTGGCATATCCGCCTTGACGGTCTTTTGCCTAGTCAATTGTCTTTAATAGCTACTTCTCTCATTCCGAAACCTTATCGGACGAGTATATCTTCATGCCCTATAGTGGACCCTTCAGGACCAGCTACTGCCTCTCCATGATGCATATGGCTCGGGTGTACGAACAACTGCATCGTATTTATTGTTCGTGGAGTTCCAACAGCCACACCTCTCTGCCGCCTCCATACTCTCAGACAAACGAGAAAGGAGTAAGGCCGCCAGGTTTCTCTCAAACGAATCGTCCAAGCAGTCTGCGGTAGTGCTACCTCACAGACATATACTTCTATCATTTTTTGGTATCACATACAGTTTTGAACAGCCAAGTTCCGCGGCGACGTGGCGAGGCAATCAAGAAAAGGAGCGACTGCTTAGACTGTCCTCCATTACCCAGAGTGTATCATAACTCGGAGATATTCCAGCTGCCCATCTTATGGCTTGACTGGGATCTGAGGAGTGCTAACTTGGGCTCCGATGCCGCGCAAACTCATTCCTCAATTCGTTAATCCAATCATAGCTCATCATCTTCAATCTCTGATGGCTTTAGGAGACCACCAACTTTGGCACGTCGCTCATGATCAGCTGTCAACTTGTCTCTAGCCTCCTGTTCTTTTTCAACAACGAAAAGGTCGGCGTTGTCTCCGGCGAATTCTCTGAGAGAGATAAGGAAGTCGCGGACTTGAAGACGGAACTTCTCATACGAACTGTTTAGTGTGAATAAACATTCTATGAACGCAGTGATTTGAACCCTGTGCCACATATTAGCTTGATATTGGGTACGTACCAGCGGTTAGGAGACCTACGCCTGAAGGTTAGGGAAAGCATTGCGCAGGAGCCTTCCAACGAAGTCTGCGAGGAAATCTCTGTTACTGGTCCCAGCAGGTGCTTGATCAACATATACAGGACCTTGTATCTTTGGTGTTGTCCCATCAGCAGGGAGTACAAAGTAGAACATCCTCATTAGTAATAATGACTGGGTTTTGAAACCAGCTTTGTGATCAGGGTCTGTCAGAACAAAGAACACGTCTTGCAGGATAGTAACAAAGAATTGTTGGAAGAAGGCGTTAGCAGTTTGCAAATCTGTTTTCTCAGCAATGTTGCTGACAAGTTCCAAGCACATGTTGAGCCCTGCGCCCTCAACGTCCCGGTTGTCATGCTTGCTTGCCCACATACAAGCGTCAATGACGAATTTGAACTGGCGATTGTCGAGCTTGAGAAGGGCAGGGAAACAGTGAAGATTTATAGCTCTGAGCAGGTTGAAGAACTCTACCCTGTGCTCGGGAAACTCGGAGAAATCCTTGTTAATCATCTCCAGTGTGCACTCGAAGACATTCTGCATGATAACGGGGACTTGATCCTCCATGAGACCCTATTAAGTGGTTAGTGTTTTCTGTCCCATTTATAGCGAATGGGGCGGGTTATTGGTTGATCAGCTTACTGTTAGTCGTGTGATAATTGTTGACATGGCCTTTAGCACCTCGGCATCCCGAGCACCAGGAACGTTACGGTTGTAGTCAACGAGGACAGAGTCGAGGAGCTGGGGAACCATCTGTTGGCGCACTGCCTGCAGATCTTCGGCTTTATCCACATAGCTTTCAATCAATTTGAGGATTTCTTTCTTGATAGTTCGCAATCCTCGAACCTTGGGCATTCGCGGCGCCAACTCGCCTAACACAATTAGCCGGGTTGTCATCCATGTAGTCACCGATATACCTTACCATCACGAGCAATAGCTTCGGAAATAAGTTGGCTCGTTGCACGGTACATTTGCAACATGTCTAAGTATATTCTGCCAATCTGGGGTCCGAAGTAAGGGCCAATCGAGCAACAGGCCGAGACATTTGTCTTCATGATATTGCCGATGATCTTGATGGTGTCGGCATCTTCTAGAATTTGGGGATTTGATGTGGCGGCCCTGATAATTTCATCCCACGCAGCGTTAGGCGCATTCATCAATTCAGCCAATAGCCGTTCTTGCTGGTGTTTGTTGCCCTGGGCAGCTACCATATATCCGCAAGCCTCATAAAATGTATGGACTTGTTGCGGAGTAAGATCGCAGGTAATACGTTGGAGGCTCCGAACGATCTCTTCGATAAATGGCTCATTCTCGCTGGGCTGCAAAGCCACGAAATGCCTTCGGCACTGGCGTGCGATCTTGATAAAAGTATCACAGGCCATGTCCTGAACACCTGTCATTCTGTTAGAATTGATGTCAAACGTACATATTCATAACGTACCTTCGTGAGATTCGTGCATAAACTCGAAGAGCTTATTCACGACCGTCTTAAGGAACTTCCAGTGAGCCTTCAAGAAACGCGGGTATTGGCCCACGATATACATGATATTGCTAGCAACAACGGCTTTGTTATCCTTTCCACGCTTCATCTCTGTAAGTCCCAGGAGGTCTTTTATAACTGTGACTAGGAAACGTTTCTCCGTCTCTTCATTCATAGCTAGTGAAATCGATCCAATTGCCCAACATAGGACATTGCAATTGTGCCAAGACCATTCGGTCCCGTCTACCTGCTTTTGAAGTTTCTCTGTCATGATATTTTCTGTGTCTATGACGTCGAGATGTGTCAAGTAGACAAGACACTCTCGGATGGTCTTGTATAGCTGTACTGTGTCACTCTCCTTGACAAATTCGCGGACAATCTCACCCTCATCGTTTTCAACAATGAGGACCTCTTCAGGACGGACCATCTTCTCGATCATGACCACACGAAGGTTGGATAGCACTTCCTTATACTTGTGCATTCGAAGTGGTAAGTTTTCGAGTATTGCAGGGTTGATAGCACCACTGCCTGATCCAGCCGAGACTGCTATAGACATTGAATTAAGATCCTGCATAGGGGCAGTTTGCATCTCCTCATACAGCTCTTGCACGAGTTTCAACCAGTAGTCTAAGCAGATCTTGAAAATTTCGCGGTCCTCAATTTGGGATATTCGAATAAGGTAGAAGTGACCATGCGTAAGGAAGTCACGGTTAGGGAGCTTTTCAACAAGCTGGAAACTGATATTAGTAGACCATTTCACGAGGGGAATCTAGGAAACTTACGTCAACGTGCTGCCCGAAAAAGTTACACAAAAAAAGGGCCAGATCCTGCAAAAACTCTTGGTCCCTGGTGTTACTCTGTGGGTAGGTAGACTTAAGGTCGAGATCTAGAGGGATGATTCCGGCGATAGTTGTGAGGACATCGACAAACATCTTGACTAGCTGCTCGCTGTAGGTATTTGGTTGTCCTGGACCATTGGTTACTAGGCCACCGATCTCCGTGAACACTTGGAGTGTGACATTGCGGAATTCCGGGACCTCAAGGAAACGGGTTCGTAAGGTTTCTATCAAGGGTGTCTCGAAGATATACCCGAGAGGAATCCAGTTACAAAAGCGCAAAAGCGTCTCTAGCGTGGCCTTAACTAAGCTCGGCTGGTTGGCAGATGTAAGAATCTCCTGACAGAGCTGGAAGATTTGCGAGAACTCGTTGCACATTGTTGTTTTGAGGTTTCTCGTCTTGGCCGATGTCATCTGGTCGGCAGAGTAGTCAAATACTTCTTCGGAAAGGAGGCGGAGAATTATCATGTTGTTCTCGCAGATGGACAGGTTGGTCCGACAGGCAGCAATAATTTCGTTGATAAAGGTTGGCCAGTTGTGAGGCCATTCTTGTTTGAGGATGGATACGAGAACAAGGTTGAGTTTGTTGAGAAGCGTCCGGTGTGTCTTGAGGGACTCCTCGGTGTTAGAGGCCTGGATGATGAAGTTCACAACGAAGTTGCGGATACCTGCACGACGGTCAGTCATGGTAATATCCCCTCAAACTCAAGGAGACAAAAGTACCTAGACATTGCTCGCGGGGTAGGACCTTCCATCTTGTCATGATAACATTGTCCAATATCTGTAGACCCAGATCTGCATAGTGTCAGCATTAATACAGAGCCGAGGTACTATGTATATAGCTTAAGACGCACATTTAGTCTGGGGATGTTTCGAGTCGCTGAGGATTTTGTCGACGAGAAGCCAGGCGTCGGGATCCTCCTTGAACTATATGCACAAGTGTCAACAGTCGCACTGAGGGGAGGGTAAGCTTGCGGGCGCATCACTAACCTGGTTCAAGGCGGTTTGGGCAGCTTTTTGCTAAGGCGGGGAAGAGAACGGCGTTAGTAGCTCTGGCGCGACAGAAGCTGGGATCCTACTTGGCAGACAAGAGGAAAAAAGCTGGATAAAACGGTACGCCGACGTACCTGCTCGCCTCGAGCGTCATAGAAAGACTGGACCATGAGGTCCAGTTCCTCGATACTGGGCGCCATGGTCAAAGAGGAACTTTGGGGGGGTTGGTATAAAGAAGGCTATGACGCCTCACGATCGCGGGAGGCTTGCAATAACGGGGCAGATGGAGGCAGAAATGGTCAGGGAACTACGCGGCTGCTCGGATGTTAACGGTGGTCGCAAGGGCTCGACAACACAGATATCGCCAAGAGACAAACTCCAGGTCTGAGAAAGGCAAAATATGAATGATCGGGTGGGCAGAGATCAAAGGCTGGCGAGATTAGGTGGATGAGAGACGGCTCGGTGGCAGCGTTGGTAAAAGCGAGAGGCGGCTGGTTGTATCGGTAGTAGGTACTTTGTAGGTGTGCGCAGGTGGGGGAGGGGAACCCGGCGACTGCCCAAGCTGCTTAGACCCAGGTAGGTTAGGTGCCTTACAGAGTAGGTACTTGCTCTAGTTACCTACCTAGGTACTATGCAGGTATACCTCCATTGATAGGCACATACATGTATGTAGATATCATGGGTATCAGTTTAGGTATGTATATAAGTAAAGGTTCGTGCAGCACAGGGCTGGTTCCGGCTTCAGCTCATTTGGTACCGTTCTGCCGGCCTTTGTGTGTCTGTCTGATTTCTGGCTGACTTGCCTGATTGCTTACCTACATATGTATGTATATACTCGGTTCTATGTAGTATACCTACCTCATACTGCCGAGTTCCACAATTGTGGAATATTAAGCTCCGAGCTGTACTATGTAGGTAGATAGCTGAGTGTTGACATCCTTAATTTAACCATGATTATGTCATCCATGAGCTGTTATGGTAGTAGTTGTGGTCAGTCAATTCGCCCAGCATTTTTACCATGTGAAGGAAACGTTTAATTCAGTAGGAGACATTTGCACAGAAATTATAGCTGCTACGACATTCTTCACGGGGAAGGAAATTTAGATTGTGGTGGAATAATCTGCTAACCTTTCAAATACAGTAGAATTCCATGTCCATGCTGTACAGGACCAGTAATTGGAGGTCAGGGTAACATATCTTAACCTAACTTCAAATTGAAATGTTGTTTTTTCCTCCTTAATACGTCCGCAGTCATTCCATATTACTTTGACATCAGTGGTATGCCATTGAGATTATTAGATCCCTTCATTTGAAAAGGCACAAGCCGTTTCAGACAGGTGACACACTCATTCTCCCTGGCTTTCTTACATGTAGCGTTATCAAATGAGCCTCCGATCTCACAAAGGTTCGTCAGTGCTAACAAACGAGTACGACACCAGCAAACGGCCCTTGATAATAACAGCTCCGAGTAGGTAAGCGCATACATGTCTCGCCTAATCATCACTAGTCCACTAGGTTGACCATTAGAGAAAGTCAAAAATGTTCGTTGATGGCTTGATGCACCCAATTTAATCACTGAAAAGATACTAGGTACGCTACGGTCTCTATAACCACATTAATCTGACCATAAAGCCAATAGATGATTTGATGTTTACTGGAGATGGTTACGAACTGGCCACTGCTGAGTTTAATACTATGGCTTAGTCGAGTATTTCTCCAAGGTTTTAAAAAAATTCAAACCCATCACATTATATTGACACTCTGAAAATACCCGCACTGTCTATTACTCTACATCCTTTCCTTGAATTACCCGTAACCCCGTAAATACCTAGTCTTATGACTATGTGCTCTAGTGTTGTAATTTTGGAAATATGTGGTTACAAGATGCATAATTATGCGGTGTTGCTGCTTCGCTCGATTTAAATGACGTCACTTATGAAGTTTGATATCCACACGCCGTGAGGCCATCTTTGAGGGCATTGATTGCCTTGTCAATATCCCCCCGCGCAGGGTCGGTCTGTTGCAAGTTAGTGTCCCGACTCAATGTGCTTATGTCTTATGAGCTTGATGATTTCAACTTACAACACTGACACCCATGTGTCCGAACCGAACATACTTGGCTGCGATCTCCTTGTGAATGCCACCAGCAAAGATAACGCCGCTGTTTGCGAGCTTGGGGAGTAAATCTGTCGCCTTAACGCTTTCAGGCAGGTAGATGGCGGTCATGCCATGGGCTTGGTCATCGGAATTGCTGGCAACTTGCTTTAGTCCAAGGTCCGTGACAGCCTTCTTGATCTTGTCAGAGACTTCGGTGTGCTTCGCAAATCGCTCAGATAGGGGTTTTGTGAGGATTTGGGACAGGGCCGTGTGCAAGGCGTGGACGAGTTGGGGGGATGGTGTAGCAAAGTACGACGGCTTCTTCGCCTCGTAATTTTGCATAACTAGACTCGTGTTAGCTATCGGCTAAATACGGGTAGTAGTAATGAGTTGCCCTACTAGGCCGCCAGTTCTTCATAGAAGCGAAATAAGAAGCCGGTGGGCTCATTCTCGCCTCCAGAGCCTCCATGGCCTTGCCACTGAACATAGATATCGACAGACCAGCGGGACATCCGATAGCCTTCTGGCTCGCTGTAATGACACCGTCCAGCTTCCAGGCATCGAAGTCAATGTCTTCACTAGCAACACTGCACACACCATCCACGATGAGCAATGTGTCGGGGGAAACGCGCTTAACCGTTTCTGAGAGGTTCTTCAATTCACTCAATACGCCGGTAGACGTATCGACGTGAGTGACGGTAAGTAGCTTATACTTCTTGCTTTTCAGCGCCTGCTCGATCTCAGGGAGTTGCGGCCGACTTCCGACTGGGGCCTTTAATATATCGACATTGGCACCGTAGACTTTGAGGCAATCGCCGAAGTTATCCCCAAAGTAGCCGGTACTGAGAACAAGCGCATTCTCGCCAGACTCAATTAAATTGGCTCCTACCAAATCCCAACCCAGAGTGCCGGACCCGGAAATGACGAATGGTTGCGATGATGGTGACGTGGTCTGGAAGAGCTTGCGAAGCATTGAAAGTGTCTCTCCAAATGTCGCGACGAAACCGGGTCCTACATGCGACTCACTGGATGTAGGTCAGAATATCTCTGTTATCTCATGTCTCAGTAAAACAGGGGGAAGGAGGACAGACCTGTAGTGGCTCATGGACTGTAGCACGGCATCATCGAATTCGATGGGGCCCGGAATCAACAAGGTGGGATGACTTGGCTGGGACGACATGTTCGAGCGCGGCGGTGACGATGAGATGCTGCGGCTTTGACTGTGGCAAGAAGAAGGGCTGGAAGTGCTGAAAGAGGGTTGAGGTTGGCCGGTGAGGTGCTGTGATATAATGGATAGCCGCAACGCGGGGTTGTTGTTAGACACCATCTTCGGGCTCCCACCGATGCCGAGGCGGGGCGTGCTGCCGAGCACAGCTCTGGCAAACCTTGAATAAGCCATACTGCACATGCGCTATGGAGAGAGTTCAAGAGGGGCTCCTGGGCAAAGACATTTGGAGGGGCAGGAAGCATACCGTACCTAAAGAGGGAATCCAGCTGAATACTTAACCGCCAAGGAGGGTCGGATGCCTTTCCGAGACGGGTAGACTAGATCGCGAGCGACTAAGGAATCCTATACCGACAAAGATCAGGTTTATTCCTCGCGATCTTTTTTTATTCTTGATTCATCAATTTTCCCACACTTATTTTCGGCTGCATATATGCCGTTGTTGTCATCAGCTGAAAGATTGAGTCTCAATGAAGACTGTTCTCTTAAAAGCAGTAGCAATTGCATGCCGAGAAAATTCCTTTTTCGACGACACATGGGCATCTTATTCCCCGAACCTCGCGCTTCATTTGATTACTTAACAATTGCTCTTCCGCCATCGGCATGGGTTTAAAAGCAAAACATTTAATTTAGCGTCCTGTGCTTACATAGTAGAGTATCCAGTATCCAGTCAAGCTTGTCTACTATGTAAAGCTAACAACCCCTGTCTACTCGCTGAATAGGAAAAAGTCGAAAGGTGAGAGAGCTGATATCGAAAGACATATTTACCGTCAGTGTATTAGTTCTATAAATCATATAGGAACTGCTTCTATTTATATATATATATATATATAGAAACTCTTCTATTGCTGCTTTCACAATTTGAATCTTTGACATCTGGAGTGTCAGGCATGCAGCTGCAGTGACATACCATATGCTGACGCCTTAAGGTTCCGTCACGGTTGAATATCGAACAGCTACTGCCCAGTCGCCTTCTCATCTTCTCATGGATTTAATTTATCTATTCTTTCGTCCATGTTACTCTCCTCACCTGGTATCTTTACTTATGCTCCGCTGGATAATTAGTTGGATGGACTTGAAGCTTCCAGATCCCCGTATCTCGGTACCTACTAGGTAGATATACTGTAGGTAGGCATGTACCTTGGCGTGGACAGCGCACTTTACATGAACTAAGTGCTCTGAGGTAGGTACCTAGCTCTAGGTTAGGTACTATAAGAGTAGGTACCAATGCACAGCACTACCTACCAGTAGGTACAGTTACCTACCAATTGACAGGGGTCTCCTGGTTCAATGCTTAGCTCGAATTGAGGGGCTCGAGCTCTCCCTCTCTTGTGGCTGCGTAACAACGTCAATCCCTAGAGCTTCTGGTAGGCGCAGGCATCCGTGATGTGATCCACGCGCCGTCAGGGAGCTTTACAAAAACATTGGTACAGCACAGGACCTAGTTGGTGAAATTTCCACGACAATTCTTCGGCATACCAACTTTACGTTCGATTATCACCCAGTTCCCAGCACTTGCGACGCAACTAAGAATCAACACCTGCTCAACCTCGCTCACTCTTCCCTCTCCTGACGGCCCTCGGAAGCCCGCAAGACAGCGCCATAGACGCGCCACCCACACAATGGCCTTCCTAATCCTCGTCATTGGGGACCTACATATACCAGACCGAGCACTTGATATACCGCAAAAGGTACGTACCTACACTTACGCAACCATCGCAAGAAGCATTGTGCGCCGCTAACAAGGCGTCCCCGTGTCACTAGTTCAAGAAACTCTTGTCACCTGGCAAGATTGGACAGACACTATGTCTAGGGAACCTGACAGACAAGCATACATACGAGTACCTACGATCGATTGCGCCGGACCTTAAGATCGTGAAGGGGCGTTTCGATGTAGAGGCCACGTCACTGCCGCTCTCGCAGGTTGTTACCCACGGATCGCTGCGCATCGGCTTCGTCGAAGGCTTTACGCTTGTGTCCACCGAACCCGACCTGTTGCTAGCCGAGGCGAACAAACTCGATGTCGATGTGCTATGTTGGGGCGGTACCCACCGCTTTGACGCCTTCGAGTACATGGACAAGTTCTTCGTCAACCCCGGCAGTGCAACCGGGGCCTACACAACAGGCTGGACGAAGGAGGGTGAGGAAATGGTACCGAGCTTTTGCTTAATGGATGTGAGTGTCCTTCTCCTTCTCCTTCTCCTTCCTAAATTGGGAATGGGGTTCATCCCAGCCTAGATGGCTAGCCATCAAGTTCTATTCCACTCATAAGCTGTTAATAATGATTATGTATGCTGATCAATCCTCGCAGGTACAAGGAATATCACTCACGCTCTACGTATATCAGTTGAGGAAAGATGCTAATGGCGTAGAGAACGTGGCGGTCGAGAAAGTGACTTACACAAAACCTGTAGAGCCAACAGGAGGCTCCTCATGAGTGTGAAAGATTGCTGGTCTAACGAGAGACATGAGATATCCCAAGATAACGAATAGCTAATCTATGAACCGCGATCATTTCCAAATTCGCCCTGTTTTTGCGCAAATAATAGTATCTTTAGCTGTGAGATTAGATTGTCCATCAAAGACAACGTAAGACATGATGTAATCAAGTTAAAACCAATGACATTTTCCGTGCGATAAACATGAGCTTGTGATATGTTTGTTGAGATAGAAGAGAGCTCGGGATTACAAGAAGTCATTCCAGGCCAATTTTAGTTTCAGATAGCTTATACTCATATTGTACACTGGGATAGTGACAATTGCTATCATCAAGCGCAGTGCGATACACCTCCAAATGGCAGACGGGTTGTGAAGAGGGAACTCTTATCTCAAAAATGTTAGTATTGAAACATGGTGACTAACACCTTCTAACAATCAAGGGATACAACCACAGACAACGGAGCAAAACGTCACATAATAAACAAACTGCATTATAATCTCGGAACTGGCTTGGTATCATAATATCCTATAGACTAAAACAGCGCGCGGTACTCCAACGCTATGAATGAGGCCACAGCATTAGACAAACTGAAGGAGCATATCCAGCTCGCTCACTATCTAACGCCGTGTGGGAAAAACAAGTAAATCTAGCGTTCGTTATTCAATGAGGCAGTTTTCCCATCCCGCTTCCAGACACCAGTTAACTCAGCGGTAAAATGAGAAGCAATAATAAGACGGTTAAGCTAAGAAAGCAAGGCGTGCGTGTGCGCATGTCCATTATCATATCACATCATGGCGGTCCGCCTGCGATTGTTCGTTGGTTTCTCACGGGTTATCGTCCCCTCGCTGTCCGCCGTGGACACGCTATCTCCCTCGACGGAAGGACTTTCATCCCTGAGGTACTCGAGGTCGCTCTTGGCGGATCTGATGGCGGCCATGGAGGCTCGTTTGCGAAAGTTCGTGTTCTTGGCGGTTGCCATCTCGCTTACGTTAATGCCGTCGAACCGCAAATCATCGCTGGCGATGGATGATAATCTTCGCGATCGTGATTGGCGGCCACCTTTTGCCTTTCTACTCTTATCTTCCGGCGCTGATTCTTTCGTGATATCATTTGGTGACGACTCAGTGAACTCATAGACATCAGTTTCGTCAAACATTTTGGCAACCTCAACTTCCCGGGCCGCAATTTCCTTGAGGCGGCGGTTCGCAGCCTTTGATATTGGACTGCCCGGTGCTTCATCATCCCTGTTGGTTTGATTTGTTGTTGCTGAATCTTTCTTCTTCCTGTGAGTTGAGACAGTACTTGGGAGCTCTTCAAGAGTAGATGTACGAGTGGTTTTTTGAGCTAGGGGGCTTGCCATCATATCAATGTCCCCGCAACCATCATGAGAAATCTTTTGTGATGCGAAGTCTTTGCGAGAGGATCCTGATCGGGCCCCGGACTTGGCTACCGAAGAGGTAGCGGAAGGTGGCTCATCTCTTTGGCATTGGCTAGTCCGACGAGCATTCTTGTTTTCACTAGTCACTGCATCAAAGAGTTGTTTCGTATTAGGCCTTCGCATCTTATCTCGAAGATTTGGCTCGGCGTAGCTGACAGCCGCTCGAGCACGCCGGTTAGCTCGCGTGGTCTCTCCCCTCGACGAGATATCAACGGGGGGCGGTGTGTCATTCATCTCTTCCCTTATAGCACACAGCTCAGGTGAATCCGGGGCGGTCACGGTCGGTTCGGCTGAGAGACTTTCGGGCTCAATGTCAACAGGGAGGGCAGCTTCCGGTAGACTAGGTGGTGGTATTTCAATTGGCGCTGGTTCTTTCGAAAGCCTTACGTGACTTTTAGCTGGCTCGTCTCCTTTCTCCGCCGCTTTCGATTTCGCCTTTTTGCCTTCAACCTGAGCGTGTGCTGACTTCTTCGGAGAACTGAGAGCCTCATTCGAGCTCTTGGCGCTCAGTGGCTTTCTCTGTGCATGCGAAGGTTTATCCCGAATATCCTTTTTGCTAGTAGGGAGTTCTTTGATCGGTCGGTCTGAAAGTTTTGGTTTTCCAATCGTAGTTTTGCTAAGCTGATTTTTGGCTGCTGTACCGGGAAGTACTGGTGGTTTATTCAACGGGGCATTTTCTTTTTCGTCGTCTTCTCTACTCTTCCTTTTTAGATTGGCCTTCAAAACCTGATTATTCAAATCAGGTCCTGGAGTAGTACTACTGCTTGTAGTTGTCGTGGCAATTTCAATCTTGTCCTTCTCTTCAAGGGTATTCTGGGCTGTTGTAGATACTGGCAGTGGAACAGGAAAGGATGCTGGCTTATGACTTGTATCTTCCGGGCTACTAGTATCCGATTCGCTCATAGCAGGCTTCAGTAGCTTCGAAAGCGTGGACAGATCAAGTTTGGCAGGGTCTTCGTCGACAAATCGTGATACTGGCGGAGAGCCAAGTTCGAGCGAATCTGTGCTTTCCTCCGCTTCAGAACATAAAGCCAGAATCTCGTCGCCACTATTATCATGTCAGCGCCGAGTAGCAATGCGCGCTTGTATAATCTCACCTTAGTGTCTCGCGGGGGTACGTTTTATTTTCCCAAAGTGGTGGTAGTCGGCCTTCCTGAAGTGCTGCTGCTTCCAAATCTTCCATTGACCCCATGGTCTCTCGTCTCCTCCAGTCTGATACACGAGATCGGCCAATGCTATCTCTTTGAATCCTGGGCTTTTTCAGCGCCCTTGGAGACCTGTTCCGTGGTAGGGGCTCATGGCCAAGTCCAGCGAGCATAGCACCCCATTCCACAAGCTGGGCTTCCATCTTCTCCTTGATTTGGAGCGCATGCTCGGCTACTCTATGGGCATGACTACCTTGGAGCTCTGTTTTCAGTCGCAAGGTTTCACTTCGGAGTTGGAGGTTCTCGGAGAGGAGTCGCGCACACTCGTTCTCGAGATTTCGAATTTTGAGGGATTGTGTTGAATTGATGCGGGCGATGTCTCTATTTTGACGGAGGAACTTTCGACGTACTATAGCCACGATACCAATCAGCACCTCACGAGATCAACGTATATCAAACAAAGGATCGTTACTTACATGTTTCTAGAGTGTCTGTTGACACGGTGGGCTCATTGAGTCTTGCCATGGCGTAAATAGATTCATTCAGTAGGCACCTATGGCAAGGTCCTGGAATCTAATGAGATAGGTTTGCGGCAATTGAGCTGTTGCGCTGTAAGTATACTGAATTGAAGCTCAAATGTGAGGCATCTATCATCTGATGCGCATGGGAAGGCAGTGATTTGTTTGGACAGTGACGATGATAGATAGATCTGGTCAAGCTTTGCCGACCGGCTTGCCAAGTCAAAAGTGGTGCGTCTCCACCCAGTGAAATACAATAAGGGATGTTGTCAGGGCAACACAAGCACAAACCCCCTAAAACGAACTAGCGCCATATCCGCTTCAGCCTCTGACTCGTAAGTACCCATGTGCCTCTCTCGGCTCTCAAGAGCCGTCACCCATTCAAACGACACTTGCTGATCTTCAGCACGACCAACAGCTGCGTTCGACTTGCATTGCAGAATTATATCAATGTTTCTAGACAAGGCCATTGGTTCTTTGGTATTCTCTCATCCTCATAGCTATCTTATAGCTCACTCCTGTAAAGCGAGTCTACATCACATTGAGGGTTGTTGAGAGCCAAGGTATCTTTGTGGACTAGGCCTGTATCTGAGGGGGTTCACTCACCATGGCCTTTTCGACGAGGACGCTGCCCGGCCATATGCGCCAGGGGTCTGCTAGTGGTAATTCCAACGCACAGTCTACGGGCCAGTCAGCGACACTCCTAGCGCGTGTAGATGAGAAAAAGGCCGAGTTGGAGAATCTCAAGGAACTTCGAGATCTTAGTGCCGCCGTCGCAAACCAGATGGAAGCTCTACAGCAAAAGCTGGCAACATTGTCTGACGGGACAGAAGGTACGTGAGCCTACAGTCGAGTGTATATGTGACCGGCCGAATCAGAATCTAATAGACTCGTGTTTCTAGCGATTGCAACTGTGATCGGCAACTGGCATAATGTTTTACAAGCCATTAATATGGCGTCGGGTATGGGAACCCATAGACTCTATATGCATGCCAACTTCTGTTGTCCCTGATATTGACTTTTCTTAGCTAAAATCCCTGGCGCACAAGCAGCACAAAGTGATGAACCTAGTATCGAAGAAACCGAGCTGCCACTGCCCCAAACTCTGGTCCGCATACCGACGGAACACGCACCTGCTCTGCAAGCACAGGCTGAACTCGCAATGGAGGATGAGCAGAGCACTCCTACCCCTGCACCTTGAATTAAGCAACTACACGCGGCCTCTATCCTGTCCTAGTGTGGCAGCAGCGGATTATTGAAAGGTTAAACCCAGTTCCCCGCAGAGCGAGAAGACATGCTCATCTGTAGTCCAAAAGTGCAGGAAGGTGAACTAATTACCACCAACAGACCTATGTAGGTATCGCCCTTTGATATTGGTTCAGGCGGTACAGATGTAACTGCCCAAGTCCATCAACAGAGGGCGGGTAGGGACGGTCGTTATATTCCCGAGGTGAAGGGACAATCAATTAACTATCTATTTCCAAGAGCTAGGTACCTAGGTAGGCACCGGCCGATTTTCCCTTCCAGAAAATCGAGCCCAGGACACTCACCTTCAGGTGAAGATACTCTGGGAGTCTTTGATACCAGACTGAAGACATAAACATAGCCTGGTCTAGATAGATACCTACAATGACCTCGAACCCAGCCAAGGGGTGTTGTCACACCTATATTGAAGCATGAAGCCATACCAGATAGCAAAGTTGCCCAAGTCCAGCGCCTAGGTGTTGCAGCGTTATGCAATTTTCGGGGTTATATAGATAATACAGTAAAATGCGGGGTTGGAAATGGACCGTGTTCTAAATACGAGATCGCGTTGACGCGTATATTTCTACATGTACCTACATAAGTAGTACCTAAGTAGGTATGCTTATGTCCTAGTAGTCGTCTCGCTGCCACTCGCTCTACTTAAATCATGGACATCAAGTGAGTAGGTACCTAGGTAGGCACATGTCTCACATTACAGGGCGGGCTTGAGCTGGGGAAACTGCGCTAGATATGCCTTCCGTACTAGGTACACTACTGCACACTAAGAGGCGGGAAGGTGCGTAGACAAACAAGCAAAATGTAAGCTCAAGAGGAGCAGGCGAGACCCTTCCGTCTATTTACACGACACACGGCTTGGTGTTGAGCAGACAGGCGGAATCATCCTTCTCTCTTGTGATCAATGGCCCCCTCTACAACCATCATCAGTCCGTGCATCAATCTCTGCTTTTCGGTCCATTGACAGTTTAATCGATTGTTTCCAGCATCAATTGATCATCTTAGCCATTGGCCTCTCTGACCATTGACGACATTGGAAGAGTCAACAAGGCCCAACCAACGGGCGCTTAGGTTAGGGTCCCCCTGTTGTCCCCCTTGCTACGACCCAAAGGGCAGACAACCAGGGCTCCCCAAGATTGCTAACTCTCACGGGACTAGTGTAGACAGATCATTCAAGGAACTATTTGGGGTTTAATATCATGTCTCACAAACCCTCATTTCGTCGCCAGGGCTTCGAGATCCTCTGCGACTCGCCTGCGCCAGACAGCCAACCCCTTCGAGGCCATCAAGAACGAGAACCGGCTCCTGCTTCCCAGCTTGATCCCCTCTGCCATCTTTCTATATCCCAATCTCAGAACCGCCAACTTGGTACTCACGAGCTCAACCCAGTCTCATACAACTCACAATGGGGCATCACTCGAAAAAATAGTAACAAGGACAAACGCACAGGGGGGCGTCTAATACGGCCATCTATCACGCCTAGCACGTTTGAGGTGCTCAACGCTGTTGCTAAGCCCGGGTCACAAATTCAGACTGTGCCTGCCGCTTCTACAGCTCCAGATGATACACACCGGATTCTTCAGCTTCCAGGTATACGACCTCCCAACTGTTAGATTTTGCCTGTCGCTGTGTCCGCTGACCCAGATCCATGCGTGTAGTTGATCGTTACTCGAGTCATCCTCTGTCAATAGCCGCTCGCAGTATTCCACGTCTTGAACAGCAATTAGCAAAGCATCGTGACGGCTTGTTTGAGTGGGTTTTAGCTGTTAACCTTCCAAGTGATTACGAGTCACAGCGTGATAAGCGCTCTGTAGTGAATGACTCGCAAGTCCATAAGGCGTACTTTGGCTGCAATCTCTTACCAGAGTCTACCCTCGGGGAAAACAAGACTCTATCAACTAACAGATACCTACTGCTGGTCACGCCTGTGGTGGAGACCAACGACGTGCTGGACATCTTTCGTAGCCCAATCGACGACTCAAATATGGCTCTCCCAGAAGTCCGTCCGGCTCATAGTACGCCAATAAAAGCGTCAGAACATGGTTCAGTCCCTGAGACCGATAAGATTACTCCCAACTCTACATCGTGTACTAGGGGAGATAACAGTCGCGCGGAGTCGATCGTTTCATTATCACCAGGGGAGCCTGTAACGAGAATCGAGGATTCCTTCGAAGCATTGGACATTCTAGAAGACCAACTCGAAGCATTTGATGAAGTTGCCCGCTTTAATCAATTTATCCCCACGGAACAGCCTATTACCAATAGAAAATCTGCCATCAAGACTGAGTTGACAGTGCCAGTCCCATCCGTTAGGTTTGCGACGCCTCAGGCGCAACATACTTATCCTAGACCAAGTTCTGCATCACTCCGGGTGAGACCAGCTACTGAACCACGCAGGGGTGCTCTGCGCAAGGCGATTTCTATGAACTTGGACTCCCATAGATTGAAAGTTGAGGAGAAAACTCCTGGCCGTCACTCGCCAAACTTTTCGGCAGTGAGGGGGAGTACCAACTCATCTGGGCAGAGCCTAGCCGCCAATTCAACTAAACGGTATACGAATACGACCTCTGAGCTAGCAGGTGAGGCGGCGGCTCAACAGTTGAAAGAAAGGAGAGAAGCCCGTCTAGTTTCACAGCGTGCAACCCAGCCAACCGCCTCGAGCCTCCGCCGAGCCAAGTCAGCCAAATTACCAACACGGCCCGTATTCGAGCTACCTGGTGAAGCCATATCACGTCGTAAGCGTGAAGAGCACCAGGCTCATTTGAAAACCCGAGAGGATGAAGAAAAGAGGAGACGCGAGTTCAAAGCAAGGCCTGTACCTTCACGGGCAGTGCCAGCCGCGGTGCCCCGTGAGACTGTAACCAGCCGGGTTCGACAAAATAAGGCAGCTTTGCCAGAAAACTCAGACCACGTACGCATGCCCAATAAGCGCCCACTTACAGCCCTAGATCATCATTCGCGAACAGCCCTTTCCAGTACCATTAACCAGCCGCAGTCTCGTGGTCGGGAACTACGAGCCGAGGGACGATCCATCCAGGATAGTCGGGCAACTTCGACATCTACGGGTAGTACGAGCGAGAAACGCAGCTTATTATCGACAGAGGATATGCAGATGCAAAAACTCCGCGGTCACGAGATATATCAGCGAGACAATTCTTGGACTGGTATTCGAATGCGAGAGAAATGTGAACGTGAAACACTTGCCAAATTTGCGCGCGAAGAAGCCGCGGAAAGATCCAGGCGGAAAAGCCGTGAGTGGGCCGCAAAACAAGCGAGGAAGCGAATGACCGCCAGCTCTTCGCGCGATGTGATGGCATGAAATAGCAGTCGGCTTGCGAGTAGCCAATTGTGTATTTCTTTGGTGAGATTGTATTAATTCGTGTATGGTTTCTATATGTGTACTAGGGCAAGGCGGGTTGCATTTTATGGTGTGGATAAGGTAGGCATCGTTCTATACCCAACAAATTCCGGCGTTGAGGAATTGAGTTTTCATAACAAAAGAGAGATAGATCGTGGCCCATTAATAGGTTAGTTACCGGTTGTATAAGTAGCTTTAGACATGGCGTGCGGTCTCTTCTATGATCATTAGAGAAAGATATTTATATAAACTCGAGGCAGTATACTGTCATCTTGCCGTCTGTGAAATGTCTTTTCCAGTCATGGTCAATAAGGATTGTGCAAGGATGCTATACTTGGAGAACTGATACGCAAACCTCTGAAGAGTTTGTTGAGTTATGTCTCATCTAGAATATTCGACAACTTAAGCCTATACCCACCAAACCCGACGCCAAAAAAAAAAAAATGAAGATCTGAAGCAGAGCATGGTGTTAATCTGCAAATCCAGGTAGATTTGATGAATAGACACCTCCGCTAGAGATAGATTGTAGATCCGTGACATCATGTACATAGTCTACCAAGATTAGCGAGCGAAGATCGATCTACCTACTAGCACACACACACATACATATGTGACGAAATACAAGCTTTTCTACACTCATTATCATGTTGATCCTGCTCGTCAGTGTACAGTTTTACACGTACGTATGTGTCTATCGTGGATGATCAGTAAGTGGGACGGAGAGTGCCGTAGCTGATTGCCGATCGCATTTTCAAAGATATCGATCTTCGTGCAGATAATGGACAACTGAGATCATGGAGTATCACTGTCCAGATCATGATAACCAAAAAGGGATAAGAAAGAAAAAAGACTATTTAGGTATCCAAGTCGAGTAGTTTAATTATGGATTGGTGTATGTTCAATTTGTTTAGTGGGTGGGCGTGTAGATGTCGTTGACGTTATGTTTGCGCTTCGACTTACATATAAGAGCTGCAACCAGAAATACCTAAGCTGGAGACACGGTCACCAACTACGTCAACATTAATATTATTGTAGGCCGGGACTGAACACCAATAAGCTATGGTGATGGTTGGGTAGGTTGTTGAGGTTGTCTGTGACTGACACTCATCTCGACGATGAATCGCTGAAGACCACAGATACGCTGGAAGCAGGGCTATCTATCTAATATTATCAACGCTTTCGCGCTATCAGGTGTATCGGTTGCAAGTAAGTGTCTGCTTGTCTGCCCCTTGTTGTTTTGGTGGGTGGGCTATCCACTTCGGTTCTTCGTATTGAAGAAATCTGCGCAGTCGAAGCAGCTTACAGTGGATACTATCATCAACGTGTAGATGGCTGCGTTCATGCTTGTCGTACTTACCTAGGTACCTTACATATACTGCTCGCGTCTCCATCTTCGTGGCGGAGCTTTCGTATCTATGAAGTTGCACGTTGTAAATCCTATAAACGCCATTGGATTTGTGATTTAGCCCTGCTTCTTACTGGTCCCATGATTGTACTGTTTCCGCTAGCGGCGGGCAATGTCTTGAACACGGGCAGAACGGGGTCTGTCGGCGAGTCTAGTGTCTCGGGTATGCTTAAGTAAACTTCTAGATTTCTACGGAGTAGACGTTGTACATACCCAGCTAAGCTGCACCTAGCCATCCGGCACAACTACAATATTACCGCCGGGAAACATTATAGTGTAGTCATGCTCCTCGGGTAGCAGCCAATCGCTACGGCCAAGAGACCCCGAGACCGTGTTCTTCAACATGTTGTGCTACCGAAGCTTGTCTGTACATAATGTCCTGTCATAGCCAGCCTGCTTCTAAGTAGTACCACCAGGTCCACCACCGCCAGGCACCCAATCTACATAGTAGGTCTATATAGCGGAAAGGTGGTGCCATTGGTGATAATCACATGGCGTTCGCAACTATATGTTTTAACCCAGAGCGAGAAGAGGAGGCCTCCTCCTCGACCTTTGTGATACCTAGTCTTACCTACAAATGTTGCTTATGATGCGACTACGTGTACAAATTCCTTGCCTACCTGGAGTAACGAAGTGGAAAAGAATATATGTATCTCGGAATGCGCTTTTAGACAAATGTAAAGCTTTAGTCATCGGCTCGTAACGTGCAGCGTATAAGTAAGCAAGCGTTCTTTTTTTGTTAAATTGCACGTGGGAGACAGGGGGAGGCACAGCCATTGGTACCCATTGGATAGTCCCCGGTGTGCTGGCTGTCAAACATTCATTGACAGTTCCATCATGCGATAGGTATCAAAATCCCTTCGCGGAAATATGTCTACCGTACTACCTACCTAGACTGATTTCTACTTAGACATTGTCTGCCTGATTACTACATGGGTACAGAATGGGTACTACCGTGTAGGTATCAGGGAACGCCCGAGTTCTAGACCTACCACCTAACCGAGCTAGGGACGCATCAGAGGAAAAGAAAAGGACCAGAAAAAAAACAGAACAAAAACAGAAGTCTGGTTCGCAGTAACTCAGCCACTGGAACATGGCGTCATTTTAGGCGCTTCTTCCAAATCTTCTGCGTGGTTCACGGGAGAGCCAGCCACCTACGTACACTGATAACTACCTAAGTAGGTGCTGTCTGATTGACACCAATGTCTTGGTGGGTGATGGGCTAGGTGAGGGTAGTTCGGGCGTTCGCGCTGCGTATGTTGTCATAGCTGTGATATATTCCACGATCTAAAACGCGACTATGTCTGGTTGCTATCGGTTTGTGGGATAGGGCATGTGGGTTGGGTTACTTAAGGCATCTGCTTAGGTACGTATATCTACCTACATGCATGTATCCTAGTACAGCTTGTTGATTCTTCTTGATTCCTAGTGGAAGAAGAAGGAGAAGGAGAATGAGAAACAAGCTTTTTAGGTGCAGACAGAACAGGATCACCACTTCACTACCATCCGTCTCACCACCTGCCGAGGCGACGCGCTATCTATGCAGCGGTCAGCTCGCACTTTTGCACCGCTTATGGTATTAAGGGACAGCACACAGGTGGGCCTGTGTGCATGTACCTACTGTCATAGTTAGCCCTGGAGGATGTAGGTATGTAGAAACAGTCACATACATCAGCAGTGCAAATGGGCAAGAGACACAAGTCCATCCCGAACCCCATACTGCCGGGTGGGCGGCATCCGATACGCTTCCCAGCATCATACCAGTCGAGCGCCAGTCAGTATGTACGTGTAGTTAGTCTCGAGGGATAATCCCAAATCTAAAGCTGGGAGCATCGGCCGCTATCTACACTAGATTAGCCTAGCACCTAGGTGCAGGAAAGGTAGGTGAAAAAAACAACAACTATGCATCATAGGGAGCGGAGCGATGGGTCTGGGTTCTTTGAGCAGATTTGGGTGACAGGGAGTGGGAATCACCTCGACTGACTAGGCAACTAAATATGTACCTAGCAGCTCTGATCTTCGCGTACCTACTTGGATGATGAAAGTGGGATATGTGCGCTTGTCATCGAATGGGCCGACGGCTACATGTGTCACGCCGCATTTATTAACCTGGGATCATCGAGCCTCGACTCTCCCGTCGTTGGTAGCTGGTATTGTCCGTTGCTCGGTGTTTTTGGTCGGTCTTTTTTAGTCGGTCTATATTCGGATTTTGTGTGCGCTCGCAGGATACAAACATGTTACGTGAATAGTGCTGAGGTCCTGCATCGTTGGCTCTGCGTTAGTTTCAAGGTCGAGCACCGCAGCAAGGGACGTGAATGAATTTTGTTGCTACCTAATGCTCCCCCGGTCAGTACGTGCTACCTACCTTATCACGGGCGGCTCCCCTTCTCCCATGGTCGCATCGTCACCTCGCCCTCAGTCTAGCCCTGGGTCCAAACCCCGTCGATAAGGCCGGCAGGGAGATGGCGAGGGATTACTATACGTATATGACCACGCTGTTGCCCCAATTACAGTTCTGTCTTTTCTTGAGCTATTCTTTCGCAGCTGGCACACCTCTTTCTCACGTCGAATGACCTACACACACAGCACTGGCAGTTGACATTTTCTTGCATATAGATACCCATTTCCACAAGCAGCACGAAAGAAAAAGAAGGAGGAAACCCGCTTGGGTTCAATTCTTCGTAGTTCCGCGGCCGCGATTCTCTGATAGATGCACGGCATTCCTGCACATCATTTCCTAACCAAGAAATACACTCGCAGCCTATTATAGCATTTCACCAAAGCCAAGAGATCTCTTTGAAGAGCTTAGGTCGCACGCCAAGCTTCCTGCCCTTCCCGCAGCCTGCGAGCAGCAGTCGCCTGGACAGACCTGGAGAAGGACAAGAAGCGGTGCCCTGCCAAGACGTCAGCCAACGCCAAGAAGTCTCGGCTCAGCTGAGACGGACGGTCGGAATGAGGGATGTACTGTCACTCAAGCTGCCATCATGGCCGCCACGGGTTCATTTCCCCCGTCGCGGACGTCAAACGGCTGCCAAAGACGACGACGGCAAAAGCAATAGCAGCGGGAGCGGCAGCAGTATCGACGATATTGACCCGGAGGCCAATAAATCGCTCGCCATGCTGGACTTCGAGCCGTCGTACCAGAGGCTGCAATCGCCGCAGGCTCCCGTGTCCAGGTTCAAGCAGCGGAAGGTCCGCTGGGCCCTTTCCGCTGTCCTGGTCTTCGGAATAGTCACCATCATCCTACTTTCGACGCTTTTAAGCCGCCATTCCGTCGGTGGGCTTGATACTCTGTTCAAGGTACGTCGCATCACTTTTGCTCTTCTTCTGCATTGAATTATTCATTTCATGGCTCCATGCATCCTTGTTGGCCAATGACCGGGAGACGCACCATGCCCAACGGGACGAACTGCCGAGGGTTGTAATGAAATTGCCGACGATTCTAAACTTCCACTACCACCCTCACTAAACATATCCAACCCCTTCTCCATACATTATTATCCTTTCCACCCTTCACCTCGATTCTATTGCTACCGAAGAGAGACTGTTCCAAGTCTCATTGTGATACAAAATCTGACGCAATGCCGCAGAAAACATCCACCATCAACCTACCCCAGGGTAACTACCTCGGCCAGGTCATCGGCCCCAGCTCCTCTTCGCCACGCGCCATTCAAGCCTACATAGGTATTCCATATGCTCAGACGACAGAAGGCAAGAACCGTTTCCGACCACCGCAGGCTCTCAAGACCCAAGCACAGCCAGATGTCATTTACCACGCCTTAAAGTTCGGACAGATATGTGCACCGGGCAAGACCGGCATCGGTGGACACGGCGAGAACTGTCTTAATGCAAATATCTATCGCCCACATTTTGGTGATAATGCAGACGAGATCGCGACCGAGGAGAAACGGCTCGGGGTGGACAGCAAGAAATTGCCTGTTGTGGTGTATGTCCACGGCGGAGGTTTCAACATGGGGAGCGGCAAAGAAAGGAACATGGCGAGCTTTGCGGCTTTCGCCGATTCGCCTATCATTGCCATGAGCTTCAATTATCGCGTTGGTCCTCTTGGATTCTTGCCTAGTGCTTTGACAGCTAAGAAGGGTTTGTTAAACCTTGGCCTAAAGGACCAACAATTCTTCTTCGAGTGGATGAGGTCTATCCTCCCTGCCGTTGGTGGCGACCCTGACAATGTAACACTTATGGGATTGAGTGCAGGTTCTCACTCGGTAAGGCATACCATTTCCCGGTCACTCGGAATGTCCGAAGTATAGCATATCCATCAAGTGTGCGCAACTAACATAGTTCCTCTCTTTCAGATCGGACATCACTTAATATCTTACTCGCCAGCTAATAAACTCATCTCTGGACCGCCTCCGTTTCAGAAAGCCATAATCGAATCCGGCGGCTCAACAGCGCGAGCAACATTTGTTCCGAACCATCCCTTACATGAGCAGCAGTTCCAGGAATTCCTGATGCAATGTGATATCGACGGGGTATCAGACGACGAACTCTTCGACAAATTGCGCGAATTGCCGTACTCGACTTTAGTGTCTGCATCTCAAAATATGTGGGGGAAATGGTCCAAAAGCTTGCGTTGGCCCTTCCAACCCGTCATCGATGGTCCAGGGGGTGTGATCCCCGATTTGCCGATCAACTCCTGGAACAAAGGCAATGTGTTGCGAATTCCGATAATAACAGGCTTCAACACAAACGAAGGCGCCACGTTCGTACCAGAGGGCGCAAATCAGCCGACTGCCGTGCGTAGCCTCATGTCATCTATTATTCCAGGGCTGCAGGATGAGGATCTCCAGACACTTGATGAGCTGTACCCAAGCCTTAGCACCTCTAGGGGCAAGCAGTTGTACGCCAACGCCCAAGAGTCTACCAAGTTT
Source organism: Xylaria bambusicola (assembly GCF_022495145.1). Taxonomy (NCBI): domain Eukaryota; kingdom Fungi; phylum Ascomycota; class Sordariomycetes; order Xylariales; family Xylariaceae; genus Xylaria; species Xylaria bambusicola. The sequence continues at coordinate 266,548 of NW_025953566.1, forward strand.
GGCACCGAGTTCTGGCGGCTGGATGATGCGTACGCTCACTATGCCTACATCTGCCCAGTCCTCCAAACCGCGACCCTCGCCTCAACGGCACAGAGTGCCGCCCCTGTATACGTCTACCACTACGCGCCACGAACCTCGTCATTCGGGGCAGCAGACCACGGAGAAGAAGCAGCCACGGTAGCGCATGACATGAGTAGGATCGGCAGCTTCCCGGGTATGGTAGCGGTCGCAGATGCTATGACAGGGGCATGGACGCGGTTTGCTGCGACTGGTGATCCGAGTCAGTCATATTCGGGTGCGAAGGCGAACTTCACGTGGCCTCAGTATAGAAGTCCGTTCAACTCTAGCAATAGCGATGATGACGATGATGACACCACTGGCCTCCTCGCAATTTTCGGCAGCGGCAACGATGAGCAGATGAGGTCGGCGGGAACGCAAAATCCCGGAACGCCAGTGAAAAGCATTGCCTTGACAGCGCGTGAGAAGACCGAGTGCAAGTTCTGGTGGCCACGCGTCATATATAGCGAGGGATATGGCAATGGGTCGACGAGCTTCACTAGCAGTGAAAAGAAGGTCACTATCAAGGCCAAGCTATGAGTACTCCCTACGAGTACTTCATTCTATTGTTTCTTTTCCTGTCTGATTGCCATATCGTCCTATTACATGGCGATTCTACTCAGGCGAAAATATGGAGTCTTCCGAGAGACGCTTAAGACATACCAGCCACAGATGAGCAGTTTTGCTTCGGGCTTCGGAATACAAATCAAAGAGGACGTGCATTTGAACTTGCACTCGGCTCGCAAGTCAGGACTAATGCAGAGCTGATTCGTATCACATATCTAAGTTTTCTAACCACTCAACAGCGCGTCATATCTTCACGAACAAAACAACTGTCTTGCCGAGCTCCATCCACACAATCACCATATCACGATTCAGTATACACCGTGCGATCTCCAGGGAGACAGCAGCGCTGTCTTGAAATCGCCATATATATATCACAGACACAACATGCTCTATATTGGATCAAGGCCTGATCCGATTGTATAGGAGTGGCTGTACAAACATACATACACACTTAGATACCCACCCACGCATACGCATACGCATACACATGTACATAGCTAGTATGCGCAAACCCTGTATATACCCCCTGTTTGCATGATGAAGAAATGAATGATACAGGTCATTGAGAGACATAAGAGAAATAAATATACTTGTTCACGAACTCGTCCATGCTTCCAGTGTGTCTCTATCTATGTATTGTATTAAATCCACGTGTCTGCATAGCACGATATGCAAACCCTTCAGGAGTAGGATTGTAACAAGAGCATTCCCGCTGTTCTGTTCACAATACCCATTCAAGACTTCTACTACCGAGAGTCCATCTCATCCTCAAATGATCCCCAAATACCGTCACGGCTTGTCTTTCCAAGGATCATCCTTGATTTCTGTATTCAAAAATCGGAAGAAACCGGTCGTCTCTTACGCTCCTTCATCATCGGCACCGCTCATCAACACGAACTCAGACTAGACAGGTCACCTAGGCAAACAGCTATATAGCATGGTCGTAATAAAAACCAACGAAAGCTCCCCATCACCTAGTTCTTCATCCTCACTCCTCAGTTGGATGAGATAGCAGGCTTCGATTATCTAGGTAAATGCTCTCACAAAGCCACCGGAATAAGAATTTCCAGGCTCGGGATACAAGTCTTCACTTCAAATTGACAAGGCATTTTATATAAAATATGGTTGGCAGCAGAATAGCTACTCATCATACCCCTGCAACCGCATGCATGAGGCACAGAAAGCACATTGTAAGAGTTTGTTATTCATATGTACAGTACATTACCCAAACAGGCAACAAAATGACAAAACCCTTATCTTCATATATTGGCTATGTTTGACAGAGATCCCCAGGCCTCCTCCTCTTGCTCGAGCTCCACAGCCTCCCAGACCAAAAAAAAAAAAAAAGGAGAAAAAGAAAAACAATGCTATGTGGTTGGAACAAGTCCAAATACTATGTATGACCCGAGAGGAAGCAGTAAATAAACATATTCATCCCATCCAAGGCCAGGTTTTGATTAAAAGTAGCCCCGTCTATTGTAATGCTACGCTTGTGTAGAATTCGTATGTTTTGAAAAGCTAAGACAAGTAGTTTCTTTCAAATTGGTTCCCGTTCATTCCAAAATTATGGCTTCAGTGCTGATATTGTAACCAAAAAGATCGTCAAGAGCATACTGTAAGTGATGGCCGTAGAGGATTGCATTGGCGTTAAGAAAATAAGCTTCAAAGCGCTTGATGCTGTTCCGTAGAGTAGTGGCATGAATATGTCAAAGTATTAAGTAGAAAGTTGGGTATCAATATATGACACATGAAATATATGCATTTTGGCTTCCTTTTCGTTTTCTGCGTTATTTCTCTTTCCTCACGCATTTTAGCCGGCGTGCAGAATTAGAAGTTTTGAGAGATGCCTGCACTTTGTTGGGGGTAGTGAGACGAATTCTCTATGCGAGTATTTCGCCGAGCTGGGTTGTCACGGATGACGGGTTGCACCGGGCCGTTCGGGTTGTCAGAGTATGGATCGCTATACGGATTGCTGGTACCGTATTGGTCATAATATCCGGGACCTCCGTACGGGCCATTCTCGCCTGAGCCGTCAGATCTGCCCGCCGCGCTATACGAAGATGAAGCGTTCGAAGGGCCTCGATGGACATTGGCGCCACGGTTCTCGGCTGAAGGAGGGCCCATGGCACCCAGGATCTCGCCTTCGGGACTATGCGATCCGTCGCTCATTAAAGGTTCACCTGATGTCGCGTCAGAAAAAGGTCGTTCTGGAGAAACATTATCAGAAAAAGCCGCACCTGCGCCAGACATGGTAGTTGATCCCTTACGTCCTGTAGAGCCCGCAAGCGTGGTTGTTCCCCAGCCACGATAGCCAGAAGACGCATCTTCCTTCATCTCATAAGCACCTCCGCCAACATTCGGCAGGGTAGGGTCATTGTTTGGGTTGTAAGCATAGTCCTCTACTTCTTTCCTCCGCTCTTCCTCAGCATCCCTACGCTGTTTACTACGTCTTCTCCAGAAAAACAAGCCTGCTAGAACAATCAAGGCTACACCGACGATGGGGACGACAACGGCCACAGCAATCTTGCTCGACTGGTTTAAGCTGCTCGAGGGGCCATCACTTCCTGAGTTGAGCGCGCCAGTCCCGGTTGGAGAAGCACTGGCACCGGCACCGGCACTGGTGCTTTTAGTAGCAAATGAAGTGATAGTAGTTGTTGCTGTGGAGGCATTGTCGGATGATTCTGATGTCGAGGTAGGAACTGCATCCGTAGTTGAAGATGTTGGGGTTGAAGAGTCACTCGAAGTTGGCTCCTCAGTTGATGATGAAGGTTCACTACTAGTTGAGGTTTCAGAGGGTGTCGGGGTTGGAGTAGAGGAGGTGCTAGTTGGCTCTGGTGTTGAAGTCGTGGACGTTGTAGACTGCTCAGGTGTAGATGTAGGAGTCTCACTCGAAGACGACGACGACGTACTAGTTGGCGGCGGTGGTTCGGATGATGAAGAGGTGGTTTCGGTAGTTTCTGTTGCTGGCGGCGGTGTAGACGAGGAGGAAGTGGTGTCAGCAGTTGAAGTTGCTTGATCGTCTGTAGTCGACGAATCGACGGGTGTAGAGGTTGGGGCAGGGTTAGACATGGTTGCCTGACGCTTTATTCGCGCCTTTAACCTGGAATGTCGACTATCTTGCGACATTATGTTAGCAGCAATAATATTGAGTGTTGAAGCAAAATGAAGTAAGCAATGCCAGGAAACAGTGGTGCACGGTGGAAGAACAAATCTGAGTCCAAACGACAAGCCCCAAAGCAAGTCAAATGTGATGCGCCAGCTTAGCACTGCGGGCCATGGACTCGACCATAAGCGGGGACTGAGACTGAGACTGTGGGATGGGGCGATTGGATGCAGATGCACCGAGGCATGGCGTTGGGACGGTGTGGATGGAATTGTGGAATTGATCAATTGTCTTGTCACATACCTGGTGTGGAGAGCGCACGCTACGGATAGGACGGATCGAATAGCAATGGGAACGAGTGGATGTAACAATTGGATGAATGCACGAGATGGTGTGAATGATTCAAGATGAGACGCTGCCAGGAGGCGATGGCTTGATTGATGGGCGAGACAAGGCGAGAGATTGGGAGAAGGGGGAAAAAATAAAAATAAAATAAAATAAATAAAAAATACAGCGGAGGCTACCTAGCCACGGGGGATGCCGTACAACAGTTACAACAGACACACTAGGAGGAGGTGGGTGTGTGAGCGATTGGGTGAGCGATTGGGCGAGCGGGCGAGCGACACTTGGACTAATGCAATGGGCGGCTGTACCGTGGCGGAGTCAGCTCTCAGTCTTCTCGAGTCTCTCGTGTTTTCATGGTCTCGCTGGATCCATGTTTACGACAGGCGGCGAGACGGACGAACGCTTACTTTAGTGTGTATGTACATATAGATGCATGCATGCGTGCATATGATGGATGGCAAAACAAGCAAGACGCACGCTGCAACGTAGGATAAGGCCGCAAGCGTCTTGATGACAGACGGTCCGAGAATATGGAAGAAAGGGGGCCTGGTGATGCTACGATGATGAAGCCGAGCTGGTCATCAGTCCAGCAGTGAGGTGGGATCTAGTTGATATCGCTAGGTCATTTAAAAACACAGCAATTCAAGATACATAGGTAGGTATTGTATTGCATCGCACCAGTTCTGTAGCTGGAGATATGGAACTCGAAGAGAAGCAAAGGAGGGAGGGAGGGAGGCCAACAGAAAGTCAGGTAGTGGAGTGGGAGTGCTCTTTTGGTAGCGGACGCCAGAGGAAATTTGCGACGATTCCAAGACTCCTCATCTCCACTGTAGCCTTAGGTAGGTAGGTAACCATGTTAGTTAGTGCTATCCCCTGCTCTGCTACCTTGAACAGTTCTCGACAGTGCTGTTGTCCACTAGGCACCTACCTAGGTACCTACATAGGCGAGAGTAGGGGGGGCAAGAAAGAGAGCACTGCCATGGAGTCAATCCCACCAATCTTCGTGTCGACATTCCAAGTCAGAGACTCCAAGTCATATCAGGTCCGATGCCAGATGGGATGCTAGGATGCTGGGATGCAGGTGGCTGAGTGTGCCGAGTTGTGCACCTAACCACCCGAGTAGGTCCAGAAACCTGTTTATTCGTAGATCTTGATGTCTCGTTTCATACCTTTCTTTATATAGGTATCCCCGGCACAAACAGTACATAACCTACCTAGAAGGCTTCACCATGATGGTTCATGATACACTACATATCAACACCATACTGCTGTCTGTCTATCTGCCTGCCTGCCTGTGTACTCTGAATGTCCTCTATCTTCTACCCACGGTGCAGTGGTTTACGTGCAGCACGACTTAAGGTTAGAGGAGTGTGAGGTAGGTAGATTATGTAGGTACTTGTATATTACTGACCTGGAGTTTTATGCCGTGCTGGTCACGCCCGCTGTTTCACATACCTAGGTAGCATCCAATTGCAGTAGCCGACGTAGTATATTACGTAGTCTGGTTCGGCAACGACAACTCGAACCAGACTATTGGGGGCCGAGATAGCCTCAGAGTTCCTTGTTTAGGTCAAAACCTCGGTGAATGTTGTGCTGGAAGGACTCGGAAGCTGGGCATCCCAGAGGCCTTGTAACGGCTAGACTTGCCTGTACACTGCTACTGCTGTAAGTATTTAGATGCCAGCCCGCCACAAGAATTCCTGCAATTGGCCCAAGTCCAATACTGTATCGAGAGTAGAGACTGCTAGCCTGCAGCTGGGTTCCTGCGAGCAACCTGCCCAAGACGGCCCTTTTCGCTTCTCTGCTCCAAACTTCTACATGTACTTCGTCGCTGGATGCGCCGTGATTCGCCATCAACAAGCGTCCTTCTAGCGAGAGACCGGCCCCGACGCCGACTCCCAGAAGGATCTACCGGGACAGACTAAACAGTCAAATATAGCAATGAAACAAAGACTTATACTCTTTTCTGCAAGTCCAATGATAAGTAGACCGAGAAAACAAAATTACCCAAGTAACACTGTTACCTGCCCTCGCCTGCTTACTTGAAGATCCTGACTTGACAGCTGTAAAACAGATCTTGGGCCAAGATGGCTTCTCGGCGGAATTTTCGACCTGGTTTTTGACAAATGACGACACCACCCTCCAAATACTAGGAACAGCCTTGGATGTTTCCCAGTCCATCGCGGAGATCTACGGCCCAGAGACAAACGTGATGCCTGAACACGAGAATGGGGTCACTCTTTTTTCGCGCCTTCTAAACTAGGAATTAGTCTAGTCGACCAAAAAGCGAGGGTGGGGGGCAAGGCATGCTCCAGGCGGATGATATCCGGCAATGCTAAGTAAGCGCTGCTTGCTCAAGGTAGGGAATAGGAAAAGTCGTTATTGAAACTGCAGAATCTCGAATTTATCCAAGCATACTTATCTGTAAGTATAGTGCAATATGGATAGAACTCCGAGTTCAGAATCAACAGTTCAATTGAGGTACATACCTAGTAAGTGCAGTGTGAGATGAACGTCAGCGTCCCGATTACCCATCGTCAGCCCTAGGTAGTCTTGAGTGAGATCTGCATGTAAGTAATATCTCTCGGGTCTTTTGTACATGCCATGTCGAATTACCTACCTTCAACTACTGATTTTTCAGTGGAGACTGCAAGGGAATAAAAGGGGAATAATAGCTACTACTTAAGAGTAAACACTTTTTTCAATCAGTCTATATCATGTTATAAGTGCTTGTGCTCTCGGCTAAAGAATCATTGTATCCCTCGATTCACTTTCTTCACCCAACTTCCCGGAATTTCCGAGGATGTAATCTTATGCAGATGCGCGGTTTATTCCCCGCCTACAGATATATCAGCAAAGAATAACCGCTCTAAGTAGTGTAGCGCCTATCGCTCTTTCAGGGTTCAACCTGGGCTATAACGGTCTGTGCGATCCATGTGCTCAATATACTAAGTATGTAGTTCCCAATCGTCATGCAGCAACTGCCTACCTACTACTCACTTAGTAATTCAAATCCAGCGTGCACTTGTCAGCCTGAGGGACCCGGGTTAATTTGCTCCAAATCCACGGACAAGAGCAGTTGATTCTAGTTTAGACCATAGAGAGGTTGTATTATAATCCTTCAGCGGCCTTATGGGGAATACGCTGAATAGCCACCGTGTATGCTGGCTAACGCAGTTGGAACTAAGAAGGTATCGAGTTGCACCGTAGGCCGAAAACCCCGAACTGAGATAGTGCAGTTGAAGCAGATGAAGTGCGTGTACTCAGCATCTCCCATTGGCAACTACTGCCAATAGGAGGCGACATCATCTGAGACCATCTAAGATGTCTTACGTCTATAGAGGTAAGACATATATATCCATGAGACAAGAGTTAGGGCTAGGTACGTCATTCGCTCTTGTTCCGATCTATTGAAAGATTTAGCCGAGGGTTTGTGATTCAGTCTATCTCGATTATCTATCCTTTAGTCAAAATACACGCACGCGTACTAATACAGTATATCACAAAAACCAACTATATGTTGTAACATGAATTTTATTTGGTTGTTTCGTAAATGAGCTTTTTGCCGTTGCCTAAGTCCCGCTACACGAGCGTGAAGGGCGGCACAGCTGTGAGAAATCAGAAGATGTCAACTCATCGAATAAGTGACATAATGGCGGTAGTAGATTTGCTTGGGCCCTATATTCTGTTCCATGTATATATACTCATCCGAGAAAAAGTACTCCATACCAATAGAGAGGGTACTACAATGAGCATTGGTAAACCGGTCCATGAATGGTTGTCTAGGCAGAGATGAATAACTCCTGACCCAATGGTTCGAAAGGCGGCCGGGGTAAGTGAGAAAAGGGCATTAACAAATACAGTATAATTGAATGTTCGCTGGAGCTTAAAGTGGTCGGGTTCCAACAATATAGCCCCCAAATAATCGCCGGTTCCATCTATTATTAATAACTCCCATGCCATGATGATGTGATTGATATATGTACCGAAAGGAGGACATGGCTATCCCTAATGCGCCGAGATAATGGTATGGTCGTATGTCATGAAGCGAAAGAGAGAATTGAACTAATCACGCATGCCCCAATTCGGCTTCAGCGTGTCGTTCATAGCGGCTTGCGTGAAGACCGTATCGCCAGGCAGGCGGCTGACTCGTCCAGCCCCAGCACGGAGCGCATTCAAGCCCATGCCGGAGATACCGCTATGCATGCTACGAACACTGCCCGTCTCACTCATGGTCTCAGGGTCCTTGAATCGACGCGGTGGCGCAAAATCAAGACCAGTAAAGGTACCGGATTTGCGTAACAAATGCCTATATAATATTAGCGTCGATCACCTGTATCTAATCACACACATTACTTACGGGCTGGGTAGCGCCGGCGTGTCGTCGAAGGCGCTAACCAATGGTGAGTGGACAGGAGTGTTCACCCGATATGGCACACGCTCGCCGAGAGGGCTTTGAGATCGGCCGGTTGCCTGATCCTTGAATGAGGGAGGAGGTGCGAAGTCGACCGCTCCCATTAGGGCAAATGAATCATCTTTCAGCTTAGATGGGGTTGGCAATGAGTTAAGGGCAGCCGGGGGAGGCATAGGTTTTTTGGGCTGTCCGCCGAAGCGAGGATTCGATGCTGACGAACCCGGTCGAGGGCTTCTAGGTCCCCATGCACGGCCCGACATTGTTGATCCAGCTCTAGGTCGGACTTGAGGGCCGCCAGACATAGGAGGGCCTCTATGAGGACCATGGGGACCCGGTGGGCCACGTGGCCCGGGTCCAGGCATTGGGCGTCTATTATTCGGAGGGGGTGTCATAGCACGGCGGGTAACGGGTTGAGCATATGGCATGACAAAGGCATTCGTGTCAGGATCAAAGTATGCAGCCTCACCCATGTAACCCGCATCATAGTCCTCGTAGTATCCTCCCTGCTTTGGTTGAGGCATTGGAGGGCGATTCTGGTCGGCCTTACTATCGTCGAAATACTCCTTATAGAACGAGCGAATGCGATTGGCTCGGAATTCAGGATCTTCTGATTCAAGGAAGTCATCTGGAGGTAGAGGTCTAAGGCCAACAGATAGTCTCCGATTGTCTTGATCAGGAACACCCAAGCCAGCAGAGTGCGGGTGGACATTCTGCTCATGGTGAACTGACATATGAAGCTCATCCTCATCACGATGCGAGCTGAATTGATTATCCTCAAACTGCATATGATCGTCATAACCTTGGTACTCTTGGTTCATCTTTGGGGCATTGATCACTGGCATCGACTCCTTGCGGGGTGGCCGAATAGCCATTGGCATACCCTTGGCGTCAGAACTCTGCGAAGTTGACGAGGCTTGAGACATATGACGATCCATGATACCTAGGCCTGTAGTATGCATCTGGCTGTTGGGTGCGCCTCGCGGTAGAGAGTCCCTCTCATCAACAATCTCAGCAACCATAGGTACAGGTGCTTCCTTGACCTCCGGAGATAAAGAACGAGGACTTTGTGTGGCTGGCTTGCGAGTTGCTAAAGTAGCGACAGCCGCAGGTTCTTGAATCTCAGGAACCTGAGTGACTCCAGGTCCATCGTCAACAAATCGGAACTCGTTCTTTGCTGGGGTAGATAGCATCTCTTCCTGCTGGGCAGGTGAATGTGAAAGGGGCTGGGCAACAGGAAGTGGTGACTGCAACGGAGAAGTCGGGATCTCTCTCTGCTGACGAGGGATGTCACCACTTGGACGCGTTTTTGACGTGTAGATAGACGACGTCCTGGTTGCGGGTCCTCGTTTAAAAGAACGCAACGAGCCAACATCACTGCCAGCATAATCTGTAACAGGTCGATAGGGGTCATCGGCCTGGTGGAGAGTCTTGGCAAGAGAATTGAACGATTCTCTAGAGGCATGAAGGTTGGGCGGGAGAAGGTAAGGACTTGATAGATTCATGTCCATCGAAAGCTGGGTTTTGTGACCACCCTCCTTCTCTTTGCCAAAAAAGGCGCTTTTTCTTTTGCCGCCCTTCGAAGGCAACGTTTCTTGCAGACCAAAGTCCATTGATTTGAATTTGCTCGCCGCTTCTTCACGTCTCCTTCTCAACACACCTTTTCGAGCAAAATATGCCAACACCGCGAGAGCAACGACCAGGGGGATACTAAAGGTTATTAGCTACACCGAAGTACACACAGCCTTACAGATACTCACACAACACTAATGACGATTGTAGTTGTGCTGCTGTCGGTCGACGGTTTCTCGTCTAGATTGTTCGCTCGGGTTGTAATTTGTGGCACATGGTGGTCCGAATGCAGTATATCGTGCGTGTCCAGTTCTATACTTTGCCCTTGGTCTCGCTCATCCAACTCAAGTACCGGTTCCCGTGAACGCAGGTGGTGACCACGGCTATGGCCATGGCCATGAAGGTGTCGATGTATCATTGTTCTCATGGCACTCGAGCGGCGTACCCTTGCTTGATTATCAAAGTGTTCTGGTGAGGAGCATGAAATCGTTCGAAGGCGCTAAGCTACACAATATACCCTCTTCAGATTTCGAGTCTAAACTCAGAGCCAGGTTTGGGTTCAATTGGCAGTGATCGTTAAAATCGTTCGACCTAGCAGTAGCCAATACGAAATGCACACAATATCCGAATTGATTAGATTTTAAAGACAATAGCCAAGACGCCGCCGATTGAATGATAGACTTGGGTGAGTCTTGAAAAGAATGACTTGAAAGTTAGATTGAAAGAATGGCACGCCCGCTGGCAGGCAGTTGGGCTTGACGGCCTATTGTCGAAGGATTACTACCTAGACTTCCGAACGGTGAGGTGCTAGAAGAAGAGGATGAAGGAAAAGAAAGGAGCAGCGAACGAGACCAAGAAGAGTGTAACAGACGATGCTACTGCAGGTACATGGTACCTGAGACCCAATCCCTTGTTCCGCTTGTGCCGGGGTGAGGCCCATCAACTCAGCCAGCGAATGAAAGCCTAATGTAGGGGGAAATGAGAGAAGGGGGTGTGGAGGCTTGAAGGTCGGTGGGCGAATGAGTAGGATTTAGGACCACACAGGATTAAGAGCACTGTCTACGAACCCTGGCTTCCGCCTTGGCCATTCTGAATTCAACCATTCATACAGTACGAAACTGTGGTCAATAGGAAGAAGTGGCGCGGCTGAGGGCGTATGTTGTTTTCTTTTGGCACTGTAAGTCTGGCCGAATCAGCACCACCATCTTGAAGATTTGCGCCGTTGCAAGGGAGCTAATGCAGGAACTGCCCTCAATCATACTGTATCCTGACATGGGTCATCGATAGGGTAGATGCTTGTTCGGAGATGCCAACTGGGGCTTGTTTCTTGTTTGCAGCGCTAGTGTACTCTTGAACGCCATTAGACGAAGCCCGAAGGAAGCCCCTTTTCTGCACTCCAGCTAGGTGGCTTACATACTGTACATAAAAAAGGAACATCTGTGCAACTAAGTAATTAAAGATCCTCCGAGTCCATAGTGCAGGAGCACCATTTTCTCCCTTTTTATGTATTTGGGGCAGATTTCAGAAGTACTGAGTATACCTAGTGTGCTCATAACGAAAGTTCTGAGCCTTCAAAAAGCAGTGAGTTCCAGGCAAGAAATGTCAAGCCTACTATCTACGATTCAGCTGGGTAAGAAAGCCAATCAATGCTTGTGGTCAATGAGAGGGAGGCAGGTAAGCTTAAAGTCGACGCAGTTGTAGCACTACACCACGCGAAACCTTTTCATTGAAGCATATGGCTGTTTTCCGCAACACCTTGGATAAGTAGTGTAGTATCGAATCAGGTGTTCTCATGTATGTACACGGTGACATGCGTCGTCGTGTCCTAACCAAGCATCATCTCGAACTACCGAGATAATTCAGATACCGGTAGACTGATTTTGAAGAGCGGGGTTTGCCAAGCCATCTGCACAGGTAAGCTTCAGTAACTGCTAGCGTACAGGTTTAGTTACTGGTGGTTTGTTTTGCATTGTGGTTATAGGTAGTGCTGCGTTACTGAGGTCTCAAGAGGTATTGCCCGTGTGCAGCGCCTGGATTCTGGATCATGGAAGCATTGGTATGAAAATAGTTGCGGTAAGGAATTCCCCTTTTCGACCGATTCGAACAGGCATTGGCCAACTCACTGTGGTAGGTTAGCTTGCATGCTACCTATCTTCCCATGTAGCGTGGCATTACCACCGAGATTCTCAACATTCAGACTAGTATTACCTAGTTAGGTATCTAATGACCACCTACAGGAGGGATGGCGATCAACTCGCCTTCATCGTGGTTTGGTCTGATAAAACCCGGCTGAGTAGTCGAGTAACCAAGATTTCTCGATTTTAGTGATGTCGCGAATGAACGTTTTGTTACCAGTCTCCATGACCTCGTGGAAGATGACCCACTCAGCTTTTCGATTGAACATCAAGGAGCTAGGATGGGCATATAGTATAGTGCCACCATCAATGTTTCGGTAGCTCCCATCGGGTTGCATTTTCGCTGCATGAGCAAAGTAACCTGCTGTTAGACATCTGCGAATCTGGTCTGGCCTTCCCTCGCGAGACACTTTGAGGCTCTCGTCTACGCTGATACCAAATCGCTCCAAGTAGCGTTTCAATTGCCCTCTTATACTCACAGCTCGACTCAGCGCTTTAAAGTTAAGATAATTGTCGTGGCAGAACCGGGATTCCTTCTTTCCCTTGGTCACGAATGCTTGGTAAACATTGAGGAGCGTCAGGTGGTCGCCTTCTTCAGCAGCAAATTTACGCCTGGCAGACTCCATTTGCCTCTTGCCTCCATCTTGCTGACCCCATACAGTACCACCTAGGCTCGTCATGGCCGCTATAGTGAGGATTTCACTTATACAGTCAAAAGAAGACGCGCTCAGGAGTGTCTTCGCCATCATTGGCTCAACGGCAAGCTCCGCCATCCGCATGCCTAGCGGTCGTGTAAGTTTCGAATACTCGTCAAGGGCACCCAAAGCATATAGCAACTCCATTGCTTTGATCATAAGCTCCGCAGGTGGCGGCGTGAGGAATTCGAATCGGACCACATTGTCAATCCCAAGCGCTTTGAGCTGAAGAATAAAAGGTGCAAGGTTTGATCTCTGGACCTCAGGCGGATTAGTATCGGGGAGATGTTTATACGCATCCTCAGTGAAGAGCCGGAAGCACTTCCCGGGCTTGGTGCGGCCAGCTCTGCCAGCCCGCTGTGCTGCCGACGCTTTGGATACTGGAGTGACTGATAAAGATTCTATGCCGGTCTTAGGATCAAAGGCTCTAAGTTTCACAAAGCCTGAGTCAATAACATAGACAATGCCATCAATCGTCACAGATGCTTCGGCAATATTGGTACTGAGTATGACTTTGCGCGTGCTTTCAGGTGGTGCATCGAACACATACATCTGCTGCTCTGTCGTCAAGCCCGCATAAAGAGGTAGAGGGAGTAGTGCTTGCGTCCCTGGAAGCTCGGCTGAGCGTTCGGCAATAGTCTGAAGAGCGGAATCGATCTCTTCGCGGCCAGTGAGGAAAACGAGAATGTCGCCATCCGGCTCGGAGTTATGAATTTCGAAAACAGTAGAAACCGCCTTTTCAACATAATCCTCCGCTGGAGATTCAAGATATAGCACATCAACTGGGTACGTCCTGCCCTTCAGACTTATTATAGCACCAGTAAGGTTATCATTTATATCTTCAGATTCCTGGCTCTCGGAGGTTTCAGAGAAGAACTTCAAAAACTCTTCAGCCTGGAGCGTGGCACTGCTGATGATTATGCGGAGTTCTGGTCTACGTCGTCGGATTTTCTTCAATAATCCAAGGAGAATGTCGGTGCTTATAGATCTTTCATGGGCTTCATCAACCATGATGACAGAGTAGCGGGAGAGCAAGGGATCCACTAGGGCTTCACGAATTAGGAGCCCATCGGTTAAGAACTTGATGCGCGTAGCAGCAGAAGTGACATCTTCAAATCGAATAGAATACCCAACTTCCTTGCCTAGCTCACAACCGTATTCTTCGGCCACCCGAACGGCAACGGTGGTAGCAGCTACTCGTCGTGGCTATACATACTATTAGAAAACACATGGCTCTAGGCTGAATGGACAAGGAATGTAGTTAACTACCTGAGTAACCCCGACCACCTTTCCGTCAGCACACCAGCCTGCATGTTCGAGAAACTGGGGGATTTGAGTGGTCTTTCCCGAGCCAGTTTGACCGACAACAATCGTGACAGGGTATTTCTCTATGAGATAGAGCAAGCTGTCGTGATGTTTAGTGATGGGAAGAAGCGCGGCGGGTTTATGCAGGGCCGGAATGAAGCCCGAGCTAAGGTCGAAGTCACCCATGGCCAGAACGCCAGGGCTGGCCTGGTTTTGTACTATGATTTCGCAGTCCTACTATATACAAGGACGATTTCTCGTTTTTGTCATGATGGGCGTGACTTGAGACACCTTACGTGAAGCAAAATCATGCACGTAGTCAAGAAGCAGGCGGTATTGGAATTGGGTTGTCAAATTCGGTCATACACACACCCTGGGCGTGTAGGTATACTGAAAGCCATCTACCTCAATACCAGGTACCTATGTACTATGTAGTTAGTAGGTGGTAAGGTACTCCTCATTGTACCTATTCCTTACCGGTACAGTATTGTATGATACTGAGACATTGGCATCTGCCTGTTAAGCACTGGTATTTGTCTACATCTACCGCATACACTCGAAAAACTCGAACAACGCTAATAACGCCACTATGTATGCAAGTGGAGCAATTGCCATATTGGGTCAATCTGAATCTAACCGAACCAAAGTTATCTTAACCCCCTTTTAGGTGCAATAATTGCTTTTTTTAACTTAGTATAAGTAGAATTCCAATTTAACTTAGTTTCTTTTACATTAACTTTGCTCCTACTACTATAATACCTATAATACCCACTTTTATCTATATTTATTACCATTTAAACGCTTTAAATTTACTATTAAAAATGCTTACCTTTAAAATATTAATAAAGATAACTTATAAGTTATTTTTAATTTTACCTTATTATTAGGGCTAATTAGGTAATTTTAATTAATTTATCCTTTAACCCTTTAAGGTTAATCTTTATATTCGATAAAACCTATATCTTTAAATTCCGTTAGCCCTATTATAACCTTTATTAATTATATTATAATTAATATTATATTAACTATTTTTAATATATAATAATAAATTGCTATAATAATTATAAAAGTATTATTAATATAAGGTTTAATTTTAATTAATAGTAGATTATATAATTAAGGTTTAAAATTATATTAATAATGCTTACTTTAATTGATTTTTAATTTTAAGGGGGTAAGTTATACTTTATAGCTTAAGGTTTACTTTACCGGTCTTTTTATAAATTATAAAACCTTTTAAATACTATAATTAATAATAGTATAAATAGTTTTAAAGTTACTTTAATAATAAACTTTATAGGGAGGTTAAATATATAGTTAAAATAAAAGATTAAAATTAAGGTTAATAAAGAAATAAAAGAATAGGAGGTAAAGGTTTATAATAATTATAAAAAGGGTTATTTTTAACATTTTAAAATAAAGTAAGCTAATTAATATATATTTCTTATATTTAAATTAAATAATTAAAGTAAAAGTAATAATACCTTTATTTTAATAATAATTCCTATATAAAGTATAATATATATATTTAAATAAGTTAAAAAAAATCTAAAGGGTAAAAATCTATATAATAATTAATCTTTTTAAAAGTTTAATATTAATAACCTTTATATTATAATATTAAGATATAAATAGCTATTATATAAAAAAATATAATTTAATATATTTTTAATATATTTATTATAAAATAAACATTATATAAATATTAAATAACTTTTATTATTATTTTATATTATATAGTTATTAAAAATAATACTTTTATATTTATCTTTATAAAATTAACTTTAATTTTTTTTATATTATAATATTAAAGTATAAATAATTATTATATAAAAATATATAATTTAATATATTTTTTAATATATTTATTATAAAATAAGCATTATATAAATATTAAATAGCTTTTATTACTATTTTATATTATATAATTATTAAAAATAGTATTTTTATATTTATTTTTATAAAATTAGCTTTAATTTTTTTTATATTTATATAATAAGGTAAAAGTAAAGTTTATTTTTAAAAATGCTATTTTAATACATTTTATATATAATTTATATCTTTTAACTATTTAATTAGCTTTACCTTTATTTTATTATTAAGTAAGCTTTAAGAATAATATTTTTCCTTTAATTTTACTACTTTAAATTACTTATAGTTATTTTTTAATTAAGCTATCTTTTTTTCTTTAATATTTATATATTTATAATTTAAATTGTTAACTATTTTATTAATCTTTTTAAGCTTTATTTTAACCTTTTAATTTAAATATTAATAATAATTATTAAAAATTAATTAATTAAAATTAATACCTTTAATATTAATTTTAAAATTATTATAACTATTTAAATGGATTAAAATATTAATATTTATAAAAAGTCCTATTATTATTTTATAATTAAATAAGGTAAAGGTTTATTTTTATATATTTATAATAATATAAATAGTTATTATTTATTTTTAATTAATTGTTTACTTTTTAAGTAACTTTTTTTTTTAACTTATTTATATATAGATTTATTTTTTTAAAGCTAAATTTTAAAGGGGTTATTAAAATTAATATTTAAAGGTTATAGGTAAGCTGTAAGATTTAACGGAATTATTATAGCAATAATATTAACCTTATAAAAGGTAGCTATATTAATAATTAATAAATTAAACTTCCCTTTAATATAGGTAATTAAATTATTATTAATTTAATTTTTAAATAAATTATTATTATTATATACCTTTTTATTAAATAATATATTAATACTTTTATAATATAATAGCTTTTCTTTATTTATTTTAAAGCTTTTATTATAAAAGATAATAATTAGTTTTAACTTTTTAATATATTCCCCATTTATAATAATTATTAATATTAATATTATTTATTATTTTCTTTAATTATTTTTATTTAAATTTCTATTAATAAATATATTATTTTTATAATTATATATATAATTTATTAAAAATTTAAATAATATTAAAATCTTATTTAGGTTAATAATTTAATAATAGGGAAATTTATTAAAAAAAAGCCCTTTAATAGAATTATTTATTAATATTATACTTTTTTAAGTTTAATTATTTTATAAAACCCTTTTAATAAATTGTAAAAAGTTATTTATATATTTAACTATTTTTATAAATATTTAAATTAAAGTATAAATTATTTATTAATAGTTAATTTAATAGCATTAAAGGAAGTTAAAAAACTATTTATTTAAAAAGGTAAAGATTATAAGGTAAATAGAATAATAATTATTAAAAATTATAATAACCTTCTATTTAAACTAATAAATATTAATTAACTTTTTTACTTTTTTAATTATATAAAATGTTTTTTATAACTTTAACTTTAATACTGGTTAATAAGGTTAAAAATGCTGTTTTTTCCTATTTAAAATTAACTTTTATTACTTCTACTACTTTAAAATAAATGATTTATTATTTAGCTTAAAGTAATGGACTATTTCTTTAAATGTAAATTTTTAAAAGCCTTTTTTAACCTTACTATTACTTATAAGGCTATAATAATACTATATTTACTTACTAATTTTATTTATTTTTAATAAAATTTAATAGTTTTTTAAAAATAGCAATATATTAACCTTTCTTTATTATAAATAATACCTTTAAAACTATATTATTAGCTTTAATAGGTGATAATTAACCTATATTAAGCTTTTTTACTTAGGGCTATACTATTTAAGTAAAGGGATTAATAGGGTTATATTAATTAAATTAAAGGCTAAATGGGTTAATTAAAGATTAATTATTATAAAAGCGATCGAAAATAGCATTTTTAGCATTTTTTTAACGTTGTTAAAGAATTGGCTATAATATAGCAAAAACAGCGTTTTCTTAACGCTGTTAAAGAACTGGCTATAATACAGCAAAAATAGCATTTTCTCAACGCTGTTAAAGAATTGGCTATAATACAGCAAAAACAGAGAAAACAGAGAAAACAGCGAAAATAGCGGAAACAGCGTTTTTAACGTTATTCTATAATTCTACCACTTGTCAGCTTTTCTAGGACTTGTAAAAGGGTGTAAAGCTTAACTAACATCTGATAGGAGCAACTTTTGGTGGCGTTTACTAATAAAGTTGCTTGCCTAATATGGATAACCTAGCGAGAGCATCCCCGCAGTGGCGTTATTAGCGTTGTTCGAGTTTTTCGAGTGTATGCGGTATATAGTACTCAACCTGAAATACCCAATACTGTAGATACTTTTATCTACCGGTATATATACTACGGTATCTACCAACAGACACCTAGGTAGTCTGTATACACGTAGGTACCTAGGCGGTCGTGTACCTAGCAACGTCAGATGGGGTGGGGGAGGTGTGGCGCAGGCAAGGAGGTGCGTCACCAGCTTACTTACAGCAGCTCTAGCTAGGTACCTCCTACCTAGGTATCTACTAAGAAGACGCCTCTGATGCCTGAAGTTGCCCCTCCTCCTCCTCCTCCTCCGCAGGCAACTTCATATGCTAGGCCGTCATTCCATACATCAGCCTACCAAGGTACCAACCTGCATAGCTGCGACTTTGAACATTCACCACCTCTCCCCCCATCTTCGACCACAACCCAACTTCCACCATTCGGCATATCAGCAATCGATCCCAATTTAAACTTTCATTTGGCCAATTTATCCAACATCCAACATGATGTCCGCTTCTCCTGATGCGGTGAGTTCCAAACTAGCGGCTGGTAATTATGCCGTCCTAGGCATAGATTCACCCTTGACCAACTGCAACCCCTATACGGCCATCGACCACTGCCACTGAGATCCAGAAATGCTGACAGACTTGCTTGCTTCTCAGGGAAAGCCCAAGGATCACTCGACCTCACAAGAAACCGCGCCCGAGTCTCCAACTACTGTGCGTCCCTTCGATATGGATGACGATGATGTTCCCGAGACTGGCGGGCTCAACAACTCTGCCACAGCTACACCTTCAGCTACAGCGGCGCCATCTATACCTTCCGACGAGGCCCCCCCTACACAGCCGCCACGCCCTCTCACGACCCAGCAGAAAAATGAACAGATCCTCAAGGAGGCTTTTCCAAGCATAGATGTAACTGTTATCAAGGCTGTCCTCGCTGCGAGCGGTGGCCAGATTGACCCTGCCTTTAATGCGCTCCTTGGTAGGGAACCAATTATCGACGCTGATGATCGGCATCATCATGTCTGGGCGTAGGCTAATAGTTAATAGGCATGAGTGACCCTGATGCTGTTCAAAATGAACCTCCAAGGGAGGCTGCTCCTCCACCAAAACCGCCGCGCCCAGCTAATCGGACTGCTCTCACTCAAATGGAAGCAGATGAACTCTACGCTCGTCAACTCGCCGAGCATTATGACAACGTTGGTGCCTATGAGGCAAGGACTATGAATCGGGGTCCTGGCGGCCAACCACGCCGTCAAGCGACAGGGTTGAAGCCCAACGAGATGTATGATCGCGAACATAACTTTATCGACGACGACCTACCAGTTATTACGGAAAACATTCGCAAAGGATTTCTAGAGACTCAGACTAAAGTCAACTCATGGTTCACCAATTTGAAGAAAAAGATCGACGGAGAATATGATTCAGATGAAGATGAAACACAACCCTCAAAACACCATCCTCATGGTGGGTCAGGTAGAAGAAGCGGAGAGGGTAGCCGTCAAAGTACCGACTATCACCGCTACGATGCTGATCCACAAGTTCTGAGTGATGATTTTGCCGGAATGAGGCTGAACCCAGATGGCAGTATGTATAACGATAACATACCACCGATAACTACAACTAACAAGAATCTAGCACCATCAGGCCAAAGCTCTAGCAATCCAAATTTGAACAAGCCACTTCCAAATGCCACTAAGCCAGATGGTCGGAAGGTTGCCTTTAGAGACACTGTGGAAGACATCGGTTTATATGACGCCTCCCCGAAGCTGCCTCCAAAGGAAGGTACTACGAGCCCACCTGCCAGTAAGCAGAGCAAGTGGCAGCCGTTATCGACGGTTGAACCTAGTCCAATCGTCGAGAATGATCCCTTCAGCTTAGGAGATAGTGAGGATGAAAAAGAATCGAAGGGTGGGAGCAGGGAGATAAAGCTGGAAGATAGTGAGAGAGTGAAAGCAGCAACGGCTGACGCCATGCAAGATACCCTTCTCAGTCCATCTGCCAAGGGCACCGACGGAAAGAAAGAGTAGTATAGATATTTGGTGAATGAAAATTGATTCCAGCTGGCGGATATGTCTTTGCTGCCCAAGATGAGTGCTCAAGCTCAGATAATCTGCCCTACAACAGTGCGTGCAGAAGTTTCACCGTAACTACACCCAGGATTGGGAAAAATACTAATTAGTACAGGGTTTAGTATTGGGATTAGTACTACTTTATCCTTTAATAACTATTAACTTTAAAAATATAAAAAATAACTATTGAAATCCTTCGAATTTAAGCTTTATAATAAAAAATTATGTATATTATTAATCATAAAGTTATTAAAGGATAAAGTACGTAGTAGTACTAATTAGTATTTTTCCCAACCCTGTAAGTCTACACCTTGCTACGCCGCAACCTAGACGTTACACTAAAATAAGCCATGTATTGCGCCAGATGTTATTGGTCGGTAAACACTAGGTACAGTAAGTGTCATAGTACGCTCGATTCCCAACATGCTGCCATATTTTCCTAGAAACGAGAAAGATACGAATGCTTATTATAGTACTCTCCTCGAAATGCGCTCAATATTTTCAAGCAGTTTTGGATATTTGGTTGGACAGTCACCACATTCAACCTCTCACGTGCTCGATTCTACAAATATAGGTAGCCAATTCTATATTGCAAACATGAGTATATCATTATCCCCTTGTCAGTCAGGATCCGAATGCCTCGAAGTAGGAGTCGTTAGTAAGGCATTGCTGACAAGCTTTGCAACAAGTCCTATCCGTGGCTTTCAGCTGAATACAAACCCACCAGTCTCCGATAACCGAACCAAGCAGCACAGTACTCTATGTTCTGGCCCGTTCTGTGATACGCACCAACCACTGCGATTGTGTAGGAAGGTAGGTACCTAGGTAGATATCGTATATATGCAGGCACGGTAGGCGGCAGGCAATTTGTACCAGGTAGTATGCTATACCTAGGTATTCATAACGAGCGTGACAAATGGTGGTACGGAGTCGTACATACTGGTAGTAGGCACTGAATCTCAGATCAGATTCGGGGTCTTACAAGATAATTATGGACCCGCGGACTTAAATAGCATCCCGAGAGCCCAGGTCTGCCCAGGGGTCTGAAGAATCCCTTGTTACTTCAAAACCAGCAATGGCTGCACTCCGCGCCCACACGATATTGTTCTTGACAACATAGCCATCTATCTTTAGTTGTTTGCCCACGGCAGCAACTCAAACCATGGCCGAAAGTGTGACCACAGCGTGGACAGAGAGATCCAACATTGGATTGATTGCGCTAACCCTGGTGCTATCGGTAAGTTCCCGCAAGCGGGGTTGTTCATGAGAGGACTGAATGTCCAATGATTGATGTCGTCGTATAGGCATCGATATGGCAAATAGCCACCTATATATACAACATCTACTTTCACCCGTTACGAGAGTTCCCTGGACCGCTCATCCAGAGAGCATCTAGGCTCCCATGGGCTTATTTGCATACTACGGGCGTGCAGGCCATGGCCACCCAAAAGCTGCACGATCAATATGGCCCCGTTGTACGAATCGGGCCAAACCATCTGTCGTTCATAGATACGAAGGCATGGAAAGACATATATGGTCACAAGGTTGGGAACAGTGCTCATAGTAAGTTTCTCCCCCCCCCCCCTTTGTTGTCTGTTTAGGCCATGTTGACTTCGGCCCATATGAGTTTTTTCGTCAGCTTACACGAACCCCCGGTGTTTACAAACTGTATTGGCTGACAGCAGCGTTGCATAGCAAGTGAGATGAGCAAGGCCCCTGAATGGGTGCATGCGGTTCGCAGTGTGCCTACATCGATCATCAATGCTGATCGCGAAGAGCACTCTCGATTCCGTCGTGCATTATCGCACGGCTTCTCGGACGCCGCGATGCGGGAACAGGAGTCGTAAGTAACTATGGACAATTTTCCTACAACTTCCGATCAGCTTCAAAACCACAAAATGTCCCTTCTGGGGTTGGGCTTCAATCTAGAGCACTAAACACTCATGGTGCATTCACATCAAGCTTGACTAGTATTGCTAACGATAGGTGCAACAGCGAGATTGTTAAGTATGTGGACCTTTTGATTAAACGTCTACACGAGGAATGTGACCAGGGCAAGAAGGCACTGAATATCGAGGGCTGGTATAACTGGACAACTTTTGATATTGTGGGCAACCTTGTTTTTGGGCAGTCCTTCAGATGCCTCGAGAACGCCGACTATCATCCCTGGATCGAATTCATATTCAAGACAATCAGGGGCAATGGCGCTGTAGTCGCCATGACTTATCTTGGTTTTGGTTTTCTACCGGACTTGGTTTTTAGAATGGGCCTGTTTGGGATTCGACAGGTAATATCCCTCACAGATGATATGGTAACGACACGACTGAACGCAGAGAAACCCCGTGAGGATCTATTCGAGGGTCTGGTGGAGAAACGGTATGAGTGGGTGAGTTCTCCTTACCTATGAAGTGTGCTGCCTATGAATGCGTGAAACTCATCGATCTTCAACAGAATTTGTCGTTTCAAAAGTTGTCGTCGAACGCCCTCATCTTGGTCATCGCCGGCTCCGAGACAACAGCCACCACACTGTCTGGCGCTACTTATCTACTGTTAACTCATCCCGAAATTCTAGAGAAGCTCAAGCACGAGGTTAGGTCCGCCTTCAATGACGCCAGCGAGATCAATATCAACACCGTGAATAATCTGAAATACATGCTTGCGATCCTCAATGAGGCACTTCGTCTATACCCTCCAGTAACTTCGGGACTAGTACGAAACGTTCCGGCCGGCGGCGCTGAAATCGCAGGCCACTTTGTGAGCGAGGGCGTGAGTATTGAACGTCGGCCGAAATGAGTATTTTACACTGACGCTGTGACCTAGACATTCGTAGAAATACAGCATTGGTCTATGAACCATAGTAAGGAGAACTGGGCCGATCCGTGGGAGTTTAGGCCCGAGAGATTCCTCGGCACCAGTAAAGAGGCCCTGGAGGCTGGAAACAGGCTCGAGGCTCTCCAAGCATTCAGTGTCGGACCTAGAAATTGCATTGGTCGCAAGTATGACTACCTTCATCTCACATGGTCAGCCAACAGCAAAATCAACTAACCTTGCTCCTTGGAATAGTCTCGCTTACACTGAGATGCGTATCATTCTGGCTCGTATTATTTTCGACTTCGATATCAAGATGTCACCCAATGCGGAGAACTGGATCAACAAACAGAAAACTTACACGCTTTGGGACAGAGTTCCCCTCGAGATATATTTGACGCCAGTTAGGAAAGTGGCGGCTTAACTGGGAGGCTTATGTTGTTATTGGCTTATGAGTTAAAAACCTGACGAAACGCCTTTGCACATATGTTGTAGATCGTAGGAATATTTGCACTTTGACTCGACTCATTCGTACTGTATGATAATTTGCATGGAAAGAGAACTACGGCCCCAGCCACACCTTTCAATACTACCCTGACGTGATGACAGTACCCACCCTTACTGATCATCTTTTGGTAAAGGCGTGCGTTTGTCTCATTGTTGGGACAATTGTATATTCAAGTCATGACTTACTAGTAGGGTAACACAAATCCAACCATCTTCCCAGCCCCAAGCCCGAGTCTCGGCGATATACGCCAAAAGCCACACTTTATTTGAACGGGAAAAGCAACCTTGATAATAAATGTCACCATATGTACCTAGGTGGTTTGGTTATCCCTGCATGTTAAGTCTCTAAGATGAACCCACCTATCAAGAAAGTGAAAGCTTGAAAAATGAACTACTTAAAAAGAGATCAGACTCAAAAATAGGCCCTATAACCCGGTGTCTTAGACATATCACGCTGCATGAATGCGGGATTGACGCATATACCTCGAGACCCCAGGTGATAGGTGCGGCAACGCGATGTGTGCGCCAATCCAGAGCTGTCAAGATTCTTAATAAATATCTCGCTATGGGCGTCATGGCTTGCACCGTCATAATTCTCTCACAGTCTCACTATACCTACGTGCCAGCTCACCACCACAATTCTTATCCAACACATTCTAAGTAGAATCTCATCGGGATTTGAAATGACCATGATTCCCAACAGAAATATTTTCTTAGGTCGCAATATAGTGGGTATGCTGTAGCTATACTGACCAACTTGTCTGCAGGCTGCTTGGAAAATGGGATGGGCGGATTTTTAAGGACAAATTGTAGCTACCTACACTAAAACCCTGTACTTCAATAATTACAGTATAATTCATGTGATCCCGCCCTATACAGATTATTCTTAGGCATTTGTGTTCAAGTGATAACGCCTTTTATACGCCGACAGGATTTTAAGCTTGTAAGATGGAGGTGTTGATGAAATGAGAAATGTCACCAAATGTGTCGTTGAATGCAGTAGTTTGCTGAGAAATAGAATACTAGTACAATATAGGTAGCTGTAACAGATACGGATAGGAATAACCGGCTTTGATTAAAATGAGTTCAGTCATCCAGATTATGGCATCTTCTGCGACCAGTCCGTGCCCTCAATCTTGAAGGATATAGTAAAAAGAAATGTATCTGTATAAGGAAGTCAATAGCACAATTCAATGTCACACTTTAGTCAAAAACGACGCCGTTAGACTATGCAGGCAATGTTGGGCAATATTAGAAAATGAGGTTATACAAACTTCGCTTCTTGAAACAGGCCCTTGAGACTTAGGCGGTCTGGGCTGGCAGACTAGTTGTATATAGAGTCGAGTCAAGCCACCAACAGCCAGGAAGGAATTGGTTGGTTATGGATTCATGCAGCCCTAGTTGATCATTGTAATCTGAATAGCATCAAGTTCCAAGCCCAAATGTCTGCCCTTGTTATATGTGTAGGTTGATAGCAACATATAAGTTGCAATATTCTCCTCATAGTGGAGAATTGATGTATTGAAATATAAATAATTTAATGAATAAGTGCATATTGAAGATCATATTAAATGTACCTAAAGCACTAGTATATATGTCTCAGCTTGTCTAGGAATAGTTGTCTCGTCCAGGGAGTTCGGGACAGTATTCATGTTACATTTGTATCGCGATTACACCACGTTCTGTAATTGACCTATGTGCTTGGCCCTAAACTGATATAAGACCTCCTGTCCCGCACGACAATGAGGACGATGTCTGGCTAGGCCGCGTTTTCAGAGATATTTACTATGTAGAGCAAGCTCTGTTTGTTCTGGATCTGATGATTCATGGGTTCGGGTACCTATCTATCAGAAGATACTTACACAGCTTCACTATGTACATGGGTACCTATACAGGTACATATCATGCCGGAGATATCGGGAGTAATTGGTGGGAAAATTCCCCTTTCTGGAGAGATGCCTTGCCAAGACGACAAAATCGACAGGGAAGTCCTCCTGCGCACCGGCCTGACGTAAGAGCCAAGCCAAGGATACTCTCTCGAAGCCAGACATCCAGCCTCATGCAGGACATGTTCAGGCCACGGGGTCGCGTCCGAGCTTCTCATTAGTCGAAGCTGGGAGCAGCTCTTCGACGGCGGGAACAAAGCTTGTACGAAACAGGTAGCGCTGGGTGCCCGTGCAGACCCGTGCTAGCATCGAGTGCTCCAACGCGCCGGCATTAGTGCACCGGTAGCGCAACTAACTACCTATACCTGCACTGTACTTAGGCAGTACCTACTGCTGTTACTCTCGGACACGTGAACTGCAAACAGTGAAGTACTGTGCCTCATCCAACAGTTCAAAGTTTCCCTGCCTGGATGTGGAAACCAAGGTGAGACGGGAGCTGGGCTGCAAGATTCTGTTGCGTACCGGGAAGGCCAGCACTTCTCACCTCGTTACCAGAACGGATGTCCGGGGATGAGTCGCCAATGGGCACAAGCAATGAGGGACCGTAGGCTAAGAATTAGGTCGTAGCGCGGAGCTATCGTGGAATGGATCCAGCACGATAATCGACCCCGCCATCCATCCATCATTCGCACAGGGACTTCGGACGGGTCTGGCCATCGATCACGAATATATTCACATTGTGTCCTTTGACCTGCGCTTTCAACCATCCCGATACACCTTACAGATTGTGTTAGGTGACATGTTGCCGAATTTCTGATGCGCGTGGCTATCACTACGCCCACGCTTGAGCTGTGAGTGTCTGATTCCCAGTTCTGAACCACCCACCCGTTGCTTGCCTTCAATTCCCCAGAATCGGAACACGCCCTGGCTTGGACAGCTCCAATCAAGCTGGAAGACCAGACACCCATGGCCACGTTGGCTGTAAAGAAATATACTGCCCTCTCCCTCTACAGAACATATCACATCTTTATTGTTGGCTTATTGTTGGCCTTTGCTGCCATTACGGCCGAATATATTAATTCCGGCTCATTTCCCCTTGCAGTTCTCGTCTTTGCCAACCGCAGCACCACCACCCCACCGCTTACAGCATCAGGTGTACTTACACCACCGAGATTCTTAGTCATTGTGACTCTCCAGATTCCCTAACGTTCACACAGCTCTGCTGCTTCTAGGTAATTGCACGCCGAGTGCCAGATATTGTGCCTAGTAGCTGGCTAGACGAGTCACCGTGACTCTTGAAATTCTGTTCAGTTCCTCCATGGTTGCGCCCTGAGACCAATCTTAAGGTGGCTTGTCAACATTTATCTGCATACTACATCCCTACTACGCTGCCACACGGTCATTCCAGCCAACCAGCCAACCAGTCAACTAACCGACCGCAAGTCCCATAGCACCGCGAGTACCGCTAGCTATCTTGTGTAGCCTCGGATCCGCTTTGGGTAATACTGTATAGCATCCTGTGATCCTCAGGGTGTGGTATGACCCTCGTCGGATGCTGCATCCCTGTTTGCACTCATCGTTTTAAATACTACCTATCTACACGATCACTCTCTAATGCCTCCGTACCTCAAGCTACCACTCTATAGCCAGAACCGTCGTAACCAGCTGGCTCTTCGCAACCCCTCCTTGGGCATCTTCCCTGCCGGCTTCTGTTATTGAGCTGCTTCGTCCGGGCCTGCTTATTCTCCAAAACGACGCTGTTCTTTTCAGCTAAGTTGTAGACTGAATCGACTACATTTCAGACGAACTCCGACACAATATCCTAAGCGAGTACATTAGCGACGTTGCCGTCGAAATTACTATAT
This sequence comes from Xylaria bambusicola, assembly GCF_022495145.1. Lineage (NCBI taxonomy): Eukaryota > Fungi > Ascomycota > Sordariomycetes > Xylariales > Xylariaceae > Xylaria > Xylaria bambusicola. The sequence continues at coordinate 294,025 of NW_025953566.1, forward strand.
ACTCTGACACTGTAGATGGACATCAGTGCGAGATTCTCTAGATTCACTATCCCGATCTTATCTGGCGCCGCCCATTACCTGCACTCTGGCTCAGTTGCGCTTTACAAATATCTGTCATATAACCCAACTGGCATTGTTCGGTGTTTGGGGGGGAATTTAAGGCTCCTAAGAAAGCATAGAGCTGCAATAAAGGTCGTACCCCTGGACCGACACCATGTAAGTCAATCGTCCTTTTAGGGAGAAGAAAAAGAGGGGCTGGCTCGCTACTCAGCGATCATGCTCTGGACTTCTATGACAGTAACTAATACCTTACCCCAGGAAGTTTGGCAAACAGATCCAGAAGCGTCAGCTAGAGGTGCCTGAATATGCTGCTAGCTTCGTCAACTATAAAGCACTCAAGAAGGTGTGTTTCGTTACAACACAAAGAAGAAGAAAGAAACACAAAATCCTATCCCGAAGAAAATACACTATGGCATAGTGTAGCCAGCTTCTCTTGTACCAGTTCTGTTCCTTGGTGTATTGAAGACTTTGATGGAGTTGTCATTCACTTGCAACCCTAATAATACTAACGGTGTTGCCAGCTTATCAAACGACTCTCCGCCACTCCAACTCTCAGCGCCCAAAATGACCCTCATCCTCCTCTCGGGACGCTAGACACACAGGTCGCCCTACAAGCGAATAAAGCCAAATTCTTCTTTCAGCTAGTAAGACTAGACTTCTACTTTGTCTAAAGTTGATGATTAGTCAATAGCTAATGGTCTTTAAGGAGCGTGAATTAGAGAAGGTCAATGTATTTTACCTCCAAAAGGAGGCAGAGGTTAGTTATTGCTACACCACACTATATACTGTAATGCTGACTCTATTCTAGCTTAAAATTCGACTGAAGACACTGATAGATAAGAAGAAAGTCCTAAAATCAAGACAAGGAGTCTCTAGACGGTCGGCGAAATTCACTACCCTTGAGGAAGGCTTCCAGCAATTTGCGAATGATCTGAACAAGCTCCAGCAGTTTGTTGAAATCAATGGCACAGCTTTCTCTAAGATTCTCAAGAAGTGGGATAAGACATCCAAATCCAAAACGAAAGAATTGTACCTTTCTCGCGCTGTAGAAGTGCAACCTTTCTTTAACGCCACTGTTATCAGCGAACTTTCCGACCAAGCCACAACAAGCCTGCAAGAGCTAGGCGCTTGGGCAGATGGCGATCATGTCAATTTCGAAGGGCGGACGGAGCAGCATATAGTGAGCAGCCAGCACCTAGTTGGAACCGACGAAAGCGATGCCGACAGCCTATTATTGGATACCGCTATCTCCGGGAATTTGGATTCTTTACGGGACTTGTTGTCGAGGATGCAGACTGCTTCAAACTCAGCACCTGCAATGGACATATCTTTGAGGGAAAGGGTTACACGTACATTTCTTGCCGCTGTTCATGAAGCTCCACAAGCATCGCTCGAAATCTTGATGGCAACCGGTCTGGTTGATGTCCAATCTGAAGACGACATCAATGAACGAAATTGTGTCCACCAGGCGACAATATATGGCAATCAATTTGTCTTGGAAATTGGCCTCTCAGGAGGTGTTGAGGTCAACAGAACAGATGTATATGGCAGGGTGCCTCTCCATTATGCAAGCATGCACGGGCGTTTAGGCATGCTCCAAGCCCTTCTCCAAGGTACGCATCTTATTTATCTATACGAAATCGTATAAATTACCTAACAGCGGTGTAGCAAATCCCTCGACAATCGACACGATTGATCACGATAACTTCACTCCGCTGATCCACGCTATCATTCACGGCCACATGGAGTGCGTCCAGCTGCTATTGAGTGCTTCGTCCCGTTTAGACCCCGTCTCAGAGACAGATCACATCCCTCTGAACTTAGCTTGCGAACATGGCTCAATAGAGATTGTAGAGATGCTGTTGCAACACGGCGCGCGTATATTAGCTGATGCCGAGGGACTTTACCCCCAGCATCTTGTGGCCCGGTCTGGACAAACCCCGCGACTGCTTCGTCTTCTAAAGCAGTATGGGGCCGATTTGGATCAGATCGACAAGCTCTATGGATGGACACCCTTAGTTCACGCTGCAAGCGAAGGCAATGTCCCTTGTCTCCAGGAATTACTGAGTGCCGGTGTAAATCCGAATATCCTCGATGAGAAGGATCTGCCTGCAATGTACTATGCGGCCTGGGAGGGGCACTTGACATGTATGCAGCTTCTCACACCCTTTCAGAAGGGAAAAGCTGAGAGTCCTCTGGCAATGCAAGCTTCATTACTAGCACCTATTGGTAGCAGTGGCGGACCTGTTCCGATGTCACTAGATGTCGACGCAATCCCTGCCTTAGAACTGCCTCCTCCTATTATCCCACTGCGTCGATACGGCCACAATTTCTTAGATACTAAAACAGTTGTGCAGATCAGCTTCGAGGATAACGGACAGCAGCCCCTCAACTTTTTTCACGATAGTAAATACCCTGCTGCCCGACTTACTATTTCCTCTAAGCTGTCGGATCTCATACCAAAGAACATCATTCTACCCTTCCAGGAAGATACCCGCCTTGTATCCTTCCAGGTGGACAATCTGGACACCTTCACACTCGATTTTGATGTGTTTCCAACTTATGGAGCTAAAATCATCGCTAAATCGGTTGCTCTTCCTGATGCCTTTAGATCATCTTGGATGAGCTCAGGTCGATGCTGCCTGGCTCTGTTTGACCCACGACTTCGGGCTATAGGGCAGATTACCTTCAACACCCAAGTGATCAAACCGTTTCGTGGAGCTCCGTTGGAGATCACGGACTTCGAAACATACTGGAAAGCTACAAGCCAACTCGATCACAACCCCACTGTTTTTGTCACAGGATCAAGCTTATCTGGGGAGTTCGTCCAACTTCATATCCAGCACACCAGGGACGGCGTGCCTGTCGTCTGGCCAACGTGGAAGATCCATTGTGGTTTAGTCGAGATACCATTAACCCGTCTCACCTTCGATGAATTTACCGCTGTAACAGCAACGAGCCCTGCTCGAACACTTCTCTCGTCGGTATCTTCCTATGGTCAAGAAAACATAATTGAAGTTCACCAAATTCTCTCGACGGCCGGGATTTCTGTCGAAAAGGCTTTATCCGTGCTTCCTTCTTCAATGAACGTTAACCTCCAGATTCTTTATCCGTCAGAGGATAATGAGAAGAGATTTGGTACTAATCCAGCAATGGATACAAACAGCTTTATAGACGCCGTTCTGACGATCGTTTTCGACCACGCACGAGAACAACGAGCCAAAACATTATCAACCCCAAGCGCAGTGCGATCTGTTGTCTTTAGCTCATACAACCCCACTATATGCGCAACGCTCAATTGGAAACAACCAAACTTTCCGGTGTTCCTCTGCAATGATCTCGGACGAGAAGAGACGATGCTGGCACCAAACGTGATCCAGAGCAGTGGCAGGAGAACATTTTCGGTTAAGGAAGTTGTGAGGATAGCACAGAACAACAACCTTATGGGCCTCATTTGTAGTGGTAGACTACTAGTGAGTGACCTTGCTCGCGTTACCACACTGTTGCTTTCTTTTTCCGCACCTCTTACTATTTATTTAAGGCAAAACGCTGACAGAACACGCTTCATAGGATATGGTACCGGCCCTGGTAGACGCCATCAAGTCTCATGGGCTTGCCCTCGTGGTCGATCAATCCACTCAACACCAGACGCATCTAGAACCATTCCCGCGAGTTCCTAAAGGTGTAGATGGCGTTCTCAAGAGTAATGGCATCTTACGATTTAACGAATCCATCGATGTATAGGCGAACTACCTTAGTCTGCCTGGAACTAATTACAGCTACGGAGTACTCCTCGGTAAAACGGGTTGTTTGGAGATAACTATCCTTCTGCTTGCCAAGCCGAGTATCTCGTTATAACTTGCAAGGACAAAATCTGATAGGTAAGTAGGGAGTATGGAATGTGTCTAGCGGATAGATGGAACATGAGATACCCAGGATTCAGGGACTAAGCAGTTGCCATTTACATGGAGAGGATAGTGAAGAGCACTTGTCCTAGATAACGAAACCACCATGCACACAAAAGATGACATAAAAGGAAAAAAGATAAAGCTGTGGACTGTACATGATACGAGCTCGCGTTTGGGCTTTTGTCCTTGTGCTTGGCGATAAGGCGATAGATCAACAATTAGGCAACTCATCGGCTCAAGGTAGAAGGCATTCTGAAGGACATAACTCGTATGGTTTATTATAATCAACTATGACTACATCGCTAGCTAACAAATCATTGGAACATTCATTCTTGTCTTCTCAGCGATCTACACATATTAGGCCCCTTTGTACTCGTACCGCAGGGCACTCAGCTCCTTCTCTGGATCGATGCTTCCCATGAGCATCTTAGCGATCAGAACGACGACATATATGAGAGCGGGCAAGTTAGCAAGCCCGACATGACCCCAGTGGCGGGTAACAGCAGCCGTGGAACGGCGCGACGACAACAGGCCGGCGAGGACCAGAAGGCTGCAGAGCGCGATGTTGAGGAAGGGCAGGTACTGCTGCAGCGGCGAGCGATGGAGCTGCGCCCAGAAGAAGAGCTGCGAACTCGCGGCACTAGCGCGTCTGCGGCGCTGCGCGTTGGCGCCGCCTAGAAGACCGTGTTGTTGGGACCCCGAAGAAGAAGAGGATGGATATGTAGTCGTGGAGTCGGTATGAGTGGTGGTGGAAGAAGAAGACCCGACCCATGCGTCGAGCACGCGGATCCCTGTGACGCCGGGGGGCAGGGACCAGAGGGTCCAGGCCGTGGAAGCGAGGCTCGAGAGCGCGAGGAGCGAGATCCATATATCTGCCACCGACGTGCGTTTCCCTCCTTCGTTACCTGTCCGGGATACGAGATGGGATAGAGAGCTGTATAACACGATGAGATAGGGCAGTGTGGATATAGCTGGGAGGGTGAGCAGGAAGATGCGGAACTGCGCGTTGCGCGCGGCGTTTTGTTCCGCGAGGGACCGGATGAGCTCTTCTTGCTCTTGCTCGTCGAGGGCGGGGCCGGCGCCGTCGGAGTCCGAGTCGGAGAAGTGGTGCGAGGATGAAGGCGATGTGGTTGTTGTGTCGGAGGGGTAGGCGAAGGTGTGGCGGAGGCGAGTTGTGGCTCTTTTGAAGTCCATGGTGTTCTTGTCGTGTTGACTCGAGGTTTTTTCTGATAGACGGATGAACAGCAAGAAATTGTCAAGGATAAGGGTTCCGCAGTAGGTATGGTGGTATTAGGTCCGTTTGACTGAGTACATGGGCGTCCGCGATGAGTTAATATTGCGTTTGCGAGCTTCGAAAGAGGTCAAACGTGGTATAGGGAACATAGGTTTGGAGAGGACGTGGGGTACGTATAACGTGTGCGTCTATGGCGAGGCGAAAAAGGTATCACTTTGGCAATGAGTGTGATTTAGGAGGCCATGTTTATTCGCAGCTCTAGAGCGCTGTGTCAGAGACACGTTATCAGCAGCGTTGGCCTTTCGCAAATGCGAAACTTGAGGAGTGGTTTAACCTAGGTAGTTAGGTAGTTAGGCAGATGGCATATTGGCTCCGACTTCCTAGGAAGTCAGTGGCACAGGGTGACGTAGCTTCGTATCCCTGTCGGGACCTATCGCGGCCCCACATGCGCATACAGGGTCCAAGGGCGGCGACTTGGCAGCTACGTGGTATGGCTTGGGGCCAGGCGCTGTGGCTGAAGTGAGTTCACGGCTATTCTGATAATGGCAGCCGGAATGGAGAAGAGATTGTACATATATGATCTCAAATCGCCGTCGCCAAGTGCCTTATTTAGTGACGGGCAGAAGAATAACGAGAAAACAGGTGGGATATACATCAATTGCGCGCTGTTCAAGGGAGAGCAGCCAGGGGACACGAGGTTGCATGTAGGAAAGGTATCTAGGGTTCATATGCTGCCAGAGAAGAGGGCATCATGAATTCTTAAATTCGTGAAATCATGGTGTTGTGTTTATACATAGAGAGATATCTGGTGACCATGTCAAAAGATACGCATAATATACATTATGAATTTGCTTTTTAGAGTCTATGATGATGTCGTGGGGAAGTTCTTGAATTTCCCGTTATTATCGTACTTAGCCTCTGCAAAAGAAGAGAAGGAGATTAGCTTAGTCAACCCCATATAAAGACATGAGATCCAGACTATCAAGCATAAAACGAAAAAAATTGAAAATTGAAATATGATATGACTTACTGAAGAATGTATAGCTCAACGTGACCTCGTTAATTCCCCTCATGTTCAGATCATCCAATAAATCCGGGTCAAGATAGAAGAAGACAGGCATGTCAACCGTCTCGCCCGCATTGAGACGCTGCTCCTCGAAACAGAAGCACTGGATCTTGCTAAAGTACGGCGCCACCTGCGCGGGCGTCACGCTGTACGTTGCCACCCCAATAATATCGCTATCGCTGCGGTTTGTCGCCGTGTAGAAGGCGAGGGCTGTCTCCCCGGGCAGCACCCGCACCTCGCGTTGTTGCGGTACGAATTTCCACGGCAGCACGTCCGATACTGAGGCATTGAATGTCACACGGATGCGCCGCGCGTCTTTGACTGGTATCAAGCGCGAGGCCTGGTCCCCATCTGACGATGAGCCTCCGTGTCCGGGAGCTCTGATCGGTTGGCCACCCCAGCCTGTTGTTTGGCATATCTATTATTCCCAGAGGCATATGTTAGAAGGGGAAATTGTACGATCATGGGTTTAGGAGCCATCGCAGCAGTGCAGTCGGCAGGCAATTTGGTGAGCATCTTCCGTCAGGTGAAGTAGCCGTGTGGTGAAGTAGACTAGAGAGACGAACCATCTTGTACATAGGCACGGAACCATACGAGAATGCGACAGTGCCTAGGATGATACTGAGAGTGTAATACCTATTACACAGCACATGATGAGCCTCTCCCTCTCATTTTTACTCTATTTTCTAATGTGTGTCTCGGAGGTGGTAATTGGCATACATGGTCGTCCGGTTCTTATGTCTGTAATGCTCGCGCAAGCGGTCCATCGACGGAGCCTGTGCAGTTTGTTGTCGTGCTGTCGTGGTATTCGAGATTGGCCTACGAGCCATTCGTGCGGGCAATTGCCTCGCCTGTGCAATTTCTCGACGACATGACGTGCATGCCCAGGACGAGGCGTTGGACCGGAGGACTCTCCACGGGATTCGGGGGAGAGAATTCATGCTGCGCGGTGAGGTTTGGGATGTTGGGGAGCTCGTGGGCTGATCCAATGAGTTGGACCCAGTCAGATGTTTGTCGCAACCTGGAAAGCTGCGGCATGGATTTACGCTACCTAGCATGGAGGCGCGGATCAATTACAGGGGGATGTCATGAAGCTACCTTCAGGCCCACTACAGCAGTAACGGTGCACAACCTCCACTACCTATATTTCAGGTGTATTATAACCCGAGGATGTTGATCAACTACAGAAACTGATACAGATGGTTGTTCATTTCACATTTCAAGGCGAAAAGGTTATAACAGCCTAACTTTGATATAGTTAAACCTAGTAATTGTTGATACTATTATTTCCAATCCAATGTAATCCACGAGGACCAAGGTAGGCGAGGTATTATACACTTATGCCGACTTCGTATGCGTGAACCTCTTGCTAATGCTCACGACTCTGGCTGAAATACGAGCCTTCGTCGCACTAAACATTCTATCCGGGAGATCTATGAGGAATATCTGTATGAGGAGAATGATAACTCTCAATAACCAATCTATTATACTCAGTTCAGGTTGCCTTCCGTGGCTCGATGTGGGGTCTATGAACTCGAAAGGCAAACGAGCGCCGAGATGCGAAATGGCAACATGTAGTCCGCTGCTGAAGCCGTCTTCATGAAAACCATGTCCAGTCCATGCGCCAGCATAGCTGACTCCACGCTTGTTTTGAATCTTTGGAAGCTGCTCAAGTGCTCGAACAGCGGCCGGCGTGTATATAGGATGTGAGTATGAGAACCGCCCCTGTACTGTCTCTGCTCTTGGTTCGTGGATGGGGTTCAAAGTAAGCAATACGTCGCCAAACGCCTTGCGGGGTATATGCTGTATGATGTTCATGTTATAAGTTAGGGAGACTTGGTCAAGGTCTTTTCCCGTCCAAGGGGAAGACAAAGTGAGATAGTTTCCCGATGACCATGCGTTTCGACGCTTAGGCATAAGGGAGATATCAGAATGGAGGACACAGGTGTTCTCCGAGGACCGAAAGTTTGACATGATCGCCTTCTCCTCCTCAGTGGCCGAAGGAGCAATGATCTGAAAGGCCTGATCCCCATGAACGGCAAGAATCACATGGTCGTAAACCTCAGTTTTGCCGTTTTCCAGGTGTAGTTGCACTTGGCCATTCTCATTGTTGGACAAGTGTTTAACCGCAGTCTTGCAAAAGAGATGGTTTGGTGGAAACCCTCTCATGACCGCATCTACGTATGATTTAGCACCGTTTTCCAATATCACCCAGTCTGGTCTTGTCGAAACTGTACTCAGGAGCCGGTGATTCCACCTAATTGATTTTCTAATGTCAGCACTGAAGTCTTGGGAAGCATAACCATACAACCTACATGGCCCTGACTAGTGTGACGACAGGGAATTCCAGAGCACAAATGTTTGGATTCGTAGTCCACATAGCTGCCGTAATGGGAATGAGATAATCATTTCGAAAGGTGTCGGAATAGCCGTGTCTTTTCAGGTAGTGGCCGATGGTCTCCAGCTTTTTTTCGGGTGAACAAGAGTCATCCAAACCATTTCTTGGTTCTCTCAAAAGGTCCAAAGCAAACTTGTTAAAGCGGATGATATCGAAGACCAGCCTCCACATCCTTGGCGAAAATAAGTTTAGTCTTTGGCAGAAGATAGCATCCAAACTGTCGCTCGCCCACTCGAATTTCCCCTTATCCCGTGAGAACCCAAAAGTAATCTGCGTTGCAACGGTCGGCACATTGATTTTCTTCAGAAAATTGATGAAATTGGCTTTGAAGGTGTTAGTCGAGATCCCAAGGAAGCACCTGTAGCTTACTAACGGTATGTTGCTGTGTTTAGAACGATAAAACCAGTATCGACCAAGGTTCTGAATTTACCCCTTTTCCACTCGACGGTGTTCGTATGTCCACCGAGACGGTCGGAGGCCTCGTACAAGTAGACATCATGATGTGTCCGGTTAAGAGCCCACAGGGCACCTATTCCCGCTGAGCCACTGCCGACAATGGCAACCTTTTTCCTAGGCACAAAATTAACGGATAATGTCATTGATATTCCAATATACTATGAACAAAGGAGGGGGTAGATGTCGGAAGCGATGAGTCTGAGGCTCCCGACAATTATATATAGAGATGCATGCGTAAGAGTCAGAGTGAGCAAAGGTATCAGAAGGGGTTGGTTAGGTTGGTATGTCTGTGTCTCAGCAGCTTGAATTGAAGGGTTGCGGTTGCTTGGTGGGGAGCTAGCAGACAGGACAGCGAGCGAGATGACGTTTGCGTATATAAACCAACCTAGAACTAGCTGCCACGCCAATATTGCCAGCCAGCAACCAGCAACCAACAACACTCATGCAACAGATGGGGGGTCTCTGGATACAAGTGGCGCGCTTTGGTGCAATCAACAGCGCAGTGCGAGTTATATTGCGAGAGCTACTGTAGCCTGTGCCCACCTATCCTCGGCGCATAGGTAGGCGGTAAGGAAGCGTTCGCAGCCGGTTCATCTTGCTGTACGTAAAGGTACTTACATGTGATGGTCCTGACGGTATCCTCTCATGGTACGGTACGCAATCCGGGTGGATAGCTCGGTCCACTCTGTATTTAGAATAGTAAAGCTAGGACGGACAGAGACGGAGAAGACGAGAAGAGACGTTGCCTGCTCTTTTTACAGAGATGTTTGCATTGCAACGAAGGAGTGAGACAATGTGAACCAGGTCGGTGACAGGATGAGATATGGGGGCGTAGCAGTTCTAGCCCAGTGCAGATTGTAGATCGGTTCCAAATCGCCGAACATCACTCAGAATCTAAGACGGTACCTAGGCACTGTCCGCCCAATGCTGACGATAATTGCGCCTTTCCTCTTTTTGCTCTCTTGTGTACCCGAGCCTGTATACGAAGAGGAGGACTTGGTGCACCTAATAACTCATACCTACAATGTGTATGGTTCGGACGTCAATATCGCCCATATACAATGATACAATTGAAGTAGGTGTGCCGAAACCCAGACCAGCCATATCGGCATGTTACACCTAGTAGTAGTTGCCTACTGTAATCATCGCTAGATGGGGAAATAGAATGCATAGAAAAGCAGTTGTTTTTAGGAGGCGTCACGAGATATAAAGCGCGTAGAACAATCGAACATTGTCTAGGGTCATCACAAAACCTTCACAATATCGTGGGAAACTCAATTCGAAGTGAAGGAATCCCGCAGAAGGCCAGCCACAACAAGCGAGTTATTGAATTGAGAGATGTCGAGGCTCAACGGGACCGAATACTCAGAGGCGATGGTCCGAAAACCACCGTCTAATATTCAATTCTTTAAAGCTCCATATTTTCGTCTACCCGGCTAATACAACTCTGCGCTCGTGAAGAGTGAGAACGCAGAGCCTAATAACTGCACTCGGGGGTATTTCAACTTTCATAATGGAGAAGAAGAGAAACATATTCTAAAGGCGCAAAATTATCACGGCGCCTTATATTTGACGGGGCCAAAAGCACAGGCCACCCTCGTAGTAGCAAGTGGCTGGTGTGGCTGGAGCTGGCAGGCGAGTGCCGTCCGCGGTACTTAGGTACATATACTCGACTAGATCTACCTACCTAAGGTACTATGTACATCGCAGTTGGAGTTGCCGGTGCCTGGACCTGGCGTTACGCAACCTCAATCATTGATCCAGCCTCTTCCCAGCAAGCAGCAACATTTCATCTTCGACCCCAGTCCGACGAATCGCCCGAACAGCGAATCGAATGAGATAAGAAAATTAGTGATATAATATCAAAATACCGAAGCCGACGAACCTCATCCTTCCCTGAAACGACCTTCAGGTTTCAGAAGGGAAACCGCGACTTCATCCAACATTCAATCCAACAATATGGCGAATCCTCTGGACACCGATGCTGGCTCCGAGCTGTTCAGCAGCTACGAGGCCGAGTTCAAGCTTGTGCAGGCCGACTTAACGCAGAAGCTCGACCAGATACCGGAATTAAACGGCGAGCCGCGAAAAGCAGCCGTCAATCAGGCAGAACGAGCGCTCGAAGAGGCCGAGGAACTGGTACGCAAACGCAACATCTCTCCCCTAGTCCAGAATTCATCAAAACCCGAATCACTTGCTAACAGGGCTCCGCCGTACAGCTGGGCCAGATGCGTCTAGAGAAGCAGAACATCCCCTCCGCGAGCCGGGGCAAAGTCAATACGCGCCTGCGCAACTTCGAGACGGACGTCGACAAGGCGAAGCGGAAGCTGCAGACGCTGGCGGACGACCGCGCGGCGCTGTTCGGATCGCGGTACACGGACGACCCGGATGCTAGCGCGAGCGACCGCCAGCTCGAGCAGCGACAGCAACTCCTTGCGGGCACAGACCGGCTGGACCGGTCCTCGCAGCGTCTGCGATCTTCGCAAGCCCTCGCCAACGAGACTGAGGCCATCGGTGCCGCCACCCTTGCCGACCTGCACTCGCAGCGCGAGCGCATCCAGCACACTGGCGAGATGCTCTTCGAGAGCGAGGGCTACGTGGATCGCAGCGTCAAGACATTGAGGGGGATGGCGCGTAGGTAATGACTTTCCCACCCTTTATCACGTTATACGATTGATCCACTGACTCGTCCTCGCTTTTTCATCAGGATGGCTACAAATCGGGTGATCACAGTCGCCATCATTACAGTCCTCGTAATACTCATCTTCGCCGTCATCTTTGCCAAGTTCAGGTAAAGGATGGACGTCCTCAAGGTGACACACATTCTTTATCCACCAAGCTCTATTGAAGCCAACTCAAGAAAGGGGCGAGGGAAGAAGCCCAAAGCTAATAAACATGTCGCGCGGCATCATACCAAGCATCACTATCCTAGATCCTTTTAGAGGCTAGCCATTCGTGTAGTAAACACTTTGTATTTTCGTGTAATGGTGCCTCAGATATTGATGGCATGAATGAACTGGGCGTTCTAGCGGAGCAAAGAGGAGTTCGACTGGTTTGTTTTTGTATTATCCGAAGGAATTCATATTTTTATAGCCGTCATACAGCCATATATAAACTTCTATCACCTCGCTATTTTGTGTGTATTCAGACGTGATCAGAAGCAAGTCGAAATAACACAGCTCAATTTCAATTAGTTGAGCTCCTCACTGGTTAAACTTTCCGTTGATCTATTTTGTCGTCCCAGAACACTCCCTCCAACGCCGATAAAAAAAAGGGTCATGATAAGCAGCTTGTCACTATAGCTTCTCCTTAATACCAGTTCATGGAAACGCGAGAGTGGGTATCAAATTGGTGAAGCGAGAGTCATCCAGCCTTTACCTCCTACCGGGCGACTTTGGTTTGAAGACCTTCCCACTGCCAAAGCCACCCGCTGGGCCCCGCCTCTTGTCCTCGCCGAGACCGCGTCTACCAGACGCAATGCCGCCTCTGCCACTCCTGCCTCCACGCATGCCACCACCGCCACGTCCTCCACGGAAGTGACCGCCACCCCTACCTCTATTTACATGCGATTTGATTGTCGAAACTTCTCTGTCGTCAACATCCATCTCCTCGTCTTCATCATCAGTCTGGCCGCGTTTGTTGGAGAATTTGAGGCGTCCACCACGACCCCTGCGTCCAGCGTCCTTGCCCTTCAGTGCCGCGACATAGGCGCCTACGCCGCTAGTATCTTCGTCACCGGGTGTATCGACGACCATGGCATCATCATCTGCGTCGTCGCTATCTGCGCCTACGATGAGCTTGCCGTCCATGTCTGTCTTCATCTTCGTCTTGCTGGCCTTGCGTATCTTGCCCGGCTTGGTGGATGAAATGCTAGCTAGTGCATTGCGATCCAACAGATCGAGCGGCTCGTCTTCGTCTTCCATGATGTATGCGTCGTTCCCCTTCTTAGCTTTGCGTGATGTGCTAGCCATTTCGACATCGGAGTCCTCAGATGCGTCGGAATCGCTACTATATAACGCCTCATCATATTCGCTTTCAAAGCGACCGCGTCGTTTACTGCTCTGTTGATCGTCCTCGTTACCTTGTGCTTTAGCAGCCTCCTTCTTCCGCTTGCTGCGCTCCTTAGTCTTGCGAATGTTGGTCAACAATTTCTTGTCTGCCTCGGGGCAGCACTTGTTGACAGGTTCGAAGCCAAAGCGACGAACCATTCTTTCCACAATGTGCTTGACCTTGGCTTTGAAATGACCCTTGTGCTCATGTGACCAAACCAAGAGATTCGGTACCATTGTTTGCAGCCGGGGAAGCATCATCTCTGTTGGTAAACTGATAACACAGACCTTGACGAATCCCAGGACACTCTTCACGATCTCTCGGTTGTTTGAGGTCAGGAAGAGATCCATAGTCTGTACAAGATCGCTTAATACTTCTGAATTGACCACTTCTCTAAATTCGTATAGGATGCGGGTTAAAGCAGTGATTGAGGCCGAAATCATATGTGGCGTGCTTCCTGCAAGCCCAGCGCTAACCATGGTGAAGAACTCTTCTATGCTTGCAGATACAGATGGTGAATCATCTGGCATATGAGGTACTTTGCTATTATCAATCTGTTTCCCTTTGGCTTCTTCCAGTCGCCGGCCCATAGTCACTAGAAGGTCGTATGCGATTGTTCGAGCTTTTTCATTGTTTTCTTTGCAGCAAATTACCACCTCAGATAGAACGGAGGGGATGAAGTGAAGTGATTCATCAGGGATGAAGGGAATCAGGGCAGCCATAGCAGCTAGTCGTTCTCGTCGAGCTGGGGCTGAAACCTTCTCGGCACTCGAGAGAAGGAGGTTTTGGAGCTCGGCATGCTTTTCTCTAAGTGCAACTTTCCCAATGTCTGAGTCGGCAAGTCTTGGTATTAACTTATATGCTTTCTTCTGCAGTTGGGGCTCATCGTCCTTTACGATGATCAAGGAAGCAATGTTGAAGAGAGCACCGAAGCTTTGACGTGGTAGATACGCAGACATGGTAATGACCAAATCCATAAGTGTCTGGCTTGTTGAGGGCATCTTATCCTGTGAATTCTGTGGTTTGTTCTTAGTCTCCCCATTGCTACTCTCGTTGATTGCTGTGGCAAGCATTGTGCTGACCCGATCAAAAGTCCCAACTAACTCGTTTTCGGATGTAATACTGAGGTATGCATTTATCGTTTGTAGTATGGGCCCTCGAGATTGAGGGAGCGTTTGACTGTAGACGTTGAATAGAACAGCTAGGAGATTCCCAGCAAACTCACCCAGGTAGGCCAAGTTTTTCTGCGCGTCAGCCTTGGACACCCTGCTTTGTAGAAGCAAGCTATCCTCATCCACAATAGAAACAATAGCCTGGTTTGATTCTACCAACGATCTGAGGGCTCGGCATACGTCAAGTCTCAAATCGACTTGCTTGTATAGGAGGTTGGCGAGCATCTCCGCAAAACTTTGATCAAAAGACGTAGTCAAGTCTAGGGGAAGATCGCAATAACCAGGAAGAATGGACCAAGTCTGATTTACGAGAGTCTCGTAGATCTTGACCTCCATTGTTTTCGCAGCTTCACCGTGATCAAGTACGCGTTGAAACATGGCCTCGCTTAATGGTATAAACTCAGTTCTAAAATGCTGAAGATTGGTGTTGCATGTGTAATCTCGTAGAATGGGTAGCATCCACGCCCTGCCAGCCTGTCCCTTAACAGGTTTGATGAGGTTGAGGGGAAGGACTGACAGAACCGCCTCCGGGCCCATTGCGCGGATAGCCTTACCGATAACCTCGTCTGCTTGCTTCTTGCCCACAAATGAATCATTACCACGAATATCTCCAATGGTTCGTACAACATTGCGCATGATAGGCTCAGCCCGCCACCTCAAAGTATCAAATATGGCGCCGAGGACGTTGAATGTCTCCATCCATGCGGCCTGATACTTTACACTAATAAGGCCCTCCGCAAGCTTCGCAATTTTTTCCAGTGTCTTCTCATCATAGATTGAAGGTTCAATAATGACCTGATCTGGTATACAATTTGCAACAAAAGAGATCAAGCACTCAGAAGCAGAGACTCGAATGTTGTGTGAAGATGAATCCATGAACTCTGAGATCATTGCGAACAAGTCGGGTAGTTTCTGAAATGTGTCCTCGGGTTCAATCTGAGCAGACACGTCGTATCCACGGGATAAAATCGCTATCCACGGCGGAAGTAGTTGGGTATCGTGAGCAGCGGGTCTCATTTCGGAGATAATTTCGAGGAGACGCGGAAGTTTCGCCGAAGCGACTTCATCAGCCATGCCCTCAAATATCATCTCAAAAATATCAAAAACAGCCATTGTCATGTGCTCATTTCCACCTTTGGCGATGCTAAGCAAAAGCTCGCACAAAGACTCAAGATTTCGGCTAGGCCAGCCTCCACAAGCTACGGCTATTGTCTTTGCAAGTTGAAGAGCATGTATCAAGGCCGGATCGTGGTCTCCCGCGGAGGATTTCCTCTGTTTCTTCGACAAGGCAGCTTTGGCAGCTAGATCAGACAAACTGCTCATAGCCGTCTCGGCGCATAGATCTGACGCGGGGTGGTCGAGCGAGGGACTGGGCGGCGGATTCTTGAGAACTTTACGCAAAGCATCTTGGGCTCGTTTCCGTACTTTCGGCCGGGGATCCAGTGCCAAATGAAGAAGTCCTGCGACAGCTCTGCGCGGGCTGACCTCGCTAGTGGGTAACTTCCATGCTGATGAATCTTGGGCAAGGAGAAGAGTTTCGAGGCACCCTATTGAAGGTTTCAATAATGGGGCATCTGCGCCGGCTAACAAGAGAACGGGGGCGAGCAGTGTCAATATTTGGGTAAATTTGGCTCGAAGTATAGGTTGGGGCGCGAAGGGAGTGACGATGTCGAGCAAGTATATAATAGGGGAGGTGAGCTCTTTATTGCCTTTGCCCTCAATAGACTGATTCAGCAAGGCCAGCAGCGCAGCGAAGTACGCTGTCGGGGTGGGCGTCGTCTTCTGTTCCTTCAGCGTTTCCTCAACCGCCTTTAAAACAACTACAGTCTACATCGAGAGAAGGAGGTTAGTGTACAATTTGATTGACATGCGGGAGAAATAGTTGCGCACCTGCTGTTGGCTTTGAAGGTTCGGAGACCTTATCTTGTCCAGCTTCTCCTCTAGAGTAGCCATATTGAAAAGCTCAAGCACAATGTGCAGACTTGTCCAAGGCCTCGAAGATGAATTCTTGAGGTATCGTAACTGGGAGATTTTGGATTTTTTTCGGGTTCTAAGTGTTATCGTAGCTTATCGCAAGGCAACCCCATATTTCTCCTCCCCCACCATGAGCATGCTGTCAGTCATGCACCTTGGCATTAGAATTCATCTATCACAAATGGACATTAGGGGTCCAATGAGTTATCAAGATATATTTATACATTTTCCTGCGCGAAGAACGTAGCGTCTTGCGATGTTTCCTAACCAGAAAGTTTGGATGTCAATGATCTGCACATAGCACCCAAAGTCCAATGTATGCGAAGATTGTATGGTCAGTTTTTTCCATTGATACGGACGATAGTCAGTCAACCACTAGACTGTAACGCTTGCTTATAATAGGTTCTTTACCCCGGTAATTGTTATGATCCAAATCCCACCGTAAACTCCATATTGACTTTGTTGTCCGTTTATGCGAAGTCTTCCTCCTTGATGTTATTCTTTATTCGAAGCAAGATTTCCGTCTTCCATTTGTCCAGCTTAGACATCTGGTCAAACTGGAACAGCTTGTCCTCAAAGTCTCCCGAATCCTGTGCCTCTAGAGACCCAGCAAGGTCTACAAGTAACTGATGCTCTCGTGTACTGGCAAACGCCGGGTCCATCTCTCTGTACTTTTCAAACGCGCGGTTCGTTCCAACCATATCCTCAGTTGCCAGATGGCAAATACCCGCCTTCAAGAAATAATCCTTGACGGAATAACGCAGTAAATTGTTATTGACGGCATTCTCTGCGATCTTTTCATAGTGTTGAATTGCTTTGTAATAATCTGCTTCTAAAGCAGCAAGATCTGCCACCTTCAATAGCAGCTTATTTGCAAGCCTAGACACAGTAGTTAGCGCGCGGGGACAGTAGAGAACACAGCTTTACTGTTATTGAAGGTACTTACGCTGCAGCATTGTCTGACTCGTACCAGCCAGCAGCAAGCTCGTAGAACTCGAGTGCTCGTTTCCTGTCACCCAGCTCATTCTCAATCACCTCGCCTGCGTTCTCTTTGTGTTGAGCGGCACGCCTGAAGTTTCCTTTCTTGCAGTATTGGTTGATGGCGACTTCGATACACCTCACAGCGTCCTCGGGGTTCTCTTTGCGATAGACCTGGAGACTCGTTAGATGAAGAATCCTGGAGGACGAGATGAAGATTCCCTTTGTACCTTGAAGCATTCTACCATGGTATTCGCGGCGTCGTCGGGTTCCTTGAGATTCTGAGCCTGGATGGTAGCGGCCTTCTCGAACGCGAGACCAGCCTCTCGCATGAGGCCCTGCATACGGAACGCATTGGCGGCTTCGACATAAAGATCGGCGGCATTCATGTACTTGTCTTCGCGTCCACCGAAGAAGCTGAATCCACCGCTCGCAGAGGCGAGGGCCTTGTCTGCCTACACCCGGAGATCATCAGCACAATTAGAGCGGGAACGACAGCTTGAAAGAGATCCAACCTTTTGAAGCAATGCGCGGGGATCGCCGGCCATGATGAGACACTGAAGAAAGTAGATTAAGGGTGAATTCAATGAATAGGGTATATGCGCAATTGTTACGGCGAAGAGAGGCTTGTGTTATTGACAAGACAGAAGAACTGTCTCAAGGCATACACATACGTAGGTCAGCCCAAGGTATGCACCTACCTAGGCAGGTTGAAGTGGGTTTGGCGGGGTGTCTCAGGCGCTAGGGGCGACCAAATAGGTGGGAGTGTGTACTATGTACTAGCCTTACATACCTGGAGGTAGGTGCTCGGTGGTAGCAGGGTTGATGACATCGCCCCCGTCTCAGCCCTGTTACGTACCAGGCTCCTTTTCACAAGGCACCTCACTCAGGCTTCAAGTGATGATGGACATCGCGGGGGCCGTGTCCAACTATCTATCCTCGCTACCTGTAGGTATACAATATATTTCTAACACAGCCGTCGCAATATACAGATCCCTCAAGACAAACCTTCAAACAAAAATTGTTACGTTTCGTCATTCACGTACATCTACTCTTCAAAAGTTGGCGAACGACTAACGCGTTGGGTACCTCTACGCTACAAACTTCGACACTAACATAGCAGGACAGGTTGCAATTAGAGCAAAGCAGATCCTCTAGATTGCCAACTAGGCAGCAAAACTTTGAAATGCAATACCGCCTTGTTGAATCTGCTCGTCTGCCAAAGATAAAGCTGACAAGAGTGCTACTCGGACCCACGCAGATTGCTCCATACCTTAATTGATTCCATTACCTAGTCTCACTTTGGATACGCGGCAGGAGAGGTAAGCTCTGTACCATCTCTCCACTGACCATCCCATCCACAAAAGATAGGTAACCAGATCGCCGAACGCCAGCCATGTAGGAGATTATATAGGTAGCCTAGAAGCAGTGAACTCATTCTACGAGTGAAATCTAGGCGAAGGACTAAGTTCTCTAGCGATTGTCGTCGCTCGGTCATCTCAATAAACCCTATGCCAACTTGGCGCCGAGTGCTTCTGCAAAAGAAAGTTAGTTAATCAAGCCACCAGCTCTATAGATTTCTTTGCTACATTATACCTAGGTATTACTTCCTTAGATGCTATGCAATTTAAGCCTTTCTGCGACAAGTACAGGATTCAATTGATTTGGTATCTCTATCTAAAATATTATTGATGATCAACCCTTCCCAAAGACAAAATTAAATTCAACATGGTTCTGGGGCCGACATCGCGCCTTTCTCCATCCGCCTCTATCACTCCAGATAAAAAAAAGGTCCTTCATCCACCTCTATCCACCAAACAAGATACCTACCTAGCCAACATACAGCCATAATCCAAAGCACACCATGAACACAACAATATGCATTAACTGCAGGGCTTCCCTGCGCCGTACCCTGCGCACCGCGCAAAAACAAGCGAGAGGAAAATCGCACTACTCAGCAGTACCATCAACTTTAACCCGAGCCTCACGCACACCACCCACACCAGTCCTGCCAACCGCTGACCTAGCCTCGCTTCTCTCGCGCCCAACTTGGTCCGTCCGGTCTCTCCTCCCACAGAGCAGTAGCACCCCCCCTTCCTCTTCCTCTTCCTCCTCTATAACCCCCAAAACCCTACACCATCTCCTCCGCCTCTCCGCGCTCCCTCTTCCGCGCACGCCAGACGAAGAGGCACAAATGCTCTCGACGCTGAGCTCGCAACTCCACTTCGTGCGCGCGATTCAAGACATCGACACGCGCGGCGTGACGCCTCTGCGCGCCATCCGCGACGAGACTGCGGCCGGGTTGCGCGAGCAAACGATCGGGCTGGCGGAGCTGCGGGAGGCGCTAGAGGCTGAGGATATAGTTGGTCACGCAAGGCGGCCGCGACGGCGGTTAGCGCGGGGACATATGAAAGAAGGCGGTGGAGGAGAGGAGTTGTATGGAAATGTTGGGCCTCGGAATGAAAAACAATCAATGCTGAACGAAGAAGAGAACTGGGATGTATTAGGCGGCGCCAGCGAGACGGCCGTAGGGCGATATTTCGTGGTCAGAAGTGGCGGGACGGGCTCTCAGCCTGACGAAACCGCCGGGTGAATAATTGGCGACTTGCTACTTTACAAGCCAAGACCCGTAACGCCGAGGAGGACGACGAGTAGTTGGCGCAAGAGAAGTCAACTTCACTTTATGTGAGCATTCAATGCATATGTGAAGTGTCCTCAATACAAGCACTATAATAACACTTTTATTGAAAAGCAAGGGGCAATAGCTGAGACATACTAATTATACATTCGCCATGCCGACGTCTCTTGATAAATGCAGCCGGCCACCCCATTCTCTAACGCCGCCTTTCAAATACTCCCGCATCACTCATACACTCATTCAATCATCATATACTATACATAACGTGCTCGTTACTACGTTCAATATCCATCTCCAATAAGACCATACAACTAGCCTTGCTGGGTCTCCTGGCGATGAGCTCTCATGGGGCGCTGGTTCTCCATGCGACCTTGTCTGTGGCGTGGCTTGGAGTTCTCATGTGTGTGCGCTTGCACATGTTGGTTGCCCTGGTTTGGCGTCTGCTTTGTTTTGCTGTTTGATTGCTTACCTGCTGATTTTTCCTTCGGCACCCACTTTCCATTCTGTTTCTTATTTGCAACCCTGTCTTTTTGTCCTCTCTCAGTCCTCGGAGCCTTAATGGTATTCCCATTCTGTCCTCTAAGTGGTAGCGCAAAGTCATGATCTTGCTGCATTACAAACGATCTCTTTGGCAGCTCCTTATTGATTTCGGCCAAATCAGCATCCTCCCAGCGCAGCCGGAGTAGAACATCGCCGATGTGATATTGATAATGAAGATGGTTGCTGATGCTGTCGCTAAGGTCAATATTCTCAACTCGCGGGACGCCCACAATGGCTTGTAGCCCTGCAATGCCAAAGTGCCAAGCACAAGTTCTATAAAGGAACCCGAGAAGATAGTCGTTCTTGGAATACACGTTGATCAGTCGACCTGTAACAATACTCCTCATTGCCGTCCAAACGCGGATCTCGGAGGGACAAGGCGCTCCAAATAAAACGACGTTTTCGATAACACCAAAAGCTCTCTTCTCTGACAGTGAAGTCAGACACGCGTAGATAACCCGGGCGCCAAGTCCGTATCCGACTAGAGACACGGCCCTTTCTCCCTGTACTTTATTGGTTAGGATCTCAGCTAGGACGAGACCCGTCTTCTCCGCCCGAACCATCGCAATCGTCCAAGGGTTGTCCATGACTTTGCTGGCCTTGAGCAGAGTTTCCGGCCAGTGAGAAGTCTTTAGACTAGTAAAGACTGAATCTGTCAGCATATATACTGAAATATTACTCAAATTTCTCTTACCATCTTGCCGGGCAGCATCCTTCCTGGCAGTAATCCAAGTGGTACTATTCATGACTGTCTGCAAAGCACCGCCAAATTTGGACAGAGCCTCAAGCTCCCAGCGAAGAGCATAGACCTCGTTCAATTGTCCGAATACACTCCAAGGGTATCGGAAATCATTCTCTTCGGTAGTCCAGCCGCTAATACCAATTGTAACACGCATGCGACGATTCTCTGCTGGTACATCTTTTGGGTCGAGCAACTCGGACTGGAGAGAGCCGTGCATTGGTATCAGCCCGAAATCTTGTATGTCTTTCCCATACGCGTCCATCGTCTTGCCGCCCTGTCGGGCTCCGTATAGCCCAAACAAGGTTCCGACAGGAACGGTGCTGTCCGTTGTGCCAATGCCGCCCAACAGAGTCGCCGTGGTCGATGTACTAAGTCCAATACCTCCAAAGACCGTTCCAATGCCAGCATCCACAAGAGGCTCTGCGAGTACATCGGAGAAACTGGGGGCACCAGAGTTATAATGACCATTTGCCCGCCATCGTTTGGCCGGTTTACCCTCTTCTGCGCGCCTTTGGGCAACCTCTTCAGCAGAAATTCCCTTGACAATTTGGGCTAGGGCCTGAGAGACTCGATACTCATCCTGCAGCAGCACAAATGTCGGCACTTCCAATGCAGTCGCAAGCTTTACCAGTGTAATTCGCGAATATGTTGGGTATTGATCGAGCCCTAGAAGCATCAACAACATCGTATGAAGAATCAAGGCCCGCTTCTCTTTTGGGAGGTTACAAAGTGCTGTATACATGGGGGGGTAGAGCTGGATATGCTGGGCATTAGACGCTTCGCCTGTCTGTAAGGGTACTATACAAGGTTGTCAGCTACTTCACTTTATAGAGACTTTAGGCATGGCGAAAGAGGGTCAGGCTTTATTAAAGCAAAGCTCGATGTATGCCCATGGCAGCCGTTGAGGAAGAACTTACTAGTCGGCCTGGTAGGATTTCCTCTCGTGCTACAACCGACCCGTCTGGTATTACCTGGTGCTTGTTGCGGTCCTTGGCGAACAACGTTGCCACCGGTGCCACCATTCTTGATAATAATCTCTTGCAGGCGTTTGAAGACGAGTCCGCGCCATTTTCCGAAGTGGCCCAGGGCATCTCGCTTCAGCTCGGTCAAACTCGCCATTGCTAAGTCAATCTCAGTCTTCTTGGAAAAAGCCGTGGCCTCATCTTGTGATTTAGGGATTGTCAAAATCGGCCTAGGTTTGGCGGCATCCTTGCTGAAAGGATGGGATTTCATTATCTGTAGCAGAAGCTCATAATCCTCGAAGTCTGGTTTCTCGACCGGTATGCCTATGTCTCCATACTGACTCCGATATTTGTCGCTGCCTGGATTTGGCACGGAGAGAACCACGACCTTGGGAGCGGCAATGCCTTGAGTAGACTCAACTGGAGTGATAGTCATCTTATCGAATGTGTCACGGACCTGCGTCTGCAGCTCGTCCATGATGGCGCCCATGAGGACCTGCAGCTGTTTCATCTGCTCAATGTTGAGCATGGCACTCAGATCGACCTCTGGGCGCTTGAAGGGAATGGTCTTGATCGGTTGGAGGTGACGCGGCATCGCTTCGACTGCAGCCTGGCTTTCATCGCCAGATGAAGTAGGAGATGTGGGGGGCGTAGATGTCTCCCTGGAGGAGTCGGTGTTAGACACCAAGCTCTGAGCCACCCTCATCTTGCTTTTCTTGGGCTTTGTTCTTTGGCAGTCGGCGATTGCAGCAGGCGGCTGACGTAGGGGCAAGGAAGGAGTGGTATACATCGATGCTGCCGTCTGGGACGCTCCAAATGATGTGCAGAGGCGGAAGGTGGTCACGCACTCCTGGTGGACATGTATAGTTCAGGAGGCAGCCCTAAGGCAGTAGCTTCCTCGAAACAAGCAGCTCGGTACCGAAGATGTCAGTGACGTATGGAAGGGGGAGACTGAGAATAGCAACTACCCGGATAGGCGTTTGTAGATAGTTCCTCCTCCTTATAGAACAGGACAGGGCAGAACGTGGATGTCAAACAGCGTCTCTCGGTAGGTACTCAAGTAGGCATTCAGATGTGCGGAACCACTTCAACTTTCAACTGCAGGAACGAGCGGGGTCAATTATGGTCAAATCGGTCAGATCGGTCAGTTTGCACATTGCACCAGGTCAGTCTGTAAATAGGGAAGCGAATTAGCACCGAGGGTGCTACCTACAAGTGTGTGAGGCACGCTGGCATGTGCTTGGGTAGAGATATTGCTCTGTGCAACAGGTCCACGCTGCTGGGTCACTACCAAGATAGCCGCCTACCTAGGTAGGTAGTAAAAGCAAACATCCTCTCTGTCTCTTGCGGGCCGTCTGTCTCGGCTGCCGACTTGGTTCCCGTGCTTTTATTGGACGTGCTTCACCTGGGTGAGATGTGACAGAGTTACTGAGAATCGCATTTCCTACCTTTGTTCACAGGTGTCTGTATAAGCATAGGACAACTACCAGGACATGAACAGTCATTCTCTTGTTACCTGTCATGGGTCGTCTCAGTGCAGCGTGGTACCTATGTCTACAACACACGTGTTTGTTTCCTAAATATGAATTGTCCCCTGATTCGATATGTACCTATCTTTCGAGCCTGTAGTCCAGCTACCTAGGTAAGATAATGCACCTATGAGTGGTTTGCGTACCGTTTAGTAGCCCTTTCTATATTACCACCGTCAGTCAAAACTTTTCAAACTCCATAGTCGGTACTTCATAATTAATACACGTAACGGCCAGGGCACACACGACAAATATAAGAATGATTCTGTAGCCATTTTATCATGTCATGATGTAGGCAACGTCAGACACTCAGGTGCCTTGACTCATCGTAAGTGTTGCCACTCTTGCATGCTCAGCCGAATATAAACAGGCAGTCATTAGATGTTGAGTACAATTACCCGTGTAAGAAACATATGGTAACCTACTTAGGTGCCCTCCTGGGAAACTTGGAAAGCCTTATAAGTGTATTATTTTTGTGTGTTTATCAGCAAAGAAAAAGCCATCGCCACCTAGCAGTGCCCCTGGTGCTTTCGTCATGGCTCGTACTAAGCAAACAGCGAAGTATATCGGGCCATCAATAACCTGGACACAATTCCACCTACCTCTGGAGCAGGAGTGGCCGCTATGGTCTTTGAGCCACGCGGATGGTCATGCTAGTCCACTTGTTGGCATCAAGTATTTTCAGAAGACCTTGCTAGGAAGAATGGTCGTAGCTCCTGAGCAGGCTGCCTACATTATTGGTAAGTATAATTGGTCTTGGTAAACAACGGTTTCATATGGAGGTCATGGTATGAATGCATAGACAATATGTTCACCAGCTTCTTGCCCCGCTGCTCTGAATCATTGGCTTACCACGCCATTTCAGATAGCAATACTCTTGAAAAAATGGCTCTGAGAGCGTACGGGAAACTGGGTGGGGAAGACACTCGGAAAGATGGAACAGACGAAGCAGGATGAACAGAATGGTCAAGCATTGACATTATTCAATTCTCGCATCCGGCCGCGCTCGTGTTATACGCCCGAGGAGATCGATCCGGAAGACCTTACGGAGGATCTTGGGGATTACCTTAGAATATGAATGAGAGTTAGAAAAACTTAGTGAAGAAGCACATCTCCAACGTAGCGAATTAGTAAGGTAGCCAGTATGTAGGCATTCTCACTTCCGCCAAGATCCCGAGTTCGATATCTATGAACAGAATAGTAGAAAAGATTATCCGAACTTGTACACACGTAGCTATCAAATAAAAATCCTCGCACCTGTCAAAAAACGACGCCGTTAGATGTGAGAGGTCTAACGGTTCCTATATTCTCCACCTGTGTGTGACACAAAAACCTAGGTAGTTTTTAGCAGGTAGTTAGTAGCTTGACGACGAGTTATTCACCATGTACTAAACAGGTGTTGTCCAAAGGAAATAGCACACTCCCTTGGTAATTCACTCTGCCATGTATAACACATTATGCCTTTGGCGTGTGCAAATCATTTGCGACAGCCCTACAAAAGCCAGCATTTGAAAATGATGTCGGTGACAGCTCTGGGTCTATGTGAAAATGTACAAGATTCTAATACTTGACTGATAGGATATTGTCACACGGATGACGTGGACAGCACGGACCACCCTCTCGAGCGGGGTAATTCATGTATATAAAGGCTGGCTAGGTCCCTTTCTCCATTTCTCGAACTTGGAAGGTTAAGAGGCCCTTTAACGCCATAGCCAATTATTAGATCTTAGGAATGAAGCTATTCCCAAGCCCAGAGATACTCTGCCCGGGTACTCAAATACCTAGTAGTACTGCTATATATGCCAACACATATCTTCTTTAGTACTGTGACTTAGTGCAGACAACCTCATAGCTTCCTCTACGTTCACTCGTTGTAGATTTTGGAATGTTGCAAAATCCGATTCCGACCTACTCCAACCACGATCGAGCGTCACTATTTGAGGTAAGCTGCCGAACTGGCCCAAGGTCGCATCGTGCCGGACCGCCGATGCGACGACGGTCTCGTTGCGGCAGGCTCCACTGCGGGCGGTGGGGGTTACTGGTGCAATCCGACATCGAGAGGTTTCCCGCCGGGGATCCCAATTTTAACGACCCTGGCTCGGGCGGCTACTCTGCGGTTGCTGCGGTTGCTAGAGGTTCAATTTCTATGGTGTAGGTAGACATAATGTCAATTATGATTATTCTTGCGTATGAGTTGAAGGCTGCGTCACTGCCCGATTACTGCCTACTTGCTTGTTTGGGAGGATCATACCATGTGTAAGTGACTTTCCAACTATTCCTTTGTGTATTCCGCCTCCACTAGAGGTAGCCTCGTGGTGTTGCCTCGTCTTTTCTTTCACTGGGATGTTCCAGCTCCCGAATGTCCTAACCTTCTCCAAGCTCGGAGACGAGAGGCTAGAAGCTGCCATTTCAATCGCGGCTTTGCACCTAGCAGGTACGATGTAGTAGTCAGTCTGGTGGTACGAACCGTACCGCCCTTGCTACCTGCTTATTAAAACGTTCCACGCACCGGCAGCAGTTTGCCATCTATCCTACATATTACATATGCCGACCTACAGGTATACACAAGATTCAATGTTCTCATATCAACTAAATTACAGTCATGAGCGCTCACATTAAGCTTGTAGGTCAATTCAACCACAATACTACTAGTGCTTGCTTCTGTCACTACTTATTCACTTAGATAGTCTAGGAACAACCACGGTTAGATGTTAGATCAGCTGGCAGCACTAGCATCTCATGCCGAGGCAAACTCATGTACTGTATGCATTATGGCCACATGCAGGGTCGTGAGCCCAGGGTTATATTGAAGGAGGCGAACGGAATGTTGTGTGACGTCCGAGGTTGACGCGATTTTCGTCAATGATACCTACGGTACCTGCTCGCCGAAATAGTTTCTCGGGGTTTGCACTTCGTAAGTACATACCTAGGAAGGATAGGCCTACATATTTCACGTCGGGGAGCAGCTATTGATTGGCCGCTTATCCCACGTGTCAGGCTGAACTCTTAGCTATGGCTTATGTGGTTAATTGAACGTCGCAGGAGGCGTCGTGCGGGCGCTGCGGACGAGGATCTGTTCTCATACATGATTGGTGCTGTGTTATCAACCTCCATGAAGTAGGCAATAGTGCGTACCTCTAACAGTAATGTAGTGACACGGAGCATTACGGGACATACACCAGTATCTGTACGATGCCTACGCCTTTAATTGATGCATTATTTCGCATGTAGCCTACCTACGCAGTACTACGTCCTTGTAGGCGGGGATGGTACGGGTTTGATGGGTTAATGGAGCTTCAAGGAAGAAGCCGGGGCACCTGCAGCTGTACCGAACGAGAGGCTGTGAAGATTACACCCGCATTGCCTTCCTGTTGGATCTTGTTGGATGTATCTCCCACCCGACTTCTCTTGTCCCAGCGCAGCAGCACGCAGGATCGCCAGAAAATGTGGATTGTTGCATCCCTGTGCATGTACATGCTGCAAGTACAGCGCTGTACATATATTACATGTACCTATGTAAGTAGGCGAGGGTAAACCACCCCAACGTACCTACCCCACGCCATCTAGCACCACTTGGTGTACGCCAAACGCTGCTTTGCTAGGTACAGTAGGTAGTCCGTTAAGGGACTACATACCTAAGGTAGGTAGGTAGCGAATTGAACATCTACTACCTATCTGCGTCAGGTAGCTTCAATTTCACACATACAGAGGATATCTATATTATGTAAACCTCCCTACTCTTACATCAGGAGATCAATTGTCCATCTGTCTACCTACGCAGCACTTGTTGCGTTTTGTCCCTTATCAATCCTATCTCTACCTGGGTAGCTAGCTACACATGTAGGTTAGTTGCAACTACAATATCTACCTAGGCATCTACATGGTAGTAGGTCGGTAGGTACCTACATATGTACCTATCCACCCGCCCGATCGTCACCAAGTCTACCTAGGTTGTACCTCATTTGCTTTCGGAGTGGTCGCCTCCCGTGAGAGAGCCTCTTCCCCCCAAGATACAAGTAGCTGGTAGGCAATACGACTCAAGCTGCCTACCGCCAGCACAGTTGCTGTGTTGCCTACCTGTCTCATCCCATTGTAACTGCCCTCAGCTTTTCAGCCGGCTGAGTTCGCGTTCAAGAACTGCGTATTTGTCCCGCTCAGCTTGCCTGCCTCTTACCGGCCCGACTGTGGCGAGCCTCGAAGTATCTAGATTTCGGACGAAGGTGAGAAGAGAGGCCACGGATTACAAGTCCGGAAACTCTACTGGCAACATGTAAACACCTATTATCCTGACTCTGTTGTCCTGAACGGGCCATGCTGATTGAAATAGTGATAAGGTTGGACGTGTGCCCAAATTTGTATCACATTGTATCGCAAACCGTCGCCATTGTGTTGTCACATCGCATCTGCCTCCGCCCAATCTATTCGCTTGCCAAAGCGCATCGCTGCCGATTCCTGACGCCCGTTATCTGTCCTATGCCAACAGCCCCTCGCAAGCTAGTATTCTCGTCCTTACGAGCGCATTTGATACCGTCCCTTTCCTCCTCGTATTCGACAATACCACCCATAATCTGTTACCCCGGGCCGCTTTTCGTGCGCATGCTTGTATGACTACCCTCATGGATCGCAACCTTTACTCTCAAATTCGCGATAGTTAGCTTACCTCATGGGTTTCTAGGCTGCCTATCGAAGTGGCGTCTAGAATTGCAGTGTAGCACAGGCTTTACGTGACGACTCTTGCCAGCATTGGCTCTTGCTGCTTTTCCACGGTCCAGTTTAATCGCACTACGCATCCTCATCGGAGACCTATTTTGCTCCGACCCCCGTATTCTAGCAGCCTCTCCTTATTAAAGTCTTGTGTGCACACGGCATTCTTCCATAACCGTCATGAGTGCCTTTTTGGTACTTAGGTAGCTCGTCATAATTTTCTGCATCATATTGAAGACAGGGGTGGTCGACAACTTTCTTGGATAATAACACTAGTTCATCGTACCAAAGGCTTGCTTGCCGACATAATGGAGTGCCTTAGCATTGCCGTCATCGGTGCCTATGGTGTGGGCAAAACTCACTTCATACGAACTGCCATGTCTCTCCCTCCTCCATCCAAACCGCAGGCACCCCCCGCAGATCCAAAAACAATGACAGCACGTATAGTTGTTGACAATGTACCCTACAGCGTTGCTTTATTTGAGCTGGACCTCCAGTACTTCGAATCAGAATACTTCGACGGCCAGCATAGACAGGTAAAATGGCCCAAACAAATGAATGGCACCATTTTACCTCAAGTCCATGGAGTCTTGTTTCTCTATGATGTGATGAACAGGGAGAGTATTAATTATCTACCCGAGACTCTCAGTAAGTCGTTGGCGTCATTCCCGCGCTGTGGTTTTGAAGCCTGCGCTATGTGTCCTGGTTACTGTTGGATAAAGCTGAACTAGAACCTTAGATGCTGTCGTAAATTCGTCGCTACCAGCAGTTCTTGTGGCTACTAAATGCGACAATCCGGAGCCTTCTAGACAAATCGACGCTGATGCTGTAGCTGCGGCTTGCAAACCCTGCCTTGCAAGCTTCAAAACATCGACCGATAAGCCAGAGACAGCACGGATGGCATTATCTACACTACTAAGGGCCATGATTTTAGGAACTCATGGTTAGTCGATTTTCATAGTCTCATATATTGTCAAATTTTGTTGGTCTAGATACTAAGTCGTCATACAGAAAACGAGAGCACAGA
This sequence comes from Xylaria bambusicola, assembly GCF_022495145.1. NCBI lineage: Eukaryota > Fungi > Ascomycota > Sordariomycetes > Xylariales > Xylariaceae > Xylaria > Xylaria bambusicola. The sequence continues at coordinate 323,463 of NW_025953566.1, forward strand.
AGCGACAGGTCTCAGACGGCGGGCGACTTCAGAAGTGACTCATCTCGATGCCCCAACGGAGTCGTTATCTCGTCCCATTAGTCAACATAGTAAGCATAGTCGGGCAAGCTCCGATATGTCGTTGCTGCGCGGTTATCTCAACGCTCAGGAGAACACCGACTACCGACATTCGAGAGTTCCCCGTGTGGATCTTCTGGGTGGACAAATATCCGATGAATATGAATCCGTACAAACTGTGCATAGTCAGCTTCGAAGCCCTGGCGTTCGTTTAGATCGAGCTCAGCATATCTTTGTGGAGATCGAAGACTCCGATGGAGAGTCTATGAGATACTCTGATGATATACCTCTGCTCCAGCGGACTGACGAAAATCTCTTTGATCGTTCCGCCAAGAAACCGGGGCTAACGTTCGATGAACTTGTTGATCGTTTGCTGGCACCAAAGCTATCCCGGGTAGACCATAACTTTGCAGGCGTCTTCTTGTGTCTGTATCGCAAGTTTGCCACACCTGGCGAGTTGTTTTCCGCCATACTAGCACGGCTAGACGCTATTAAAGATGATAAATCAATTCACTACCTCACCAAGACAACTACTCAGTTGCGAATTATTGAGGCCATTGCTAAATGGGTTGAAACTTATCCAAACGACTTTGCGCGATCTGTGATCAGAAGAAGATTAGATGAGTTCATCACACATTTGGCAGCTGAGCCAATATTCTCAGCTGCTGCCTTGCAAATGCGGAAGATCCTGGAGGAAAGCGTAACGGAGGACGATGACACAGGCTGGGTTAAATCTGAGGCCGAAGACAGTCAAGCGGATAAGAGTTCTTCGGAGAACGCGAGGCAAGGTAGCGATGTCCAGGACAGTCTGAGTTTGCTGAGTATCGGTAACCAGACTGACCGACACGCCTCTGCTGCCTCATTGGTTTCGAGTTCGGCAGGTGCTGCTACCACGAAAACTCATTCATTTCAATTCCACTCATATGAGGATTATGAGCGCGAGGCTGTCACCATGACGCCTACTTATACACTCCCTCTGACGAAATTTCGATATCACATCTTCCTGGATATGGTGAATGACGATATTGCAGATGAAATGACCAGGATTGACTGGGTGATGTTCTCGTCTATCCGTATACGTGATCTTGTGCGCCATGTCAGCTTATCGGCCGAGCAAAAGGAAAAATGCAAAGCGATGAGGAACGTAAATCGCATGATCTCGCATTTCAACCATGTTGCAACATGGGTGTCAAACATGGTCTTAATGCGGGACAAGGCTAAACACCGAGCGGTCATGCTCGAAAAGTTTATGCATATAGCATTGAGGCTGAGACAGCTGAACAACTACAACGGTTTAGCTGCTGTACTTGCCGGTATCAACGGAACCGCAGTCCTCCGACTCACTCAAACGCGAGCCCTGGTGCCGCCGGACGTGCAGAAACGGTTCGCCCGGCTTGTGCTGCTAATGGGTACTCAGAAAGGTTATTTCGCCTATCGGTTAGCTTGGGAGAATTCCCCCTTGCCACGTATTCCGTTTATTCCTTTACACCGCAAGGACCTTGTCTCTGCGGAAGAGGGCAGCATCACATTTATCGGACCGCAGGGCGACCGATTGAATTGGAAGAAGTTCGAGGTGCTTGGAGAGGTTATTTTGCCGATAATGAAGAGCCAGAGTACTCCCTACCCCAATTTGACGAAGCATGATGACGCTAGGGAGCTCATCTTAGATTGCTTGATAACCACAGATGAAGATGTAAGAGATAGAAACTGCCCGTTCCCCCTTGGCATTGGCGAGCCGTGAAACTAACTTGGGACAACAGGACATCTACCAACGAAGCACTCAAGTAGAGAGCTCATCGGGTCTTGCGGTGGACCCGTCCAAGAAAAAATTCCCGTGGTTTGCTAACAAGATCTCATAATAATTTGTCTCTTTGCAGGGATAGTACACCTACTTGTTTTTGGGACTTATGGCGTCAGGATATTGGGAAAGCGTGTTTGTGTCTAGGCGACATAGAATATCAGCGATACTTTGAGATGGGAAGTTCTGGGGCTACCTAGTTTACAACTATCTTCCGACCTAGGTGGAATTAGAATCTTCTTTGATATTGGAACTTGGCAGTAAATGTTCACACTTCAGCCTCTATGAAGTTAATAGCTACTAGATAGGTTGGGGAGAAGACGCCCCGTAATATATAGGTCCAGTCTACGTGTACACGCACAGCTTCAAAATCATCTACATACAGTATGGCGTGGACTGATACAAGGAGTCCCGTGGATCCTGGTCTGTTGTAGGTCGGACAGAGGAGGGCCTATGGCGGCATTCATCTAGCCCCCTTCTGCCCCCTGATACCTACTACTGTATGTATATCATAGATAATAGTAGCTCCTCTGTAGTTCGAGGTCTAGACCAGATCAGCAATTTCTAATTTGCTGACTATGGGGCTCACCGCGTCGCTAAGTTAAATAAAAGCGCAGACACAGCGGTGTCGCAATGCACGATAAGGAGGGGACAGAGAGGGGAGCTGTCCAGCAAAATCTAATTGTAATGACGTCATGGCGGGGCAGCAGGCAAGCATGGAGATAGTGCTCCCCTCATCCCCGTCTCAGCCGGTCCAGGGTGACAGAGCAGCTGCGTCGTCGTGGCAGCGAGGTGCATGTGATAGGACGAGGGAACTCTCACGTTGCAACGTCAATAACGTAGCCAACGCAATGCATTGCATATCACAGCATCGTCACCGCCGGACTACCTGAAGTAGATAGCGCCCGCCCGGAAAAGGCGTTGTGTGCCTGAGCCTGATTTGCACTAGGCCAGGTACGTAGACAGGCTTGTTCTACCTAGTCTAGACTGCTTCTCAAGAGCTGCCTTGTTCTCGTCACCACTTAGTTTCTACTATCAACCCTTGAGCGAGCTTTTCCTCCTCTTGTCCTCGACTCCCAGCCGTCTGGCTACCCATTAAGAATATTTGTGTCTTGTTGTGTGATCGGGCCATAAGCTGTAGGCTCCCGTTTCAGAATGGTTGTGGTCGACAATTACGAATACATCACTGAGGAGGAGAAGCGGCTTGGAGAGGACCGCGACCGCGTCAAGTACTGGAAGCAATGGGGGCCCTACGTTGCCGAGCGCCAGTGGGCAACAGGCAAGACACCACATTAGCACTCACAGCATCAATTGGCATGTTAACATATCATGGATAGTGCGAGAGGATTATAGCGCAGATGGCGATGCTTGGAGCCGTGAGTAGATGTTGTTTTGTCTTCGAATGAACTGACTTTTAACCGCCTGTAGACTTCACTCACGACCAGGCCAGGTCCCGAGCCTTTCGCTGGGGCGAGGATGGCATTGCCGGAGTGTCCGATACGCACGGCCTCCAGAACATCGCCTTTGCATTTTGGAATGAAGAAGAGTCAGTTTGATGATATCTTCCAGTCTGGTAGGGGCTACTGCTAACCTTGCCAGCCCCTTCCTCAAAGAGCGCCTGTTCGGTCTATCGAATCCTCAGGGAAACCATGGTGAGAGTATCAAAGAAGCCCATTTTCACTTGGACAATACTCCTGTAAGCTCGAAGCCTTTTCCAAAAATAAATACATGCAAGGTGCTAACGTCAAGCTGCGTAGACAGTATGAATACTTAGCCCCTTCCTTGACCCTCAAAACCAATGATAGCAGCAGACTTACGCCTGCCGTAGCATTCCTACATGAAGTATCTCTACAAATACCCCCAAAAGGCCTTTCCCTACGACGATCTCATCAAAGAAAATGCGCAACGGTCTCGAACGGAAAAGGAGTACCAAATTGTTGACACTGGAATTTTTGAAGAGGATAGGTACTGGGATATTGTGATTGAGACAGCGAAAGATGATAATGACCCACAAGAACTGCTATTCCGTTTGACCGCTTGGAACCGGGGCCCAGATCCTGCTCCTCTACATATTATTCCTCACGTCTGGTTTCGAAACACTTGGGCCTGGGGTCGTGAGCCTGAGGATAAAAAACCGTCTATCTCGGTGGCCGCGGAAAATCTGGTGCGCTCAAAACACCATAAATTGGGCGAGAGATATGTGCTGTTGTCGCCTTCTCCTGGCGTAGGACCAAGCGGCGAAGATGTGCAACCAGAGCTTCTCTTTACTGACAACGATACGAACGTTGAGCTTCTCTATGGACAAAAGAACACAACACCGTATGTTAAGGATGCATTTCACAGATATATTGTAAACGACGAGAAGGAAGCGGTGAATCCCGCTACCACAGGAACGAAGTGTGCTGCCTGGTTTGCCTTCAATGAGTCTGGTGGTGTTGCTCCCGGAGAATGCGCCGGTAAGTAGAACTCAAAACTGCTCAGTGTCTGGTTGGCTAACCCCCTGAATGAAGTCGTTCGTTTTAAGTTCTCTAAGAAAGGAGATACCTATCTCGACGAAGAGGAATTCGACGATATAGTCGAAAAAAGGAGGGACGAGGCCGATGACTTCTATTATCGAATAAGCCCCTTGCCGATGTCAGAGGACCTTCGAGCTGTTCAGCGCCAGGCTTTCTCAGGCATGATGTGGTGTAAACAATACTACCAGTTCATCTGGGATCAGTGGGCCACTGGTGATCCATCTCAGCCACCTCCTCCCCCCGAGAGAAAAGAAGTGCGAAATTCTCATTGGAAGCATCTGTATATTGACGATATCTTATCCATGCCTGACTCATGGGAATATCCGTTCTTCGCCGCGTGGGATTCTGCTTTTCATTGTATTCCTCTGGCAATGATTGACCCGGACTTTGCGAAGAAACAGATTGATCTCTTCACAAGAGAATGGTATTGTCACCCAAATGGTCAACTCCCAGCGTACGACACCCTGGTCTACCATACTGTTAGTACAAATTTGCTGACTCTGTCTTAGATACGAGTGGAACTTCGGCGACGTGAATCCTCCGGTTCATGCATGGGCGACATTCCGTGTGTTCAAGATCGAGAGAAAAATCTATGGCAGGCAAGATCTCGATTTCCTCGAAAGAGTCTTCCAGAAATTACTTCTAAACTTCACGTGGTGGGTTAATCGGAAGGACCAGGAGGGAAAAAACGTTTTCGAGGGTGGCTTTCTCGGGTTGGACAATATCGGGCTCTTCAACCGTTCCGAGCCTTTGCCTACAGGTGGTGTCCTTGAACAAGCAGACAGTACTGGGTGGATGGCGTTCTACTGCCTCTCTATGCTGAACATAGCCCTTGAGCTGGCCAAACATAGAAGGACATATGAGGACATCGCCTCGAAGTTCTTCGAGCATTTCATCTTGATCAGCGATGCCATGACTTTCAAATCCGGCAAGGATGAGAAGTCATTGTGGAATGAGGAGGATGGCTTTTACTACGATGCAATCTCTTGGGGCGGTCCATGGATTCAGCAACTACCTGTTCGATCACTCGTTGGGCTAATCCCCTTGTATGCCACTATGACTCTGGAGCCGGAGCTGATCAATAAGCTTCCTTCTTTCAAGAAGAGAGTAAACTGGTTCATGGAGAATAGATGCGACATGGCCGAGAGAAATATGGCAAGTATTCGAAAGAGGGGCAAGGGAGACCGTATTTTGCTGGCTATGGTCAGCAAAGACAGACTGGAGAAGATTCTGAAGCGTATGCTTGACGAAAACGAGTTCTTCAGTGAGCATGGTATCCGATCTCTATCTAGATATCATAAAGACCACCCCTACTCGATGGATGTCAACGGTCAGAAATTCACGGTGGGGTATGTACCAGGTGACTCCGACAGTGGTTTATTCGGAGGAAATAGCAACTGGAGGGGTCCAATTTGGCTTTGCGTCAATTTCCTGCTTGTGGAGGCACTTCAACGCTTCTACCTTTTCTACGGACCTGGGTTCAAGGTAGAATGTCCCACTGGGTCTGGTGACTATATGCATCTGGGGCATGTATCAGAAGAGATCCAGCACCGCTTGCAACATCTTTTTGCTCGTGGCGACGATGGCCGTCGCAGCATCAACGGTGGAAGTGACTTACTCGACTTCGATCCCCATTGGAAGGACAACGTCTGGTTCTATGAGTTCTTCGACGGCGACAGTGGCCGTGGCCTTGGGGCCTCCCATCAGTGTGGCTGGACTGGGCTGATTGCTCGAATGATTCATGACACAGGGTAAGTTTAATATGAGAAATACCATCAAGAGAGATCACTGACAAAGAATTAGAATGAGTTGCCGTCTACCTCAGACACCTCGCACGCCATCTGCAGCAATGGGACATTACTTTGATGATACTTGTAAGTAATTATGCAGGGCGGCTCTCATTTCGGCTATTCTCAAAGTTAGAAAAGTCATCTTTTCAAAGAGGGCTTTCTCTTTCGAAGGACTCACGCTTAGGTCCCATTCACATTTAAGTCGAGATTAATCGACTGACTTGAGTTTTACAGTGCATCGACACATCCATCTCATGAATTCAAAAGGGGAGAAACCACGCATTCGCCGGTCATCTACAGCTCGCTCCATCGGCGCTCGAAGTGACTTTGATACTTCAGTCAATGGTGAAGAATATGAGGCCCGTAGCGTGATAACTGATGATCCTGAGCGTCAAGCGCAGCGTGAAGAAGCGAACGCTCATTTGCACCAGTACATCTCTGGCCAGCTACAACGCGTGCTTGATGATGACAATGCTGGGGATGTGGATAGAGACGAGTATGAGGCACATCTATAGAAGAGGAGGCCCTTGCCATACTCTCGGATTCTAGGGAGAAGACATCTCCTACAGCTCAGCATTGGATACTAAATGGCAGAACAAAATATTGAAATAATGGACAAGAACAATAGAAAGTGTTTTGGTTTAGCACTTTTTAGAAGGTATTCTTAAAAGCAAGCAATATTAGTAGCTTTCTAGATTAGATAGCAATACACGATAGGTTGGTGAGCTCTATTCACGGATGTAGTCTGAAGAACTATTCGCATTTTCAAGCTTTAATTGATCGCTTCAAGGGTTTGGCGTACTTACCTATACGCTTATATCAGCATAACTGAGATGACAACTGTGAAATCGCTGCTCAGGCATGGAACTAGAGTTTTCTCTGTCTCTTTACATACTATGAAGGCTAGATATTGTATAGTCAGCTAACCATTAGGTCTCTATCCTGTAACATTTATCCTAGGTATGGAAACATGAACGCATGAGTCAAGTCCATGTAACCGTAATGGCTGTCAATCACTACACATATATGGCAAGATGGTGGTTCAGTGTACAGTAATTGTATTTCACAAAGGAAACGATGCTGCTAGATTTGGAGACGAATGCAACCTCTATTTAAACGCTCCTATACACACAACGGTTCTTCCTCCTCGCGCAAAGGAGGAGTTGCCGAATTTGGGAATGAATTTCCGTTCGCAACGTATTCCGCAGCTTCTACCCCCTTGCCTCGCCTGACTCGAAACCTAAGAGGAAATGATGGATAGGTGGTATTATTACAAAGTGTCGGTGAGGAGCTTGTTCATCTTGGCGATCTTGGATGACACGGACAGGTCGATTGTGCGGTCACCGATCTCAACGACGAGGCCACCAAGGATATCGGGGTTGACTTCATTTGTGACCTTCAACTTCTTGCCTTGGCCGACGTACTGGGATTTGGTGACGGCAGTCTCGAGACGGCTAAGAGTCCGGTTGTCCAAAGGCTTTGTGCATTGATTAGCTCAGCTCCTGATGAGAGTTGCTATGCGCGTGTAGTATAATGGGTAACTGTTTGATAATATGCATACCTGAGTGGATGTGACAACCATCTCGACCTCGCCGCGGGAAGCGCTGATCAGCTCGCCGAACTTATCACAGACATCTTTCAATAGAGCAAGACGGTTGTTCTCGGCAAGGGCGGCGAGGAAGTTCTTGACAGTGTCGTTGGCGGCACCACCGATGCTCTTCTGGAGCTCGGCGACGATGGCGCTCTTGTCGCCTTCGCTCAGCGTCGGTGTGGCTAGGACAGTAGCAAGCTTAGCATCCTTGGTGTATAGGTCGCTGAGGGCGTTCAAGGCCCTTGCTGTTGGGTCTAGGGACGAGGTCTTAACGGCGGCCGTGTACTAAATAGCTCATGCGTCAGTCCAACAGAGTTCGCTCCCCACCAAAGCTGACAACCATGCTCCAATTGACAAAGAGTATCCCGAAGACCCCATGTAATAATTGAGCCGCGACAATTGACGTCGATGGATGTATCGTACCAGAGCGGTGGCATAGGTGCCATCGAGACCGTAGACGGCGACGGGGGGCTTGACATCTTGAGTGGCAGCGGCAGCGGCGTAGGAGCGCACAGAGGACTGGGCAAATGTCCTCTGAGGAGCTACGGCTCGCAGAGATCGGAGGGCCTGTCGGGACAACATGGCAGAGGTGAGGAGACAGGTAGCAGGTGGAATTGCGGGCGGGTTAGATGTCGATTCTTCTCGGAGACTCGTTTCTCGCAAAAGGTTGCAAGAATCAACCGACAAGCCGGGTCCAATTGGAAAGTGTGGCTTGCGAGAGAGCATCAGCCACAAGTATGAATTTCCGTTGATGCGGGCCCTACATACTTAAGTAAGGCACAGAGAGGTACCTAAGTAAGTACATTCATACTAATGTAGATAATTACGTAGCGACACTAGGCTAAAATCGGCAACCGTACGTGACGCCACTGCGGATGTCTTTTTGGCCATTCCGATGCGCCTGACAGCTTGGATTTTCTCCATCTGTCTCTGCCCAACACAACTTCAAGTTGTTAACCCATCAACACCCAAGCTTTGAGGTTTCAAAACACAGACAGCATCGGGCTCGACGCGCGCGCGCCCTGCCTGTTGTTTATTCTTGTTCAATCTCAGCCCAAGGCTTGAGAGATACCAGCTTCCATCTCTGAAAAGTACATCTTTTCTCTGAGGATTCCGGCTGTCCTGATTTCTTGTACCTTTTCCGCCCCGCCGGTGCGCGACGACTGACCTCCTAGCCCTGCGCCCTGTGCCCAGCGTCCCTGCTGACGGCTCTGAACGCCATTTTTGGGAATTATTCTCTCAGATATCCGTTGGGAAACGTGTTCCTGTGACATCTTGTTTTCCTGCGTCTATTCCCGGCCAGCAAGGCAGCGAGTGTCTGCGGTATTTTGATCTCTGCCAGGGACATCTAGGACATAGCATCCATTGACCAAAGCACGCATTCATCTACATATGATGCCGTAGCGATCTGTCCAGTATAGCTGACATTTTCTTTTTTTGTTCTCGCTCGGTTTTTTATGCCTAGGTATTTTGCCTACAATCAGTCCATTTCTAGCATGGTAAGACTAGAACTACTCTCGTAATGACAAGAGAAAAAAAGAAGGCGCCGGCGCCGGCGCACGGTATTGCAGCCGCCGCCAGGCGTGCCAAGCTGGAGAGAGCTTTACAATTCGACGATAGCGTTTGGCGCAATTTGAACCCATTAAAGGCACCCCCCAAAATGAAGCATAAGTCCTACTTTGAAGCAGTCGAGAACGAAGACAAAAAGAAGAAACTCGAATTTGAGGTACCTAATTATTTATAATAGAGGAACATGTCCAAATCACGGAACACATTGCTTACCGGTAATAGATTACTACCAATCGAGAGCCACCCCCTGGCTTTGAATTCATTCCAACTGGCCACCCGGAGTTGTCACAAGAATGCAAGGAACAGTCGCGCAATAACGATGCCATGTTCTTCATAGTTTCTGTAAGTTTGATCTTCTACCATTCAACTCAACCTTGTAGCTAAGTACATTTGTCAGATCTCAAAAGACACACTAAAACTCGATCACCATATGAATCGATTAGGTTACCACTTCCGACATTCTATTGTTGAAGAAGCACGCAAGATTTTGAACCAGAGAGGCCATCATGAACAGGCCGCCTACGTACACGAGCCCGGAAAGCCTGAACCCATACCGAGTTCACAGCGGGAGATAGACCTTGAGGCTGATGCAGTACTCAGAGATCTTTTCCCCAGGATACCCCACACTGACCGACAACAGATCATTGATCACGCCTTTAAGAAAGTATGCATATAGTATCGGCTGTATATGAGTTATGCAAGACACTGACCCATCTTTTGAATATAGGACGGCAAGTTCAATGGTGAAATCAAAGTTGGTATGGCCAAGGATATAACATTGGCCCGTCGGGTCCAACTTGCGGCCCTTGCTCACATCAGACATACTCATACCCGCTACGATGATCTATTGAAAGAATCGGACTGGGCAAATGCCCGCAAAGCCGTAGAAAAGCCATGCTTGGATATCATCGTCAAGTGGCGAGGAGATGAAGAGACTGGCCGTGATCAGTTGGACGAGATTCTCCGGGAAGTAATTGAAATATCAGATACTGAAACCGATAGCGAGGATGAGAAGAGTAGTCCAGATAATACGCGCATTCAAGTTCCTCGGACAATGCGTACAGCAGTCATTCCAAGCAGGGCAGTATCGCGACTCTCCCGTCCCCTTAACGACCCCTCTGGCGTGAGCAGACAGACAAGTAGCCCTGTCCTTGCAAGTCCACGTACACCATCTGGAGTGCGTAAGCTTGCGAAGGCCGATAGGAGAACAGCCCGCAAGACTCAGCAACGATTCAAGCGATATGCTGCTGCTGCTGAAGCCCTCGCAAACTCTTCTGGCCAGAACGTTCATCCGGAGAGCCCTAGCACGCCTGGATTTGTAGCCACGCCCGTGGAGGTTGTTAGACGTCAAGGTTCAGCTCACCCAGTAAACACATACCATACAGTTCCAGGGGCAACCGTGCAGGAAGCGTATGTTACGAGGATCTCCAATGGACATGCAGATAGTCAGAGGATACCTATTTCTCAGTCTAGCGGCCTGAGTCAAGACAGAACAGTCATGATGCCTCACATCGCTTCGGATGCTCGTGTCCATGGTGGCACCGAGCAATTCATTCGCGTCCCTGACGATCAGCGGCCCAAAGTTGGGCCCTACTCTGCAAACTATAGTCAGGCTCCAGCACCTTCTTTGTCACCAATAAGGATGAGTTTAAAGGATATGCTGCTACCATCTATTGAACCTAGATCCCCGGATGTTGTACGCGCATCGCTGGACGCAACTCATAGGGTACCCAACGAGGCTCAGCGACCCACAGAAGTTCCACGTCGAGTAATTTCTCGTACCATTGTTGAGCCTGCTATGCCTCATCCTCGCCCTCGATCTCCAGGGGTCATGGCTAATGAGCACGAAGATGCTGCAAAGCGCCGTCGCGTTATAACTTATTTCCCCGAGGATTACCAAAAGTCTTCGGATTCCTTTTATGTGCGTGTAGCTCCTCGAAGCCAGCATGATGCTTCACGCTATTCTCGGCTTGAGTATCCTGCAGATCGACGGCCTGCGGCCCCGGGTGCCACAGAGCGTGTTTTGTACAAGGATATTCCGCGAGGACCACTCGCGCAGGATGTTAGGGTATTTCAATCGGAGGACGGCCATGGTAGATTGAGAGGCCACCCAACCCCAGTGACCAGGGATGAACTGCCCTTGATTGGCGCAACAGCCCCGGGTGGTATATATCAGAACAATATGAGGATGCCTGTTGGTCCGGAGTATGAAGCGCCTCTTAGGTCGAGGGCTAATCCCGTTGTTATCGATGGGGACGGTCGCTATGAGCCTCGCCGTGTTGTTGAGGTGCGGGGCTCGCCTGCCCATGATATCTATAGAACAACTTCTCCAAGAGGAAGTGCTGTTCATAGTCCTGGTGTTCAAGGAGATCCTCGCACCAAGGGTTCCCCAAGAGTGGTCTACCTCGATAACTCTACTAGCCGCATTGGAAGCAATTCAGGCAGTCGTCATCACATTGCTTCTCAAAATCAGCCTGGCTTACGCGCTTACGAAGGGCCTCGGCCCCTATCTCCCGGAGTGTCGCTACATCCTGTACATCAACCTCGTGCAGAACAGCCTCTACGATACGCTGTTCCTTTTGATAGGGAAGGTGCTCGGCCTATCGAACCAGAACGAAACGCATCAGCTTGGCCTGGTACTGCATCCGTAAGGATTCAAGCATCGTCACAAGAGACTCCAAGAATTGATAGGTAAGAAACAGCGCTTGCACGATAAAGCCTGACCATAATGTCCGGTGATGACGGGATTTGCTGACGATATATGCAGATTCACAGGGCTACAACAGCACCCAAGTGTGCTGCCGCAACAACCCAGGAGTGATGTTGTTTATCAAGGTCTCAGACCTGATGCTACTAGGCCGGCCGCTGTAGGATATGAGAGAGCGGCTCAACAACCGTTTCCAGTTCATCCGGCTCCAAGCAGCTACGTCGAAATTCGAGGTCCGTCGCCACACCGGCGTATACCCGATCATCGTGATATGATATATGTTGAGTAACTTGCATCTACCTACGACTGTACACCAGAAGGGAAGTGTATTTCCATATACGACTGTCTCCAACCAGAGCATTTAAATCATTGCACAAGGCGTTCTCGAGGCAAAAACCATAGAAGGGGTCTGGTGGTCATGACCCGGGGATCAATTGCATTGTTTGGAATCGATTGTTTTCTCAAGATACCCAATGTTTAGCATAACCGCATGTTCAATTGGACGGCACATCAATGCATGAACTGGTGTTGTAGGGTGTTTCAGGAAACAATCAGAAGAATCGCATTTTCACGAAGGGCCAGTTTGTCAGGGAGAAATATTGGCATGGTTGTTGTTTTCGATGCATTGGTCTTGTTTGTGCTGTATATACTAGCTACGAAAGTCGATTAGACTTACCCCAAGGCGATCCTACATAGGGTATCAATGTGTAGCGCATCACCCAAACATGATACAGCTTTTCAGAATCCCTATGTTGGTATTATGTGAAATAATAATGAATTAACGCTTTCATAGATCTATACAATAATCAAAACCAACTATCATGCAAGCGCCGCCTTTCCACTTTATATGTTACTCCCATCATGCTTCAAGATTACAAAAACAGACTAAATCTAAGTAGTGTTGTGTACTTTGTGTCCTGATGTGATATTATGTTATGATGCAAGCATCGCTTGTCTTTCGGGTTGCCTTTCCGGCTGTCTATCAGGAGGCTCCTGTTCGTCCACCTGTGTCTCGGGTACGATGGGCTTCGTGACGGGGACGGCGGGTAAGGGGCCGGGCCCGTTAACCTCACGCTCGAGGGCGGCGAGTTCGTCCTCGACTTCGTCTTCGTCTTGGTTCGTAATACGGCCGCCAAGCATGTCGCTGACTTCCTATATGATACGAAACATCACAAATGGTTAGCCTCTTTGACCTAGCCATCTTGCCTCCGCCTAACAGCTTATGTATATATATATATATATGTATACAGCGGGAATAGGTGGACAGCGAAACTTGCATTGCGCCCTCTTACCTTTTGGTATGCGATGGCCTCGGCCGTCTCACCCATCAGCTTCTCGACGTGCTCGATGCCGCCCATCTCGGCGTGGATCTCCTTGAGCACGCGCGTGCCCTGTTGTAGCCCGAAGACGACGTCCTTCTGTATCAGCGCGAACTCGACGTTGCGCGTCAGTTGCTCTAGCTGCGCCAGCTGCGCGTCCGTCTTGACGAGGAGCTGCTCTTGATACTTCTTCCGCCGCAGCGCCAGGAGCGCTCGCTTCTTGTCGCCTGCGGCGAGCATCTTCCGCGCCACGTCCGTCTCTTTATCGGTTAGCAGCACGATGCGGCGCTGGTATTGGTGGAGCTTATCGCGCTGGAGCTTTAGGTCGAGGATGGCTCTGGAGTTCGGAGATGGCGGGTTAGCATGGTATGGTTGGTGGTGGATTATTCAGGGGGAGGGGCTCGAGATGAGTACGCGAGATGAACTCGATGGGCTTACTTGTCTTGTGCCGTCACACGGCTGTTGCTATTCCCCATCTTGAGTTTATTTGTCCTTTTGGAATCCTATCTGTCTACGTTGGTTTATTTGCCTTGCGTCTTCGCTTCCTGTCTGTCACCTAGCCCTGGGATCCGTCGAGGATTCGGCCAGGCGCATCGTCTAGTGGCAACCCCTCCTTTATGCTCCTTCTACGCTCAGATTAATGGCTTGGGATAAGTTTTAGTTAAAATTTGAAAATACGAGTCTCGGTATTGGATAGATTTCTATAGGTGTGTGGGGGAAGTAGAACCACCTCGTTGTTGATGGTCTCGTGAGTCGCTCTGTATCGGCTTGTGGATGTCGTCGGTCGCTGTTCCATTGCAGCTGCATGGGGATGCGGGATCTACGTAAGGAGGTAGGCAGACTTGACCTTGACAGGCCTAGCTTTACTTTATGATAAGATAGCAGATGACGCAGCTGATTCCTCTTTTGTACATGTACCGTAAAGTACATCTCAACACAATTCTACAGTATAATACAGTTTCTATGCTAGAGGGCCCGTAGCTTTGTATAAAACACATATAAGTGCATTTCGAGTTTATCCATATTTATACGGCTGGCTGCTATTCAACTTGGTCTAATTGATTTATTGATATAAATACGTTTAACCCTACTGCAACTGTCAAATGTGGAATCCATTTATCCACTACATTGAGTGCATGGTCTGTACTAACCCAAATTGGGCTTAGGCTACTGCTTCCAGAGCCAAAAAAGTTGCGTCTCAACAGTAGATAGATATGAAGATTTATAAGACGACAATTGCATATGAGCAAAAAAAGATATACAAAACGATCTCGTCGCAGGCCAAGGCAAAGTAGAAGAGTATAAAACTTTTGTCGCGGTTCTAATGCGGATCACTCTTTTTCATCCCTCTGTAAAATTATAACACCTCTGCCATGCCTCCCCGGATGTTGCAGGGTCTGGACCGAGACGTTTACCAGATCATCCGCAAATTCGAGGATCAGCACGTCGATGAAAAAAAGCCTCCGAAATTCACTGTTTCAGGCGTATACGACTCTATTAAACATTCGAATTCAAGCCTGGCTCGCCAGAAAAAGCGTCCACTTGAGGACTCGATAGAAAGGGTTCTTCGTCTTCGGCGAGAAGAAAGGCAAGAAGACGACGAAGAGGCTGAGATTGAGGAAGCAGCAGCATCAAAATCACCCAAGCCGAAGGTATGAGAAGTTGAAATAACAAATGGCATCATATATAGCCATCAAATTGCCCTTTTCGCAATGTACTCGCAAAATATAGAATTTATAAGCGATTGAACGTCTCACTAACTGCAAGCGAAGGAAAGGGACTACTACTTGTTGAACAAACAAATCACAAAGTCCTGGAATATCCCCAAAGCACAATCCTCTGAGATGACCACTCCAGAACCACAAGCCAGCTTAGAGGCAAAGAGGCAACCTAATGGAGAGCCCAGGACTAAGAAACGCAGAGCCGAGCGTAAGGAGAAGGATGACCGCACTCCTCCGACAGATATTACTCTAAGAGACCTTGGGGGTATGGAAGCTGCTATAGAAGTTCTTGTCACATCAATCACTTTTCCAATGAGATACCCCCAATCATATCAGCGAGGCTCTGTAAAGCCCGCTCGCGGCGTGCTGATACACGGCCCCCCCGGCTGCGGAAAGACCATGTTGGCGAAAGCATATGCTGCAGAATTAGGAATAGCTTTCATCTCCGTGTCTGCTCCGTCTCTCGTGGCTGGCATGTCTGGAGAGTCAGAGAAGAAAATCCGAGAACTCTACGATGAGGCCAGAAACCTTGCCCCGTGCTTGGTGTTCATCGACGAAATAGATGCCATAATGGGCAAGCGAGAAAATGCACAACGAGAGATGGAGAAGCGGATAGTCGCCCAAATGCTGACCTGCATGGATGACTGCGATCCGCAGAAAATGGACGGCAAGATGGTCGTCACGCTTGCCGCCACAAATCGACCAGACAGTATAGATCCGGCACTACGAAGAGCTGGCAGATTCGACCAAGAAATTGCCCTTGGAATCCCCAACGAGGTAGCCCGTGAATCTATACTGCGCAAGATGCTAGGCAGGACACGAGTTGCCGATGACGTTGACTGCAAAGTCTTGGCCAAGAGGACGCCAGGTTTTGTTGGAGCAGATTTGGAGAGCCTGATCTCAGTGGCTTCGAACGACCTGGTCAAAGAAATAGTGTCTAAAATTGCGCAGGAATCTTCATCCTCTACCATGGATGTAGACTCCGATACACAAGACATCCCTATCATCAAGTTACATGATGCAATCAACGCTGAAACCCGTCCGCCTATGCCTGACGAAAGCTTTGTACTCACCATGCATCATTTTCTCGAGGCTCTCACACGTGTACAGCCTTCGTCGAAGCGCGAAGGCTTCTCGACGATCCCTGATACCACGTGGGCTCATATTGGCGCTCTCGACAATGTACGGAAGCGCTTGATGCTCGCTATCGTGGAGCGCATCCATCAGCCCAAGATGTTCAAGTCTGTCGGTCTCGGCGGTCCTTCAGGCGTACTTCTCTGGGGACCCCCGGGCTGCGGCAAGACTTTACTAGCCAAGGCTGTAGCCAACGAGTCCAAAGCGAATTTCATCTCCGTTAAGGGTCCAGAGCTACTCAACAAGTACGTTGGTGAATCAGAACGCTCCGTGCGTCAAGTCTTCAGTCGTGCTCGTGCCTCCGCCCCCTGTATCGTATTCTTCGATGAGTTAGACGCCCTGGTGCCGCGCCGGGACTCGAGCGGTACCGACTCGAGTGCAAGAGTGGTAAACCAGCTCCTAACAGAGCTCGACGGAAAGGACAGCCGCTCAGGAGTGTATGTCATAGGCGCCACCAACCGGCCAGACATGATCGATCCCGCCATCCTGCGACCTGGTCGGCTCGGCACCAATATCTTCATCGGCCTGCCCGACGCAGACGGACGTGTGGAGATTCTGAAATCCCTCATTCGTCGCGTGATGCCCTCGTACAAAGATTTCGATGTGCTGGAGACCGTGGCTCGGGACAGGCGGTGCGACGGGTTCAGCGGCGCTGATATTGAGAATCTACACAACGCTGCGGCCGAGGCTGCTATAACAAGAACAAGTTCCGAAGGAGGCGGAGAAGAGACGGAGATTAGCATATTATTGGCGGACTGGGAGATAGCTCTCAATGAGACGAAACCAAGCGTGTCAGATAGCCACTCGAAGAAGTTTAGAGAGTTGAAAGAAATCGGATGGGAATAAGTATCACTTATGTCCCCATAATCCAATGAATATACACCCATTTTCATGATGTAATAATCCTCTATTATTCTATTGTATAATTGTGATGTCCCCTTTTATCGCATGGTTTTGTGTCCGCTCATAGAAGGTTCTACCCCTGATTTCCGGAGCGACATACCTTTGTATATCGCGGTTATATTACATTTCATACCCGAGGACTCTTTGCTCAACTTGCAGCTTGAATGATTGGCGGTTAGCGATATATTAACCAGGGGTGACTCTGTCTTGCATCATTCACCCTGTATCTGCCTCGCCAGTCAATGATATCGCCAGTTATCTACGTCCTTTGCCTTGGGCAGCTTCTACCTTGGCCCCTATATGTCCAGTTATCTGCTCTTCTTCGTGTCTTATTGGCCACCATGTCCTGCGAAGACTCCCTTGAAAAGGAGTATCATCTGTGTCAACAAGTCTTCGTTGAGAATATACTACATCCCATGTTAAAATATCAAACAGTAGTTCCTAGAAGCCTATTCCAGCACTGGGGACATAATAAGGCTTCTCTTGCTAATTGTCGCACGAAAAAGGACATATCGAGTAGATTAATACCGTAATACACATTCGGGCTGTTTTCAAAGGCGCTAGTTTCAATTGAAGGGCCACCTACATATCCACCACGACAATACTCTATACATACATAAAGTATGCTACGCACATCCCAGAACGTTCTGACTGAAAGGCTGAGTCATGATAAATGCACCTGTATACCTATTTTGCAAGGTTCCATCGCAGAAATGAAATACCTTACTAAGAGGGTTAAGGGAAATCCGTTGGTCCGGTTGAAAGTGTATGCACTAGATAGCATTCTCCGGCCGATAATTGCCTGAGCCGCGCTAAAGGGATTTTACATGCGCCACAGGCGTAGGGCAGATAGGATTATATAGATTTCGAACGCCAAAGTGAATCGTTTGCCCGAGTTCGGCCACGACTTCCCAGGAAGCCAGTTTGTTTCAACGGACACGTAACCAATCTGGTGCGTTGCCATTATTGAACAACTCACGTAGGAACTTTACTCAGTTATTGGGGACAGAATTCAAAGCTGTTATTGATACACACAAAAGGGGTCCATCTATATGTACCATGAGCGGTTTAACTCTAAAAACCGACCCAACCCCATGCCTTCTCTAAATGAGCGAGCAAGCGAACACGCGCTATCAACCAGGATTGGGTGACTCTATTTGCTCGCTTTCCCGCTTTTATGGAAAAGTTACTTCGTCATTAATAAAGAGGAGATGGATATATGCTCGCACCACAGCCAATGGCGCTGCCACGGTCTAATCTATAAAATACACTCGTTGGCCCATCCGTCTATGCAAATGCTTTATCGTTACACGTCCGACTTGTTGTCGCGGTATTAGTTTATGCGGTCTCCTTCTTGAGGTAGCTGTAAAGAGCGATGTCAATTAGCAATTGCGTTGATCAGGAAATGCTGGGTCGAGGTCGGGTATCAGCTTACGTGATGAGGTCGTTGCGGTCCTTGTCCTTCTTGAGACCACCGAAAGCCATCTTGGTGCCGGGAATGTATTTCTTGGGGTTCTCGAGGTAGGTGAACTAAGATGGCGGTTAGTGATTTTGAAATTACCGCTTGAGCGGCCGATAGGGGATATATGTAGCAACATACAAGGGTCTCCTCGTCCCATGTGATACCCTTCTGCTTGTTGGCATCGGTGTAGGAGAAGCCCTCGACGGAGCCGGTCTTACGGCCGAAAAGACCGTGCAGGGCAGGGCCGACCTTGTTGCCCTCACCCTCCTTCAGTGTGTGGCACTGAGCGCAACGGGTGGTGAAGAGCTTCTCGCCCTTCTTGAGATCACCTAGAATCCGTCATGTTAGCGTATTATCCTCTCATACTACAGGCACGCGCGAAGCCAGATTCCATGTATATTGCAAAGGGTATCAATGTCTGCGCTCGCAGAAAGCCTCCCTGTTTTCCCTGCCAGATGCGACAGGCTCAACCCAGGATGTAGGTATGGAAGGAGGCGATTGAGGAAAATAGCGCAAGCTTGTGTGGCGATCTGTCCACAGTCGCAAGCAAAAGGGCAACGTCTAGGGGCCGAACAGACAGGGTGACTGTTGAAGGGGGACTCGCGACGGTCGGCATAGAGTTGAATGAGGTGCTTGTCACTCAATGGCTTCGCAGAACGAACATGTGTTGACAAGGCGGGCAAATTTTAGAAAATGGCGGATCATCTGATCAGCGGTCGAGAGAGTAGAAGAAACCTACCTTGAGAGAAACCCATCTTGACGGTTGTGTGTGTTTTGCGGGAGGAGCAAAAGGAGATTGATTAGGGATTAAATGGACGACGTTGTCGTGTGTCTAGCGAGCAGGGAAATACTGGTAGCAGGTTGTTGTCAGGAGGAGGGAAGAAAAAAGTTGAAGCAATCAAGATTTAATAGAGCATACTTGCGGCATGGTGACCTTGCATGCACACTAAAATCCATGCTGGGCAAGGCCCTCGGGCCACTAGAATGGAGCCCTGCCCCCTGGCCCCGGCCAATCAGCGGCCTGCTGAAATAATACAGCTCCGGGGAAATTCGGCTTCACGGAGGTACGTCCTTCTTCCCTTAGTGTGCTGGAGAGAATTTTTCGCGGACCGCGTGCCCCCAATGCCCAATGCCAATAGATAACGGATAATGAGCGACTGATGACGTTCTCAACGGCGAACCGAGATCCATCCTACTCGCGATTTGGCTAACCATATACGGTTATTCCAAGATATCACCAAAGCTGCCCCTGACTTACTTACAATTAGGTATTGACGTGCATGTTTGGGAGTTTCCAGTGGTAGCTTTTAGATAGTGCTTCTGTACCTATTGTTTCTAAGAGTTGATGTAATAACTTAATGTGCGCCCCGAGGGCAACATCAAAACTCGTCAAATGATACATAATTTCCATCTACCTACCTATGTATGCTCTTAGGAGTTGCTCATGTTATACAGTATCAAGCGATGTATAGACCACAGGCCGCAGAGAAGACTTAGAGAAGATCTCGGATGTTGCCTCGAAAGGCGACTCTCATGGTGAGTCTGACTCCGTTGCTTTGATACTTTCTCATCAGTGTTTGCTCGAGATTGATGGCAAGTGTGAGTGAGCTGTTGCAGAGGTTACCATAGCGAACTTATTAAGGGTATATCTTGTGCACACAAATGTTGAACTCATAGTGTGGTTGCAAACGTAAGAGAGTACTACGAGCCGTGGCCTAGGCATCCATAAGGCGCCATGTCAATCTGACAGTAACTCTAATTCGAGAGCTTGTTCTTTAAGTAAGAGGACATCAGCTCAACTCAATTCACGGCTTTTGACAGGCAACTTCATCCCACATTTGCAAGATACTCACATGTGTTGCGTAGACAACATGTGTGCAACCAATGTTACATGCGTTTTATGCAGAGGTGCAATCAATGATCCAGAGTCATACGATGGACACCGCGGATGAATCAATTTTACGCCGGTGAGTTACAAAGAACAGCTATCTAAAACATCTATCTCTTACACCTCGATTACAGTTTATGCACTCGGAGAGACGTCTTCCCTGGTTGCCAGATGCAGACCAGATCCGGCCTTTACGGATGACACTGTTTAGTTTTCTTACGAGCAATCATCCACAATATGTTATCGACGTTCAAATCTGGGCCAATGAATACGGATTTATTTTGTCCTTAAGAATAGGTCTCGATTAGTCTTTGCATGGGCAAACTCACGTATGCCTCAGGGCAAAAGAAAGTGACTTAAAACTGATACAACTTAATGAGAAGTTAGGGGAGTACGGTTTCACAACGAGCTCTGCTGACGGTGAAAAGATAATTGGCTTGGATGTAAACTACTCTAACATTAGCGAGTTACTAGGTTTCGAGGTATACTCCTACCACAGCTCGTCTGACGATCTTGATACGTAGACTGACTCTAAGAAATATCCCAGGTCCATACCAGTTTTCACCGGACTGCTCAACTTCCTGGCTCATACAGGCACCATCCACCCTGAAGAATTGACAACCGTACGTCTCTGTCGAGACAGCGTTTGAGATGTCTTGGTTTTGCAGTAAATGTTCCGTGTTAAGACGCGATACTGTAGGGCCCTATCTGTAGGTAGTATGTAGTTAACATATCGTGACTTGCTAACTCATATGAGCATAACCTAAGGAGGGCAGGGAACAAGGATTTCCCTACGATAATTTCGAGTCTTTTTGCTCTTGCTATAGTATATCCTTTCTGGAGTCATATGGCATTCGGGAAATTTACCTACCTATCTAGGGTACCCTTATTGAGAGGCATCCTCGTGTTGTACTAGTACAGGTACTTACATACCGTAGACTGTTGTAAATCACGGGTGCCGCTTAGGTAAGACGCCACCGACTTCCTAGGAAGTCGTATGGTACCTAGTCCATCTACACAAGCAGATGTAGACACGTTAACGCATCTCCCACTTGACCTGGCCACCCAATTGAGCTGGCCACCCCCCTAACCTATATAAAAATCCAATGTTTCAATTTGTAATAACTTGACCAATATTGGGCCCACAATAAATTAATTAATACTATTAGATCCGTTATTTAATAAGGAATCCAGCGGTATTTTTTACTATTTTTTACAAAATTTATTAAGCGAGATATTAAGCAATACGCTAAAAGAGCGCTAGGTAAGGATTATTTTAGCGCTTACTTTAGCGTATTGCTTAATAACTCTACGAATATAGGTTGTATAAATTAATGAAGGGTACCGTTAAATAGCTCCTTTTATTACGAATCTAATGGTATATTTTATTATTCTATACGACTAATATTCGTAAAGTTATTAAATTATCACGTGATTAGCGCACCGACGTTTTTTGTATGGGCTAGGGGGGTGGCCAGGTCAATTGGGTGGCCAGGTCAAGTGGGAGATGCGTTACATCATATTCTCAAATGCTCATCGCCTCAACTTCTTTTCATAACATGTCATCCAAAAGCATAAGAGCATATTTCCAAGCTCTCCATGAGTGAAGTCCCGAAGCTACGTCAATTTATTTGGAAGAGAGCGAGCAACGGAAGTTGCCGAAAGGACACTCCTTTATTCGATTCCAAATACCACTATGTATATTGGTCAGTAAGAGTCGTAACTACTCAAAACCAAGCTTCATTGCGTGCGTAGAAAAGAATAGTCCCCGTATATAAACTTTTATTTTTATTTTCTTTTAGACTGGGTAATTAAATGTCTTATAT
Organism: Xylaria bambusicola; assembly: GCF_022495145.1. NCBI lineage: Eukaryota > Fungi > Ascomycota > Sordariomycetes > Xylariales > Xylariaceae > Xylaria > Xylaria bambusicola. The sequence goes on from NW_025953566.1 coordinate 345,744, forward strand.
AACGTTGGCGATCTGGGATCATTTTCGATGTACGCTTCTAGTATTGGTACAAGAACTGTACGCTAAAGTACCTACTACTAGCGCCTAACACAGGCACTCGTTCAAGTATCTCCCCTGGTACCCGTTAGGACCCCACTTCCATCACTAACCTCACCTTGCTGTGGTACAAAAAATATATCCACAGTACGGGCTCATCAGAAATGATCTGCTGCACGCAGGCATCATGAATTGATCAGGCTTCTTTGGCACTCTATTGTAAAGCCGCCGCCTTGATACCAGCCGTGACAATAGCTGTGGGCGCAGCTGCAACTCCGCAAATACTCCCCGAGCTGGGTATCATCACTTTTCTGTTACACCATCATGGCTTCACGGACAACTTATATACCTCGATTCCTCCTCCCCCAGTACAGTCCTATGTGGCGGACTGCCACTCGATCGGCCGCACTTGCGCGGGCTCTTAATGTTGAGGTTGGTCAAGTTATGGTTCGTTATGCCTCCAACACGGCAGCGAGGCGGCCCGCCGTCGCAAAGGACGCCCTGGCAAAAGTCGCAACCCAAAGAGCTGCATCGACTAAAGCAGGCGCCGCGACGAAAGCAGCAAAAGCTTCCGCGCCCACGAAGGCGCCCTCAAAGCATGCCGCAAAGACATCCGCGTCAAGTTCTCGGCAGCCTGTAGATCCTAAAACAGCCCCTGCGCCTACGTCCACTACTCCAGCACCTTCAACTGAAAAACCTAGAGTTCAGGCTGCTGCGCCGAAGACTGCCGCTGCTCCTCCAAAAGCCGACCCCTCGAAACCTATTGTACTGGAGAAGCCAGAACGCTTCAACCCGCCGTCGCATGGCTCCCGACTCCCTCGATCAACGCCGAGGCACTATGGCGGCTCCATGACGGCGGAGGAAGTCAAGCTACAGAGCCGGAGGACATATCCCGGCCTGCCGCCCCCGCCAAACACCTGGTCGCATTGGTTCATTAACAACCGGGGAATACACATTTTCATCACACTCGTAAGTATCATACCACGCCCTTCGCTCTCAATTGTAGAGTCAAAGACATCACTAACCAGCATACTCTCCAACAGGGCACCTTGACCTCCCTAGCTCTGTTCACCTTCGCGCAAAACTTCAAGGCCAAGTCGCCCTTCGCGGATCTGGTCCCGCCGATATCCGAGTTCCCCCGGCATCCGTTCCAGTACATCGGTGTCTGCCTTGACGTGCTGCGCATGCATGAGGAGCACGAGTCGGCGCAGACGGCCGAGAAGCGTCGTCGCAAGGTCGATGACATCGCCAAACGTGAAGAGTACCGCAAGGCCCACGGCCTCGAGCCTGTGCGCTCTGGTTTTCTCGGGGCTAAGGCCGCGGAACCCGCTCCTTCGTCTGCGGTTGAGACAGTGGATGACGCTTCGCCAGTCATTGTGGTTGAGACGTTGGCTGCGGAGCCAAATGCGACTGCTGAATCCACATCCGAGGGAAAGAGGAAAAAGTTTTTGGGTATTTTCTAATACCCTGCTAAGAGAACGTTTGTGCATGCAAATCCTAGCGTGATAACTGCGGGAGTATAAGGCTTTTTGATCAGGGCAACACTCCCTGCTCTTGTATAGTATACGTGCAAATATGATATAATGTACATATCTAACAAGAACTGCACGCATGTGCATTACTTTATTCTATTTATATTTTACTTCGTAGACGTTGATTCGTGGTATCATGACAGCACCGTAGACAGACGAGCGCAACAATGCTATGCTATGCTACTTCAACACCGTCCAAACCCTCCAAAACTTCATCCGCAACACCTCCTTTTTCCAATATTTTCTCCACCATGGTGCTTATGATACCAATCTTCGACCCGCCTCTCGGCGCCTTCCACACACCTTCCACATCGCCCGTCTCGGCAGCCCGCAGCCCCATCTCCTTCGCGGCATTACCATTGCCTCCTTGACCCCACGCCGCGGCATTGACAGCGTTTGGGACGCCTGGGGCCGTCAGTCGCGAGGGTGGATCGATGGTGCGCACGGATAACAGACGTAGAACCCGTGCGCCAGTTTTCGTGTCTGCGTCTATATCCATATCCATTGCTGTCTTTGCGTCGTCCTCTATCCCCTCTCCCACTGAGACCGCGAGTGCACAATCGGCTACTGCTAATTCCTCTTTCGCAGGATCGAAGATAACGTTATCCCCTACGGCCATGACGAGGAGGGTTATGGGGGGCCGCGAGGTAGTCGATGCTGTTGAGGGAGAGGAGGAGCCGGCGCGAGGGTATATGAATTGCGATGCGGCCCAGTCGTCGTCGAACATGGGGTCCTCGTCACCTTCCGACTTTAACCGCGGGAGACGTGTGGCGAGGAGGGCGAGATGTGTTGTTAAGGATAGGAGGGGGAGAGGGTATGAGAGGGGCGGGGAGATGAGTATGATCTGTGCAGAGCCAATTGTCAGCCTATATATTCTTTATTCCTATGATTTCCCACGGATTGATGTGTTCAAATGAAGATTGAGCTTGAATAGAACTCACGTCTAAATATAACTTCCAGTGAAACCGGCGATTGATCCATAACTTTTTGGTTAGCTCGCCGTCGGCTAGTAACGCCTCGCTCAACATAGTCGCAAGAAACACCGTGCCACTATCATCGTCGCGATACCCGGGGATCTCAACGGTCAACTCAAGCCAGTCATTCTCGCCGCGCCGCTCGGCCAACGATGCTGTCTCTGCTTCTCCATCTTCGGCCTCGCCATCATCTTCTGTTGTTGATAAAGTCGTAGATTGGTTCCCCTTGTTTTTCCCTTGCTTCCGCCTCCGCGATCGCGAGGAGTTGTCCTCGCCAGATATGCTCATGCCCACAGTTTTCTCGACTTCGGCCTTCACGCCCACAACGGCCTCGGTTCCGTCCGCGAAACATATCCGCGCGCTGCCATTGGTGCCTGGGAGGATGCCCGTCTCAGCCGTCAGCGGCCGAAATTGCGTCGCTGTACGTCCATCAGGACGTAGCGGTGGCGTGAGGCTCAGAGTACTGTGAAGGTAGGCGAGCTCGGCAGGCGAGAGCAGGAGGTGTTGCGACGTTGTCGCCATTGGTGGGGGGTAGCGAGAGATGAGGTACTCAGCTATTTGTATAGGCCTGTGAGCTGAGAATTAACGCAAGCCAGAACTCGAGACCTTCTAGAATCCTAGTCTTCCCTCTCTTATTACTTCTCTATTGGGCTGCTAGTTGTGACGATAGTAGATCCTAACGTTTTTCTGCTTCATCTAGTACCCTCGTCATGTAGGTACATGGCTGTACACGTGGGGTTACAAGGAGACTTTTTTGAGCTGAGCTTTATCGACGCGATTGATTGGCTAAAAATTGGGTGTGGCTGAAGCTTGGTTGGTGGGGCAGATCTCTTTGAGGCTGAGATTATGATTGGGAGACTTTACAGGGAGACTTTACGTAGTACGTGTATGCTATTGCACCTAGGGATGGGTTACTTCGAGTAAACACTGAACAACAGTATCTGCTCATTTAGTATCATTTCCTACCTCGAATCTAACTACCTCGATAACACCTTCCAGGCAGACCTTAAAAGCGAGCGTAAGTTTATGTTCATAGTGGACATTATTGGTATTGCTGTAGGCTCGAAGCCATTCGCAAGCGAGCCTACTTAGAGCCACCACCAGATGCTGCTACCCAAAAAACCATCAACTGCCACAGGCAAGACTCAATTCATGGAGGACCTGCGATATCACGTTCGATATAGCAGTCTCTATGCTCTTCTCATATGTTCTACTGTAGCTGTCACTAGAAGGGCCCTTACGATCCTATGAATAGCTTACCAAGATTCTAATACTCCTAATACTGAGCCGGGTCAAAGTTCGACCACGTAAGAAGAAGTCTCCGAGGCACCCAAGAGCTGGTTTGGAGCATGACTTAGATAATCCATTATACAAAGGACGGGACACACCAACTGGGCCGGGACACCCAAATTACTTTTAATTGTCTATTTTTAAAACTCTACCCCCCAAGTTTGGGTTATGTGGCCTTTCGATGCAATTGGTTCATCATCCCCGGAAACATTCTGCGGTGGAATCTGGACACCGACTTACGCACCACAGTTCACAAGAAGTCGCCGAGCATCAAAGTAATCTATAAGCTAAGTAGTCAGAACATAGCGTCTTAACTATTGTTTGTCAATTAGTAGCCAGCTATGTTAGGTTCTAGAGTTATGGCTAAGGGTGAAAATGGCCCCGACCCATTTATCTGTGTCCCTTTTAAGATTGGTGTTTATTAAGCAAGTTCATGAAGCTATCACGGACAAAGAACTCGGACGACCTGAATAGCGTATCCAACGTTCGAAAAATCTTGCATAAGAACTGAGACATAGAATCATCGCAAAGCTTCAAAAATGCCTCGCGCCCTTTGTTCTAAAGCTCGACGTCGCAAACTGTATCCAGACACCTCTTGCAAACTTCGAATTGTATATTTTTAGTTACCTGTATAAGTCACCCGAGTGCGACAACACGACGATGAACAAGCTCACGGCAAACCTCCGCCAAATATATATGAAATGGGTCCCGATAGCTCTTCCGCCAGCGGATACTTTCAGGGGGCAGGCCGCCCTCGTGACTGGTGGAACGAGTGGTCTCGGACTTGCAGCCGCCGTGCATCTTGTGAATTTAGGCGCTTCTGAGGTTATCATAACGAGTCGCAATCCCACGCGCTCGGGGAAAGCTCTCGAGACGCTGGAGAAGGAAACTAGCGGTCGTAGCAAGGGCGTGGTCCGCGTTGTTGAGCTTGATATGAATCGTTACGATTCCGTGGTCGGGTTAGTCGAAGAGGTGAAGAAGGTTCGGGCTGGGAAAGGAGGCGTTGACTTGGTCATATTGAATGCTGGTGTCATCGGCACCGAATTCACTGTGGTTGACGAAGGATGGTAAGTGCGGCGCTGGACCCCTTTTCTCTCTCATTTTGGATTCGCTCCACCCCCATTCGCTGTACCAGATGAAGGCCGAGTTAAGCGACACAAGCAGAAGCAAAGGAAAGGGAGAACGAATGGCCAACAAAAAAATCGATACAGAAGGCTTACAATATTACAATTGCCAATAGGGACCAGAATATACAAGTCAATGTCCTCAGCACCACTCTTCTCGCCTTGCTTCTCCTCCCCTGGATGAAGTCCGAGCGCGCGAACAGATCTTCGCCCGCACATCTCTCAATCGTCGGCTCTAGTTCTCACACAGGCGTCGACACCGAGGCATTGAAGAGTTACATCGCCGAGGACGGCGGCGTACTGGCACACTACCGCGACCCGAAGAACTTCCCGGGTCCGAGTGTCTTGTACGCCGTCACGAAGATGATGGTGCACTATGTAGCTGACGAACTCGCGAAGTTGGCTAAAGGGAAGGATGGCCGGTACGTGCTAGTCTTGGTCCTCACACTCATTCAGTTACTTTACCTATTCACCTTTTTAATAACCAAAAATGACAAGGAAGAAAACTCACGCTAGACACCTTAGTCCCGAAGTCATCGTCAACACTAGTTGTCCCGGCGTAGTGAAAACGAATCTCGCACGGCATTACGAGGGACAGGGTCGCGCTATGGCACTCGGCGTGGCATTATTTCAAGCGACTCTGGCGAAGACAGCTGAAAGCGGTGCCCGGACACTGATCGCAGCTGGGCTAACGAAAGAAGAAGAAAATGTACGCATACATATCTCCACTTCCGTCCTCCCCGTCCCTCATCTCATGTTCTACGCATCCTCTCACACGTGATGTCATAAGCCTTGCTTGTGCTTTCGCAACGATTAGACATTTGCGGCTTTGGGACCCTTTCATATCATCATTCGCATAGGTAGATAATCCAGGTGCTAATCAATGCCACAGGGGAAATTCATCCGGTTCTATGGGTCCGAAGCGGAATATGAGAAGTGAGTCTCGCCTGTCTACCTCCATTACCCCTAATAACACCTCATAATCACCCCTTTCACTCAAGCTATTCTACTCTATCCTCATATCTCTCAATGCCATCAATCTCCTAACCTACTCCTCTTTACCCAATACTTTTATCGCGTAGTTACGATCACACAGCTGACAGATGTTGCTGGGATTATTATAGACAAAGAGAAAGAATGTTTACCAGCTCCAGCGGTCAAAGAATCCAAGCATCCGTGTGGTCTGAAATAACAAACGAGCTCTTCACGAAAGTTCCTGCTGCCCGCGCCACTTCAGGGGCGTCGTAATAGAGGTGGAATATCGTTAGGATAGCAATATTGGAAATTTCTCTTACTGTGTCTTTCTCTTAGCATACCAAATGTCTTATAGGTACCGACTCCTGATTTCTCGTACTAAGCTTAGTCATTTCTTTGATCAGATGCAATTGTGGGATTCTATCGCGAAAGCAAACCTTTATTGGCATTTGGGCTGTTTCTATATGGCTACGACAATCTGTGATGCTAATTATCATGGATTGGCTGCAAGCTCACTAACCCGCCTAGCAACGCTCGAGTACAAGAACAGAAGGTAGCAAAAGTCAAGCATCAGACAGTTGGTGAATTTTGACTAGGTACGCCTAATGTCTAAGCAGAGCTGTGGCATTAGGTCAAGACCAACAGCAGCCGCCATTTGCGCCAGTTGGCCTCTTGGCCCGGGCCCATCCCTGATATCTTCGTCTTCGTTCTGCCATTGGAATACATCAACGGCAGGTAAGATGCCGCCCCTGAGTCGTACCGGAATATTATCATAGTCATATGATAATACACTATCAATGGGTGGGAGACCAGGCATGTTACTGCTGAGGAGTGATATGTACATTTTGTGGTCACCATCATCGCTATCTTCATCATCTTGTTGATCTTCGATGTTCACAGTGTCATCCACTTGCTTCTGCTCCGAATTAGCTGCTTGTTCCATGTTAGCACCCGAAAAATCGAGATACCCATGGTTGTCAAATTTGGCCAGTACTTCGCTGGATACTTCTACCCACTGCATGATATCTGGGTTCAAAATCTGTTGGGGTGAATAATCCATCTTGTATCGCATTTTTGGACAGGTGTGTATGTAAAACCCCGGGTACCACCAGCGATAGCCGCCTTCTAAAGCGACAGCAATTTCTCGCAAGGCGCCCAATTTGCCAGGACTCCAATTGTGTATGGATTCGTGATACAAAAAATAGACGGCGCTAACCGCGTGTGGAAGAAGGTCGAGAACCCCTATTGCCACTAGCTGCCCGTCAAGTCGGTAGCACTGATGATAGGAACCAAGGCGCTTCTCTTGTCCGTCGGGCATAGTGACAGTCTCCCGCCTGAGCGGTGAGTTGCACAGGAATTTTGAAAATCCTGAGCGAGATATCTCATCCTTAGGTTCTCTATGGACAGTCTGCTGATAGTTTTCATAAACGATGTACTTTTCCTCGGTAAAGTCATCCAGTTCCAGAGTGACCTCGAAGGAATGAGCAGGCTCAGGAGGCTGCTTGAGTGATTGGCTCTCGCTCTCATGAATCCTCTCACTAAGGTGAAATTCAGTGTCCCGCTTTCGTGCCTGCTCACGCGACTTAGGGTGCCGACGAGCAGCCTCTTTAGCGTAGGCGTCGCCAACGACGAACTTATTGAAGCGATTGATGGCTTGTCGTTGATCCTTGGTTGGTTTGAAACGAGTAGAGTCTATGCGAAGACTGTAGTGAGGACAGCAAGCGTCCCGTTGGTTTGGCCGGTATAAAAGGGTCCCGGATCGTCGCCAACTTCGATCAATCAAAGCCTGATAACATGCTGTATTCATAGACACCGATCTTGTATAATAGGATCGTCCTGAATTAGTTGGTCACGTCAGACATGTTCACATTATAAACTGCCGAGCTGGCTAGATGGTGAGATCAAGCGAGACACTATTGCTACATTGTATGATGATGCTTGTACAGGATCAGAGATGGTTTTCTTTCGCATCATTTGAGCAATCTAACGAGCATGAGCGCTCGCTGCAAGCCGTGATGCGTCGAAGCACCATAGCACCGCGACAGCGGCCCGAAGACTATACAGAAAATGGAATCATGTGAACACGCAACGCGTCCGTGACTGACCGTTCCCACTGCGACGGCAGTATCCGCATGTTGAGGAGGACATGTAACCTGCAATATAACTTTCGTCAGAATCATGATTTGCTCAAGGAAGCCCACGGACGTAGGATATACTATCCCATTGGGGGAGCTGAGAGATGGCCTTGGCAAATCTACGCCTCCACTTGCACGGGACAGTCGATCAATCGATGCACCGCCCAGACACATCGTTCCACCTACTCTATTGCCACCATGAGGCTAGAGAACTGGGAAGGAGACGACGAGAGGCATGGTATCATGGTGCGACACGAAGTGCAGAACAGAGCAGGGCATTGAAAAGCAAATGGCAATGATGATAATGATGATGCAGGGGTTATAGAAAGCCTCTGACTTGGTGACCAAACAAGTCAAAAAGAGGACACCGTACACAGGCTACCTAGTTGAAGAACGGCTCAAGGTTGTGCGTGAAGCTGACGAACCAATACAGAAAGCACGGTGCTGGTTGGTTGTTTGTGGCGGTCGACAGGACCTCAGACGAGAGATTTCCCCATAGATCCACATGCAGAACAACGGACCAACAGTAGCGAGGCAGTAACGCACGAGTCTAAATCATTGGATGACGGATGGCGTAGTGAACTGGGGGCGGAAACGGCTTAGACATTCGGGGATAGTGCTGAGGGTATCACCGACTAGGCGAACGGGAGGCTGCTTTCTGGGATTGAGGAGGAGCAACTGGCTTACCCATAGGCGTTATGTACGAGAATACATCTTGAGATGCATCTTCAGGGATGGCTTGCATATTATGACACTCACGAGAGTCCCGGGACCAGACCGAGCCAGACGCGAACAAGGTGCACTCTTGTCGGAAGCGGTAGAAAGACTGGCAGTGTGCGGTGGTAGCGAAGGTGGGAGAGGTGGGAGTAGTATGCTAGGAGTCGTTTGCTCAGGGGCAGACGCGGGGATGCCTTATCGCGTGGGTTGGGATTTCAGGCGACTACTACTGGATGGACATCAAGTCAGATGCTGCAATGATTCTAATAACCGAACCGAAAAGAGGAGGGAGGCTGATGTCCGGCCAGTCCCGGTTTATGACCCTGGCGAGAGCGAAATACCGGATTCGGCAACCCTTCTCTCTGGGAGAGCTGGTACGAGATATCTTAGGTATATGAAGGCTTGAAGCTTTACGCGGCCGGTTCGGGAGGCATACGTATTATGGTGTTATTGTGTCATACAAACGGCGATTTTCACCCTGGTCCCGCCCGGCAGTGCGAAAAGGCAGACAGACGATGTTGACAGGCGCTTACCTACCTACTACGTCCATAGTAGTGTACAGAGGGCCAGCGGAGAGGAGGGCTGAGGGCTGAGGGCTAGGCTAAGGAGAGGTGAGGAAGGGGACAGAAGGAGAGGACTTGGATATGGGGGTGGGTACTTTTCTTGGACTGAGAGACTTGTCGGTAGTTCTCTCCTCGTGGACGACAAAGTCCACGATGGGAGGTATGTAGATATGTTGGGCAGAAGAGGTAGGTGGTAAGGCAGTGAGCGAGTGATGATGTGATGGGCGATGGGTTTCAGACAGACTGCGAAGTAGGTAGGTATGTACAACGAATGCGCTAGTTGTACATGTACATGGCCACCCACGTGCAGTGTCAGCTGCATGTATGTACACTAAGGCACTGCTGTACTTGGCTACACAGGCGTTCCTAACACTCGAGGTCCTGTTACGGGCGACTGCTGGGCACTCTTCTCCATCATGTACGGTACATGTAGGTAGGTAGATGGACATACAGCGCCTATCTGCATGTGGAGGACATCTAAAGTGTCTAAAGTGGCATTTTAGAAAATGTAGATACTAGTAGGTTGAGTCTTCTGCCGGTTACGAAAGCAGATGCTTTGGTTGAGGCTAAACCACATAGGTACTTACGGAATACTATGTAAGTAGATATTTCAAACTATTACAGAACATACCAGTACATACCTAGGTAGTATATGCTCGAGCTATCTGTTTTCCAGGGGGAAAGACAAGTATCACGAACAAAGTACAACATGCAGATATATTCCCTATTTATGTACTTAATTAGGTAGGGCCAAGGATAATGCTGAAGTGGTAAATTTTTGTTGCCACTTCGAGTCGCCATCGTCAGCCACGGCCACGGCCACGGCCTCAACCTACTATATGCAGGATTGGAAAGACCGAGTTGACCGGCGACCCCCCACGATCCCACGGCACAGACCGGTAGGTATTCATATACAAACTTGGTGAACCAATGTGCTTTCTTAACACGACCAACAAGGAAGATTGTCTACTGGACTCGTAACCCTAGTCACATACACACACCCCTTCAGCTACCTACATAGTAAACCGGGTGTAAGGAGAAACACGATTCTGCTCTGGATGGGCCATCGAGGCCATGCAATGATCGGTCCATTTAGCATACTTAGGCCCGTAGGGTTAGACTTGGGTTGCGTCTTCCCCCTCCAGGGAATCTGCACCTAATGAACCTAACAAAGTGCTGATTGGGCTGTTATGCAACCGATCTTTGACCGTGGACTAAGGTAGTTACTAAGGGAGTGACGTGCATTCAGTCCATGTCCCGTGTTAACTACATTGGTGTAGGCACATCTGCACTACAAAATATCGTAAGTAAGCAGGTATTCATGCTGGTTTAAATGTACCTATGTATTAAGCAGGCAACCATGCCACCGCTATTTTATTTTGGCTAGATGTCATGGCAGTCAGTTCACGGACTTTACCCAAGTAACATTGAGTTTACTGTCGTTGAGGATGCTTGCCCCGCCTGCAGGTCACTAACCTAAGTCTTTTTAAAACGCGTAGAGCATGCATATAAAATCTATACCAAGGTCAGAGCCGCCGTCACTTCCTCCCCCAGGTTTAGAGAAAACTACATAAAGTATTACAAGTATTTATTTACTATGATACGTTGCAGGTACTTGTCATAACCCAGCTATGTACCTACGTAGGTACTTACGTGTGGTGCCATGACAGTGCCTGGGCATACTTGTTTAGTGCTGTTTAGTGGGTAATAATACACTGATATGCCTACCTTCCTAGGTAGGTAGTTTCTACTGGTTATGCTAGCCCTAATCAAGTACTAATAACCGTCTGAGTGGCTAACAATACAGTAACTTTCTTCACTGACAGTGCTACTGAGGGGCTTGATCAACGCTTGGGTGATATTTTTCTTCTTCCTGTCGAGCCCTGTCTCTTATGGCCGTTTTTCTTGGGGGCTCTTGTTCTCTATCCCACCGTGGCTTTTTTTTTTTTTTTTTTTTTCATCACGCTAGGAATTATGACAACACGGCCGAGCTTCGCAACGATTTTTCAATGCCCTGGACAAGTTCTAGTCTTTCTTACCTGGCATGCAGTTGGACGGTTCTGCCACACTTTATAATACCATGTATCCTCTAATGACTTGACCCCTGAATCATGGCATAGTTGTTTAGCGGCGCTGGGCCTGGTCTGGCTTGCTAATATAACAAAAAAAATGATAAAAGCAAATCTATCCTCGGCCAGTTCATCCAACCTGTAGGTTAGATCAGTGAGCCCTGTTGCTGTACAGTAGCCTTTCACTCTAAGCTGTCTCCATCTTTCTCTCGGAATCTCTATCCATGCTTTCCAGCTCTGCTACAGACTAGGGCCGGTCTCTGGATCTATCTCATCTAAGCACAAGCGTCTCAACCTGTCCACTATCTTGATGAGATTCTTTCGAACCGTCAGACCTTCTTCTGCCCATTGAACTTACGCAGACACACACACACAAGACTCAAGGGTTAGTAAAGCTGCCCATTAACAGGTACGTCACCTCACCTCAAGCTGTCCTATCACCAGTCGTTCCCCTACTTGGACCTTGTTCGTTTTGATTCACCGACATATGCCACCACTGGACTTGGCTTGAGTCTTTGTCAGTCCCGTGGTCCTTGTGTCCATTGCATGAAATCTGCCTTGCCTGCTTGCTGCAAGTGTTGTCCAAGCAGTGAGCAAGCAGCCTGGCTAGTCTGGAGGTCAAATGCTCATCACCCGCTCTCTCTTTCTCTCTCCCCGTCCCGCCTGTCCAACTCTGCGGCTCCGTGGCGAGACCAGTCAGACCAGTCAACACAAAGGATTGGACTAGGTATCTACCACCATCCAAGCACCCAGCTTGTGCTATGCCGGGTTGGTACAAGGGTCATTGCTAGGTAATCCCGTTGCCGTTACTGCGCAGATGTATTATAAAGATCAATCGTGGATTTCCTTATTCGTGACCCCTCATTGTGCCTCTTATTGTTCTATCCATCCAATTTGTGATGATGGCACGGATCATTGCAATACCCATTCACAAATCCACACCATTGGTCTCTCCTCCAGCATACCATTGTTTGATTTGACCCTGGACTAATTACATTGTCTACCTACTTACCTCTCCCACAATTTTTTTTTAATTTTTTTTAATCTTAGCGCTGGCATGATTCTCGCTTCTCTGGGACCAGAAAAGTATTTTTTTTTAACTGTTCTCCCCAATAGTGTAGTGTCCCGTGGCTCCCGCACGCCCCAGCTACCGAAACCCTCGACAAATCAGTTCAGCCTGCAACAAAGTGGACTACCAAGCCAACCAAATCCATCCCTCGTGCATGCGATACTCGGCTACGCCCCGTGATCTCAAGGAGCAGCTTGCAGGACTTGCGGAACATTCTATTATGGGTCTTGAGGTTTATATGTGCCTTTAAGAACGTCGGCCTTCATTATTTTTCTGCCTCCAGTCGCCTACACCGGTGCCTCAGTGCCGCCTTTTCGTCGCGAGCTCTAAACCCTCCAAGCCACCACCCCCTGGCGCAAGCGCTTCACCATCGACGTCCACTACTTACCCCTACAACATAATTCTTCTTGCCGCTATTCAACCATGCTGCTGAATAGGATACCGTGAAGTCATCTTCTTTCAAGCTGACTCTGGTCGGAGCTATTCTTATCTCCACCACCGCATTCCTTACCACCATCTACATTTCCCCCAGGCAAGCCACTTTTCGACATTTCTCGCGGGTAGCTAGCTATTATTCGAAGATGGCGTCCTCTTCCAATAATCGTTCCATGGAGTCTCGTACGGGAAGAAGTATGCAACGTAAGTGTATATCCTGAGCAGTCACTCAAGCCCATTCGGATGTTGTTACGCCTAAAATGTAGTGTTATGTAGAAGTCTCGCCTACATTGTAGACGAACTAATAATTGGCTTGGCAGGCTATAGCTCCAACGGCGAACGACTAGTTGCTGGAGTGGTACCCCTCACCGAAGATAGAATGTATGTCCTTCTGATTCAATCAACACGGAGGAAAGGCTGGGTCTTGCCCAAAGGAGGATGGGAGTCAGATGAGGAATGTGAGCAAGCCGCTGAACGGGAGGCGTGGGAAGAAGCCGGCATTTCCATCCGGGTCGACTACGATCTTGGGAACATCGTGGACTCGCGACCACCTAAAAAGCTATCGAAGGAGGCGCCCAAATCTCTGTACCGTTTCTATGAAGCCACAGTGCTACGGGAAGAAGCCGACTGGCCCGAAAGGCACAAGCGGGAACGCCAATGGTTCACCTACTCACAAGCCAAAGAGGCCCTTTCGAGTCGTCCGGAGCTTTTACAGGCCCTTGAGGCATCTACTATTCACCGGATGTAGGAACAGCAGAATTCTGTTTAGATGGCGATGCATTGGGAGCGGCGTCTGGCATACAGGGCGATGAACGCATTCCTGCCTGGTCTCATGACTCATTCCGATGACTCAATACGGACGAATTGCATAGATTTGGGTTACGGAGTTCTCGGTGATCATCAACGAACTACACTATTGGCAACTGGCGGTATCTAAACAAGTATACCTGTCTGCCTTTAGATGGGTCAAAAGTACAGGTTGAGCCAGCTTCAAAGCTGGGCAATAGTCAGTTGGGCGGGTGTATTTGATTTCGATTTATTTTTCCCTTCGTCTGCAACTTGCATCTTTGCAAAGCATCGGCAGAAGAAAACTTGCATATAACTCGGGCGTTGTTGGCAAATCATCTTAGAAGCCAAAAGGCTGGTGAGTCTTAAGAAAGCTCCTGGACACTAATCAAGACATACGGAAAGACCAGAGAAGGCAAGATACATTTCTCAGTCATCAAACTGGTTACTACCAACACCATACCACGTGTAGAGATGCCCAAAATTGCGCAAGCAATCGATCGTGAGCAGCAGTCGGGCAAAAATAGATGAGGCTCACGGCAAGTCTTTGAGAGATCTCCCTTACTAGGGATGAAACGTAGACATCACAAAGCAAAACAAGGTCTCAACACATTGGGCAAATGTCTTGTCCCCTTGAATACCGTAGTGATGTGATGAACAACTCCTTCTAATGCTCTTCTATGTCAGACAAACAGGGGCTATTTCATGGCATCAAAATGGGACACTTGCAGATCAGCCCAGCCACATGTGACTCTTAGGCGCCGGGCTTAGTAACTTATAATTGCCCACGAGGCTTCTCCGTGGCACCTCGTGAGTAATCTAACATGAACAGCTCCTGCTAGCATTCCTTCTAACATGCTACCAAGCATGGCTATCATACCTATCAGTCTGTCGGTGTATGTACAACCTGCAGAGACGTCAAGGTTCATCATGGCGGCTGTCTGCTCATGACTCTACCCACTCTGAAGTGTACGTCATTCTGAACTAATATACAGAAAAGCATAATGTATTTTTTTCTCCCACTTACAGCACCTACCTATCTATGTCCTGTGCGCGGGGGACTCGTATTCATGTTGTCTTACGTGCATGGATGGGTGTTATATATACCATGCTCAATGCACAAAGATCCCGATCTGATTCACTACCACCATCATGTTCTACTATTAGCGGCGTGGGATGTGCATGTTAGTTATGGAAATGATTTGTTGCCTCCCTGTCTGTTCTATTTTGAACAATGAGTGCGGATGTGGGTGGGTGGTCACACGCTCCTGTTTTTCCCAACGGCCGATTCATCTATTTCGTAAGACAGAAACTAGAAAAAAAAGCAAAGGAAGCAAGGGGCATGGTCAGGATCGCAATCAACTGGTAGATTTGTAGCTAGCTCATCACGGTACTTCAATGTCTCACTGTGCTATGTACTGGGTACCTACTCAGGTTGGTTGACGAGACTATGGTATCCAAGGGGGCCTGGTGTCAGTGAGCTTTTGTGCTGTTTGTGAGTTTCCAACTCCTTTATCACCAGCTTTTCTGGGTATGGGAAGTTAGCTGGGAACCAGTACCATGATAACAAAGATCAGATAACTAGAGATAGAATAAATAGTTACTAGCAAAAATGAAGCTTGACAAGCATCAATCAGGTAACCTAGTAGAAAACAACATTTTAGAGCTAATCTTCAGAACGTTTTCATATTCTTTCTACGTTCATTAAATAGTGCTATATGAAATTCCGTGGTGGTATATCCAAATACGCCTTACACCAAATCAATTCCTCCCTTGCCTAGCCATGAAACAAAATTATACCCTTTTAATACCATCCACATTATCAAACCTCATCTAACTCCCTCTATCTACCCGAGTCTAGCAGCGCGGCCGTCGAGATTAGGTCTACCACGATTCATCATACTTTCTCTCTGTGACTCGTTACGTGTCCGAGGGAATGTCGCAAAAGTGCCGCCAGCGTTTTTAGGCTGCCCAAGAGAGGCTCGTGTATATGAGTTGTCGCGGCCACTGCTGGCTTGCCCTTGTACGTCGGTAGGCGTTGGCTCAGCCGATTCCATGTCACTGCTATCTCGAAACCTGAAGCGATTTCGATTCGCTTTGGTTGAGATCGTCGGCGGACGCCAACCGGGTGTCTCCGTGTCTAAAATACGCGTTGAGCGAGAACTTACCCGCCCTCCAGAGGGAGGCCCTTTGTCATCCGGCGGTTGACTTATGGAAGTGCTGGTTTGTGGTTGCCCCCGTGGTGACGATTGACTTGAAGCAGGGATAGCAGGAATCTCGGGGGTTCGATCTGGTGTGTTCAGTATAGGTGGGGGAGGCATGGGCTCTGCTGCACTTTGCTGAATACCCGTAGACGATTCTGCCTTGCTCTTTTCGCTATTAACCCGAATAAGACGGACGGTAGTTGCATTATTGACGCCATTGCCTTTCTGTAGTCGAAAAGCTTGTGGCTGTACTTCTTCTGCCTTCTCTGCGCGTCGCCCACTGACCCTATTCTCTGCTTGATCGCTATAATCACTGACCGCAGAGCCAATATTACCCCATTCTTCACGTTGAGCTTTCTTGGACTGGATCTGAGGACTGAAGCTTGGCAGCCTGAATTCTTTCGCTGGGGATTTGAAGGACCCGCCAAAACGTGGGAAATGCGGGTTTAAGGAACCTCGAACTGCGATAGGTTTCACATATTTCTCCTCTTTGACCCCTTGGACCTCTTTCGAGCGAGACGATCTTCTCCTCTGCCTATATCGCAACCAGAAGCAGGAACAAGCTGTGCTCAAGATGGCGGTGCCAATAATCGCCACTACGATAATAATAGCAAGATTCGTAGTGGATACTGAAATTGGTTGCGGTTGGTTCATTTGAGGGTTTGTACTATCCTACATGCCATTAAAGATCAGTATGCATCTTCAAAAGGTACGTGTAAATTAACATACCGTCACACCAGTTGCGCCCTCTTGAGCTGCTTGAATCTGACTCGCTGCAAATTGGCTAGCGGCTACTCTTGCAGAGCTTATAGCCACGCTGGCACTGCTCTCTGCACTGGCTTGGTTGGCTGATATACGGCTACTCATGCTAGCTAACGACTGTGATATCTGATCGCTAGCACGCGCGTTAGCCGAAGACACAGCACTTGACGCCGACGACCGCGTTTGAGACAGCTCCCGGTTAGCTTGGTCAGCTGCCTGGTTTGCTGACTGTGTGGCTTGATCTGCAGACTGTCGTACAGATTGAGCAGATTGTGATATCAAACTCAACATTGAGGAAGCGCTCGATGAGACGGATGATATAGCTTGGGTAGCAGATTGTGAGAGCGATTGTAGTTGAGATGAAAGTGCTTGTATCTGGCCATCATCCTGCCGCTTCCGTAACAATGGTGTTGCTGTTGGTCTAGGCAATCGCAATGCCAAAGATTTCCCTGCTGCCGGCTCACTCTTTCGGCCAGCTACTCCCGCTGAGAGCCTTTCGGCCCCGATTTGCTCCTCGATAACTCCAGGGGTCACCGCCTCATGTAACACGACTTTCCTGGACATCGAGTCCTGCCCGACGGTGGTAGAAGCAACAACACTTCTTAGCTCCTCGCCCTGGCTGTAAGTTAAAGCCTCCCTAGTGGCCGCCACCATCAAAATTGAGTAACCCAGGAGCCAGCTCAGCTGCATCGCTCATATATCCATAGCCTGTGTCGATAAGTTCTAATTGACGTCCAGGCGCTAGTTTGTAAGATAGAAAAAGGAATGGAAGTACAAGATGGTGTGAGTAAGGGTGACGTGAAGAGCGATGTATAAGTCATATGATAGTGATTAGTATAGACATGGTTGTTGACCCCCATCACCATTCTCATTACCTTAGACAGCAGGTATCAGCGTGTCTAGGCAGGGGATAATGCATCTATGTTTGACAAGCAGTACAGCAGGTTTCGAGGCCCTAAAATGGACGGTTCCTAGCAGATGGCCTAGTAGCCAGGAACCTGGAGAGCTGCAACACACGGCCGATAACAGAGCAGATCAATCTGGCCAATGGGTCCAGGTTGGCCATCCGATTTTGTTATTTGACCTGGTATTTCATGAGGCGGGGAGGTGTGTGATCTTCGACCGGAAACGCTGTAGCGAAATGCAACCAGGATGCGAATGGAGAGGCAACGTGAGCCAAGAAGGTGGGGATGAGCCGCATCGGAGGCGCCAGATCGGATCGGAAAGGATGCCGATTTTTCGCGAGATATATACCTAGTTCTTAGTTGGGGAGAATAACAGTACCGAGCCACAGATTTGCTGTGATTCATGCCACTTGTTGTAAGAAGAAGGGAAATCAGAGGCATCGTAGTCTGCTCCTGTCTATAGTTTGGTTTTCGTTTCTGGATCTCCTGATCAGCATGACAAGAATAGTCTTGTAAGAGGGCTTCGGATTAGGCAGAATACAGATCACCACGACGTTTGTTTAAAAGGTCAAAACATTTGGAGCGAAGGTAAACTTCTACGGAGCAGAAGGAATCTATGAGGACATTTACAGCACGCTGGATACTTGAATTGCCATTTTTGGAATGATCTCAGCTCTGAAGACATATTACGGAAGTGTGTCTCGGAAGCTATTTTAAAAGGTAAAGTTAAATCTAAATTAACCTTATTATAATAACCATATTATAGCTTAATATAATAAATCCTAACTATTATTACTTTTATAGCTAATACTAGTCGATTTTTTAAACTAGCTACGATAGCTTAGATATTCTTTATTGAAGCTTTAAGTATTATATTTCCCGCTATTTCCATAGGCGTAAAGGTATAACAGCGTTTCAACTACTCTTTCCACCCTATTTAGCATTATTATTAAACCTATACTTCCTTTTTAATTATAATAATATAGGCATAATAGGTATAATAATAAGGCGTTAAGGTATCTTTCCGCCTTCTTTACTTTTATTATTATTATTATTATTATTATTATTATTAAAAAAGAAGTTAATATTAAGAAATATATACTATTTAATTAATTTAATGATAAATAAAAATAAGGATAATTAAAAACTTACATTTAAATATTATTTTATAAGGTCCTTTATTGTTTTAATATAAAGTAATATATAATATTTTATAATATAAGTTTTAAATAAATTATTTAAAGTTATTACTTTAAATATATACTTTAACATTTTTTAAATATTATTATCTTTATTTAAATATTAGTTAAATATAATTAAAGCTAAAAATATAGTTATATTAATTTATTACCCCTTATAAGCTTTAATTATATTTTAAATTCTATTATATTAAGTATATTAAAAATAAATAAAACCTTTTTAATATTTAAGCTAATAAAAACTTTAAATTTAAATATAATATAGGTATTAAAAAATATATTAAATAGGTATAGGAATATTTTTAATAAAAAAAAAGGTTTAATAATAAAAGAGATTTAATAATAAAAGGTTTTTAAATAAATAAAATTAATTACTACTTTATTACCTTAAGTAATGTTTACCTTAAGTATTATTTGCTTTAAGTATTATTTACTTAAACTATTAATGTTAAATAATTTATTTTAATTTATAACTTATAAAATATTATATATATATATAGCTATAAAAATATAAAACATTTATTTAAAATCTATTAATAAAGCATTAAACCTATTATAACTATAGCTATATATTATTATTATTACTTTTACCTATATATAATCCTTTATAGATAGGTATATAATAAAACGATACTTTAAAAAAGTATATTATAAAGCAAAAAAGGCTACTTCCTATTTATTTTAAAGGTTATTAAAGGGGTAACAATATTAAAGGTAAACTTAAATTAAATATCTATAAACCTAATATTTATAAACCTAATATTTATAAATTTAATATTTATAACTATAATACCTTATAATAAAGATAATATAAATGGAAAGTTAAATGTTATTATTATAAATAAGGATAATATATTAAACTTTTTATTAATAAATTAAGTTATAAAAATCTTATATATATTAAAATAGCTTAATAAAATTATAGTAAGCATCTTTTAAAAAGCTATACTATATTAAAATATAGTTAAGAAGTTTTAAATTTAACTATTTTATATTTAAAACCTTATCTTTAATAAAAAGTTATAAAAGGGGAAGTATAAAACCTTTTTATTTTAATTAAAAGAATTATATAATAATATTTATAAAAATATTATAAAGGAAGGTTAAAGGTTAAAAAATAAAAGGGTTAAAGCTATAAATAAGCTTATAATATTAAGTAAAACTAAGCTTAAATTTTAATATATAATTTAATATAAATTATATAACTTTTTTTAAGCTATATATTAATAAATAAATAATTATAATATTAATTACCTATTTATAATAGTATTAGTTAATATTTAAACCTATTATTATATTATACCTAGGAATATAAGGAAGAGGGGTATTTAATAAATGCCCTATATTTAAACGAGCAATATTTTTAAATTAAATATTATTATATATTATATATTAATATTATAAAAAATAAAAGTTATAAGGGTATAGTTAAGGTTATATAATTTTTTAATTAATAAAGGCTTAATAGTTATTCTTATTAATAACCTTAACTTTAATTAGGCAATTAGGTTATTTAAAGCTAATAAGCGGGCTACTGAATAACTATTTCCCTTTGTTAAAGTTGCTCCCCTTATTTCTAATATAAGTAAGAATAATATAAAATATATAAAGAAACCGGTTTTTATAAAGCTGTAAACCTTTACCTTTATTATAAAGTACTTTTATTTTATAATTATTAATATAAACCTTATTAAATAATTAAACGGGCTTAATTAAAAGTTAAATTATATAGATATTAATCCTTTAATAGCTAGTATATCAATAGTAAGGGGTTTTTTTTATATGCAATATTATTAGCTATAGCTTATAATTAACTTTAGTATAAATTGCTTAAAGTAAAAAATTAACTATAAAAGCTTAATTAAGGAGTTTATTAAATATATATATTGCTTAAAGGAATAGGTTATTAAACGGTTAAAGATAAAGGATAAGTTTTTACGGATAAAAAAGGGGTTAACGTTTTCCTAAGATAACATAAAGGGCATTAAAGTCCCTAAGGATACGTTTAGGAAATATGTACTTTTAAATTAGCCTATTCCAACTATTAAAAAAATGTATATTATAAAATGGGCAAGGTATTAAAAATTAACGGTTAATAATAATATTATTAATAAGTATTAATAATATAAATAATATAATTAATACTTTATAAATAAACAATTAAAATAGTTTAATTTATTATTTATTACCTTTATAATGCTAATAAATATATATAAAAAGGTTTTAATTATTTAAAGGTAATAAAATATTTAACTTTAAAGAAATACTTTTAATGTTATATAATAATATTATAACTGTTAAGCTAATAATAGGAATAATATTAATAATAGCTAACTTAATTTATTATCTATTACTTCTATAGCGTTAATAAATATATATAAAGAGGTTTTAATTATTTAAAGGTAATAAGACGTTTAGCCTTAAGGAAATGCTTTTAATGCTATATAGTAATATTATAGCTATTAGGTTAATAATAGGAATAGTATTAAAAGAGGTAATATAATAAAATAGTTATTATATTAAAAATTTAACATTAATAAAAAATTTCTTAAAAATTAATAAAAGTTATATATATATATAGCCTTTAATACGCTAATTTTAAAAATGTAGGTTTTATAATATTAATTATATTAAGAATAATATTATTAATAAATAAGGTAGGTAATTATAGAATTATAATTATAATTAAATAAAAAATAAATAATTTAAATAAAAATTTAACTTATATATTAAATCTTTTAAAAACTTATAAAAGTTATATATATATAAAGCTTTTAATAAATTAATTTTAAAAATTTAAGTTTTATAATATTAATTATATTATATATAGTATTATTAATAAATAAAATGGGTTAGTTATAGGATTATAATTATAATTAAATAAGGAATTAATAATTTAAGCAAAATATAATATATATAATAAATCTTTTAAAAGTTAATAAAAGTTATATATATATATAACCTTTAATATATTAATTTTAAAAATTTAAGTTTTATAATATTAATTATATTATATATAATATTATTAATTAATTAAGTATAAGGTTAATAAAATATATAGGAAAGTAATGGTGGAAGTAATAATAGGGATAATAATAGGAATAGTTATACCTAAGCTTAAAGGAAGCTATATAAATAACTTTATAGCTTAAAAGTTAATTTAATAAATAATTAAAAGTTTAAAAAATATAAAAACGGTTAATTTATACCCTTAAATATAATATGCGTTATATAAGGTGCTTAAGGGTCCTAAGTTAAAATATTTAAATAATAGCTTAATACCTTAAAGCTTAAAATAGGTAGGCTGGTAAACCTTCCTATAGTTTATAATTATTTAAAATTATTAATATTATAATAAAATTAATATAAATTAATAATATTAATTATAAAGAATTTAAAAATATTAATTTTATAATATAAATTATAAAATGTATATTATTATTAATAGTTAAAGGTAAAGGTAAGCTTTTATAATATAAGGTTATTATAAGATTGGTTATAAGGGTAAATAGGGCTAAGCTAAGTTAAGTTAGGTTAAATAAGTTAATTAATTAATTATTTATTAATTTATTAACCTTTAAAGTATTTAATAATAATTGGTTAAGTTATTTTAAAACTTTAATTTTATTATTATAAACTATACTTTTTAAGCTTATTAATATATAATTAACTATAACTATATTGCTTTATGTTTAAGATAATAGGGTTTAAACCTATTTTATAATATTTAATTATCCGGAGAAGTAAAAAGGCATTACCTTAGTTTATTATATTTTATAGGAAATAGCCTTTTAAGGTATACTATTAAAGTATTAAAGAGCTTAATTCCTATTAATTTATTTCTTTCTCTTTATTTATATTCCTTTAATTTTATCCGTTTTCCTTAATATATTATAAATATTCTATCCTATTTTATTAATATATTATTTCCCTTTATTAATTTATTATATTATACGTTTAATCCTTTTTATTTATATAATTTTTTAAACCTATTTTTATATTTATTTATTTTATTTAACCTTTACTTTTTAAAGTTTAATAATATTATATTATTAATAATTAACTATAATAGGAGCTTATATACTTTATTTTATATAATTTAGCCCTATAGTTTAAAGTATTTAATATAAAAATTTAAATATTCCTTTAATTATATTATGTTCCGTTTTACTTATTCCAGTTGGATTACTAGCGCTACCTATTCTTTTAAGCTAAATGTAGCTCTATTTAATAGTTGTTTAACCTTTAATTTATAGATCTACTATAATGCTTTCTATAAGGGGTAATGTTTAATATAATAATATATTAAAATAATATATCTTTTTAAGTAGATTAAATATATATTTATAATAATTTATATAATTTTTAACGATTTTATTTTTTTTACTATTTTATTTATTAATTTATACTTTAGGATATTATTGTTTATTTATTTCTTTTTAATAAGGTTAAGGTAAATATAATCCTTCTACTTTTTTATTATTAAGGTATATAGCTTTTTATATTTAAGGTTTTAATAGGTATCTTTTATAAATGAGATATTTAATGCTTTTATATCTAGGTATTTTATAATAAGGGGTTATATATATTTTTTAAAGTTCCGTTTTTTTATTATTAACGATTTATTTTTAAGGAGTATAGGTATTTTAAATGTTTTAATTGCCTTATAGTTCTTTTCCTCCTATAAGTTTTTTATTTTAAAGATTTATTATATTATAAAGAATTTAATCTTTTTCTTTTTTAATATATTATTTTATTATAGTTCGTTTAAGTTAAAAAGTATATTTGTTTAATTAATGTTTTATAGGATATCCTTTAATATAATATTATAGAATTTTATATTTTTTTTTTAAGGAGGATATTATATTAGGGGTAGTTAATAGCTATTATTAATAGTTGTTAAGGGTAGTTATTTATAGGTTAATAGGTTTTAGGGTTTATTAGGTAATTTAGGTTATTTATAGTAATATATTTAATTATTAAAGGGGAAAGGGAGGGGAAGTTTATTTTTAATTATTTTTTTAATAAGTTAAGTCTTTATATTTATTATTATATAACGTTTAATTATTATATTACTATTTTTTACCTTTTTTATTTTCTTTTTTCCTTTTATCTTTTTATAAGTATTTATAGTTTTAATCTTTTCTTTACTTTTTTTTACTTAAGTATTTTTATAAGCTTTAATTAAGTTTTAATTAATAATCTTTTAATATATTAAAGCCTTTATATAAGTTTTATCTTTTAGGTATTTTATCTTTAAATTTCTTTAAAGATCTTTAAATTTATAATATTTAAGCTATATAGCTTATTAATTATTATTGCTCTTTCTTTTAATATTATTACCTTTATTGTTTTTTTAAAAAAGGTAATTATTTAAATAGGTCCTTAATATTTATAAATGCTTTAAAATGAATATAATAGGTATACTTTTTATAAGCTTTATAATAGGTTATAGTTTAAAGCTATCCATTATTTATATAAGGGTTCTATAAAGGGGCTTATTAATATAATTACCTTTAGTTTATCTTTATTTTTAAGTTTTATTAATTTTATTCTTTATATTTTAAGCTTTTATTATTTAAAGTTCTATTTATTAAAAAGCTCCTTTAAGTATTTTTATATATCTTCCGCTTTATTCTATATATATTAAATAATTATACATTTAATTTAAATATATTGTTTTATTATATTTTTATTATTTATTAAGCATTTTTATACCTTTTAGGTTATTTAAATAAGTTAGGAGCCTATATTTATTATTTTATATAATAGCTTTTAAATAAGGTTAATTATTTTATATTTATAAAAATACTTTTTTAATACTTTTTAAATATTTATTATAATTATTAATAGCTTTATAAATTAAAAGATAGTTTAATTAATTATTTTTATTCTTTCCTTTAAGTTAATTCTTTATAATTTTTTTTAATAAGGTTAAATATTACTTTTAAAAGCTTTATTAATTTACCTTTCCTTATCCTTTTACCTATAAAGGGTATTTAAGTATTTTCTTATCTTTATTTACTTTATTAATGCTTATATTCTTATATAAGTTTTATTTAAAAGTATATTTTTATTTAATTAAAAGTTTATTTAATAATAATTCTATTACTTTTTTAACTTTATATTTATATTTATTTAATTATAAGTTTAAAAGCTTTAATGTTTTCCTTTTTAAGTTTTAAATGTTTTTTATCCTTTTTATTTTATAAATTAATTAAATTATTTAACAATTAAATAAAATAATACTTATATATTATCCTATATTTACTTAAATAAGTATTTAATAATATAAAAGATATTTAAAGGAATGTATTAAAATTTAATAATGGTATAATTAATTTAATATATATATTATAATTAATAAAGGTAAAGGTTTTATATTTATTAAAAATTATAATAATAAACTATAAATGGAATTATAGCATTTTTTAATTTTTTAACTTAAAATCTTAAGCTTAAATAATCTTTTATTATTAAACTATTTATTTAAATTTAACTTATTAATTTATAATACTTATTAAATTAAAACCTCTTTCCTTTAATATTTTTTATTATTATTTAAATATTATTTACTTTAATAATTAGCTTTAGATTTATTTATATTAAGTATAATAAAAGTATAAGCTAAAATATAAATTAAAATAAAAATAATAATAAAGATAAATTAAATAAAAGGTATTTATTTATTAAAAATATTAATAAATAATATTAGTTTATTATTAAAATGTTATATATATTTAATATTAATAGCTATAATAAATAAATTTAACTAAATAACTTTTTTAATATTTATTTAATAATATACTTTAATATAAATATTAAATTCTTTAATGTTATTATATTTATAATAAAAATAATTATTAATATAAATAACCTTAAAGGTTAATATTATTTAGTTTAATAAGTAGTTATATAATGCTTAATTAATAAGTTTTAAATATTTAAATTTTATAAAGCTATAAAATGTTTTAATATTAAAGTTAGTATTAAGTTATATGTTAATAGTTTTTAGGATTAAAGTAATTCTATTATTATGTTTAAGCGTTAAGCTTTTTTATCCGTTGTAATATAGCTTGTCTTTTCGTAAATAAGTTAAATTTAAAAAGTTTTAATTAAAAATTATAGATATCCTTCCATTAATAGCTAAATTTAAATAAATAGGGGGTTAATAATAAATTTATAAATGATCTTTACTTTATTAATTAAGCAAATTATACTATAGGACTTTAATAAGGGGGTAATAATAATAAATATTATAATAGGTAAAGGTAATAAAATAGTTATATTTTTTAATAGGCTTATATTAGATAGGAATAATAATATAAATATATTTTAAGGTAAATTCTTATAGTTAAAAGCAACGAAAGGTAAGCGTTACGAGGGAAAATCCCAAAACCGATAGCTTAGAGAGAGGAGGCCTTTTAAGCCTAGTTTTAAAAGAAGAAAGAAAGCAATCGAATTGGATATAGCGGTTTATTCCTTTAAATGCTTAAAGCCTAATGCTTAAATTATAAAATATAAGTATATTAATATTACTTAACTTTCTTTATACGTTAGTTATAAGTTTTATATAATATATTATAATATCTTTAAAGAAGATAACTAAATTGAAATATATTTTAATTTAAACTATATTATTTAACTTTCTTTATATATTAGCTATAAGTTTTATATAATATATTATAATTTCTTTAAAGGTAGTAATTAAATAAGTTAAAATATATTTTAGCTTAAGCTGTCTTTAATTTTTATACTTTTTATATATTAGCTATAAATTTTATATAATATATTATAATATTTTTAAAGGAGGTAAATAAATTAAAATATATTTTAATTTAAATTATTTTTAATTTTATACTTTTATTATATATAGGTTATAAAAGTTATAATATTAAATTCTTATAATAATATATTAAAATACTTTAAATAATAAAAAATATAAGTATTTAAATTTATATATATTTATTAATAATAATTATAAACTTTAATTTAATATTTAATTAAAAAAAGTATATAATTTCCTTTAATCTTTTATATAGTATAGGTATAAAATCCTAAATTTATATAGCTACTTATAAAATAATACTTATTTATTAATAATACCTATACCTCCTTTAAATGGTTAAGATATTTAAATAGCTTAAGAATAAAAGCAACTATTAAGCTTATATTTAAATTAAGCTATATAAGGGCTATACTTATAATAGTTATAAATATATTATTAATAAAGTATAAAATACATTTTTAATTTAAGGGCTTTTTATTAAAGTTAGGATTAAAATATATAGTAAAGGTAGATTTAATAAATAAATAACTTTTAAAGTAAAGGGTAACGTTATTATAAAGAGCATTTTAAATAAAAGAATTAGCTTAAAGTTAAATAGTTATAAGTGGTTAAGTAGCTGTAGGTTGAATAGGTGTGGGTTAAATAGCAGTAGGTTGAACAGCAGTAGGTTGAATAGAAGTAGGTTGAACAGAAGTAGGTTGAATAGAAGTAGGTTGAACAGAAGTAGGTTGAATAAAAGTAGGTTGAACAGAAGTAGGTTGAATAGAAGTAGGTTGAATAGAAGTAGGTTAAATAGCAGGCTGAACAAAAGCAGGTTAAATAGAAGTAGGCTAAATAGCAGGTGATTGAATAGAAGTAGTTCGAATAGCAGTAGGTTGAATAGCAGGCTAAATAAAGGCAGGTTAAATAGAAGCAAGCTGAGTAGTAAGTAATTAAACAAAAGCAATTCGAATAAAAGTAGGTGGAATAGGAGTAGGTTAAATAGGGGTAAGTTAAGGAGTAATAGTAAGCTGAATAGCAGGTGTATAAATAGAAGCAGGCTGAATAAAAGTAGATTAAATAGTAAGCTAAATAAAAGCAGTTCGAACAGAAGTAGGTGGAATAGAAGTAGGTTAAATAAGGGTAAACTGGGGAGTAGTAGCAGGTTAAACAGTAGTAGTAGGTTGAACAATAGTAATAGGTTGAACAGTAGTAGCAGGTTGAACAGTAGTAGCAGGTTGAACAGTAGTAGCAGGTTGAACAGTAATAGCAGGTTGAACAGTAGTAGCAGGTTAAACAGTAGTAGCAGGTTAAACAGTAGTAGTAGGTTGAATAGAAGCAGGTTAAATAGGGGTAAGCTAAGGAATAGTAAGTGGTTAAGACCCACGGGTAAAGAGGTTTAAAGAAGGAGTAAGAGTTTAAATAATATTATATAATAGTAAAGGTTATTAAGGTTTTCTATTTTACAGGAGCGGTATAAAGTGAGCCCCTTTTTAACATAGGTTTAATAGTTTTAAATTATTATATATATTAATATAATGTATGTTTTTTTTAAATATAATGTTTTTTCTTTAATTAATAATGTTATAAATGTTATTAAGGTTTATTTAAATAAATAGTTAGTTTATTATTAATATAACTTATTAAGCTAAAGTATTATTATTAAAGGTATAAATATTTTTACTTTAAATATACTTTATAAGGTTATTTTAAAGAGCTTTTAACTATTTATATTCTTTAAAAGTTAAATCCAGGTTTATAACTATTAAGCTAAGCTTATTTATATAAAATTAATTATATAACTATTATAAAAAGTTTAAATATATACTTTAAATAACTATAAAAACGTTAAGGTTTTAACTATTTTAAATATATTATATAAAGTAAGCTTTTAAGTTTTTAAGCTTTTTAAGTTCTATAGTAGGGCTATTAATTCCTTAATTATTTAAAATAGCTTTAGTTAAGTTTATTAATATACTTTTAAAAAGATTACCTATAAATAGTATTATTAATTATAAAGCTAAAGCTAACTTTTACTTTATTTTAAAATCTAGATTATTAATAACTTAATATCCTTAAAATAATTAGTATTAATATATAAAGTATAATAGAATGTAATAATTTTATTACTTTTTTATTAATAAGCTTTATATTATTTAAGTCTTTAACTTTAGCTTAATATTAAATAATAGCTTTAATAAAGTTAACTTTAATTATAGTTTTATTAATATTTTAACCTATATTATTTAAATAGCCTTATAAGTTTAAGGTATAATAATTGCTATTTATTATATTAGCGGTAATTAGTTTATTTAATATTTTTCTTTAAAGTTATTCCGGAATTTATAGCTTATATATAATATATTCCATTTTTATCCTTTTTATAAATTTATTATTAATTATTAAACCTTTTAGCTTATTATTCTTTTTAACTTATAATTTATTCCTTTTTAAAAGATTATTTAATATAAAATTAGTTAGAATAAATATTTTAAATAGCTATAGGGAAAGGGTAAAGGGCTTTAAACTATTTATTAAAATAAGTAATAAATAAGTATAATACTTTTTTAATAAAAAGTGCGGTAATAAAAGAAAAGAAAAAAGAAAAACGAAATAAAGGGGATAGGTTAATAAGGGAAATAGGAAAAGATGGAAATAAAAAAAGAAAAAAGTAATAAACTATAAGCATTTATATATATATTTTAAATGTTAATTATATATAATAAGCTTTATTCCTAAATATTTATATATATAAAGGATTATTAATTTATATTAAATATAATATTTAAATATTATAATAATTTAAGCTTTATTTACTTCTATTAATAATAGATCTTATTTATTATAATTAATATATTATTTAAAGTATTAAATAAATTCTAACTATTAATACTAATTTATTAAAGGAAGTATTTATTAATAACTAATATTTTTACTCTTTTTTTAATATAATGAACCTATTTAAAATGCTTATCTTATATTACTTTAATATAATTATATATATTATTTATATAGCTTATAATAAAGTAATATAGGAATATAATAACTATTTTTTATTTATTATAAACCTAGTTTAATATATCCAGCGGTATAATATACCGGATAATAATTTTAACCTAGGAATATTATTTAAAGATACCTTTAAAAGCATTATAAAAGAAATTTCTCGCTTTAATATACTATAGGATATATAAAAAGCTATTAACTATTAGCTTTATTACCTTTAATTTAAAGTTTATATTTTAAAGGGATATAATAATATAGTTATTAATATAGCTTAATTAAACTAATCGGAATAAGTTATTTAAAGTAAGTTTTATTAATTTATACTTTAATATTAACATTTTATTAATTATTATTATTATAAAGGTACTAGTATATTTATAATGCTTAAACTATATTTAATAAATAAATTAATAAAAAAAGTTATTTAAACAATAGGTTTTAAATATTTAATTAATACTTTAATTAATATTATATAGGGTTTTAGCCTACTATTATTACTGTTTAAAGAATTGCTTTATATAAATATAGCCTATTTTTAAAATAAATTATATCTTTTTTAATATATTATAATAATAATTTTTAATATAAAGCAATATAATATTATATAAAATATTTATATAATATAACTTTAAAAGGCTTATTAAAAAGGTAAAGTAATTTATATAAGGGGAAAGCTTAACTAAAAGGTATATATTATTATTATAGTAAAAGCTAAATAATAGGTCGCTTAGCTTAAAACTTATAATTATTATAGAGTTAAACGTTATTTAATATTCTATATTATATAATACTTTAATTATAATAAAAAAGGTAATTAAAGTAATAAGGATTATAGTTTAAGGTAACCTTATCTATTAAACTAACCAAATAAGGTATTAAAGTAAGCTAAAGAACTAAGTAATTAAAGCTCTTTACGTTATAGGAGCTAGAGGTGCTAGAGGTATTAAAAGTATTAAAGGTGTAGCTAAAGAAATAATTATTAAAATTAAAGTTAAAAGGATAGGTAATAGTATTAATAGTTTATTATTAAAATAGTTATTATTTAATATTTATTTTATAATATATTTATATTTTTACTATATAGCTAGAAATACTATCTTAAGGTTATAAAGCTTATATAATATAATTAATTAAACGATAAAATTAATTAAATAATAAGATTTATTAAACGATAAAACTGGTTAAATAATAAGATTAATTAAACAATAAAACTAATTAAATAATAAAACTAGTTAAATAATAAAACTAGTTAAATAATAATTATATATATAGGTTTTAAATAGTAAAATAGGTAGGTATATAAAATAAAGTATATAAAAACTAATAGATTTAAAAAGTAATATATATAATATTAAAAAAAGGGGTAATATAAGTAAATAAATAAAAGGAATTAAAGAACTATTATATATAATATATTATATTAAATATTAAAGCTTAAAAATTAAAAAAGATAATTATATTTTTATTATTTTTATTATATATTTATTTAAATATATTATAAAAATTATATTTATAATATAATAGTAATAAGGTATATTATATTATATATAATGAATCATTAAAAACCTTTATTATATAATAATAGTTTAAATATTTAGCGCTATATATACGTTACATTTAAATTTTTATAATAACTGATAATAGTTTACTTTATTAAGCCCTTTAACATTTTAGATTAATGTTAAAAAGTTGTCCTTTTTTTGCAGCATTTAGTTATATTTTTCTTTAAGTTAAAAAGATATTAAAGTTTGGAATATTCTATTTAAAAGGTTAAATTCTACGCTTAATGCCTTTTTTTTAAAGAGGTGGTAATATATAACTTTATAAGTATTATAAATTTATACTATAAAAGTATTATAATATAATCCTAAATATAAATAAAGGTTTATAGTTAAATTTTATTCCAAAATAATAATGTTATTATAAAGGCGTTAAAGGTATATATTTATTATAAAATATATTAAGTATAAGGTATAGTATATTAAAGGGTAAGCATTTATTATTAGAAATTAGTTACTTTTAATATATAAAGATTAAAAGTGTAATAATAAAAAGGAAAATAAAGCAACGTAAATATATTATAACCGTTAATTTAAACTACTAGTATTTTATAAATAATGTTAATCTATTTAATAAAAATAATAATAGAAACGTTTAAATTTAAAATTAATAAATACTTTTAATATTATTAATATTTAATAAAAATAATAATAAGAATGTTTAAATTTAAAATTAATAAATACCTTTAATATTATATTATATAGTTATTAAATTAAATTAAAAGTTTATTTAAGGTAAAAGTATAATATATATAAATGGTTTTATCCTTTAGGCCCCTATTTTACTTTTTTATATTTCCTTTAATATTTATAACATTTAAACGTTAAGCTTATTTTTATTGCTTTTTATTTTTAATATTCTTTAATAAAGGCTATTATTTATTAATTTAATAATAAATATTAAATAAATAGCATTTAAAACTATACTGTCTTTACCGTTAAGGTTTATTTAAACCTTAATATTTAATATATAAAATATATTTTTAATATTAGTTAAGTTATTATTAATCCGGTTTTTAATATTGGTTAAATATTATAAACGTTTAAAAAGGTGTATTTTATTTAACGTAATAAGTAAATTAAATAAATTAAGGTTTTTAGTTTAACTGCTTTTATTTATATTAAATATAGTTAGGGATAGGTATTAAACTAAACTACTTAAACCGTTAGGTATAATGAAATGGGTTAAATAGTTACCTCCGGTATTAGGGGCTTTTATTATAGCTTTAAATGCCTTTTTAAATTTATTACTATTTTAATATAGCTAAGTTTAAACCTTTATTTAGTTAAGCTATATAACTTTATAGCTATTTTAAGTAATTTTAACCTTAAATACCCTTTATTTAATAAGCTAGTTAAGCTTAAGATTTAAGTTATTTTTTACTGTAAGAATTATTATAAAGCAATATTTATTACTATAATTTAATTTATATATTTAAAGGATTAATTTATTTATTTATTATATTTTAATAGATTAAAGTTAAGCTTAAGTAAAAGTTAACCAAGCTAACTTTATAATTTTATAGGCTGGATTAAACTAAATCTTAATAAAGATTAAGGTAAAAGATTATTTATATATTATTTATAATAGTGCTTATTAATTTTAATAAAGTAATAGGGTATATATTAAGGCTTACTTATATTAAAGGGGTTTAAGGGATATATAATTATAGCAATATTTAACATCGAAAAATAAAGTTAAATAGAAATTTAAAAGGCAAGCTGTTAAATAATTATAGTATATTCTTATATAAAAGGTAAGCTTAAAGTTTATAAAGAGGTTTAAAGTATAATTATTTAAAAAAAAGAAAAAAGGGTAGGATAAAGTTAAACCTATTACTTTAATAAAACTACTTTAAATTTATTTATATTTAATAACTATAATATAAATATTTTTTATTAATATCTTAAGCCTTTTTTTATAGCTACCGGATTTATTTTTAAATATATAAATATTTAAAACCATTTAATAAAAGTAAGTATAATAATTAAATAAGGTAAAAATATAATTTATTAAGTAGCATTTATTTAATTAGCTATACTTAACATTTATAATATTGTTTTAAAATTATAAAGCTATTTTAATTAATTAAACTAAAATACTTTATAATTTTAAATTAATACTTTTATTATTTAATTATAAATATAGGATATTGTTTTTATTACTTAGCATTAAATAATAATAATAGCCTTTATTAAAATATTAGGTTTTTTTAAATAATTATATGATTTTTAATAAATAACCCATTCCGACTTTTAACTATTGCTTTAGGTAGCATTTATAAATAATTATAGTAATAAAATGTTTAAATAAATAATTAACCTAAGTCTTTATATATTATATATAGATTAATATATATTACTTTATATTACTCTATATTAGCTTATTAAGAATACTGCTATAATTTAAAAAGTAAAATAGCTTAATAAAGTAAAAATAGTTATATAAAATAATACTTTTATATAACCTATTATAGTAATTAATAAGTTATATATTTAACTTTTTAATAACCGTTATTAAGATTAAATATATATTTAAAAATAGTAACCTTTATTTTAATTAATAATTAGTTAAGCTATATGCTATAATAGTTAATTAAGCTATATATACTTAAGCTAAAGGGGTTAATACTATAATTGTTTTATATAATAATAGGTAAATTAATAAATGTAGAATTAATTTATTTATATTATATTAGGGTATTATTTAATAACGGTAATTATAAGTAGCTATTATTATTTAATATATTAGGATTATAAAAGTTATAATATAAGTTAGTTTAAAGTTTAACCTATTATTATTAACTTTTTAAAGTATAATATTTATATTTATATTTTTTATATCTTAACCTAAGTTAAATTATATAGGTGGTAGTAAAAAGCTACTTATTAGTATAATTATTATATATATTAAAGCTCTTTAATTAATATTTAATATTAGATAAAGTTATTTAGGTTTATAAAAAATAAAGTTTAAGTTTATTTTAGTTTTATTATTATTAATCTATATTAGGTTATTTAAACCTTAAGTTTTATTATAACTATTATTATATATTATTTAATATAGCTAGTTTTACTATTTTATTTTAATTATTATAAATCTATACTAGGTTATTTAAACCTTAAGTTTTATTATAATTATTATTATATATTGTTTAATATTATTAATATTATCCTATATATTTTATATTAAACCTATTATAAGTAATAAAGGGCTTAATATAATAATTTAATAATAAAAATAATGTTATATCCTATAATAATTATATAATTATATAATTACGCTTTTAATTATTACTATTTCTATTATTATTATTTAATTAAAATGGATATATAAAGTTAAAAGTATTATTAAGTAAATTATTAATATATATATATTATATTAATAAATAATAAACCTTATAAGTTAACTTTTAAATAAATAATTAATTTTAAGTAATATTTATAAAAGTAATATAAATAGAATAAGTATAATAAAGCATTAACGTTTATTATAATTATATAGTTTTTAACTTTAATATTAATAAATGTTACTTTAATTAAAGGTAATTATTTAAAATTATAATAGTTAATATTAATATCCCTTTTATTATATTATTACTTCCTTTATTCCTTTAAATATTATTAACATTTATTATAAGTACCGTTTTATATTATCTTTAATTTTTATTATTAACTTATAATATAAGCCTAATTTATTTAATAGTATTATTAGTACCCTTAGCTCTATTTTTGGACCTAAAGCTAACGCTTTATATAAAAGATATATTGGGCACCTTTAAATTAAGCTTAAAAGGACTTTTAAGGCGTACCCGGTTCTATAATGTTATACTAATATATAATATAGTTATTTTTAAAAAGTATTCTTATTAAATTAAAGGTATTTAATAACTATTATAAAGCGGTAGGGACTGTTTAAAAGTTTATATAATAAAGCTAATAGTATTATAAGGGTTAAGTGTAATTAATTCCAATATATATATCGTTTAGTTTAATAATTAATAGGTGTTCAAGCTAGGAATGCTTATTAGCTTATTAAAGTTTAAGAACTACCCCTTTATTACCTTTAATTATATAATAAGTATAAAGATATTTAGCTTATACCTTAGAATTATATTAATATTATTTATAAATATATAAGTATAATAATTATATAATTATTTTAACTTAAATAATTATATAATTTAAGGATTAATTATAAATAAAAGTTTAGTTTAATACTTTTTTTAAATTTAAGCTCTATTAATAATATAATAGTTTATACTTATATTATAATCCGCTTTATATAAATCCTTTTTATATTATATATAAATTAATGTTAAATAATATTTACCGTTAAGAGTGTTAGAAGCGGGCGTTCTTTTTATGGACCTATAATAGGGATGTCCTGCTAAAGTGCTACCTTTATAATCTGCCTTACCTTATATAGGTAAATTGCTTTTATTTCTACTATTTCTACACTGTTTTAACATTATATAATATGCTTTATTTATTATATTTAAAGTATATATTATTTAAATATCCGTACTTAAATAGGTGTATGGGTTATTTTAGGTATATTATATCCAGTTATTATAGTATTAATATTTAATATTTGTAAATTATTTCCTTTTAACGTTAGAGGCTGTCCGGGCGAAACCTTTTAACCTAACTATGGAGGGGCTAAGTAGATCCTGGCGCCCAGCCCCTATTTACAAGTTGTGTAAATGTATTAAAGGTTTTAATAAGGTTATTAACCTATAAAGTTACGTTTAAAAGAAGTATAACAATTTTAATAAAGAAGAAAGGGTGTGGAAAGTATAGCAAATTATTATATTATAATAGTTATATTTAAAAACTATTTATAATAATATATTTAATTTTATAATAATTAAGTTAATAAAGATTTTATAAGGTAATTTTTTATAAAAGGTTATTAATAGTTAATTTATATAATATTAAGCTTATTAATAATATTATAAAGCTATTATAATATATATATATATTAAATATAAGGGGTTATATTTTAAATTAAGATATTAAATAAACGGGGACCTAAGGGTAAACCTATATTAAAAAGATAAGGGCCCTTATAAAATCTTTATATAATAGGCTAATTAAATATAGATAAGAATAATAATATATTTAATATATTAAATTTTATATATTATTACTTATATTGAATAATATAATATATTTTAATTAATTATATTAAATTTTAATAGATTGTAAAGTTAAGCTAAAAGTTTAAGTTATAAATAGATTTAAAGGAAGTTTATTAATTCGTTAATAACTTGCTTTAATGTTAATAATTCCTAATTAATATATATAATAGTATTAATCCTATTTATACTTTATAATGCTATTTAACTATATCCTTTTTTATTTATATCTATTACTTAATTAATATTATTATCCTTATTCTTTTTAATAATTATTATATTAGCTATATTAAAATATAGCGTTGCTTTATATAGCTTTATAATAGTTAAAAATATATAAAAACGCTTTTAGGTATAAAGCTGGTTAATAATAATACGTTTACTTAATTGCCTTATAAATGAAGCTTTAATACGATTTATTTATTTATTATTATTAAAGGTGTATAATAGGAGCTTATAGATTTAATTAAAATAAATGATTACGTTAATAATTTTATATATAATAAATAGGATAGTATTATATTTTTAAAGGTTAATAGGTAGGTAATCCATTGGTATATTATTGCTCTATTATAACAAATTAGTTAATTTGGCGGAAGTTTAGAGCCGTGGCTTTATTTACTATTGGTAACATTTAGAGCTGTTTTATAGGTTAACTTACGTTCTCGGTTTTGTTTACCTGTCTTTTAGGTGGCATTATATATAAGCTATAAAATAGCTAATAATTAAAAAACGTTATAATGGATAATAATTAAGCTAATAATAAGCTTTTTAAATATTAATAATATAATAAGTATTAAATGGATAATAATATTAAAGATAATAAAGGGGTTTTTTATTAAGGTAAAGCATTGCTTATATATTTATATATTAGGTATTATTAAATATATAAAGATATAATAATTCCTACTATTTGATCCAAGTAAGAGCATGGTATAAAAAGCTTAAAATAGCGATTTAAAGGATTATTAAGGTTATTAAAATAAGCATTATAATTAATACAAATATTAAAACGTATATATATATAAATAACTATAAATGTTTAATAGGTTTCCTATTAATATTAATTTAAGAACAATAATATATTAAGCTATATTAAGCTACTTATATATTAAAGATACTATTTATACTATATATAAATAGAAATAAATAATAAAGATATTAAAACATATATAAATAATTATAAATATTTAATAAATTTTTTACTATATTGGGCTATATTAAGCTACTTATATATTAAAAATATTATTTATACTATATATAAATAGAAATAAGTAACGTAGATATAAAAATATATATAAATAATTATAAATGTTTAATAAGCTTCCTATTAATATTAATTTAAGGATAATAATATATATTTATATATATATATATTTATATATATATATCTTATAAGCTATATTTTATTTACTATATATTATAAACCTATATTTAATAAAACTTTAAAATAAAAAATCCAATAATAATATAGCTATAATTATATTTTTTATTATATATACTTAATTATTTAATATACGAAATAAAATAAATAGAATTAAATATATTTTAAAATAAAAAATCTAATAATAACATTTACTATATATTATAAACTTACACTTAATAAAACTTTAAAATAAAAAATCCAATAATAATATAGTTATAATTATATTTCTTATTATATATATTTAATTATTTAATATAAAAGATAAGATAAATAAGATTATATATATTTTAAAATAAAAAATCCAATAATAATATTTATTATATATTGTAAACTTATACTTAATAAAACCTTAAAATAAAGAATCCAATAATAATATAGCTATAATTATATTTCCTATTATATATACTTAATTATTTAATATATAAGATAAAATAAATAAGATAAATAAAATTAAGTAAGGTTTTAAAATAAAAAATCTAATATTTTAACTATACTTATATATATTAAATAATTATATCTACCTTTTACTTTTTTTCTATTAATATTGCTATTTCTCCCCCCCCCCTTTAACTTTAGCCCCTATATTATATAGCCCTTAACTATTTTACAATATTTAAGCCCTTAAATATTTCACTTATTAATTTTTAAACTATAATAAAAGTTATATATAATACCCTTAAAATAATCCTAAAGCACTATATTAATAAAGGACGAACCGTTTATTTTAAGCTATAAATATAATATAGCAATATAATATTTATAAAATGTATTATAATTCTATAATAACGTTAGCATTATTTATAAGTATTATTAAGTATAATTTTTAATTATAAAAAAAGATTAATAGTTATTAAATAATAACGTTATATTTTATAAAAAGTATTAAATACCCTTTTAATTTAATAAGATATATAAATTAAAATTTATATAATCCTTTAACCTTAATAAAAAGCTAGGTTAATATTTAATAATATTAGTAGGGATTAAAAGAAGTAAAGAGGGTACATCGTTTATAAGTTACGAGACAAGGTTTCTTAAGCTAACCTTAAACTCCTAAGCGGCAATTTCCTAACGGTAAAGATTAATTAGGAATTTTAAAAAGCTTATAATATAATTAACTATAATACCTTATAGTTATTTAAATTTAATTCCTACGGAAATTATAAAGAAGCTATATATAATAACTAAGTTATATACTTTATATTAGGGTACTATATAATACTATTTAACAGTTTTAAAATAAAGGACGTATATTTAAAGAGTAACTTATATATTACTACTTAAAAAAGTATAAAAGATTTAACACTATTATAAGCTGTATAGCTTAAATTAATAGTTTTAAATAGGTTATAATAATAGGCCCTAAGAGCTTATAAATAGCAACATTTATTATAAGTAATTAATACTTAAAGCTTATAATTTATTAAGCAACACCTTTAATTAAAATAGGTTTAAGGACTTTATAGTAATATATTAAGTAACCAGCTAAATTACTTAAAACTTAAAGAGGCTTTTAAAAAATAATAAAACTATAATAAAATACTAAAAGGGAATATATAAGATTTAAATAAAAAATAAAGGCTAAATCTACTATTAGCTTTATTATAATATTTTAATATAAATGCTACAACTTTTATATAAAAATAGCTAGGTTTTAACGTAATAATTATAAAGGTATTACTAATTACTTAAATATTAACTAATGTTTTAAGTAATGCAGCCTCCTATATAAAACAGCTAAATATAAAAGAAATAAATTAAATTAATATATATTCCATCCTATTTAATTATTAATAATTATTAACTTCTTTATAATACTTTTATTAAAGATATTATAATTTATCTTATTAATTTATATTTAACTATTATATAAAAATAGCTAGATCTTAATATAATAATTAATTAAATGTTAATTAATATTTTAAATAATGCAACCTTTTATATTAAATAGCTAAATATAAAAATAAAAGATAAATTAAGTTAATATATATTTATTTTATTTAATTGCTAACTTTTTTATAATACTTTTAATTATATTTAATTATATAAATAATACTTAATAAAAAAAGAAATAGCTAATATATTACTATATATTAAAGAAAGATTATCTTATTATAAAAACCTTAATTCCTATCTTATTTAACTTATTTAACTATTGCTTTATTATTATTTATTAATTTTAATACATTAATATACCTTAGTTCCTATTTCATTTAACTTATTTAACTATTACTTTATTATTATAAACTAATTATAATATATTAATAATAGCCCTTTTAATTAATAAATCTTTTATTACTTAAATAATATATCTTTAAATAATATACCTTTTATTTATAAAGCTTAAACCTATCCTTATAATATTTATTTCCTTTATTTCCTTTATTTTTATCCATTTATATATATTTACTCTATATTAATCTTAACTATAATATGTAAATTAGGTTCACTATTAAAAAATTAACAACAAATAGGCTAGCTATTAAAGGTAAACCATAATAGCTTACCGTAACTATTTATACCCAAAGCGGCTATAATATTAACTATTATAATATTAATTACTATAATATAAATTATAATAATATAAATTATAATATAACCCCTAACTTAAAAGATTTAGATTATAATATTAATTATAGTTATTATAATAATTTAAAAGCTTTAAACTTAAGCTTTAATAAGTTTTCTCCTATTACTCCTATTACCCCTACTATTATTATTATTAAAGAAAAGCTAAATAATATAAATAACATTATTAATATTTATATAAAAAAGAAGCTAATTTAAAAAAAGGGTAACTGGACTTAAAATAACTAAGGCTATATATAAGTAATAAAAAGAAAGGGACCATTAAATCTATTATATATAACTTAAATGTCTAATAAGGTTATTAAAGCTCTTTTATTTAAGGTAGCTAATAAAGAGCTATCTTTAAAATGTTAAAAGAACTTTAAAGAATTTAGCTTATTGTTTTATATTAAAAAGGAAGCCTTTAAATAATATATTAAAATAATATTGGAATATCTTTTAACCTTTTTTAATTAAATTAAAAATTAAAATTAGTTAATAGCTTTTTATAATTGGATAAGGCTTAAGTTATAGCTTAACCTTAATCTTTTTTCCCTTTCCTTTAAAGTAGGGTATAATTATATAAACCTCTTCCTTAATAATAATAATAATTATATATTAATAAACTATATAATAAATAATTTATTTTTAAGTTTTTTTTATATAAACTTTATAAAATAATATATAGCTTTAATTATTTTTCCTTTATTAAAGTAATAATTATATATATATTATAATTAATATAACTTTAAAGTTAAAAAACTTAAATTAAGGTTTCTTTTTTACGCTTTAATTAATTATATAATTATTTATATTCTATTTAATATTAATATTCCTTATTATATAAAGTAACTTAATAAATTATAATAAATTATTAATAATAAGGATAAATGGTTTTAATAACTTCTTAATATATTATAAATTAATATTTAATTAAACTTTATTAAAAAGTACTTATTAAAATGGAAGCTATAATTGCTAAATAAATTCTTTAATTAAATATTTTTAACTTTAAACTATATTATAAAGGAATATTATTAAATTAATCCTTAGCCTTATAATGATTTATATAGCATTTTACTTTAAATTGCTTAAAACTATAATATTAATTAAGCTAAATTTAATAAATATTTAGTAATTCTATTAATTAATAATTATAAAAAGAAGGTTTTTTATTTATTTTATATATAAAGCATCCCTTTTATTAAATTAAAGTTTTAGGATTATAATATTATTTTTTTAAGCAATAGACCAAATTTAAATATTATAAAAATACGATCAAAATATAGTAATATTAAATATTAATAAAAAAAATCTAATGCCTTAATAGCTTTTATATAAAATTATATATTAATAATATTTTAAACAATAGTAGCTAAAGATTTAAAACCTATAATTAGGTTTAAAAAAACTTTAATTTAAAGTTAAATTTAATATAATAGGTTTCCCTTTAATTCCCTTTTAAAATTACCTAATAATAATAACTATAATAAAATACCTTTAATATAGTATTATAATAAAAATAGGATATTAGAACACCTTTAATAATAAAAACTTTTATTATATTTTTAATTAAAAGTTAAAGTATTTAACTATATAGTTTACTATAATAATAATTAATTATAGGTAAGGCATATATAATTTTAACATTATATTAAACGTAAATATAATTATTTAATTAATCCTATAGGATAATATACTTATTACCCTTTATAATATAATAGGTAATAAGATCTAAGGTATTAAATTACTATTAAAGAAGGTAAAATGCTTATTATAATAGTTTATATATAATACTTTACTACTAATTAAACTATAGGTTAAAGGTAAACTATATAATTTTTTATATTTAATTTACTATATACCTTATATATTAATAAGCTTATATATATATTATATATATAATAACTATTTATTAGGTATAATGTTTAACTATAAGGTATATTTAAAAAGGTTTCTTACTATTAAAACCTATTACTTCTATAAGGAATATAAATATTTTAAAGATATTAAAGCTTATAATTATATTATTAAAGAATATTAAAATAAGTTTTTATATCCTTATAAAAATTATAATATATAAATATCCTTTTTATAAAATTATAATTTTTAAATATATATATAAGCTATATATTTTAAAAAAAAACTATTTGCTTATAATAAATATTTAAAATCCTTTATATAAAATTAAAATCTTTAAAGGTATATATAAGGTATATACCTTAAAAAAAAAACATTTACCTATAATAGATATTTAAAATCCTTTACATTAAATAGAAATCTTTAAAGGTATATATAAGGTATATACCTTAAAAAAAAACATTTATCTATAATAAATGTTTAAAATCCTTTACATTAAATAAATATCTTTAAAGTTATATATAAGTTATATACCTTAAGAAAAAACTATTTATTTATAATAAATATTTAAAATCCTTTATATAAAATGGAAATCTTTAAAGTTATATATAAGCTATATACTTTAAGAAAAAACTATTTACCTATAATAAATATTTAAAATCCTTTATATAAAATAGAAATCTTTAAAGGTATATATAAGCTATATATAATAAAAAAAACTATTCGTTTATAATAGATATAAAAAATCCTTTATATAAAAAAGCGATCTTTAAAAGTATATATAAGCATTATACCTTAAAAACGAACTAAAAAACCCAACTAAGCAGCGTAAGCTAAACCTGGATATAGAGCCAGAATCGTATATGGAATGGGAGCCCTGATCCTGCCCCTGCTACGAAGCCAATTTTACCAAGCTTTCGAAAGCTATTACGGGCCCGCCATTTATACGCTTTGGTTGATGAAGCTGAATAGCGTTAGTTAGTTAGGTAGTATATTGCTTTATATTAAATGAGACATATTACTCCCGAAATAGACTCCCGAAACATGTCTTTAGAGTTGAGATACTTCCGAAAATGGAAAATCATGACTCCAGCGGTTAAGGTGGATGCAGCGAGCCACTTTAGTATGCCTTACATAGTACATATGCAGATGTTACATTCTCGGCGAACTTGCGGATAGATGGCTGCGGGATCTAGCATGACTTGAGACGAATGCTAGATAGGAGACCGAGGTTGTCACAGTCACATTATGTGCTGGGTTCAAGGTAAGATCAGATGAAACCGTTGACAAGTTCGACAGACCCGGATGGCAGAGGGCCGGGAATGGTACAGAATGAACCCATGTACATACCTAGGTAGTCAGACCAGGTCTGTTGGTTTTTTCAATGCCTAGCATCGAGTGTATACTATGTATCTTTCAACTAGGCTCTAGGGGATGTTGGAAGAGCACATTTGCTGGGGATATGTATAAGTATGTAAAAAGAATAGTGTAAGCGAGGGGTTACCAATTGCCCCTGGAACTCCCTTCCCCTCGCTTGCTGTTAATCAAGGGGTCAACACCCCACCCAAGATACCTCAGAATAGTCAGGGAAGTCTGGTAGGTGACCAATCCCGACTGTCTTAGAAGTAAAGTTGCGTTTTTTCAACGCTTGCCTGTCCTTGCTTGCTGGATAGAACGGATGAAGCACAGGCAAGGCAAGGTTTCCTGGTTGTCTGGCGACCTTGGTTGTGGTTGTCTCTTCGTTCAGTTCATAGAACCCTGGATAGCTAGCTACCTGTAGTAATAAGTTGCTGTAGATGCTAAAGAGAATATCTGAGCACGCTTCACATCATCCAACGGGAATGTATTGATTCTACGTCTTCAATGTCTGGTGTTTCATGTCCTTGCCGTTTGTGAAAGGTGTTACTTCGTAAGTAAGGTACTTGCCCAAGGTACCGTGCAGCACCAGGCGCGCGCCGTCATCGGTGCACGTGCCACATCCCGCCTTCAGAAGATTCGCACTGGCATTCAAGCCTGGCCTGGGTGACATCAGTTATCATATCATGCACTTATCGGTCTCAACAAGGAACAGCCACCGACGTTGAATTATTTCGTCCCCCACGTCGCAGCAAGCAGCAACTGGAGCCTCACGCCTCCGTTCCCCGACTGTCTGCTTGCTCCATGGAAAGTCGGTGCACCCCAACCCCGAGAACCACTTTGACTCCGATCCGATGATACTATGGAGCCCTTCAACACCCACGATCCGCCACCGCAGCCAGGCGGCCCTCATCCTGGAGCCATGATGAACACCCTCGGCCCGCCGCCGCTGCCGCCGCAAGCCCAGCAACTGCCACCCCAGATGTTCACCACCGCTGCTCAGTTGCTAGACCTTACTGATAGTAAGACTGCCAGCAACAGGCCGCTTCTTTTCTGTGGTTGACCGCGACGTCTAGAGAAGCTTCTACTTGTCCTCCGAGACGGCAGGAAATTGATAGGTATCCTCCGAAGCTGGGACCAATTCGGTGCGTCGTAATCCTCCGCCTTCTCTATATTGACTTAGAAGCTCACAAGTATGCCCCAAATTCAGCAAACTTAGTCCTCCAATCTACCATCGAACGCGTATTCGCAACCGTTACAGATCCCCAAAATCCCCAAACGAGGGGCGTATATGCCGATAAATCGCATGGTATTTTCCTCATCAGAGGTGAGAATGTGTTGCTACTCGGCGAAATCGACCTTGACAAGGATGATGATCCACCTTTTGGCTACGAGAAAGCCGAGTTTGGCCTAGTCGAAAAGCTTGCAAATGAACAGAAAGCCGTAGAGAAGGCGAAGGAGACGAAGAAGCTCAAAAAGTTGGCCACACTGGGATTTGAGGGGGAGAACATGGGCGAGATTCTACTATGAAAAATCT
Organism: Xylaria bambusicola; assembly: GCF_022495145.1. Lineage (NCBI taxonomy): Eukaryota > Fungi > Ascomycota > Sordariomycetes > Xylariales > Xylariaceae > Xylaria > Xylaria bambusicola. The sequence goes on from NW_025953566.1 coordinate 390,740, forward strand.
TTTGCTCAAGCGGACCTACACAACCGAGATTCGACAAGTCGAAGAATTATAATTGAACCAGCGTCACAGCGACAGGCAAGCAAAGACTGGCTTGGGTGGAATTGGCAGAATATTGTGAAATGCCCTTCCACCGACAAAGAGTCAATGTCTATCTAGTATTGATAGCATTAAGGCACACAAGAGAACAGGAACGGGCTCGCCCATCCTGATAGCAAATATAACGTAAAATAGTCCGCGAAGCCCAAGTTGATAGCGTTTGATTTACTCGAGAAAACTAAACTAGATGAAAGTTCTAGCTGTTCTCAATAGAATCTTTTCATTTTGCCTAGGTCCGGCTATCCTTGTATCAGTATGCAGCACGAGGCTAGTATATCACAATCGATACCGGGACACATCATCTACGAGATGGCAGCACATTCTCAAATGTGCTTCACTTTATTCGGGTTTGTTTCCAACGATATACTCTATCCTAGGTACGCTTCTAAATTTATTGCGCTGTGTTAAAGCCAATTGACCAAGTACAACAATACAATCAAGGAAGGGCCATCATATAGCTACAACTCTTTGTTGAGCCAATCTCTCAACACAGGACTAACCTATCGGATCTCGAGCCGCACTTAGACTGTCACAATCCAGGAACAAATCCTTCAACCTTTGCCCCCCAAGCTTCCGGGAAATGAGGTCCAGGTTCACCATCCCACCCACCAGCCATCATGGCGACGGCGAGCAAGAACGAGCTCGAGCCGGGGAAATAAGGCGTCGGGACGCGTGATCCACCGCCGGGATATCCAGCTTCGTCGAAAGTGAATCGAGGGTCTAGGAGATACGAAACGGCCTGGTCCACATCACCCAGACGCAAGACGTTCACTGCAATAATTCAGAATTAGCTATGACCGAGTTTTTGAATGAAAAACGAAGGAGAAAGGAGAAACCGATGCATTCACTTACTAGCCAACATCGGGAAGTCCCAACCCCACACGCTGTCCCATGTCCAGGTCTCACGAATCCTAGCCGCCGTGTTCTGCACGACAGTCATATTGAGTAACGGCCCGCTCTTCGGGGGCGGCAAGAGCCCGAAAACCCCGGAGAGCGCCGGATGGTCCGTAACAGTCGTTGAGTTCGGCACCCACATATCCTGTATCCCTTCGTACAGCGCGAAGGTGTCGCCTGCGAGGGGTAACGGGGCCAAGTTGTCGCGGACCTCGATCCATTTCGAAGGGACTGGGAGGCTCTGGCGCTCCTTCCAAGTGATGGCCACGTCGAGTCCAAAGCGCCAATATGCCAGCTCAAATGCCGGATTGATCGTTGCATTCGGGTTGGTGTTTTCCGACACGGGATACATAGGTGAGCCGAGGTCGTAGGCACCTGTCGACGCGTTGTAGAAGGCATACGAGGCCATAAAATCCGCCGTCGGAGTGAGGATGGCGTCCCATTTCTTCAGTGTCGAGGTAGTTGGGAACGAGCGGTATTCTACTTCTGCGAAATACATCGGGTGCGGTTGTTGCCAGACAAGTAGGGAGTTGATCTCGCCAGGCGCCGACCTGCCCGTCGGATCTGTCATTTTCCCCCATCGGGCGCCTTCGTAGCCTTGGAGGCGCGCGCGTTCTATGGATGAGCTGAGGAAGTCGCTGTACACATGTGGCATGCTACGCTCTAATAGAGAATATTTATTCCAACGCGCGAAATGAAGTAAGTGCCACAACACCATCTCCAACTACGAGTATCATCAGAGTGGGTGAGTGTAGGGGTTAGAATACCGTGCTTACATGGAATTTACCGTACCAACCGTTGTTCACCAAACCTGTGAATAATGTCAACTATGGGGGTTGGTTCAACGGAGATGCGTTTTATGGAGTGATTTTACCTGACTCTGTTTACGGTTAGCAAACTCTTCGATATTAACCTGGAAATATGGTAGAGATACCTTGTGGTGGTAGTGTGCCCGCCGAGTTTACAACTGTGAGATACTGAGACAAGATAATTCTTCGTTGCATCTCCGAAGCGTCCGCTGAAGTCGCCCCCGATAGATCCACGAATGCCCCTGAATTCCAGAAAGAAGTCCACCAGCTGGTAGACGCCGCCTTTATCTGCTCCACGACTGGTAACTTAGGTCTCTTCCCGGCCGGTGAAAACGTCACTGCTAATGCGATATGTTTCTCCCTTCCTGATAGTCGTAGTACGTAGCGGTGTGTTCCCTCGGCGGGGCCATCAACATCAGCTTTTGAATCCCAGTTGAATGAAACATCGTACGACGTCTCGTTCAAATCGTGTCGGATGATCGCAGACTGGTTCTGTTGACGGAGGGAGGTGTTGTGACCGCTCGCCTTGAAGAGCCCTACAAAGGGATCTTCGAATTTTGTAGCTTCGCTCGGCAAAGGAAAGTCGAAGAAGATCCCCAGAGACCCGTTGGCGAGGAGTTCCGATTTAACTAAGATGGCTACCGAGTCCGACGTCGCATCTGCCCAGGTCTCCACAGAGACTATAGCCCCTTTATGCTTGAATGAAGATGAGATCTTGCCGGTCCACAAATCTAATTCCTGAGTTTTCTCTTGCAAGTCATCTTCCGTTGTGTCTTCACCGTCGAACGAAAGACCGATGCGGGCCAAGTTCAGCCTTGATGGATTTTGTATTAACCATTGTGAAATATCATCCTGGGCAGGATTGGGCTGGTTATAATTCACCAACCGCCCGTGAGTCCACCAATCCAAGCCCACGAAATCTGCGTGGAAATGTTAGCCTTGGGATAATAATAACAAGAAACGAGTTCATGGTAATCTTACCTTCGACTGATGTTTGGCCGGGGGTGGTAGGCAAACTGTGATTATGCCAACCCCAAGTGGACATAGTCGCAAAGGGGCTAAAGGTTTGCAACCCCGTCACATCGACTCCGAAAGCGAAGTTGCCATTGCCGACCTGCATTGGCGATATTTTTGAGCTGACATTGCGACGAGGGTTGAAAGCTCTAACTATCGCCCTCCTATCGATTTGATTATTGATGGCAACGACTACAGGGGTACAGAGGCAGATAATACTGGTGCTGAGAAAAGAGAGATGCATTATCAGATGCCTATTTCTGTTTCATACCTAATTGAACTGCGCCTTCTGATATATTACATATAATACTTACAATAATCTCATTCACTGAAGATTAAACAGCGATGTTCATCAATCTAGATAATAGGCTCATTATGAATTCCCTAGCTGGAGACCCAGCGTGGCATGGTCAACTCCAAAAAACCTGCGGGGTGAGTCATCATCGATCTCGTGGCATATTCGCCAAAAGGTGGAATCCCTTGATCATAATTTAAGGTCGTATTCATTGCCCAATTACCAACTGCTATCTAGGAACGGAAATGGCTGTCGAGGGGACAGTCGTCGTCATTACCATTGTAAAAGCTCCCCCGCAAGTCGAGAGCAACCGGCCCCAGCGAATGCGCAAGAAGATCCTTTGATCTACCGTATATATATGTACATAGGAACCTATATAAACTGCTGTACATCATCATACGTCTGTACAAATAGTCCCTATTCTATCTTGCCAAGCAACTTCACTACAACTGGAGTACTTGGCCGATTAACACTACGAATACGATCTATCTTGATAGTTTGTGTGCTGTGCCATGTTTTGAGCGGATAGGATACCTTCCATATGGCAGATATCGGACAGAGACACGCGTACTGCTCAACTAGCCAACATTCAATGCATCGAAAATTCCGGGACAATGCCTAAAACCTTATGTGAAGGCCTTTTTTCCTTGAGACCACAGGCTGAGAATGATACATGCCTATGGTCACAGTTAAATAGCCCCGAAACTCAATGTTGGCTACGGACTTACCTACCCTTTTTTCTTGGGAACCCCGGAAGCCGTGTTTACCTCCTTCCTCTACAATTGTCTTTCAGCCTTCGTATAATCTATTCTACATCGTTTAGATAGTGAGTCGCCCTCCTAGATATTCTGCAAGGCTAGGGATTAATTGACTAATCTATTGAGCTCTACAGTCCCTTTGCCTACCTACTTAGCTGTGACTAGCCTTTTATTCACTCCGGGACCCTTACTCTTGACAAGTGGATGGTATTGGGATGTGAAAGGACACAGAGGCGAACTGAAAGGATGGAAGAGCCAGTTATGAGTGAAACTGAGGAGGTCGGAAGCGAGATCGGAAGCTTCATCCAAGTCGATCTTTTCAACGCCCCCTCCCGTGTTGAGCCCAACACGTTAGGGTCTGGCCTATTTGGGGATCCCGCGAACTCGTCCGATGGGGAACAGGATTCTTGGTTGGAAGACAGCCTTTCATTCTATCATATCGAGCGTTCGCCCCTGAACGATAATTGCTATATTTCCCATCCACCATTGGTTATACGTGAACCCACTCTACATAGATCTAACGACAGCTGCGCGAAATTCTTCGGAGACCTTCGTCAGCAGCAATCCGCAACTCCATGTGACTATGGGGCAACCTGCAAGACCGAGTTACGACCTTTCCGAGAAATTGGGAAGGATTGGGTAGAAGGGTACCGAAGTTTTATTCGCTTTTTAGTTCGTAGCTAATCTTCAATTTAGCCCACTCTACCCCCCGCAGACCATCATATCTTCGGGTTTGAAACATTTGGAGTTGAGTGAATTCCTACGTCAGGGGCAACTGCAATGGATGTTGAACGAGAAAGGCTCCAATGTTACTAGAATTATTGACAACATTCCGGAGAACAACAAAATCAAGCAGGTTGTCTGTGTTGGATTATCACAGATAGCAGTCCGGTTCGGTGAAGATGGAATAATGGCCTCGCCGCAATGTCTTGATCAACATCTAACTGTGCTGGAGAGTGAGTATTATTTTCTTGTTTGATTATTTGAGTCCTAGGACAATCCCTTGGGGCTCGATTCGTTACCTCAAAAAGCTGTTCGTTGGCTCTGACTAACTCGAAGTTGTATAGTTGCTCATCATCTCAGTAAGAATTCTCCGCACGGAATTGACCTTTTCGCCGTTGATTGTACGTATGATGACGTACATAAGAGGTGTCTAGAAGATGTTGGGTTTGGAATTTTCCATGGTCGAGACGACATGCAGCAACACGGCGTGAGAGTTGATAACAATACCCTGTTGATTGTCTTTGCTCTAGGGATTCGTGAATACTCTCATAGTCACGGTGTTGATTATGAAGAGCCTGTGGCGATAATTTTTGATGTGGTCAGAAACCATGCCTGGCCACCGAGTTTGCTTTGGGAAAAAGTGCGGATTCAACCAAGTGTTTTCCAGCCACCAAAGGCAGAGATGAGCATCCCTAAGAGACCCACGTTGGTTCCTCGGAGACCCGAGCCTCCACAATCGATGGATGGTAATTCGACCAATGCGAATTGCAAGGTCCGCATAGTTCGATTGTATTAGTTGTGAATTAGTTGGATATGCGCGGGTGTTGTGCAGGAAAGCTGGTTGACGTCTCTATGAGGTTCCGAAAGTGGTATTTATTAGCCTACTATAGTTAGTTAATATATTTATCATGATTGAATATTCACATCGGTAGTTCATTCTATGGGCTCCGTGGCATATGGTTCTAACGATTGGAAATCAACTGATAGAACCAGACAAGGTTGAATCCAGCTGTCTCGTCTCAACTCGGCAAGGGGGGTTATTCCCCGCGAAGAATGGCGGGGTATGTACCTGCTACCCATGTAGGTACCCCACCTATGTACATACCGTACTGTAGCATACCGGTAGGTATACTTCTGCAGGTAGTACAGTAATGAGGAACGCCGCTACTGTGAGACAGCGCAGGGATGTACACGTACTACATATGTACTGGTCGGTCCCTTTTGGCCCGTGCTCTGTTACTTCTGCATACTGACATAGCAACCATCTGATTCAAAACATCCAGCATGTTGATGGTGGGGGCTGAGTGCCAGTAAGATAGAGACAGGTCAGTAGGTAGTCCATACAATACTTCCTTCTAGGTTACTGTGACGCCTTTCTAACCTGACAACCAATAATAGCTAGCTCACTGCACAGAATAACCACCAATTGAAAACTACGCAAGGAGAATTGGGATTTCCTTTTCTTGTTTGTAAGTATATTCATCCGCCATCCTTACAACGGACTGATAATGCCAACCACATACACACGCTACATATAGCCAGCGCTGACTCCAAAACAGCACTCTACGAAGTCTCGCTGGCAGGATGACCTCTTTCGTCACGACTGTGTGCGTACCATCTACCATCTCATAATCAAATCTATAAAGGAAGCGAGGTGTCTAACCCATGATGCCTACAGAAACCAGCGCGCGCGCAACCAGTTCCGCTCGCGGACCGGCAAGGGAGGCAACACGAGCTACCAGTTACGCCAATATGCCGAGGCGACGTTAGGCGGCGGCAGTCTGCGCAAGGTCGTCAAGCTACCCGAGGGCGAGGACGAGAACGAGTGGCTCGCCGTGAACATGGTCGACTTCTACAATCAAATCAACCTACTATACGGCGCCATCACCGAGTTCTGCTCACCACAATCTTGTCCCGAGATGAAGGCAACGGACGAGTGAGTCAACAGTATTCGAAACGAGCACCACGAAAAGAGCTCCCAGGCAAGAAAGAGACATAACTAATCTCGGCCCCCAGATTCGAATACCTATGGCAAGACAACGAGAACTACAAGCGGCCGACCAAGATGGCCGCCCCAGCCTACATCGAGCAACTCATGAGCTGGGTGCAGGGCCACATCGACAACGAGAGCGTGCTCCCCTCGCGCATCGGCGTGCCCTTCCCGAAATCCTTCCCGCAGACCGTGCGCCAGATCTTCAAGCGCATGTACCGCGTCTACGCCCACATCTACTGCCACCACTACCCCGTCATCCGCGAGCTCGGCCTCGAGCCCCACCTCAACACGAGCTTCAAGCAATACGTCCTCTTCATCGACGAGCACGGTCTCGCCAGCGGCAAGGACTTCTGGGGTCCCCTCGGTGATCTCGTCGAGAGCATGCTGCGGAGCGATTGATCAATTCATTCGCAAGTGGGGGGGATGTAATATTTTTTTAGTAATAGATCGCATTGGGCCGCGACTCGGGTCATTGCGAGCCTGAGATGAAGGATGAGCGAACATGAGACACACAAATACGCATGTAGGCGCACTATAAGATAATGAACGACAGGAATAGCGTGTGTGGGCACCGGTGATGCACGGTTATGATGGCACGTTTGAGCAATAGGGATAAGTCAGGCGTTTGGATGGGACTCGTTAGTTGCACGATTCGGAGTGAACCGGGGTAATAGAGGTTTGTTGGCACGAAGACGTGCTTAAAGGTCACATTGAGCGTTTTATGGCAAATAGTGGTTTAGCACACAAACGCAGAGTGCGTGCTTTGTAGAAACACTCTCGTGCATGGTCTGATAGAAGATTTTCAGGGCGTAAATACGCACGTATGAATTTTTTTTATTTTTTTTTTACATCGATATGAGAGAGCGTCAGAACCTTGTTTCATCGGTATCATTCCCCGTCTTGGCCACGTAAAATTCCTACAGCAATTGTGGAAAGGTCGTTTTTCTCGTAGCATGTGTTTAGTCAGCCTAACATCAGGGGAACTGGTGCATAATGATTACTCATTCCCTATCCTTGAAAACGTCTGATCACATGCTAAGACCGCAGAACTCGTGCAGTCGCTCCTTGACTAAGTTGCGATTCTTCGATACACTCAATCATTTCATCACGTGTCCTTTAAAGCATTGATCCTCTTCTTGAAGAACTCAAATGCGGAAAAGAACACTGCGTTGACTGCGGCGGATCGTCCCATGGACACACCAAGCCCGCGGTACATGTCCCGTCGGAAGAACTGGATTTTAGGGATAGGGACGGTTTGGCCTTTAGAATACATCAGAGCATTCCGCTGGTAAATGCTCTTAACTGAATCAATTGGATCTAGAGGAGTTAGCTACCTATGATGGGCCACGAAGGGTGAACCTACAGATCAATGCCCAAGAAACAATGCCGCACAGAGCGCCAGCTGCAAGGACAGCAACCGGGTTCTTATGAGCGTCCGTCCCGCTAAATGTAGTTAACAGCTGCTTGCTGCTCTCGTACGTTGCGAAATAGATCCCTGTTCCAAGGGTATCTCTCACTAACGACTGTTAGGTCAATGGGAAAGGGCTGAAGAATGTCTTAGCCAGTAGTTGCCTTACGTAAATGTAGATTTAGTCCGGTATACATCCCCGTGAAGCCTCGGTGCTTTACAATGTTTTGGAGTGTTTTTATCGTGCCTTTGTTATGATAACTGAGTGCAATGGCCTGTTTCTTCGGATCTATGTTTTTCTGATTCGCCATCAATACCGATACTTGTGCACTCAGCTTCGTCAACTCAAAAGGACCTGGGTGTTTGGAAACCAGTCAGCGCTGTGTTGTAGAGAATACATTTAAACTTGCTAAAATGCTCACAAGCTATCAGAGTGATACCGGAACCAGCCGTGGCTCCAGCAGCCCCAAAACAAGCGATAGTGCCTAAATTGGGGTAGGCGCCGTTCTTGTTCACATGGTCAAGTGGGCAAAACCCAAGATTCTTCGCCATCCATTCGGAGTAAATATATTTGGAGCGTTGGTAGATGGAGAAAGAGACGGTTCGGACGAGAGTGACACTGGCGAGGGGGGCGGTAACACCTGTATCCCGTGGAGGAAGATCTGGTTAGCTGACACGAGACCATGACAAGGTAATGGGAGCCTATGTGATCAGGACACACCTCTGAAGAAGCCTCGCATGCCCTCGGCGTTGTAGGTCGTTCTCACGCAGTGCAGTGCGCCATCATAGGGGTAGGTTTGCATGCGAGTCTTGACGCTGTCGAGGGGGAAGGCGGTGACTGTCGACAAGACGCTGGCGGAGGAGGCAGCAACCTCGGTGCGGTAGCGCTTTACCCAGCGACGTGGCTCTTCCTTGCCGACACTATGGTGTTGAGGCATGGTGCGAGTCCGAAGAGAGGCAGTGGTGACATTTTGTAGACCGGACTCAGCGGCGGGCATGGCTCTCTCGCTCAGCCGGGCGTGTATTGCGGGCGGGAAGCTTCAGACAATGGCCTCGGGACGAGGACCAGAGTCATCGGCGCGGTCGCGATACAATGGCGTCGGCTGCTAACAAGAGGGGTGCCATCAAGATCCCGAATTGCGAGGACTCGATGGGTTCACAATGGCGGTTCGGATGGAGAAGAGAAGATGGGAAAGCTTAAGTGGTGGCGAGGCCAGCGGGGTCGGGGTCGGGATGAGTGAAGTTAAGCAGCTCAGTCAATCTCGACCACCTGCCTACAGAACAGCACCTTGGACCTTGAACCTTGGACCTTGGAGAGAGTTCGGGTCAGGGATGTGGGATCAGAGAGCCAGGCAGAATGGGGACTAAGTCCAAGTACCTCACCACCCGGGCACTTGACCACGACTTAAGCAGCGAACTTACAGGAGAACCTAGAACGGGTTGGGTTAGGTGGTGCTAAAAAGCTTAGGTGCCGTCGAGGAGTCGACCGGTTTGTAAGTAAGTATGGGGGGTCTGGGCAGTCTCGTCTACTTAGTGCACGTATGTTTCTGTCGACAGATGGTGTCTAGGCGGGTGGGCTCATCGTCGAGAAGTCTGGATATGGTGGGATTCTGCTATCTAATTGCCTACCGGGTAGGGGATATATATTGGAGGTGCCACGACCTGTGACAGATGAGGTATCATAGCTACCCATACGGGCAGACTAAGTACGGGCACCTCAACACACGGCACAACAGACATCTAGGTTTGGTGATAGCGGGGTCACGATCTACCTACTTAGTACTTAAGTACTTGCCAAAACGCAGATGAGTACATGGGTACCTACCTACACATATATACATACGGTAGGTATGTAGATACGTTTTCAGGTATGGATGGATATGATGATGTATCTGTACTATGTAGGTAGAGTTAGAGGGCTAGAGATGCCTTTAGGTTAGACACTTTGCGGGGTTGCCAATCGGTCCTATACCTGCGAGACACCTACCTAGGTACTGATATGCCTTCTATTTCTTTGATGCTACCTCCCTATGCTGCGCAGCAAAGGACAAAGAGTTGGGTAGAGGTTGGGGAAACAATGTGGAGAGAGAGAGAGAGAGAGAAAGGGCGAGATTCAAGGCTACATTTCATCACAAAGTGTAATACTACATAGGTACGCCCCAGAGTATAGTAGGTATGTCTACCGCAGGTCAGACACACGTAGGTATAACAGCACTTCGGCCGTGTACCGACTGATGAACAAGGTGCATAAAGCATCTCGCGACTATCGTCCCTGATTGGTAAGTAGGTTGCCGGATCTCTCCAGATCCCCATAATTTGGATGGCTTGGATTGATGCTCGGAAGCGCAGGTGTGAACCGGGGTTGCAGTTTCCAAGTTGGAGGCATGTACATATATCGTACTACTGTTGCGAAGGCATACCTTCAACACCATGCTTGTGTAGCTTCTACATTGTCGCAATATACAAGACCCATTTAACGGTCCGAGCTAAAGGTTCAATTCTCAAGCAGAAATCGGGGCACTGGCCATCTTTGTAAAGTTATCTTATGAATTACTGCACCTGGGGGGCCGAGGGAGCTAAGTCGATGTCCCAGCAGAACCAGCGCTGGTACTGGGGTGTATCTGACCGAAACAACGTGGTAACAACGCGGTGAGACGTGTATGCATCGTACCATTGGACACGGGCATCGTTATATGTCGGTAGACGTCATCCCTCGCCACCTAAACCCTGAGACCACATTGTTAGAGACAAGTCCCTTTACTGACGAACCTTATTCATATACGAATAGGGAGGAAACGACGTCAATTGTGATAAAGTAATGGTAGTGTGTACCGTTGATCAACCAGTCATGCATCACTTTGTTCGCCCGAAGATGCGGACGGGATGCACTCTGGGATCCAGAGTGATGGTGCCACGGAGCCCGACGAGAGGAGACGTTCGACAACCTGAAGCTTCGTCCGATATTGACATGTAGCGACATCTACGACTTAACGATACCCTACCGGTCTACTGTACTTGCAGGTTAATTTTGCTAGCACGTAGACATCTTGTCGTACCCATGTAATTGCGATGTGAGGGGTCGGTGGAGGGATGGGGAAACACTCGGGACGGTCGATTCGCCCAGTCCATGAGGATGAATGATTCCCATGTCACCCTCCTATGCGACAGACAAACAGTCGACAAAGTCTCTGCAGGTCTAGGCTTAAGCCAAGCCCAAAGCATATACTCCCAGTATGAAGCCTACACATCTTAGGGCCGTTCCCATGGTGTGACTTTGGTATGCAAATGGCTGAGTGATATCATTTCAATTACCACCCTACCGTAAACATAAGCCCATAGATTTGTTGAGCATAGCGATAGTCATATCGTAATGCCTGTAGACTGTTGCTTTCATATGGGCCTCTATCCCCTTCCTGAGCCTCTGGTTAACACTCACGACTCCCTGACTCACAATCATAGGTACTTGCCTTTTCTCCTTTGCTTCATGCTCGGACAGAGCAAGCTTCCAGTCTGAGCGATCATAACGGTACCAGGCTATCATGAGCAGATTTTTGAGAACCTTGTGTTCTAATCCGCGTTCCCTCGTGGCTGCATCGAGAAAGCGAATGGTTCGAGCGATGCCTCGAGCATCATACTGGGCGCCTTTTTCACGGAACGCCCGTCGTAGCTGATTCCGAGCAGTATACCGGGAAGGCTTAGAGAATTGCACAGCACGAAGCAAACCTCGATAGATGTGACGATAGGCGTGTATGACTTTGGCATCAGCCATGGCAAGAGCGGGACGAAGTTGCTTGTGGCCAGGTCTTCACTGAGGATTGCTATTGTGGATATGCACTGACGAGATGGTGGTCTTATTCCAAGATAAGTGAAGCCGACTGTGCCTGCTGTAATTCTGAACTCGCATTACAAGTGAATACATGTACTTAGCGAGCTATATGTATCTAGTCAGTTGGATTGGAGTCACTCTTTTATTGAGATATGCCCATGCTTTCATGCAAAGCCTAGGTACACAAAGAAATACTAGCCTCGAAGTTGAGATTCGATTAAAAACTTCCAACGGGCATACCCATAATTATTTCGAACCCATTAGGTAAGGCCAGAAAATTATATATCAGCTCTAAGTATCTGTGGATACCTGTACCTACCATATTGAAGATATGTTCGTTAAGTACACGCTACCTACATGCAGTACCTAGGTAGGTACCTTGTAGGTATTGTGGCGAGTAGAGCAGTTTCTGGCACTTGTTGCGGGTGATAAACGCCCGAAAACGGACAGACATCAGGGTCCCGAAAGCATCAGCTACAGATACGAGCAAGTGGCTCCAAACCGCCACCCGTCCTTGCCACTTTGGCCATATTGCAAGGTAAGAAGTGTAAATACCTAGATAAGGCAATATTGCTGGTTTATTTCCGAATAGAGGAATCAATACGGAATCGATCGATCAAAAGACTGGAATGCCTTACTGTGCAGGCTCGGCAGGGTACAGTAGTATGTATGGCCGTACCGAACAACTGATGAGTAATTTGATGTCACTCACGATTCCAAAAGTCCACAACACAACTAACTGCATCGTGACACGGCAGACCTGCGCTACTTCTCTACCACATCATTTACACACCCTACCTAGGTAGTATTTGATTACCTACCTCCCTCCATCCCAAAGTGCGCAATCCATCTCTGTCTGCACCGGAGGGGCCGTTCTGATTCCTACTCTGACCCCTCAGATATTATATTCTGTACATCTTTCTCTAGCCAGTATCCTCATCCCAGTCTGCATTTTACCCTATCCTTTGAACCGGGTGCTTCGGGGATAATCTCTTCATTGACAATGGTTCTATGAGGTTAAGACTGTACCTATTACCATCATATGTACCATTATTATATTGTCGTTTTTGAAAGCGATTGAATGTTAGCCAATGACGTCCCTCGTTACCGACTTGCTGGTCAATCCGGTACTTCGACAGGCACGCCGCTTTTCCCTCTCGCGCTCATCGAACCCCTCCGAACCTGACCCGACTTTCAGAGCCGCACAGACATATCTGCACTCGCACGAGGATGGTGTGATATCCGAAACCGAGGAGTGCTCCTCTCTACGTGATGGTCCTGAAGAGAGCGTATCCTCGCGGCGTTCTTCCCATAGCTCCCTTCTCGTACGTTCGCATATCAATGTAGCCCGTGCAGAGGAACACTGCAGCCAACCTGAAGATACTGTATTACCTACCACATCCGCCACCTTGGCCGACAATTCTCGTGTATCCCGTTCACAGACCGAGTTATCCTTTGTCAATGGTTTCAATATGAGTACACCCGGGTTGCCACCTTCGCCCTTGATGGGTGGCATTGTACAGGACCACTCTCCACTCCCCGAAGATGATGGAATGACTTTGCTGAGGAGACGTATACTTGCCATCCAGGCTAAGGAGATTGGCCACTCAGAGAAAGCCCATCTGATGCACCAGCTGTTGATAGAAGGGTACACGAAGTCGCGATCGCGTGACCAATATGAACAACCGCTCCCCCCCTCGAGCCCTGGCTCACTAGATAAACGAACATCACCGAGCCATGGGCCATTAGAGTCTTTAAAGTTTTGGCAAAATGCACCTGACGATGCTGAAGATGCTGAAAGTTTTGCGTTGACAGACAAGGATCTGGAGCCTACATTTGTGCCTATCGATGAATCAACAGAACCTATTATAGGGGACGATGATATTGAGTCTAATGACGAGAGACTTCTCGGCTGTGAGCATTACCGACGCAACGTCAAATTACAGTGCTCGACATGCAATCGATGGTATACTTGCCGATTCTGCCATGACATAGTGGAAGACCACAATCTTATTAGGAAAGAGACACAGAATATGCTGTGTATGCTCTGCGGAACTGCTCAAAAGGCAAGCCAAACTTGCATTTCCTGTGAGGCACTAGCGGCGAGATATTACTGCGACATATGCAAACTCTGGAATGATGACCCTGATAAACCCTGTTATCACTGCAATGACTGCGGCATTTGCCGGATCGGTCGTGGTATCGGAAAAGATTTTTATCATTGCAAAGTGAGTAGTAGCACTGGCACAATCCACGCAAACTCGTCCACTAATGTCCTGGTAGAAATGTTGTGCGTGCATCGCAATAGCTACTCGATCAGGTCACAAATGTATCGAACGTGCCATAGACTGTGATTGCCCTATATGTGGTGATTACATGTTCACGTCTCCTAAGCCCGTATGCTTTATGAGGTGCGGGCATAGCATACACCGAGACTGTCTCGACGAACATCAGAAGACTTCATACAAGTGTCCCATCTGCAACAAAAGTTTAGCTAATATGGAATCACAATTCCGCAATCTGGACCTGTCTATCCAAGCACAACCAATGCCAACAGAATTCAGCGGTGCCCGAGCAATTGTTCTATGCCACGATTGCTCTGCTAAGAGTTCAACCATTTATCATTGGCTTGGGTTAAAATGCGGTGTTTGTCAATCTTACAACACCGCTCAACTTCAGATCATCGGCCTAGATGCTGAAACCTTGGAGACCGACTTGGTAGGACGTAGCACGCACGTTTCTGGATTGACTGCTTCGGGAAACCCCAATATGATTACAACGAGCGCTGGTGTGCGCGACATGCGACGCCGTCACTCGTCCACAGCCACTGACTCGGCCTTTGTTAGTGCACATATAAGTTCGTTTCATCCTAATAGGCTGGCTCGCTCAGTATCGCCTGTGCCCACCCCTGGGCGTTCGCTGCATGCTTCCACAGTTGGAGGATATTTCGACCTGGAAGAAGAGGAGGAGGACGGCGATATACTTGGATTCTGGAGTCGTTTGCCCCGTAGCATAGCGAGCAATGACGAGGAAGACGACGATGATGATACCGCCGATTCTAGTGACGAGATGAGTTCAGACGGGGACAACGATGCCGATGAGGGAGAGGAGTCGGAAGACAATGATTTCGAATTGCTGGGTCATAGATAGGGTCGGCACCTAGATTCGGTGTGGTTTTTCGGCAGGGACATTAGATTGGCGTTTGGAATTGGCATGAATGCATGACGATTGAGATACCAGCCCAATTTGGGCAACGGAGCATGCGCATTTGGATTTGATTCCATTACCCTGCTTCCATTTATGTAGTATGATTAAGCATTGCATGAGATAACACAACAGGCTGACGGCGATAAGTTGCCTTTGAAAAGTCCCGAGGGTTGCATGAGGGATCACTGCTTTTCTCAATAAAAGATAGCCGCGTCGAATATAGGCATATTACTATTCATATATCGTCATCCAGCCCGTTTTCTTACCCCACGGAAACAACCGATTGTCCTTACTCCATCGTGATTCAACGCCCAACGCCCTGCTTCAATGCACACTACTAGATAGATGGACAGATGGCCAGTCAACCCAACCTCCCATGAGCTACCTATCTAAGGCAGGTAACCGCGGCAAAACATACTTGCTCTGGCTTTTGACATTTCACGTTCGTCCTGTCACTGGTTGGTGCCAGCTGCCTGTTTGGAGAAGTTGACCTTCTGGGCCTCCTTCCGTAAGTATTGCACGACGTTCTGAATATGTTGTTAGTCACAACGTCTACAATTATCAAATAGAACCCGGGTAAAGACACCCCTTATCCACATAGATAGTAGATGCGAAGGTTAGACGAGAACTCACCGCTAGCGCCTCGGGGTTCACGCCCTGTTCGATCATGGAGATGCAGACTGAAAGCGTCCGGCGGTCGAGATGACAATTCTATATGTTAAGCACGTTAGTGGAGATCGATTCGGAGCTTGCGCTGGTTTGGGGAGGTGAAGTATGTGATTGTTGATTATTTTCTTTTTGGGAGATGAGATGTAGCGGTACACACCAGGATTGTGGAAATTTCGTGTAATATGTCGACTGCCTGACGTGCGGCAGCTTGCTTCTCGCTCTCTTCTCTGTTGTCTGCTACCGGTGGCATGATTGTAGATTTAACTGTCTTTTTGGCCGAGGCTTGTGAATTACAGGTGTGTATGCAGCCTCGTTTACTAATTGTCGTTATACGTGTAAGTGAATCAAGTGAGCTACTAGAACCAACACACGTGTATTGGCGGGGGCCGCATCACTTTACGCGCTACACTTGGTTGCAGCTGTCGCGTTTTGTCTCAGAACATGTGAAAGTGTCACGCAGCCCAATTTCGCCAACCAAATCATCTTAAACTCTGCAGTGTAGAAACCAGATTTTTCAGATGAAATAATGAAGAATGTAAAATTTTGGGTATATGTCATGTCTCTCCGTCATAATAATCCACTGAGTTGACCCCCAAGGGCGTCCATTCGCTGCAAAACTCCGTACTCCAAGCCCAACCGCAACAAATACAATTCGTAGTTAATCCAACGATCGTGACCGTAGGAATCATGACTTCATAGCCTCTACAAAGAGCTCCCTCATCCCCTTCAGCAACGAAGGCAGCTCCCTAGACTCATTAACGCGTTCGAGGACGCGCTCAATCTTCTCACGTTCCAATTTCGGCCTGCAGTGCTTAATTTCATAGTCGCGCGAAGCCGTGTTGAGCTCGAACCAGGCTTCACGCTCCCAATCGCGCTCGTCGACGTGCGTGTACACGAACTTGAGTCGGTCGTTCTGCCCTGCGCCCTCGATTCGCAGACACAGATTCGTCACCCAGAAGTCTAGCTCCGGCACGTTGAACCGGCGCTGCGAATCAATACGCGCTGCATGCGCGCGCTGAGCCGCCAGCCGCGCGTCGATCTCCTTCTGCGCCTCTGCGATCTGCTTCTTCAGATTATCTCTTGCCGACAGGTTTGCGTCCCGCTGTGTTGTGAGAGACCCAATTGCGCTTTCCATTTCCCGGCGCTCGACGTCTTCTTTCGATCGCATCTGTTGGTGTGTGTTGATCTTGTGCTGCACAATCTCCATATCTTTTCTCTTCATTCGCTGGTCCTCTGTTTTTGGGGCAATAGGAGACACTCGTTAGTAGAATGGTCGGGTTGTATTGCTAGAATGCTTGCCAGTGCTCTAGAGACGTACCTTGTAACTCAGCTAGATTCATGCGGAATTGATTATGCTCTTCTAGTGCTCGTTTTCGGCCTTGTTCGATGAAGGCGTCGAATTTCGCCGTAAACTTGGCCATGCGATCACGTAGTTCATCAAAGCCGAAGTTTACGCTGGGGAGCTGGTCGGCCATGGAGGGTGCCATCGTGGACATTGTCGGGCGGCCACTCAGGCTCAGGCGGCCGTTCAAGCTCGAAGAAAGAGAGGACTCAAATGCGGTAGACATTTTGATCTTATATGTATATTTCAATTGTCTCTATTCTCTTTTGTCGGATTTGAGATTGGTAGATGGCGAAAGACAGTGCAGTTTTGAATTGTACCGACGTTGTCCCAATGTTTACATTCCGGGGTCTACCCAAGTCGTTGCTGAGCGCCGCTACCTAGTGGGTTACTTAAGGTCCCTGCCCCGCTATGATCCCACTATCCAAACAGTGCTGTGTACTGTACAGCAGAATATGTATTTAAAGCATACCGCCTCGATAAGATAAAGCTTGCACCAAACCTTTGAAGCTGGGTCCCTAGCATGTGCATTTCGTTTTCTACCTACGCTTTTGCTTGTGATCATCAGCTATGCAATAGATCATTCCTCGCAAGGGAAATTGCCTGCTTGTGACCGCATTGCTCGCGCCTAGCTTGTATATCGACCTCTCCGAGCTGTGTCAGTCTCGCGATGCACATACAAGTACGCAAGCCAAGGGAGACGAAATATATAGAGCTGAGCTCTCCGAATGACTGAACGCCATCTTGTCGAATCAGCTGTTGGATTAGCAGGACGTCTGTCGCACATCCCATACGGGACCAACAAGGCAGAAGATTGTGGCTGGCGTTCTTCTCGGAACGTCACCCGGAATGGTTGGTGAACCCTACAAGTTTTGTTATTAGCACTAACACCTGAGAAGCTCCGGTTTTCAAAGCCCTTGGCCTTTACAAGACGTGGATCTCACCCGAACCAGATCGTGTCTCAGACTCGCAGCCACTTTCTGGGACCTTATGGGAGCAAAGCCGCAGACAGCAAAACTGGCTCTTGAAACACCATCCCGAGGCTAGCCTGGGGAACAACTTGCTTCATGACTGCTTAGAGGAAGAGGAATCACTATTTCCATCCCAACAAGATTATGGTTGCCAAACATGCTTCGTTTCCTTAGGCGAACTGACCGACACATCCTTACGGAAACATGCTGGTATCCCACTAGTTGTTGCCGTCACTGGTAGTGCAAACAACGTACTCCGCTTAGCAAGGCTAGACCAGGAAAGATGGGCGTGGCCCCAAGAGCCAAATATCGCAACGCAGCTGGTTGGATTAGCCCCTGAAAAGCCTGCATTTTGGATAGATGATAACGATGTGGGGCCCATTCATCGTGTGAAGTGTATAGTCGACCACAAGCCATATAGCCCTACTAGGTGGTTGGCTGTTCAGCGAGATTCGGGCACCACCATATTTCAACCGGAGTATCGCAAAGCGTCAGTAGATGAGAGCTTCGGAAGGGATTCTTCACCTATCGCTGCGAACCCGCTCTTTCATGTATCGAGGGAGCAGACTGGGGGCAACATCCATTCCGATGTTTCTTTCAACCCAGGCACGCGGTCAAACCCCCCACAGCTTGCGATTGTTGATGAACGAGGTTTTTGGAGTGTATGGGATGTTAAATATAACTCGAAACCCAAAACCACCCGCGAGCCAATATCAAGACTGAGAACATGTGGCCATATTGAGCGCGGTGTCCTAGGGCAAATTCCTCATCGAGATCGATCCGCTGTGGCGTGGCACAAGATTCTTTGGGTTGGTCGTTCAGAGGACCATCTGGATTTGTTGGGTAATCTAGATCTTAATCTCGATCACGAGGATTCAACTTCTCAAGTTTCGTCTCCACCATTACAACGGAGCTCGTCACTACTTGTATGCAACCTGCATCAAGTCAAGCTTTTAGATGTCATTGCTGGTGTATATCTGCCAGATCTCAACTTCTGTCGTCCTGACAGTCTAGACTGCGTATTAGATGTTCACATTGCTCACGATCCACAGTTTTTTTATGTGTTGACCACTTCTAAGCTGTTCATTGTCAGAGTCTATTCTACTCCGGGAGTAGAATGGGACAAGCCAGAAAAAATATGGTCAATAGTATTCTCGACACCTCACTATAGGAGCTGCTTTGATCATAGTCTCAAGCTTGCTGTTACCCAAGGACTCAAACCCGTCCACGTGACCTCGTTTGTGCACATATACTCGTCCACGAATTCATGGATTGATCTCTTTCACGTCGAATTTTCGTCAACGGATCTGAGCAGTGTTTTATGTCAAGCAAATGTTACTGGACTCGGCAGCCTGCAAAAGACCTTGAACAGCGCTATCAGGACATTATACATCAGCCCAGCGCCTATCATCGTCAAGACACCTAAGTCACATACAAAACTCGGCAATGGGTTAGTTGAAAAACGAATCAGATTCTACCAGGTATTGGCCCTCAGAGCAGACATGTCTGTCGTATCGGTTGTTTGTGCATCCTCGTCGTTACCCTCTCTCCCAATCGTTTTACCGAGGAAGTATGTTGGCCGTCGAACAAAAGCTGAGTATCGGAATGATGAAGACTTGCGACGCCTGCCCTCTGAGTTTATAGTAGACGATAGTTTGGCTATACTAACGAAAGACTCTCCAACTATCGACTACAGAAATATCAAAGCATTTTACGAGCACCTCAGTACCTTTTCTGAAGAGCTAGAGCAAGACAGCACTGCTGGGTCTGCTAAAGCAAGTATCTGTAAACACAACCCTTTTGAAGCGGTTCACCAATATGCCGAGGAAGCGGTGAGCCGCGGGTTACTGCCTATCAGCACACTGTATGTTGTCTGTTGTTTGTTGGGTGTATATAGCTAATCAAAGTGCAGCCTACGGATCATGCCGAACTTCAAGAGCTTATCCAGACATTCATTGTCCGGTGTGGAATGGGAAGACGAGCTGGAAATTTTGAATAACGTACATCCAGGCCTAGTCCTCTGTACAATTGGTTCGTTGCGTTCTTGTCTACGCTTTTCTGCGCCGGGGCCACTGCAAGAAGTATACTCCAGGCTCCTCGAACTTTCAAACAATTCCTTGCACCGTGGGGGCAGCGATGATGAAAACGGCCAACGAATCGTATCGATATCCGAGGAGATAACTTACGACCTTTACTTGTCATTACATAGCATCAGTTATCGCAACGCAGGCGGTGACTCGCTACAGACCACCACGGAGGAAACCATGTTATTAGACAGCCAACCTGAAAGTCTTCCCAGCAGCCCCCAAAGGCCCGAATCTCCCACATCTTCTGCATGGTCACAAAGGTCCAACTCAGAGGCCGTAGAGAATGAAGATCCTGCGATGTCACTACTTAGGGCCTATACGGGAACCGGGAATTTCGTACCTCAAAAGAAGTTGGAGCTTCTAGATAAGTGGAAATTGGGCATGAAACCATCAGAGTACACTTTCGATCTTGACAGGAGTGGCGATGCAGACGCGGGAAAGCTGAGGAGGGCAAAGCAGCAGGCTCGAGAAGAGCGTAAACGCCGTCGGGCACAAACCCTCATTCACCTATCGCAGGAGCCAGAGCTTCCGGCTACCCAACCCGCTCCAGAGACTGCTTTCTACAGTAGTCAGCCAAGGGGTATGAGTTCGCAGCAGCAGATCACCCATTCGGATCCAGTACACATGATGTCACAACCTGCAGCGGGGACGTTTGGTAGAAGACCAACCAAGAAAATAAAAAAACGGAAAGGTGGCTTCTAATAGATGACATGTTGGATAGCTGGCTGGTGCATGTATGAACCCATTTGTATAAGTACCTAAATAGATATGTATGGGAAAGTCTTAAAGGTGCTAAGCACATGCCTCTGCATGTCCTCAATTTTATATCTAATATATGCTGTGATGCCTTGATTCAAAAAACCTAGCTGTTTACAAGGACTGGCCATTTGGTGGTAGGTGTGACTCAACCGCGCAGCTATCTGTGCTGCTCATGTACCCATTACCTAACTAACCTCAGGCTTTAGGTTACGGAGGTCCAATATATCCTTTAACCTAAACTATCTACCTCGCTACTCACCGAGGACTTGACAACATCAAGGTAATTCACGACAGTTGAGTGACGGGGAAAAGAACAAAGAAAAATACGTCTTTAGGCTCGAAGATTCATGATCACCTAGCTACCGTCACATTTCTATAGAGAGAAAGGAGCGCACTCATCGTTCTCTTCTTCTTCGCCGTCTTTAGTGACGTTGTACCCCCCGAATCTTACAGGTAGTTGGTTACAGGCACCTGTTACCTAGAATTGAGCTACTACTAGCCCGGAATGTCGCATTGCCACGATGAGCACGCTGGCCACAGCCATGGCAATGGCCATCACGACCACGACCACGAACACGACCATTCAGACGACATCACGCCGGCTCTGCAGCACAGCCTGTACCAGCATATCCAGTTTGATGACATCATCACCCTCAATGAATCTGAGCGGGACTCCGGAAAGGCCGTCGTCAAAAAGACCTGGGCCGAGCGGTTGCAGATTGAGCCTGAGCTTGTGAGCGACGCCGATGAACAGATAATTGTGAACATCCCGTAAGTCACTCACGTCTTTCCAGATGTCTCAATCGCCACCCCGCATATTACGTCCCGGTATATTTCCACCCCACTATCCATTATCGCTCGTTGCTTCAAACAGTTTTGTTTTTGGGATCGTTGGTTATGATATAGATCATAATGAGACATTATAAAATGCCAAACTCGTCACATACAGCATGCCATCGCACCGCCCACCCTCCCTAGCCCCAAGTCATTTACAATTCACTACAACCGCATATTATCATGGGATGCCAGCAGGCTTCAACCGTACCCAGGTATATCTGATTACCGATCGAGCAGCTAACTAACTCGTGGGGGTTTCCCCATTATCAAAACAGATTCACAGGTCAAGTAAAACTACACTCAATACTTCTACGCAGCTCGTCGTCTAGCAGCGCTCCCCGAACGCTACGGGTGTACAGTAAGTCGTTCTCGCAGTTCTATCCAGGATGGAAAATATTTTGGCAGTGCCCTTACCACATCCAAAACACTCGAATATGGCCAAAGACGCACAATCACTAACTTCAAACCTCACAGCCAACCGAGATGACGTTGATTTTGACAACGTGGACAGCCTGAAATACGTCCAGGAGTTTGAGCTAAGCCAGACGTCCGAGGTGCAGGAACTCCCCGTCAAGCGGGCTCTATTCAGCAGGGTGCGCCGGCTGACGCTATTCTTCGTGGACAACTTCGCCACCGGCTTTCGCGACACTGATGACGACGATGGCGTATCTGACGAGGAGGAGGGCGATGTTTCAAGATTAAGCTATCTCGGCTTCAAGGGCGAGTGGATGCAACTCGGTCGCGCGCCTTCACAGATCATCTACGAAGCTGCGCCTAACCCTAATGACCACGCCCTTAAGGGCACCAGCGCCAAGAAGTTGTCAAATCGAATGTAAAAAAGACATGTGCTTTGTTCCTTTTCGAATGACCGTACATCTAGTTCGGTAGCTCACAATGCGCAAAGAGTACCTAATGAGGAACCCTTTTTTTCACCCTAGTTTTTCCCTTGTAATAAATGTAGTATCGAGGCCAAGTGTTACATGAAGTCGTCTTCCCAGTCCTCGCCTGTATTGTGGTTACTTGAGGCGGCGATGTTCTCCTCGGAGAATAATTCGTCATACGCATGATCCTTCTGCCATTTCTTATCCGCTCTCTCCTGTGCTATCCTAGCATCTTCTTTCTTCTGTTGTGAGGTGAACTGTGTTAGCGGCATATCCTTGTGTACACTCAAGCTCAAATACCATGCTAGTAATAGAGATATGTAGGGGATGGAGGGGGGGGATTTTTTTATTCTTTAATTAAAAGAAAAAACGCACTCTTTCCTGTCTCGCAATCTGGTCCTTTTTTCGTAATTGGCGCAGATGATCTTCCTTCTCCTGATATAGATCAGGCTGCGTTTTCTCGATGCGGGTTTTGTTGAGGCGGTTGACGATGGCGTTCTCGCGCTGGACGATGAGCACGCGCTTGACCTTGCGCGGGTCCTTGAAGCTGACCTGGCCGACGGCCATGCTCCCGTCCTTCTTAAGGTTCGACCAGGGCGTGTAGATGATGGTAATGTTGTCCTTCTTGTTGCCCTCGATCGAGTTCGCCTTGGTCAGCTGACCTAGGTCCGTCACAAGCGCCTCGGGGATGGACTCCCATGAGTCGCCCTCTCGCAGCCGGAGGTATATGTGGGCGCTTGAGAGCTTGTCTACGTGAAACTAAACATGAACCAAGATGTGAGACTCTTGCATTTGCACTTGAGATAGGTGTCCCAACATGGGCCTAGGAAGATGTGTCATACCCTGGTAAGTAAGTTAGTTAAGATGGATCATTGACAGTGCAACAGAATCGTAGTGAAGGGGGGGAAAGGAGCAAAAAAACAAAGGAAAAGAGCAGAATATGAAATAGAGGAAAGGCCATTATATATTACAGGCACTCACCATACATCCTCCTCCCAGCCATGCTTTATGAGTTCCTCATCTGTTCCATGTCGTCAACATATGTCTCCCACCAGACACCGACTTAGATAAACAGGATAGGCCCTCCACCCACTTTCGAATTTGTCCTTGCCCACGTAAATGTAAGCAGAAGGGGTAACCACATTGGACGTGAAATAATAAACCATTTTTGGCAAGTATTCCCGCGTGCAAAAGTTCAATCCAAGGAAGAAAAGAAAGAAAAGAATATCTTCGAATGAATATCCTGTACCGACTCCAACGGTTTGGCCAGTGCTATGAAGCGGTTTATCAGGCCCACTACTACCTCTGTGCCTTTGTGTGTAGGTCTCCAGGAGGGGACCCTTGGCTCTAGCGTGAGTTAGTGGGTTAGGTATTCCCGTCTTCCAGCAGACGTCAAATCAGGCTTAGCGCCGGCCGCCGCTTTTACCTGCCCCGGTCAGACCATGTTTTCCACGAACGCAATCACGAATATCCCTTTGAATACTACAAACGCTCTAATGTTTTCTGACTTAGTAGTAGTGTTTATGTGTCATGTCTCTCACAGCCCCTACTAGTGGATTAACATAACCAATACCTGAGTTTCTCCCAAGATGACGCTGAAACTGATGTCGCGGTCTGTACCTGCGGTTTTATGTTTGAGTGAGATACAAATACAAGAATTCTAATTGGACATTCAAAGTCTTGGTAAAATTGTAGCGTTCGTGGTGTTCAAAGGGACAGGTAACTCTCTAGGCAGAAAGACAGATCTAAGAGTACCTAGGTACTAATTAGAGTCTACCTGTTGATAGCGGAGCGAGACGGGACCATGGTCTCGAAAGATTACACTCCTCACCTACAGTCGTCTTATTCTGCGTTGTTGAAAGGTTGACAAACTCGAGGCTCCTCGACTTTCGACTTTCTCGGCCACATCACTACATATATCTTACATGGCATCAACTTCTCGCCGTTGGAAAGGTGTGGGCGCCAAGAAAGAATGAGGGGTATCTGAGTTAGCACATTCATTCAATCACTGGTTGCGGGCCAAGATAAACACCTGGTCTAAGACTGACAGAATACTCTACGGTAGGCGATGACTGTGCAGCATCTTCGCTGTAAACCCCTGTCTTGAGAAATGTAACGGCAGCCTAGTCCAGGCCGGTAGACTCTGACTCTCTCGTAAGAATGTCAATCACACCTTGCTTCGGCTGAAGGTCATCGAACCTCCAATGCTTGTCTCCCTGCGCCACCGTGCTCGCTTGTAAATTCACTTATATTATGTAGAGATATCTCGAGCGAGCCTCGTTCTCTCTCCCTTTCCGAAGCAGTTTCCCCCCCCCCCCGAGGATGGAGTTCTTTGCGCAGCTTATGGCTACCGCATGTTGCATTTGGTCACAGTAGTATACCCGCGACATACGCCATACTCAACTTTTATACTGATACCAACAATGTATACCAACGTCAAATTTGCCAGCAACCCCTACCGTACAACCCCAATCGACACGGCCGCGCTGTTTGAGAGGCAGTATGCTGCTTACTACAGTGGTATCAAATATCGTCCCTTAAGCAGCCAGTATAATGAGATACGACTCTTGAGAATTCAACCAGCAGAGTCACTATCTGATCGTATCGTGTGTCAGCTTGAGCATACCCCACTCAATCACCCGCGTGACAGTGTCTCTGGTTATGTTGCTCTTTCATACCGCTGGGGAGATATTGATTCGGGCACTCATGTCATTCTTGCTGGATATCACATTCGGATTACCATGAACTTGTATCACGCTCTGTTGGAACTACGTAAGAGACAGCACTATCTTGTTTGGGCAGATGGGCTCTGCATTAACCAATCTGACTATGAGGAACGCAGCCAGCATATTCCGAGAATGGCAGCGATATATCGGACGGCTTCCTTGGTTATCTCGTATTTAGATTCCCAGGATCCAATGGATCAATGGCGAAGTGTCAAGGTGTTGGAAATAAATGTCCTTGCTCGTCAGAAACGCAAAGAAATGGACGAATACCTAAAGAAAAAGCGCCGCACTCCCAAGAAAGCGCCAAAACCCAGGAAAGGGTTTTTTTCTTTCCAAAGATCCGCTGCGACCGAGAATCCACAGCGGACTGACATAGAGAAGCCATCCAAGCTTCAGATATCTCAGCCACAACATGCAGCGCTCGTGAAACTCCTAGAGCACGAATACTGGATGAGAGCCTGGATTATACAAGAGATATCTGTGAACCCGAAACTGAAAGTTATCTGGGG
This sequence comes from Xylaria bambusicola, assembly GCF_022495145.1. Lineage (NCBI taxonomy): Eukaryota > Fungi > Ascomycota > Sordariomycetes > Xylariales > Xylariaceae > Xylaria > Xylaria bambusicola. Next base: position 416,544 of record NW_025953566.1, read on the forward strand.
TAGTTACGAGATCGACCTTGACGGGCTTACGTTGACGCTACAAGAGCTGACTCACGTCGACGAGATCAAAAATTCACAAGCGCGTCATCACATCGAACAGCTCTCTCAGATCCGTAAATCCCAGTTAGCACTGCAACCCCTAGCTCTGGTGGATGCACTTACGATGTGCTATCGGGCGAGGGCGAGCGTTCGTCGAGACAGAGTGTTCGCTTTGCTTGGCCTAACGCATGACGGGCCCAGTCTTTTGCCCGTGGCAAGCTATGGTATGTTTTAAAACCTATCATGCCGGTTCTGAGATTTCGACTTGTTGAAATGATCTATCGTCCTCCGTCGCTAACTGTTGCCACAGTACGTGAGCTTTGGATCCTGAACCGTGATTACTATTATATGCGTAATTCGAGAAAGTATTTAATAAGGAACTGGACTAATACGTTTCGATATGGCAGGAGGTACCAACGAACAAGATGTGCCGTGACATGACTGTCAGAATGATTCAGGCTACCGGGAACCTCGAGATGGTGGTTGCCAAGAACTACGAAGTCAGCAATTGGTATCCGAATTGGTTTGCCTCGGAGAGCTTCGCCCCTCCCTCAGTTACTAAAGATTCAGGGGGGATACTCAGTCTTATACAACACCCCATTAATCGGTACTATCGAGCGTCTAGGAACTTGAAAGCTGATTTTGTACCATCCCTCGTTGATACGGACATCAGATTGAAAGGGCTGCGTATCGGCCAAGTTTCGGCATGTTCGCCAACTCTTAGGGAAGCAAAAGCTAGCGATCTAGATAGATCACAAATCACGAAACACAGGACACGAAGAGAGAAGCTATCGAGAGAGGACCCCCTATATGCCAAGTACGCGTCAGCATCGGAAGCATTGCGATGGCTGCTCGTTGAGATCGCTGGCGAGCAAGGGAGCGACGGGTCCTCCAGCCAACAGGGCACCTTGAAGGATCTCGGGAGGCTGCTGCATAGACGAGAGACTTCCGTCGAACAGTTCGCACCCAACCTGATCCAGTGGATGAATTGTTGCGAGAAGCAACATTTCAAGATCAATGGCGAACCGTTGGTTTCATACTTTTCCGAGCGTAATGAAACTGGAAGGTCCACCCCAGCTAAATTTCCAAACACCTGCAGGATAATACAGAAGACTCTGGAAGCCGGTTTGCGTCTTGGTAGCCTCGATGATGGAAAACTAGGATGGTTTCACAAGAACACCGCAGTTGGAGATAAGGTGGCCATTCTCCTGGGATCTGCAGTGCCGTGTGTGATACGGCCTTCCCCCGGAAACAGCAATTCGTTCACGATCGTTGGTCCGTGTATTATCTTTGGAGTCATGAATGGCGAGGCTCTCGAAAATGCAATGGACCGACTAGAGTACTTCAATGTAGTGTAGCACAAGCGCCCCCTTAATACCCTGTTCAATCAATAAACATACAACTAATGGGATAGATTTTTGCGGACTCAATCTTACATGCTGTGTACGGTGTATTCATAAAGATGAAATGGTCGTAGGTAGGTCCAGTATGTCGTGTGCTACAGTGTCTTGGAAAAGCGGGCCTTGTTAAAAGCAGCGTGGCTCTGGTTCCAACTGCCCCAGGTCAGTGAACTGACCTGGACCCACCCAATTTTTTCCAAACCTGCCATTGAAACGGCGGGAAGCGTAGATATCCATCCATCGCTCTGTGCATGACATCCACTCGAGACGTCGACGTCGGACCGACCTTCAAAACCGTGTGTTTGACATCTTTCCGTCTTCTCAACTCCCAGGTCGAGCCAATTGTGCTCCCAGCGACCATGGCAGCCCGACTGCCAGCCCGCTGGGCAGCAGCCCTGACGCCCACCTCGTCCGTCCTCACATCCCGCATCCTCATTACACCGAACCGCACATTACTGCCACGGACAGCCAAGCGTGGCGTCAAATACGGCTGGTCAACTGCGCCTCCACGGGGCAAACCCACACGATTCAACCAGGTGTCCGCCGGGCTCCCCGTTTCCTTAACAGGCCCCGCGGCTGCGCTGAAGCGTAAAGCGCAATCCACACCACTCCGGACCGGTCTCATGGCAGTCAAGAAGGGTGTGTCGGCCATGTTCGATGTGAAGAAGGGAACGCGGACGCCGTGTACAATTCTCCAGGTCGATCAGTGCCAAGTAGTGGCCTCCAAAACGCGCGCAAAGAACGGCTATTGGGCTGTACAGGTCGGATGCGGTTCAAAGACTCCTGGCAACACGACGGCGCCCCAGCTAGGATACTACGAGGCTAAGGGCATTGCGCCGAAGCGGCACCTTACCGAATTCAGGGTTCGTGGTGAGGAGGGCTTACTACCTGTCGGTGTACAGCTCACGCCCGACTGGTTCAAGGTCGGCCAGTTCGTCGACGCCCGCAGCAATAGCCGTGGTATGGGCTTCGCCGGTGGTATGAAGCGACACGGCTTCGCTGGTCAGGAGGCCAGTCACGGTAACTCCAAGAATCACAGGACCATCGGTTCCGTGGGCCCCAGTCAGGGCGGTGGTTCACGTGTGCATCCGGGCAAGAAGATGCCTGGTCGCATGGGTAATGAGCGGGTCACGGTGCAGAATCTCCGTGTGCTCAAAACCGACAACAAACTCGGCCTTGTGGTTATCAAGGGCCACGTTGCGGGGCCTAAGGGCTGCATCGTCAAGATATCGGACGCCGTCAAGAAAGAACCCCCTGTTGAGACATTCATGGAGAAGGCGAAGCGTCTCATGTTGGAGCGCAATATCGGGCATGAGGAGCGGCTGGAGCAAGCGAGGTTAGCGCATATGGATCTAAAGGAGATGAGGAAGAGTTTGCACGAGGCAGTGTTATAATTTAAACATGTAAATCACGGTATCAAGAATCACTTTGTATTATTTATACAGATGTTGTACACAAATTCCATGTCAACTCTCAATGGCCCGAAGAGTGAAAAGGGCTTGCTTGGGCCGATTATGGTTTCGCCCAAAATTTTGTACATAGGCATGGGCTGCAACCAAACGATCGCATAGACGCCAGGCTTCTGAGGGATGGATCCAATGTGGATGTATCAAAGCCATTAATTGAAGATTCACCTCCCAACACTGCCAACGTTCAAGAGCCAGTTTGTCCCACATCGTATGGGCAGAATCGGAAGGACAGGAGTAGATACATATCGCAGCCTAAGATATTCACACTCCCTTACTTGAGCTGCTGCCGGAAGCCCCTCGTCTCCAACGCCGCCTCTTTCTCCTCCTCATCCATACCATAGCCAGCAATACCTTTGAACGGGTCACCACCGTCGAGCAAGTCAATGCGCGCACCATCAGGCGTCTCGAGACTCCACTCGGTGGTCTCGAACATGGCACGGGCTGAGGGCCGCACACTCGCGAAGCGCATGACGGCCGTGGACCGCGTGCCCTTAACGGCGAAGCTGATGTCGATGCGGCCACGCAGCTGGTTCATCTCTCCCGAGATCCAAGGGATCTGGTGCTTGAAGTAGATCTCGTCGCCCAGGATCTCGCGCGCCTTCTTGTTGGTGCGCAGGGCGTATAGCGTTGAGGCCACGACGGGGCTCGACAGCTTCTGGTAGTTGAAGATGGCGAAGCTGGAAACGGCGATCAGAGCGAGGAAGATGGGGAGACTCCGCGACCACCGGAAGCTCTCAATATCTATAGAATGGATAGGCGCAGAATGTTAGTTATGTAGGATGGGAGAGAATTATGTGGGAGATCCCTATCATCATTGCAGACATAGCAAACACAGATATGATGATGTAGATGTACGCACTGGGAAGCTCCCGATCTGCTCGCCTCTCCATTAGCGGCCCATCGCCGGGTTTAGGAGCTGATACCAACGTTCGCCGTTGGGCTAGGCTCCTCGCCTTTGTAGCATTGTGATTCCTTAACAGGAGGAGCGCTCTCCTCCGTAATGTCACCGGCAGCATATTCGGGTATTTGTGTCCGCAGTCGTTACGACCCAACTGTCTCCCCTTGATTTTCTTGCGATTATCATCCCACTCCAAGCTAGGTAGGTAGTCTAAAAGAATAGAGCTGCCGGCCCGTTGGCACCAGCTCCACCAGAGTCTCAGCCCCTGTCAATAGAGGTAGAGGTACATAGGTAGTACCTAGGTACCTACCTCCAACCAACTAAGCCACCTTTCTTGGCTTTCTGCGATCCTAGCCACAGTTATCCACTGCTACGCCACATGCGCTAGTTTAGGGCACTGAACTTTTCCCGGCCACCAATTCAATTTTTGCTGGGAATCTTGCACGCTTGCGAACTTTCCTCTTAGGTCAACCTCACGATCTCATCTTCACCCTCTACCACCGCCTACTAACCAACACCCCTCCAACAGCCGTCAAGATGAAGACCAACCCCAACGTGTCGTCTTCCCGCCGAAAGGCCAGAAGGGATCACTTCCAGGCTCCCAGCTCTGTCCGCCGCAACATCATGAGCGCGCCGCTTTCCAAGGAGCTACGCACACAATATAATGTTCGCAGCATCCCGGTTCGGTAAGTGTCGATATTCTAGCTCGACTTCGTTAACTTACTCGTGAATAGAAAGGACGACGAGGTTCAGATTGTCCGGGGTACCAACAAAGGTCGTGAGGGCAAAGTGACCAGCGTTTACCGTCTCAAGTACCAGATGTGAGTGTCTACAGACAGGGACACTGTCTCCAGATAATAGACTGTGACTAATATTATCTCTAGCCACATTGACCGTGTCGCCCGCGAAAAGACCTCTGGCCAATCTGTTCCTCTCGGCATCCACCCTGTATGCATTCCAATCTATCTTCTTTTCGACGTTCTGTGGGCTTCTGCTTTCGCATTTTATCGATCTTCCACCTGCACTTACTGATCCTGATTATTACAGAGCAACGTTGTCATCACCAAGCTCAAGCTCGACAAGGACCGTGAGAACATCCTCGAGCGCATCAAGGCCGGCCGTGAGCTCCGCACCAAGGGCAAGAACGCCAGCAAATAAATGTTGCCGGAATAAATGCTTCAGGTGGGAGGCGGGCTCGGCACATGATGAGTTGCGGAAGATTACAACATCGAAATCATGCTTTTCTGGTCGGCGTCTTGCGCGGGGAAAATCGGTATTCAATTCAAGATTTCAACGGCGGAACATCCTCACAAAGGACACAACGTTTCCGACGATAACATGGCACGCACAATGTACGCAATGGGTTGGGCTTCATTTGCATCATCGGAGGACATGGATCATGACCTATGAAATGAGCACGAGGGAGGGAGAAGGATCAGCATCTAGGTGCGCGATGCACATTTCATCAGCCAGCTCACACCGAAAGAAAACGGTTACATGCACACAATGGCCATTTTCGCGCTCTGTCGTGAAATGTTCCATGGGAGGTTTATCCCGAAGTCTGTCCCTTTGCCACTGCGAGATGTGTCCTATCTATGAATCCTATCGTAAGACTAGCCGTATCACTTTTCATCCACTAACTACACAGCGTATGACGAGTCATCAGTGCTCTACAAAATCCAGGTCAAGGTTGAATCTAGGTTCCAAAGGGTCGAGACTATCCCAGTCCGATGGGAACTTGAAAGTTGAGGAGACAGAATCTGGTGTCAAGGTAGGTCGAGAAAATCTTTTTTACCGCTAGGATATCTCCACGTCAATCACCCAGTCTATGGCTTTCGTGGTATACGACTGGCGAAAAGCAACCCCAGTGGAGGAGCAAATAACTTGAATCACAGCTCCTTCACCCTCGCCTGCAGACTTGCAGTTGCAAAGTATCATCTGATATTAGTGCGATTGAAGGTTTGATGGTGAGGTACATGTTCTTTGCACTTCGTCGTAGTAATTCATTTTCCTAGATAATCAACTTTATATGGGTCGGACGATATCCTTCAATCAACCATATTTGGGGTTCTTGCGTAGGTAGTTTAGGACGATTCAGAGATCACAGACAGTCAGATCAAAAGATTGTTGAGAACAATAAAAAGCCATTAACTCGTCTACCAGTTGTACCTAGTCCCGACCCAGTTCAACGCACGGCGATACCTTGAGGTTTAATCTTGCTAGGTCAAATCTTCGCATCTTGCACACCTCAACCAGCCTCAACCGCCTGATTGGGACTGCTATTATGAATATCCGATCCTGCCTCTTTGGCCATATCAAAACAAAGAAGTTAATCAGCTTATGCTACCAAGCGTCCAATTCCTTTAAAAGATGACAATCTAACTCTCTGGGTCTGAAACTGTTCCGTAACAAGCGATATCAAATTTCCGTAATAGAAACAAACCTGTCCGTGGATGCAATGAAATACCCTGGGCTGATTCATGATACTAATGCATCTAAAGGCCTGCAAAACATGTAGTGATTGAGAATGATATAGTGGCCCACCCAAGTCTCCAGCAAGGAGCTAGGTAAGTCAAGAATAACCCTGCTTCAGACGTAGCTCAACATCATGACTGAAAAGTTGGGAAGCTACTGCCAGTCAGAGCCAATAACCCCGCGGCGTTCAGCATCACGGAGCATACGCTGGTGGAGGTCCTTTGTGATGTCGTGCTCGATGGAAGGGGCAGAGCTTGGAGGACAGTTCTCTCCAACCTTGTCCATAGCTACGCGAGGTCCTTCGAGCTCGACGAGCTTGTCATCGGCATTCGGTGAAACGCGGGCTGGGGAGACGTTGGAAATCGTGGGTCCAAGAGAGGCGATTGCGTTGCCAGCGTACTGAGGCAAGTAGCCTGTAGCCGTCGTCGATGAGATAGTACCAGGAAGTACGTTCCCACTTGCTGATCCTTTTTTCAGCATTGTCTGCCAGAGGTCATGTCCAGATTTCACGCTGCTAGCGATTAGCCCAGCTCCTCACCTTATCGAACTTAGCCCGACATACCTGGATCGTTCCAACGCTCTCCGGCTGAGCGAGGGAGACTTCTTCTTCTCTGGGTACTTCATATGTGTCTCATCAGTAGAAGACAGATTGAGTTCCTGTAAGGACTGGTTGAGCTTGCTTAGTTCTTCGATGCCTTCGTTACTCTTGGCAGTATTCGTCGTTGACAAGTGGGACGTAGTCTTTTTATCTACGTTAGGAGGCGCCACAATAGGAATTGCTTTGCTAAGCTTGCGACCGCTCTCGAAAGAGCGAATGCTATTGGCATCGCGAGTGGAGCCGAATGGATCAACTTCAGAGCGTCTCAATTCGAACCCGGGGTCAATTTCAGGTCGCCTCGAAGATACATTCCGAGCTTGGCCCGTATGCTCTGCAATCTTCTGGGGGGAGGCAGGATAGAAATCCTTGCCATCAAACTTGGGCAATCCACTGCCTTTGCTTGGCAGCTTACCCCAGTAAATATTTCGGGCTTGCTTCTCAGCTTCAGTCAGTTCTCGCCCATATACAAATTCATGTCCCAGGTAGCTCCAAGGGTCTGTGTCTGGAGGGCAACTTCCGACGAGGTAGGGGGCCGTTAGTCCATTTCCATTCACTGGTGTCATGTAAGGTATATTCCCATTAGCATGGTAGGCACCTGCGGGCTGTCCTCGCTGATTTTGCAAATAAGTCTCAGTCGATGGTGCTAGCCCTTGTGGCACTTTCTTCTCCGCAAAAGACGCTGGTTGAATAGAAAAGCTCTTCAACGAGCTATTGTCACTAGAGTACTGCTGATTCACAAAAGGTTTAGGATCATGGTGCGGATTCAGCGGCCGGGTGATGGCCTCCAACATTGCCTTTTGCTCTGGAGTAGCATCAGGAGCAGAAAGCTTTTGAATTACCGCCGCTTCAAGTGCGTCAATATGAGCGGTTGAATTATCAGTTCTGTTTGAGTTAATACCGACAGCAGCTCGATTTGGTTTAGGACATCCTCGACCACCTATACCAATTTGCTGAGGTTGGAAGTGCTTGGGACCAGATGTTGCACCACTCGATCTAACGGAACCATGATGGGAAGAGCCACTCGCCTGGGTATGTCTAATGCTTGGTGGTCGAGATGGGGTGTTAGAAGGCATTGCCATCTCAGATATGTGTCTAGGAGTTGGCTCCATGTTCGGATAATGCTCCATTTCAAACTGTATATGCATCCGCAAATTATGTTCGAATTGCTTGATGTTATCTCTGACCTTCTGGGCTTGCGCAAACACCCAAGGCTCGTCGATTTGATGCCTGTTGAATTGGAGCTGGCTTATGTAGAACTTCAGCTGGTGTCGAAGTCCTTCAAGCTGTTTTCTTGTGATCTCGCTAGGCCGGATGGACGAGAGTGGTGGTATAGTTCCAGGGAGAGGGCCAGTTGCTGTCGTTGATTGCTGAGAGGGGGTTTCTCTGTCAGGGGCACTTGAACATAGCTGTGGGGAAGGGGCATTCGCTTCAGCAGCCAAAGAAATACCAGAGTTAGGATTGCTCTCAGCTGCCATACGCTGCATAGAAGGTCCAGAGGCTGGCAAGATACCGGAAGCAAAGTAATGGCTCGGTGCTATCTGAGGCACTTGAACTGGTCCCATTCCACCAGCTGGAAAGACCAACTGGCCATTGATATAGAATGGCCGGTTCTGATCAAATTGATCTGGCGGCGATAGTTTGATAGGCGCCCGATGAGGTCTATTGTTATTCTCACCACTACCACCACCGCCATTCTGCTTGCTCATGGTCCCTGTGACCTCGACTCGCTGTTCACGCTCAGGCATTGGTAGATAAGGTGCTTGGGGAATGGGAGCGGCTAGAGGAGCAAAACCATAAGGATAGGCGAAGCCATGTTGCACTGGACCTTGTAAAGGATGGTAGACAGGTATCGGCATGCCCATGTGCTGATAGACCATCGGCTGAGGTTGGTACATGGGTTGGATCATTGGAGGAGGTAGCTGGTTGCTCAATGGGGCAAAAACCGGTTCCAACTTGAGTTCCTTGCCACGCTCGGCTGCATTTTGCACGTCGTTAGGTAGCCGTTCCTTATCCCATTTCGTAGTGGGAGAAACGGAGTTCCGTGTGTTGGGCACAATTCTGCCACCTGCAGTAACGCGAACATGAGTTGGAGATACAACTGCCTTGAAAAATCTTTGAAAGCCTTCGCTGCTCTGTTTGTCAAGGCCCGTTGGTGCCGGAAGAGGGTCGCTCGAGGTTATCTCAGAACCGGTGCGCCCCCGGTATTTCCACTGTAGGTTTGCGCCGGGCGGGATGGGCTGGCTGGGGTGACGAGGGTGATTCTTTCCGCGATAGATCACCTCGTCACTCTCATTTGATGAGGACGAGATTCCATTTGGCTTTCTGGGGGCTCGGATCTGGGTCGGGTTGATATTCCCCTTGGAGACTACCTCGTCTATATAAGAGAGAAGTAAACAAGGGAGTTTTATTTTAGGCGAAGTCAATAGTTTACATACCAAATTCAGGATCCGCCTTAAGTCTAGCTAGTACACTATGGCAAGTCTCAGACGTCTGAGAACGCCGAAGGCCTAGGAGCTCGGCTGCACTATAAGTGCGTGGCTCCATCTGATGGGTCAAGTATGCGAAGAGGTAGAAGGTGCGTCGTTTATTGGTGTCGTACCAGAAAAAGAGAGTTGGTACCGAATTGGTCCGAATGGGATCAGCAACAATGTATTCCGAAAGAACGGCAAGAACGGTGGAAAGCTGGACAGATTGTCTATGTTTGTCAGCAATTTTCTGGGCCTCAAGTTGAGAAGTGATGAAACGAGGAACAAGTTCTAATGAGATAAGTGGAAGTTTGTAGAAGAGTGCATCGGTGTTCTGGACAAAGACTGTGCAGCAACGACGATTGGCTTTGAGGTAGAATTTTATCTCGAAAATCGTCGGGTTAGGGATAGGAAAGTCATCTGCCTGGATATGTTTGAGTTTGACTAATAGCTTCCGTATGATCTTTCGGCGACCCTGAGGAGAGGAAAACGGGACTGCGTATCTAATAGGCATGCTGTGTAGGGATAACTAAACTTGGCCTCGAATGCAAGGTAGCCATTCAATGAAGCGGACCAGCAGAGTAAGCTACTACAAAGCCCACGAACAAGATATGACGCGATATAACCAATGTGGGTGCGGATTTGGTGGGATATGTTATAGCACGTTTGTGGACACATGTGTCAGGGCAAAGAACAAGGGGGTGGTGTAATTGATGCTGTTGTTTTGGTGTAGCAGTAGAAACATCGAGCAGGTAGTCATCCAACGCTTCAAAGTACATCTAGCGAGAGCTAGGACTTGAGGCTCAAAATATTGTGTGCGATACTGTGATGAATAGCACGAAGCGAGCTGTTTCTGTAGGTAGGCGTTTGTATGTCGAGGGCAGTGGAAAGAGAGGAGAGAGAGCAGGACAACAGGTGTGCTGGGTTTGGAGAGCAGTGTGGTTGAGTGTAAAAAACAAACTTCGTGGGCATAATAAACAAATTCGCTACCAAGGCGGACAACGAGGTATTTCAACGGCCACTTACCAAAAAAACAAAGCAGACTTGAAGTGGATGGGAGCAAAAGCAAGGTGGTAGGCATACAAGATCTTGGGCCCGATCTGCGGAGGCTTCTGAAGTTTTCTCTCCTGGACTCGAGAGATGGAGGCGAAAGATAGCAGAAGAAGATGAGAGAAGATGACTCGATGTTAGCAATGGTCGAAGAGAGGATGTTGGCTGCTGATTCTCGTCAAAGTGTCAGCACAGGAAGGTAACGAGATGCAGCAAACTTTCTGGTACGGACATCACGGCATCTGCCAGAGGAAGGGGCACCACTACAAGCTGAGGTCGAGATTGCTGCGAACACTTAGCACTCACTGACTTCAGGTACCTGGGTAGGTACATAGGTTAGGTACTCAGGTGGTGGTGAGTAAATGGGTGGAAGGGAAAGCGCATTACGAGTAACCTGGCGTTGGAAACGGGTGGACGTTGAAGGTACTTACCTACATCTATGATACATGTCAGGCGGAAAGATGTACCTCCCAAATCATTCCTCAGGCAGGTATCTAGGTAAGCGAGTTAACTGGGCAATAACCGCCACGATTGATAGATAGATCAAGGATGCTCGAGTAGGTAGGCAGCAACACCTTGAAGCTAATGGGTGTCAGCCATACATTCTACATGATGTATGCCAATCACTCGTAAGTGTCGGGCATGTACACAATGACTGATTGACGACAGGTATGACATCAGCCTCAACAGCTATCCAACCCTCAGGCGGTTTGAGCACAGTTAAGAGGTATATAATGTATGTAGCTACTGACCTTTGCTTGGTAGGTAGGGAGACACTACCTAGGTCGGCAAGAACACAAAGCGCAGACTTGATATCCAACTTTCATACCCACATGCATTTGAGTACATTCTTCACAGGTACTACTAAAGTCGATAGATATGTAGACGGCCTCAAGGTCAAAATGCCTGTTGCGTCTAGTATGAATCAGAGCGCTAGCCTCTCCCGTAGGTAGATATACATCGGCAAGCACTCATAAGCATACCGATAATGACTTGGAACAAGAAATGCACTTTTATATTCGCTACCAACACCTGCCGAACTGTTCCTGAGAACCATTGCGTTGGTCTTGCTTGATTGTCTTATAGCCCGATAGAACGTAATCAGATTTCCTCCATACGTGCGCAAACCCCCTTTCCTCCTCGATAGAGTTCCGTTGACAATGAGCACGGAAACGTATGACTTGCCAATCATGAATGAGTACATTGCCAAGTTCCAATAGGCTCAGTTCTAACATCCCAGATTGTATTTTCCAGCGTCAAGAGAGCCTTGCAGTTGCCGCTTACTTGGTCATCTACCATAGCAGCAATGACTTGGACGATCCCGAGAATCGACGCAGTATAGTCTGTTGCGAGCCTCGCAGGCTGAAAGAGAGAATTCTCGCCAAATATCACGACCAGCATACTCGACGGCCATTCGGGGGTGGTGGGTTTGGCACTGGTGGGTGTGGCGGAGCTGGTGGATGCGGTGAATGGTTTGCATCAGAGTGAGCACCGGTACGGCCAGACCCAGCACTGAAGCACGAGGCCAAAAGGCGATGTCGGGCAATAGGGCCCTTAATGTGTCGCGTGGCTTTTCGACGCAAAGTTTTCATGGCCTCCATATCCGCATTCCGGGCCCGAGCGTTTGTCTGAACCGAGCTGGTCCTTAGGAACCCTTGCCGAGAACCTGTGGCAAGGTCATAATGTCCTCGAAGACTTGTTCTATGGGAAACCATCGTGTGAGGTCCCCAATATTGGTGCTAATATCAACTGTGGTGGAAATGGGGATATTATGCTTGGACGATGAGGGTAGGAGAGACTCAGAACAAGCTGGGAGATTTGGGTTACCTTTTATACCCGGCTTCCGTCCCAATCTAGATCGTCGCGAAAATCTTACGAAATGACGGTCAAAATTTTGAAACGAGCGCCTCAATGTCGTATTCTCATCTAATGTCCCCTCCATGATAGCTCACCACCGGAAATCTCGTATGGCGCCACCCCGCGTCCCCGTGCAGAACAAAACGTGTTAGGAATGATCCCGATTTGGCAGCTTGACACTGCCGTAAAGCGTGGAGACCGAGCGCTTGTAGAGTCGTCCGCCGAAGAATCCACGTGCTTGACGGACTGACCCGTAGCGGGGGGTGATGGTGGCCATGTCCTCATAGGTTGTGATGAGTCAACGGTCGCCACAGAGATTTGCGCACAGGCCTTTGCACGGCTAGGCAAGGCCCGTCAAACCGACCCATCTGTCGCGCGTACGGCATTGGAAAACAGGGATCCTAAGTTAAGAGGGTGCTGGTGACCAGCTGACCTTGGCTATGCCGTACCAGATAAGGAGCTGCTGAGTGTGGTTGCATGAGGTTCGCGGAGGGGTTGACGACAGCGTGACACAGCGCACGTCCTTCCCACGTTGCGTGGGCGACGTTGTGCAACCTTCCTGCCCGGGACCCGCCCTTCAGGAGCTCCGGAGTCTGACAGTGCATGGCAAGGCTGGTATCTCTTACAAACAAATAATCCGGTGGAGGACGGATGGGGTGTAGGCGAGGGGTTTGAATAGATGAGTGGGCGACGGGTGGATGGGTGGATGGACGAGAAAAGAAGCAACGGCGGGATGGAATTGCGTTCTTACGAGACGAGACCCCCCCACTGGCGATAAACCACTTTAGCATCGCAGTGGTATTGGCCGATTAGGTAGTCTCGGACGGCCGAGGCCGCAACTGCGCTGATGGCTAAAATGTCGATATTGAACACAACAGTCCGTGACCACTCTGGCGTCATCAGGTCCCATATGCGTTATCGTGGTTATCGGCCGAGCTTCATGGCGCGCCTATAGCCGGCTCGGTGCCAACTCCCTGGTTGGTGGTCCTGAAGACGAAGCGTCGTTTCATGACGAAGGGCGGGAGCTCTACCGTAGACGATCTGCCAGACCGGCACATTTGTCACTTACGCTTTCCCGACATATGAAGGGATGTCAAGCTGCATTAGTCGACTTCGCTACCACCGTTCGGTAGCATTTTCTTGTCTAAGCGTTGACGGGACTCGTGAAGCGAAGCTGGCTGTGATCGCCGCAGTCGTAATTCGCTTCTCTTGGTTCGGCAGTGTCTACCTCCTAGTCGTGGAAAATTGAGCAAAACGGCCGTTATTATCTATCTGGCGCAAAGGCAAAGCCGCTTGCACCTGGTCCCTTGTAGCGCTCACGCTGCCTAAATGTCTTGCCCGCGTGCGCTCCAAATCACTAGGTTGAAAATTCATATGTACTCTGCTATGTCGTCTGCGAACTTCAATGGCAGTCCATAAATATCACGGGTAATTCAAGGGATTGTTTTGCGATCGGGCGTCGTGAGCAATGGTTGTATTGAATTCTCCTCATTGGTTGAGGTGCATCCCGTGTCACATATGCAAGGGTGTTAAGCGAGACGCGCATGATCCTAGTGATCTACCTATTAGGTTTATAGGCTGTCTTCCGTCTCTATCATGATCTTGACAATATCACTAAATGCATCCCACTGCTCATCAGTAATGGTATTTCGCAGTGGCAGCCGCACTCCATTGCGGTCACCAAAGCCTCGCACGCGATGAACGGCCTCCTTTATCCCCACAACATTATCTAAAGCAGGTATGTAAGTACGTATGCTACGATTAGTTGCAAAAGAAACCAGATATCGGCAGGGTCTAGGCCTAGGACTTCCATAACTACTCTACAATCAAGTGAGGGGGATTGTAGTGCCGGGGTTCGTGATATATAAATCTTACTCACTGTACCAAATTTAGACGGTTAGCTAGGTATTGATCGTATGTAAGTGAAGGATGATGACATGGATTCATACCAGGAATTGTAGAACTCGCCCATAGTTGCAACTTTCCATTGAAGATCTCGAGCCTCTTTCCTTTGTTCCGGGGTTGGCTGCTCGAGAGAACTCAGTTTGTACAGATGCACCATCGACTTCGGGAAGGCAGTGCCAACAACGTCAAGGGCACCGAAAGCACCGAGAGTCACGGCAGCCAGCATCTGTTGGCCGAGACCGGTGTAGGGATGGAAATGCATGTAGCTTCAAACGTCCAAGTTAGCTACTACCTAGGTAATGTCACCTATAACCGAGGGTGCTAAGGTGGGATATGCAGGAGCTAATGACGATGTAACGCTTTCATGCCCAAAATTGGGTAGCTTCGACGTTGTCAACCTGTCACAAACCCCAGAAATAAAAACCAAAAGGGGAAAGGAGAAATGAGGCGGGAAGAGACAGGCAGGCAAAACAGAGGAGGCCCGTGACTGATGAGTGAAACTCACTCGATGTTGGGATTGGAAGATATCTGCGAGTGCCACGAAATATCGGTGGTGGCGATCTTGGCGCCAACAATATTAGGGTGTTTGGCGAGCGCTTCGTATGTTGATGGCTGGACCTTGATGTTGTTGGTGACGACGGGATAATCGTAACTGGATTCCAGCACGGTCAGTCAGCAGCCGCCCTTCCAGACCAGATCCCTGACCCGAGGGTGTGGGTGGGCTCGTGGGCGGCAGACAAGGGCTACCTACATGAGAATAGGCATGGGGCTCTTATCCGCGATAGCCGTGAACCAGTCAATAATTCCCTGCTGCGATGTAGCGACAGCAAAGTACTGCGACGTGCAGCATTAGTAACTGGTCATCGCAACCTTGGTATATCCAACATTATTTCGTTTCAAGAGGTAGTATATGGGAATCGCGGCCCTAGCCCAAATAAAGGTCCTCGCTCTCAAGACGATCCGAAGCGGGAGAAAACATTTCCGAAAATAAAGTAGATACTCACTCCTGGAACGAGACAAACGCCCCATTGCGCTCCAGCGCGCTTCGCCTCATTTAACTGCTCGATTGCTTCCTCGAACTGCTGCGACACAACGCCCGCGATAATAGGGTAGTTCGCATGGCCTGCTGCATCGAGAGCCTTTCGCGTAGCGGAGATGACCTCGTTACGTTCACTTCGCGTGACATGAATGGGCTAGACATAACGCATAAGCGACCAAGAAGCAGTGCTGTGAGGCGAGGCAAAGGGTTGAGATAGTAGTGTTATCACCAACTCATGCTAACGCGTACCTCACCAGTGCTGCCGAAGATGGCGAAGCCAGCAATACCTGCGTCTGCTAGATACACAGAATACGCAGTTTGAGTCTCGAGGTCTAAAGGGTAGGATGAGGCGCCATTCTTCGAGCAGGTTGAGTTGGTCGAGAAGAATGTTGGGACGGGAACATAAGTACCGGGTGGCGGCGGAACACCAGCGGTTACATTGTCCGCCCTCTTGACATACGGAAGCCGGACGGAGCTGGCTTTTACCGAAAGGGAAGCCAGCGCCGCAGTGACGCCGTTCGAGAATCTCATTTTAGCGGGCTGAGAGACACGGACCGTTGAGAAATCGAAGAGCACTTCGTGATTCGAGGAAAGCAAGATATCCCATCTTATGAATAAATGGGTACTCCGGGGACCAGCTTGTCAGCGCGCCGTGGTGACAGTCGATGCCTATTACGGCGCCCCGCCAGGGGCCCATGCGTGCTTAATTAGACAGTGATCCTTGGTGTTGGGATATGGCGCACGTCAACATGCGTGGTTCAAGCTGCAGGTCCTGGTTGCGAATGGAGCTCCGAGTTGGAGCAGCGTCAAGGCGACAGAAGTCTTTGCTTACCAGGAACTAACTACATCCGAGTACAAGCTGTCGTAGATTTTTTTCTCGGAGATTTACGAATTGAAGTAATAAACATTTCAAATAGATAAAGCTCAAGCGAGACCTATAGAACTCCGAGGATACCTCCTGATGTCACTTTAAGTTAAAAATTCGATCATGTAGAGAGGGCGGCTGTGGAACGTAGGTAACCTACAGTAATGTGTTTGCACAAACCGCACACCAGACATAGCGGTCAAGGTGGATGGTATCAGCAATGCTTGGATACACAGGATTCGACATGGAAGCTGCCTTGCTTACTACTTCTCAGTAGATCACATACACATAATAGCTGCGCTACTGTTCTGCTTTGCGCAACAGCTCCGCAAGTGGATGAGACTAGACTAAGGAGCAAACAAGCTTAATCCATTTAGCTATGATTCAGGGAACCTAGGCTCCAGTAGTTAGAGGCACTCACATAGTATGTCGAGTTATGTCAAGAGCTTCGAGGACAACGTTGATGCGCAAGCGGTCTCAGTCAGGCAGATCCACTCAGTGATACACTAGTCAGGGACCCGGGCTCAAGGAAACGAAGATTAGTGTTCCATTATGTATTCATCATGAGGCATGATAGCAGAAGAGTTCTAAAAGAGAAAAAACGTCAACCTTTTAGGTCACAAATATGGTGCAGCTGTAGAATATCTAAGCCACGATGGCATACTTACAGCGAACTGCTATCCGATGACTGTATTTCTACTGTAGCTCGCATAGTCCGACAGCGCTACTCCCCAAAGACGAAAAAGGAGGTGAAAGCGTAACCAGGTGGGGTGAATGGTTGCATACATAGTATACCCATGCTAGGCCATTGATGCGAAGGATGTGTGCCCTGCCGCTTTGATCTCCTGTAGGTCGGACTCTGGTCAGACTGAAGACTTGCGAAAAGTCTGTTTTTCAACCGAGAGGTAAAAAATTCGAAGTCTATACATTCAACTAGACCAACACCCCAACGCAAAAACTCCATGACATTCCACCCATGTACAGTAGCCAATTAGTGTAGTTTCGTCTAAGGCGCGATATACAATGTAAAAATATGGTCTTTGTCTCATGTTTCGACGTCCTTCCAGCGGGTACGCCCATTCTTGCGGTCATCGCTTGTATCGCGACCTGCACCGCCGGCAAATTTGCTCTCCTCTTTCTCCCATTCTTGACGCTCAACCCTTGAACGAGCCAAGAAGGCCCTAGCAAAGCGCCAGGCCTCTGTATCAGCAAGGTTCCATGCCTCAGCGGCCTCGCGTATAAGCACGTCGCTTTCAAGCTTGCTTTTACCCACCTCGCGAGCTTTCAAGAGGAGCTCGGGTTCACGAGCCAGTTCATCATCTTTAGGGATTGGGCCGTCAGCAGGATCATGGATTGGCTTTGGTCTGCGCTCAGGGCCTGGCACCGGCGTCTCTGACTTGCCATCATCAGTCACATTCTTAGGGACTGCAAATCCAAACCACCAGTCAGCGTCTTGTAGCGGGATATCCTCATCGTCTGTTAGCCAAAGCGAACGAGATGTGGCAAATTCTGCTGCTACGGTGTCCTTGAATGTGACAACCCGCGCTGATGCAGAGATGCCTGTGCCAAGAAGCTCTTGGAAAACACGATAAAGCCAATGGTCGCGTTCAGTTTCTCTTCTAATATACGCAACGTCAATATCACTTCGAAAGGCTTCAAGAACTCGTAGAGTATAGGGATGCGGTACTGTCCCAATCGTATATATCTCTGACTTGTTTCGGTACCGAGCCGGTGTTGATATTTTCATTGGATACGATGACACGCAAGGCGTGCACTTTGGGAGGTTGGGTGGACACGAAGCTGGTATTGGTGAATCATGACAAGTTGCGAGTCTCTGGGCCAGGTCTATAGCCGGCTGGATGAGGGTTGTTGTATGCGTAGGCATAGGTTTTAGGACTGCGATTCCTTTGCTGAATAGATCTTGCCAGGTGTTATGTAGGTGGTAGTTGATGAGAGTATTCAGGCTATGTAAACTCTGGGCGCGGTTAACACTGTTGCCCTCTGCTATCTTCGGGTAAACTCGCTCAACCGTCTTCCTGTCATAGTAGGCGAGTGCTTCATGCGAAGGGTCGACTCGGAAGTTGTCACTCGACACAGCAGAGATCAGATCCTTAGCCGATTTTTTTTGTCGGTTTTGGAGCGCTTCTGCCATAACCTTTGCTATCTTAGGTTGGGGCCCAGCAAAAAGCCCACCGCCGAGATCCTCCCATCTAGTCAGCTCAGGGAATTCGCCTCTTCGCAGGAATGATAGCAGGTTTTCCTGACGTGATCCCATAGGAAAGAGTTTGTAGTCGGCTAAAAGACCACCACCCATATTATCCCAGGCGAGCCATCGCATAACGTCCCTTTTCAGGATGGGGTTCATCTCGGCACCTTGCATCTCACGATAGAGCGGATTGTTCATAGCCTCGCCAGCGCTCAAAATGATAGGTTTAAACCCCTGAGTCCACCAGGCACGTCGCCAAGTTAACAGAAGCGCGCTCTCGGCCTCCGCTGTCTCTACGTCGCGCTCCACCGTAGTATCATAATAACAATAGATTGGTGTTCTGTCTTTAAGGGGCGGTAAAAGCGATCGACTTTCGTCCATGGTCGTCGCGGAAGAGAACGGGCTTCTCCAATTCCAATTGGAATACCACGAGGTTCCTCCATATTTGGAATTCTTCTGCTCTGGCGGTTTGTGTGACGCCGGTCGAAAGGGATTCAGTTTGTCTGTATATTTTGGTAACGTGAATTTATGGTCGGCAAGGGACTGAGAAAGGCTCGGGCCGTCTGGAATGGAGTTCGGTAAAGCGAAGAGCGTGAACAAGGCGAACACGCCCAGGCCGATAAAGAGAAGGGATATTCGACGGTGGCCGAGCCGGAGCAATATTGATTGGGGCATATTCTTCCCAAAACAGCAAGTGGTTGAGGCGGGCTCAGCGATTGCAAGGAGTGGGTGTCAAGGAAGATCTAGGAACGTCGAGCAGTAAGTCAGAGGCAGTGATCCGACCAGTCAGGCATCAATGTAAACACGCAGTGGGACAGACACTATTAAACGAGAGTAATGAAGCGAAGTCCACTGCGCCTGGTCCATACTTGGGATTTCCAAGTAGCCAGTAGCCTCACGGTGTTGTCACTCAGACTTCATCACGATGCGGACATTCCACGTCGATGAAAATTGAAATTTGGGATGACGAGGCACGGTACCTTTGGATGCTGACCTACATGTAACTTGTACATCCTAACGTCCTCGTCAGTGAGTGGGCTAGGCGTTGGACCCGGCCATACAAAAGGGGGGTTAGTGGGTAGGTGGGGGTTCCATACCTTATCTACGCGCCAGGCTGCAGGTAATATGCAGGGTCTTCTCCACTATACAATGCTGACATAATGTAGATACCTACAATCTATCTACTGTAGCTATTCTACAGATACCTGTTTAAGCTATTTTCTGCATTCCATCAAACTTCGTGATTTGCTGGCGGTATCAATGGATCGTTCCAACTACTACGATGGGCACCTTACGTAGTACATATAATTTTTATGTATGTTATTTACTACATAGGCAAGTATGTTCTCGCAAGCCTTGGTGATGTCATGGCGGGCGCAATGTGCAGTGTCGTTGGTGAATACTGGAAACACACTGTCAATTGTATGGTGACGAAGTAAAGAATGACTTGCTAGGTCATAGGCTTCGTCAACCAGGCTATATAGGCTACGGACGGGCTGAATAGGCTTCCGGAGGTCCAGAGTACGCGCAAGCTACCAGCTAAGCCATTGAACAAGCCACTGAATAGAACTACCATACAGACTGCATCTCGCCCTCGTGTTCACTCACGCGCACGACAAGTACCCATGACCTATGGCCTCCACGTTCAACTTTCCTTTCATGGGAACTAAATCAGGCGAATAGGTGATATTAAACCTTCCTTGTGGATCGCGTTTCAGCATGACGGCCGATACGAAAATGGACCATGTGTATATAAATTCATTCTTTTGCCCTTAAGCCTAGACGGGTTTTCAAAATAAGTTCTAGCTAACAACGATTAGTATTAGGGGAAGAATTTCAAAGCAATGAAAGGGGGGACGGACATGAAGGGATTATATAGTATCTTGACACCTCACCTGCCTATTATTCCTACTATATCGAGATCTTGTACAGGGCTTCGAATTGAAGTTGTTCATATTGCAATACTTTGCACGGCCTGCTGAGGTCCTTGGCCACTAGGTCCATTCTTATCGGCCTTGATGGTTGACTTTTACTCTATATACAATTAACACGACCTATGCTACTCTTCAGTGCCTAGGATATCTCATTTAGCGAAATCTGTATAATCTCGCTTTCTCGTATGCCTTATTACGGGTCTTGTGCAAAGCATGCTCCCGTAGCCGTAGGCGATCTCGCGCATGCACCACCTGCAATACCTATTCGCTCGTAAGCCTTCTAAGATGCCTCAAGGTAACTTGTACTCCGACTTGTAAGAGTTCTATGTGATCATTCTTGATCATTTAGCAGATCTACGAAATGTGTCGTTCTTCCGCTCGTACTCTTCTTTGCATGTAGTGTGGGAATAGTGAATCCAAGGGGTACTGAAGACTAATTCACTTCAATCGACCGAAAGATACCTAAGATAAGCAGCTCTCAAATGGTATTATTACATGATTATGGCCTTGGAAATCGCTCGAATAGCACATTGTAATCTTATAAATAAACCAATGCTAGATTCAAGTATACTTATGCTGCGATGCCGGACTATTGATACAACGACTAGTCTTGCTTGAAGTCCTGTACCTGGTTGAGTACTTGCACGACTAATTGACAGTAGACTGTGTCATTAATATCATTGTCGGCCGTGCAGACCATTGTACCGTTTTCAAGAAGACTTTCAATCCTTAGCGGTGGGGGTATAGCTACATGGCCTAGAACATGAACTGGCAGGCAATAACTATACCAAAACTTCAACGTTTCAAAAGTTGACTCGATCTATACCCGCTGAACTTGCTTCAAAGCTATTCATCCCTCAGGCAGTAAGACGGTCCGATATGATAGCACTTCGTATAAATATGAAATAATCAGCAGGGTTGTCTCGCGCATTCATGACCCAAGCACATGGGCCTGTATTTTATGATGGGAGATGATACCTATGATACAGCGCCAACAATAAAGAGCATGAACCAGGACAACTCCCATTACATGTTAAAGTCGACCGAGGACATAAATGCGGCTTATATGTCATGCCGCGTGGAACAAAACCTAATAGTATTTGGAATGGGATCATCTCCTAACACTTTTGAATTGAAAGCCCAGAAGTAATGATACTGGTGTATAATAAATCCCATAGCAGGCCAGGCCATTTACAACAGTGGCTTGTTCCAAAGTCCTCTAGAAATTTGAGGAGGCTGTGACTCTCTGCTGAGGTCTCCAGGGTAGTCAAGGCATGGAGGCATCAAACCATCGAGATTTTCACCGTGCCATTAGTACTCACAAGAAGCGACTCGAAGCAAAAGACTGAGAGGCAAATTCGTCCGCATTGGCAAAAGGCTTCGGACGGGAAGGGTTTCCTTATCCATTTATACTCTTTGAACTCAAGCTTATGCTGGAAAACTAGTTTTGGAAGTTGGTCTCACTACTGCGGTTTGAGAGAGGCCCTACATATTCTTCCCTACTCAATTGAGGTGGGAGATTCATTCAGATCCGTAGTGATTACTATCAGGGTAACCTCTCATTAATGATATAACAAGGCAGAGATTGGGGCTTGGAACCAGTGATATTCACAATAGAATGATCCACCAGGACTGCAAAAGTCCCTGGCTAAACAATTCCTTCTTGGATGTACAATTAGACTGCTAATCCTGACCGTCTTTGCCTCACTGATCTGTTTCATGAAGCGAAGTTTGTACAGCTTCACTTTTAACGTTACCTGCATGTCTATCAAAGATCATGAACAGATGTAAGAAGGATTACCGTACTGGCTCAGACCTTATACGATGCGAATTCTGTCACAGTACAGTACTATATAGTGAGTGCAGAGACGTCAAGCCTTCGACTTGATAACTCGTCGTTACCTTTTGGTGGCGTAGTGGCATAGTACTGCACTCCTTATGTCATTCCGTGACAAATTCCCTAGGCGCAGTATACAAACGGCGAAGTATTACCGATGTTGATTCCTTGACTTCTAGGAAATTTATTGGCAGAGCAGTCTAGTAGCGGTCTTCACATCAAATACCTGATTCCGGGAGCTTCGTTTTCGCCATTGCGCCTCCTTCAACTTGCCGGTGGTCGTCTCGAATCAGCCGAAGTCAAGAAAATATCTAGAAAGCAGGTCTCACACAAATTGGCGGTCATAGGAAAAACAAATATTACCCCCCTGGCAATTAGAGAATACTTTACGACAAACAGGGGGTCTTTATTCCAATGGAGGGGCCATTCACGCCCTTCTGATATACAAACACGATTCATATGGACACTGAGCATATCATGAAATTTTGTTGGCCCAATGAAGCCCTGGAAGAGGCAATACGTAGCGTTAGAGCCACTTCCGCACTATATTCCAAAGAGTGTACCGTAGATTCCGATCGGGTTTCGACCAGATATGGTATAATGAGGAAAACAATAGCAAAGTCCATGTTAGAATTGACGCCACTGAGATGGCGAGAATAGGGCTACCAAAATCACGACCAGGAACAAAAAAGCTGTAAGGGTTACAAGACCAAGTATTTGGTACTGATCCTCTACAACCTGCAAGAAGTGATGAATGAGGACACGAAAAGAAATACTCAGAAAATCAAGCCTAAGAACAGAAGGTGTACATACCTATATAGGTACTTAGGTACTTCCAATGATCCAGAGGAGATAGCCTCAAATTCTTACATAAGCAATATCAAATGATCAGCCACAAGATTGGACCTCACTAGTTGCATACGGGTCACGTGCCGCCACAATTGCAGTAGCACACCAAAGGCTCAAGCGAACTTTTGTAAAATTCATATATACTTCGGCCCCTCCACCTTCCACACATCACCAACCACAGCAACACCACACAGAATCGACAAAATGGCTCCCGCTGCGACTGGTGCGAAGAAGCAGAAGAAGAAGTGGTCTAAGTATGTAACAGCTAACTCTCGTCATTTTCTGCATTTAAACTGACTGTGATTTGAATAGGGGCAAAGGCATGTGTTCCTGTTCATTGGTGATATGGTCACGCCACCGAAATGATTTACCATACCTCCCTGTGAGCTACAGCTAACCTGACTTTCTACTGCAGTCAAGGACAAGGCCCAGCACGCTGTCCTGCTTGACAAGACCACTTCCGAGAAGCTCTACAAGGATGTCCAGTCATACCGTCTCGTCACAGTTTCTACTCTGGTCGACAGACTAAAGATTAACGGTTCGCTGGCCCGGAAGTGCTTGAAGGACCTCGAGGAGAAGGGACAGATTAAACCCGTCGTCACTCACAGCAAGATGAAGATCTACAGTAAGCCGCTCCAGAACGATATTCTATCATAGTGGTCTGAAATATGCTGACTTTGTACAGCCCGTGCCGTCGGCGGTTCGGATTAAATAACCCATCTCACGATACCACGATTATGAAAATTATCGGTCGACCAAGAGAAATCGACAGATTAGAGGGATCACGGATGGGAATTTGATGGATTCGGCCTCTTGATCTTCGGCGCAGCATATCACATGGGACGGTCACGGTTTTGAGCTACTGCAGCTACCTTCAGATAGGGTCGGAATACATACCCTGTGCATCTTGCAGTGCATCTTGCACACAATCTTCGCACCGAACCTCTGGCGCAACATCGCGATGCTCTCTGTCCGTTCCGAATGTGCCTAGGGCAATGTGAACTATAGGGCAATCCCTTCGCCAGGCTGTTCCACAACACACTCGCACAGTTCGTAGCCAACTTGATCGCTGTTCGCACAGCCCAGACGACCAATTTGGTTGTTGGAAAATATATTTTCAGCTGAACTCAACCAACCACTCAATCTCTGTTGTGCATATATTCAGGGCGTATTCCACCTAGTCTGGTCATGACAGACCTCCAGAATGATATGTCCCGCAGCTATAAACTAACGTGGTTATGTGGAACATTTCCGTTTGAGTCTATCCGCGTAAGGGTATACAGATGTAAGCTTGCTGTAACTGTGCTTCAACTAAAAGCAATTCGACACATTCGTGTCGGTGACCATCATTTATGAGGCTCTGCTGTGGTGTGCTCTAGTTGAGGGGTATCCCCCCTGCAATTCTCATCACCCAGATTGCAACATAATGAAGCCTACCGAGGTTAATTGAGTACTCCATGTCTCTACTTACACTAGATAGATATCTTTGGGTACGCTTGGGAGTAGTGCGCACAGGTATTGAATGAATAATACAGGTAACCTTTTCTTTAGACCCGCTCCATTTAACTTGTCTGGGCTTTCTTGGCGCGCGCAATGAGCACCTGGGCAGACCTGAATTGGCACATTTTATCTCTCAGTCGATGGTGTTTCTTGCCTACTATGTACACTAGTAGCTCCTATCGACCGGCTGGAGACAGGGCTGGATATCCAGCATGCTGACTCGCTGGATGAGCGGCTGGATTCGGGAGGCCAATGTGGGGAGGAAAGTCAGTTACGGCTACTGACTCCCGCTACCTCCACAGGAGAAAGGATGTATAGTAGTGTAAAACTGTTGGCAAATTTTATGTGCCTCCTGCTAGTCATTGGAGGGTGAGGTAGGACGAAGTGTGCATAGGTATACTGTACAAAGCACTGTCTGGTCTAGGTACTGCAGTTGGACAAGTAAAGTGTTTAAGGCATTCCAGCGCTACTCCAGACCCTGAGCCACAAAGCACTTCGAAAATTTTCGGCCTGGGTCGGTTAACACTGCATTATCTATGTAGATTCTAGATACCTACCTGGTACTTGCCTAGGTATCTTCTATCGCGCTACGCCTCGTATTGACTTGCCATATCTCGAAGCTCTTTAAAACGAGGTACCAGTACGTAGTAATTGTATAATATTTTAAGGAGGAAGAACACACGAGGTATGGTAGAGAGGGGTATGCCCAGGCGGTTACATTAGCAGACTTGCAGAGCCTTTTACTGCATGCCTGTGTACATACTCAGACAGTGCATGTACAGTAAGGCAATGGTGGGTCTCGGATCAAGGCCGCACACTTGCTCACCGCGCTAACAGGACTTGAATAGGCATTGCTTCGGGATAAGTCGCTATCAGAGGTAATCTTGCACTAGATCCACAGTGCCCCGGCAACCACTATCAAATTTTCCGTATTTCAAGTTGTCCTGAATTTAAAAACCTCAACCCCGTCCATCTTCCCTTCTCCCAACTTCATCAATACCCCATCTCCACTCCCTTCACAGTCTTCAGTCTCTGCGGAAGCCTTCAAGATGAGTTCAGACGCTAAGCCTAAGGTGCTGGGCATGCCGGTAAGCTCGATCTTCTGCGGAACCGCCATGGTGCCTCGATTCGATCGGTGTGGGAAGTGTCGTGATCGAGTTGCCGCCATGCGCGCGCTTCCAATTGACCATACCAATCCATGCTAATTTCAACCCGCAATATAGCCCTTTGTCGCCGATTTCTTGATGGGTGGTGTCTCTGCCGCTGTATCGAAGACAGCTGCTGCTCCCATTGAGCGTGTCAAGCTTTTGATCCAGAATCAGGTATGTCTATTACATTCAGTTTCCGTGATATATCGGAAGTGAGCGATCGTGGTGTATAAATGCACACATGCTAGGGTCAACAATACCGCCGCGGGCATCGCACTAAATAGGATAATACGATGGACGAATATTAACTTCAATCTCAATAGGATGAAATGCTTAAGTCTGGCCGTCTCGACCGCCGGTACGCCGGTATTGGAGACTGCTTCAAGCGCACCATGGCCGACGAGGGTGTCATGTCTCTGTGGCGTGGTAACACTGCCAACGTCATCCGATACTTCCCTACACAGGCTTTGAACTTCGCTTTCCGTGACAAGTTCAAGGCTATGTTCGGTTACAAGAAGGACAAGGATGGCTACGCCAAGTGGATGGCTGGTAACTTGGCCTCTGGTGGTGTAAGTTTTACTGGAATCATAATATTTAGTCTGATAAAAACTAATAGAGTCTAGGCTGCCGGTGCTACATCACTGCTCTTCGTCTACTCGCTCGACTACGCCCGTACGCGTCTTGCCAACGATGCTAAGAACGCCAAGAGCGGTGGTGACCGCCAGTTCAACGGTCTCGTTGATGTATACCGCAAGACCCTCGCTTCCGATGGTATTGCTGGTCTGTACCGTGGTTTCATGCCTTCCGTCGCTGGTATCATTGTCTACCGTGGTCTGTACTTCGGTATGTACGACTCGATCAAGCCCGTCGTCCTCGTCGGCCCCCTCGCCAACAACTTCTTGGCCTCTTTCCTCCTCGGCTGGTGTGTCACCACTGGTGCTGGTATCGCCTCTTACCCTCTTGACACCATCCGTCGTCGTATGATGATGACCTCTGGTGAGGCCGTCAAGTACAACGGTACCCTTGATGCTGCTCGCCAGATCGTTGCCAAGGAGGGTGTCAAGTCTCTCTTCAAGGGTGCTGGTGCCAACATCCTCCGTGGTGTCGCTGGTGCTGGTGTGCTCTCCATCTACGATCAGCTCCAGGTCATCCTCTTCGGCAAGGCCTTCAAGGGTGGCTCTGGTTAAATGTTGTATGCGTTAAAAGATGGGGACTCGGTGTAATACAGACGGCGGGAACCCCGGTAGATTCCCGGGGAGGCTGACGAAACGACTGTGATGGAGATCACGGCGGATGGCTTACAGATCGACATCACATTGCTGAGGCGTTCTGGAACACGTTGATTTTGCGGCATGAGCTGATAGACGAGGCATATTCCCCTTGCGAAGCCTTGTTATTCGGCTTCCCGCTGTAATTTAGACCCTAGGCAATTCCTTTGACTGTATTCTCTGCATTTTCTCTTGTCGGCTGGATTTGATGTTTCCCCGGACTTGTATCATCAAAAGAGTCCGTACGATGACTGATAGATTTGTTAATGCAAGTGTTTTCAAATTAAGCGTCTTAACTGGTAATACCAATTTCCTCTGCAATAGTCTGGCAGGCTTTATTTTGTTGGTGACTACCTACAGCTGGATGCAGCTGGCAACACAGTGTACTAATTACCTACTTAGATACCTACCTAACATGGTGCTGCGGGTATCTAGGTAGGTAACAATCCGACTGCAGCACTGGTCGCGAACAAGTAACTCTACACTGCCCGTGCTTACAACCAAGGTCCAGCTGCTTTTGGGAAGTTCACTTGTCCCAGCCAACTCAATTGCTAGGAGTCTGAGATAATTAGTGTTCTTAGATGGCTTCTAAAAGCTCTTCGAGGGGAACCGCTCGGGGTGCGCGGGGCGGTACAGCACCAAAGAAAGCGTCATCACGCTCCCAAAACACCAATAACCCGCAACGTCGACAAACAGATGATTCAGATCACAGTGGCACTGACCCGTTTGCTGACGACGAAATACCACAGCGGCGGAGCAGAAACAACAATATCGAGAATGAGGGACACGGGTCAGAGACGATCGAAGTTGATGACGAAGACGCGGAAACAAAAAAGACTATTCCGCCCGAGCTTCTGACTCGAATTCTCCACGAGTTTTTTGAGAAGGATGGCACGCGAATCTCGAGAGATGCGAACAAGGCGATAGCCAAGTATATGGATATTTTTGTGCGCGAAGCGATAGCTAGGACTGCTGTGGAGAAAGGCAGCGGATTTTTGGAAGTAAGCGATTTGGATACGCTGAGATCCGTGTCTCTCGTGTTGTCCCACCTTCTGTAGATGCTGACTTGTTATATTAATATAGGTTGAAGACCTGGAGAAGGTTGCCCCTCAACTACTAATGGATCTGTGAAACTGAGACGACTATTGATCGACGAGACTTCCATTACAACACCAGCTTATCAAAATCGTGAGGTAAACGTTACAACGCTACACGCTTTCTAGAGACCGCGTTACACGGAGACTCGCGCAGCACTCCGTATTCTGCCTATTCTATCAATATGATTACCAATAGGCTTTTTTTGGGCCAAAGATAAGCGTACGGCTGGTTTATTGTGATGCCCAGACTGCTTCGTCTGATCTAGGTAGATCTGATCTACAACATATTACATACTGGCGTGAAAATATGCACGAGCCCCTTCACACCTAGTATGGCGATTCTAGCACTGAAAACGTATTATTGCCATCATACTGATACCGACTGTTCGATTAATGCATGCCTGCAAATGCAAAGTGGTCTTGCGTGGCCAGACCTACCCGCTGCTATGCTGGTATAATCGCTTATACGATCGACGAAACAAACATCGGAAACGAAGGAAGCAACCATGTTCTTGGCCTAAGTTTTTAATATTGGACCAAATCTGGCTGATAGTTATGTCAACAGCGCGGCGTAGGCTAGAAAGCTCTCAAGCTCATACATCTTTACTTACTACGCCGGACATCAGGTGCCCGTCGCAAAATTTAACGCTTACCGAATAGATTACATCTCTGAAAGACGCCAAGGTTATAGGGTTTGTTGTGGATGGGTAGCTGCTGAGATATCAACCACCGGGAAGATTTGATATGGTTTAAAGTTGATGGCCGACTTGAAACAATGCCAGGCCTTTGAAGCGCCGTGGCGCTAGCACCATGTACATAGGTATGAACACAACCATGACTTACACTTACTAAAGTAATAGGTAGATTAGCAACTTACAAATAAGGTGTGAATATGCCTGCTTAATACCTTCGCCAACAGATCTCATGTGTTGTTTCTTGAAACATCTTTTTCTGCAAGGCGTAAGCCTGGAAAGCTTTGCGTCCTTAGGGTAGCATTCTGGATCTGCGCTGTACTGCTATCCTGTTAGTCTAGGGGTAAGTAACCGCGCCCTGAATGCCACCTTAATTAAGTACATACCTAGTAGAAAGCTGTAGGTAGCGTGATGGAGCTTGTCAGCTTGATGGAATTGGTTAGGATTGGATCGGTTAGGATTCCGTTTGGGATCAAGGAATACCTACCGCAAGCCCTTCATTTGGCTACGTACCGTCAGGAATCCGGGGTTGCATGTGAAACTGGGTGGGTTTTGCAGGTGTCGCAACAAGGGCTTTGCCGCTAATCTTGAAGCACTTCCGTGCCCCGAGGGGAACCTGACCCCCTGCAAGGCCCCCTTTTGTCGGTTAACCCTGAACTTCGATTCGGCCGGTGTCCGAACTTACCTCAACTCGTAGGCTATTTTTGAGAGAGGCGGCAACGCCCTTTGGCAAGGAAGCAATAATAGAACCGCGAAAGGAACGTAATAGACAACCGGTAAGATGGCTTGAACATATTGAATCTGCAGGTTAGAGGGTGAAGCAAAGCTGGATAGGTATGGTAATGCTTCCTTGTAACGCCTTTCATACGCACTAGGCAGTATCCTGGCCAAGGGTCGACGCGCATGGCTTCACTGATCTCGAATTGAACCAGGCACTGATCATAATTCATTTCGGATGGGGAAATATCCCGGCTGCTATCGCCATGGGGTTTCTTACCACCTGGCCGGCTAACAAGGCCGTTGCCTACTCAGTAGTGTAGGTGCACGGTTGCACTGCCCAAGAAGGTATGTGGCGTACTCTGCTGTGCTGTCAATCGAGGTCGAAACGTGTTTCATAGATCTCCTCACGCCTCGTTTTGCACACTACCCTGGGCGGATCCCAGACGTGACAGAGGATGGGTAGATGGATGCGCGCTGGAAGGGTTGGCAGGCAATGCCAATGGGAATGAATGGCTATGCACATCAAATGGCGATCCTTCATCTTCCCGACCCTTGGCCTCTTTGGCTTTTTAAGGCCTGTGCCGCCCCTCGGATTGAGATGTCTGTTTCTTCTCAACTTCACTTCACATTCTGTATCAAGTCTCTCGTCTTTGGGGAATATCTCCTTTCTTTCTCTTACTTTCCTGTCCGTCTTAATCTTCGTCAGGCTAGTCCTACTCAGCGCGAGTCGCTTTATTCATATTAACGCTCTCTCTTGAAAATCAACTAGCAACTCCGATCTTTCGCTCACTCATAAAAAAAAAATCAAGATGCATTTCTCAACTGGTATTGTCGCTACTACCCTGGCGGGTATCGCTACCGCTCAGAAAGTTCACGTCGTGTCCGTCTCGTCGCCCAACAACTCCCTCGCTTTCTACCCAGACAACCTCAAGGCCGATGTGGGCGACATGATTCAATTCCAGTTCCTCGCGGGTAACCACAGTGTCGTGCAGTCCAATTTCGACAACCCTTGCACACCTATTCAGGCCATCAACGCCAGCCAGCCCGGTATGTTCTCCGGCTACATGGCCGTCGCCGCCAGCGAGTCCACTGGCATGATCCCCGTATACACCATGGAGGTCAAGGCCGCCACCCCGCTATGGTTGTACTGCTCCCAGGGCAAGCATTGCCAGGCTGGAATGGTCATGGTTGTGAACGAAAAGTAAGTTGTTTGCTCCCCATCCACATAATCCATTAACTATGTGAGGCTAACCTCGCGATCTAGCACTTCTGCCAACTCAACAAGGTCTTTGGCAAACTTCAAGGACCTTTCTGCTGCCGCGACTGAGAACCTCGACCCTACCAAGATCTCTGGCGCCGGCAGCGGCGCTGGCGACACCACTGGCGGCACCACCAGCTCTATCCCCAGCCCTACCGATACTCCCGCGGCTGGCCTTGGTTCAGCTGTTTCCGTATCAGCTTGGACAGGTCTGCTCAGCATTGCTGCTGCTCTTGCCTTGCTATAAAAGATCTGATACTCCAAGATGGGGTGGAATTGGTTTTGTGAGACTTGAACTGAGCCTATTATATCCCGGTGACCTTGGCGGATGTAAGAAAAAGGGACTTCGTCAGTTTAGTCACCAATTGGCCAGGGCTCGAGTTCGGGACGATCCAGTATTACTGAGGCTGTATTTTATATAACTTGGCTGTTGAGGGCCAATCATTTAGATGAGTTTGGTCTAATTGCTGGGTTGGCAGAAAAAGCGCTATATGGAACGTTTTAGATATTTGCGAACTGGGCCTCTCCTGATTTCGCTGTTATACATAATATACCCATTGACTTGAAAATGTTTACCTTTGCCAAAAAGCGTGGATGCATGAGACGAATTGTTACTTGACTTTGTTGAATAGCTATGCCATGGTACAGATGACTGTTCAAGTAGCTGTGTGAAGGAAAATCAGATGCGGTTTAGCAACTGGAGAAAACTGATTAGAAATTACATTCACTTTCTATGCAAATTTATATGAATAGTAGACTGATTCTAATTACCTGTATGTCCGCACGCCTTCTGGAACATTGAGAAGTTGGAGATTTGATCTAATTGATCTTGTATATGGAATAATCCCGACACAGGTCGTTCTATGCTGAGGGTATGGTCCTCTTTGTTCTGCCTCTGGCGGCGGACTTACACAGCGTCCGCCTGGGCTCGCTATCCAGCCAATTCTTGGGCCGTTTGAGGTATCCAACCTTGGGATACTTAGCGTTATTCTCGAAGAAATTCACCCAATGTAGCAAGCCCTCGTGGACACGCTTCAGCGCATCCGCGCGCTCTTTCTCCTTTAGAGCCGCTAGTTCTGCAGGACTCCAGTGCGAGTCGACCTCAGGGTCGTCGAGGGGTAGGTACATCTCCTCAACTCCACGCATGTCTGCTGTCCGGTCCTCGGCGAAGCATCCCGTCACATAGCTCCGGGCTGCGTCCACGCCAGTGAAGTATCGGTACGAGCCATCTGGCCCATACGTGCGTCGATTCGAGGACACGTCGAAGATGGTGCCGTTAATGGCAAGGTAGAGAGGTTTTGTCTCGTCGGTGCCGTCATAGGTTGCTAATTCGGCTGGGGTAAGGTAGATAGGACCGCGCTGTTTGGGATTCGTCAGCATTGTCAGGCTCTTGAAGGCTCAGTATAATCACACAATCTTGGAGTTTCTGATTCGAAAGATAAATGAAATGATAAAGTAGCAACACACCAGCTTTGCTTTCCACCAGTTCGCCTTTAGATACTTGGGCGGGTGCTTCATCCCCCACGTGAAAGTCTCGCCGCCTGAGATCAGGTAACTGAGCGCAAACGAGGCGAATATCAAGAAGGATATGACCCGGAGGATATCGACCCATGGGGTATATTCCTCGTCTTCTTCCTCGAGTTTCTGTTTGGGGGATCGGTTCTTTTTCCGGAGTCTCTCGGACTCGGCCTCTTCCCGCTCACGCTCGATCTCTTCGGCTTCGGACGTGTCTACCTCCTCGACTTGTGGCGGCTCAGGGTTCGTGGCGGCGCTGGCCTTCGCCTTGCGTTGCCGTACGCCATCGCTTCTTGTTGTCACCATGTTCACTAGGCGTCAGGTGGTACGAGACTTGGTGTGGTGAGTGCGAGTCTCGGGATGTCGCAGTGTCCCGACTTCTGGTATTGAAATAAATACAATTGGACTACAATTATAAAAACGAGACAGATGTGTACGCGCAACGAGGGCAACTATAGCTTCGAGAAGCAAAATACAATGTTAATGACAACTATACAAGTTTCAGAGCAACATGAAGTATAGGTGGCATTCTCACTGTACGCCCTCCCTTTCAAGCAGTTATACGCGGAAGTTGGAGCTTCCGCTGTACCCTATAGTGCTTACCTACCAGCTGGGGATATGAAAATGGTCTACTGAGGTAATGCCCAAATGGTCAAATCAAGTCGCTCTGATTGGCTGAGTTCGCAGGTAGCCTGTTCCTATTTTTTCGACCTTGGGTACGGAGTACTTCGCTTCAAGATGCGAGTTTCGGGCGGCCGCTGCGAAGTCATGCATTGAATTTCCAATAATAGGCATGGCATCTAGGCAACAGGAATGAATATGTCGATATGCGATCTTTGAAAAGATTTCTTTAATAACAAATAGGACTATAGACAATTGAGGTTACCTTGTTCAAATATGGATGTTGGCCGGCTACAACACACCGGGTGCCGAGACTCTTTTTTTCTATGGCTACCACTGTACTTCGTATAAGCCAGGGCTCGCCAGGCTAAATACTTCAAAGAGCGAATGGAGGAGAATAGGATTTGCCTCCCCCGAGATCTATTGAGAGATAGTTATTCCCAATGGTGGGAACAGTGGGACTTGTCGTTAAGAGAAAGAATTCAACGAGTGTAGACTACCTAGAATAGGGCTTAAAGGTGCATTACCTGCTTTTCTGTGGTGAGCCTTGAATCAGTGGCTCGTGGGTTTTTACATGTAGTAACCCGAGATTTTAGCTCCAGAGCCCGCCGTTAACTGGTATCTCATCAATTGAGCGATAATGGTGAATTTATTGATTCTTGTGTGCTTGATATGATATTTCTTGCAATTAGGATCGCGTTGAATCTTATTGAATACGACATTGGTTCCTCAATTAGTCCAGCTTGCGCAAGATCTTTATAAACATTTATCTTACCAAAGAGAGCCAGCTGTTGACAGGTGAATAGTGGGTGTCTGGTCTAGGTACCTAAACTACTAGTGCCAGCCACCACTGCAGCACGTACCTTGGTACCCACGTAGCTAACATTGAGCCCTAGCGCACCCACCACGGCTCCCCTCTCGCTTGCAAATCCAATTTACACCTTCGCCTGCCGAAGTGAAGCCGGCCAAAAACTTCCAAGTTCTGTTCTGCATCTCAATATCGCGACGCCTCCCCACCATTTCACTTCACATCTTCCACCAGCCAGCCAGCCAGTTACTGCCCAACATGTCTGACAACGGTGAGATCGAGGTCGAGTCCAGCACCTACCAGGTCCTTCCCAAGGACGTCGTTGCCGAGGTTGGAAGCATCAAGCTGTTCAACAGATGTAAGTTTTGCCGCATATAAAATTGAAGCCGATCCGGTGCTGGCAAGAGCTGTGGCTAACTG
Source organism: Xylaria bambusicola (assembly GCF_022495145.1). Taxonomy (NCBI): domain Eukaryota; kingdom Fungi; phylum Ascomycota; class Sordariomycetes; order Xylariales; family Xylariaceae; genus Xylaria; species Xylaria bambusicola. The sequence continues at coordinate 450,477 of NW_025953566.1, forward strand.
AGGGTACTAGGGAGCTATGAGGATGTTGAGATCCGTGACATCTCGTTAACGTAAGTCGATTATGCGCCCACAATCGAAATCCCCAGCCAATTCCGAACGGTTACACGCAACTTCGCGCCGAGTACAGAACATCGCAAGGGAGAATGAGAAAAGCGAAGCAAGAACAATAACTAACGGAGGAACTACCACAGCGACTACATCCAGATCCGATCACCAGTCTACGTACCTCACTCTGCTGGCCGATATGCCGCCAAGCGATTCCGCAAGGCCAACTGCCCCATCATTGAGCGTTTAACCAACTCGCTCATGATGCACGGCCGCAACAACGGCAAGAAGCTCATGGCTGTCCGTATCGTTGCCCACGCTTTCGAGATTGTAAGGATTCCCCAATACAACACAAATGTTTTTGTTGTCGACCGCAGTGGCGGATTCTAATTTTGTGACAGATCCACCTCATGACCGACCAAAACCCTATCCAGATTGCCGTTGACGCTATCGTCAACTGCGGCCCCCGTGAAGACAGCACACGTATTGGTTCCGCTGGTACCGTCCGACGACAAGCCGTCGATGTTTCTCCTCTGCGTCGTGTCAACCAGGCCATCTCTCTCCTTACCACCGGTGCCCGGGAGGCTTCTTTCCGCAACGTCAAGTCCATTGCCGAGTGCCTTGCTGAGGAGCTTATCAACGCTGCCAAGGGTAGCAGCAACTCGTACGCCATCAAGAAGAAGGACGAGTTGGAGCGTGTCGCCAAGAGCAACCGATAAAGCAAGGTGGCGATCTCTTTCTGGGTTTTCTTCGGCGTGGACGATCTGGGCATTTTACACTGTGCATTTGTGCGTTCTGGCTTAGGCGGGATGTGGTATCATGGCATGATAGTCATATAGAGCGTATCAATACAGCTCTGCCTAGGAGGGCAAAAAAATGAACTCAAAATTACGAACTTCAACGAACTTGTCTACCAACCACGGTGGTTATGAACTAGTGAGCTGGGTTCTTGGAGTACGGGAATGTCTGATAATTTCTACTGTAGGCTATCGGATTGAAATTAGAACAGAACAACCCACAGCATCGTCACGATGAGAAGATGCCGAGTACATGGAAATTTATTATTTATTGTGCCAACTCCTGAATGAATCCACAATATGTCACCACTACCTGTGTACTGCATAGCATGTGTTGAGGTGGCAAGATAAAGCCAACTCTAATTACGGACATAGTACCCCATATGGTGATTTCTCCTCGTCCACGACTCAGTCATATCGTTGGAACGGTAGACTTGACCTCCAGCCGCTGGAACATGCCAATATGAGGAATACCCTCCTCATAAAACCTTCCCATACCCCTATCGATCTTGAAGCCCCAGCGCTCGTAAACCTTGGCTACAGCCTCCTGTGCATGCACACAGACGAGGCCATTCCATTTAGGAATGTCACCCGCTTGGTCGACTTGCATTGTGTCCATACCTAACTCTTTGACGCTTGGGTTGAAGTACGTCGGATTCTCTTGCAGCCACCGCTTTGCCGCATTCCATAGCTGCACAGCAATCTTGTGGCCGCGGAATTCGGGCAAGACCGCCATTCGCCCTAGCTTGACGTATGGTTCCTTGCCATTGTGGAACTCCGTCTGTCTGTCCGCGCCGAACGGGAAAGGGTCAGACATTCGACGCTGATCAGCTAAGCTAAAGGCTCGATGGCGTTGTGGAGGATCTGCTGCCGTACCGTCGAGGTTGTTGCCAGGTGTTTTGCTTTCCCCGCTGGACTGACCGTTAGCCTTGTTGGCAGCCCCGTTGCTAGAAGAGTTGTTATCTTCCTGCAGCACACCGCCCACGTAGCGGGCACCGTCCGGCGGGTGTGGCGGGTGTGGGAACGGAACGATGCGTAGCGTGCCAATGGGCATGGTCCGGGTCTCGGAGCAGCGTTTCTGGATGACGAGGTTCGTTGCCGGATCGCGTACCTCTGGCGTCGTCGTCATTCTGACCGATGCATACATGACCCAGTGACAGGATCGAGCGTCGTCAGAATCGTGCTCATTCTCCAGTGGACAACCTTGCTCTTTCACGAACACCGCTTCCCTGACGCTCATCGCATCTCTGTAGGCTATGGGGATGTGTGATGGCTGCTGATCATGGGGTAGCTTGGGGTTGTACCCATCCAACCTGCATGGTTCCAAATGTGTTATGAATGGAGTTCCCATGGTAAAAAACCCCAGCTCCGCGCAATAGTCTTAGGCAACGATTGAGGCCTTGCTGTTGAGCGGGTCGTTTAATGGTGTGATTTGAACTAGCTGTGATACTAATGAAAGGTGTGGCGATGTGATCAAGGGGCTAAGGAAACTGATGGGAATATAGACAAGTAGAGTAAAATTAACTAGTCGATTGGGGAAAGCCTGAAAGCCAAGTTGAACAGCAGATGATTGGGTTTTCAGACGGCAGTGCTTTCCTTGCCTTTATATAAATTAACTTTTGAGGCAGGAACACGCGGGCCGTTACACGATTATGTGGGACTTTGCTAGTTTGGGAGGTGATAGCGGGATGTGACGTGAATGTCTTGCAAACGTCCAGAATGTTGGGTAAAGGCTCTGTTCGATGTGAGATTTAAATGAGTATGTGAAGGAGAAAACCTTCCAATTTGAAGTTGGGAGCTTGTTCCTGTCATTTACCTTGAGGATCATGCAAAGAAAACGCCACCCAGCGGTAAGTATACGTGTAAGACTAAACCAAGCTAGTCATCGAGACGGACCCGAATCCGGATTGAGAGCCGCCTAATCTATTCGGCACCGGTACAGCTCCGGGATCCGCTTTTTAACCCCCGAATCACGTAATTGCTAGGGTACCTCTTCGGACTTGTACGCGGGGTTGTCCAGTCTCTGCCCTGTCGTTGGACACCATAGGAGGTATACTGATGTACACAAGCCAAGTGGGATGATATTTTCTTGTATGTTTTCAAGGTTAATTGTGCCTAAAACGCTCCATATGCCAGGATCATTTCAAGCCACCGCTCAATAGTATGGACTGCCCCGTCAAGTAGCCCGTGTTACATAACATCTTAATAACCCCGGCACACTCATCTGGCGTCCCTAACCTCCCTACTGGGATTTTCCTCACGTCACCGGGAGTTCCCTCCAGCATCTTTGAATCTGGAATCATTCCTGTGTCTCCTATCATCGCGGGTGCCACTATATCGATAGGAGTCAGTCATCACCTGTCTAAGCGCCGTCTATAAAAGAACCGGCGAGTGTGGGGTAGTCCTAGAGGCTACTCTGGTCTGAAAAAATGGGAATATACTACGAAAGAGGTCTAACTCACCATCGTTCACCGTGATACCAGCTGCTGCATGCTTATTTGCTAAGTTTTTCATCATTCCTGATAATCCGGCCTTTGATGCGGCATAATGGCAAGCATTTATGCCACCACCAATGGCCGCTATGGAGGAAACAAAAACGATGCGCCCCCACCCTTGAGCTTCCATATGTGGGATACTGAGCTTAGATAGGATGAAAGACGCTCGTAGGTTGATATTGAGCGTATAGTCCCATTCCTCAATGCTCACGTCTAGGATTCCGGGGAGACGCTTTCCATAACCGGCATTCGAGACTAAAATATCAGGTCCATCTTGTCCATGGTTCTTCTTGATGTCCTGAAACAGCTTCTCAAGGGCGGCAGCGTCGCCTGTATCAACTTGATAGGCGGTAATTTTCTGGCCTTCGACAGTAGGCTTTGACTCTAGCTCTTTGACTAAATCCTCAACGACTTGGAACTTGCTGTATCCAGTTAAAGCTAGTGAGCAGCCTTCAGCCCAGAGGGTGCGAGAAGCCGCGGCGCCGATCCTGCTGTCAAGTCAATGCAAGACTCTCGGGAAGGGCCTCTACCAACGCAAAGCATTGAAGCAATTTAGCATACCCTCCAGAAGCGCCTGTAATCAGTGCCAAGCGGCCGGAAATCCTATTGTCAACTGGCTTCATGGTGACGACAATGAATGTAATAGCAATAAGTCGATTCTGGTCTTCTATTCTACTATCAAGCCTGATCGAGGATATTTATACGCAAGATATAGTGACCTCGGGAGTGCTTTACCGAGAAGACGACTTGTAAGTTAACTACAACTACCCCTCTTCTCAACGCCAGTCTACTGTAGATAGCTATCTAGCTATGTATCCAGGGAGATAGCTAACGTTTGAAAACCGTTTGAATTACCTCAGCCGACACTACAGAGTGTTCTCGGTCTTCGTCTGCCCAAAAAAGCCCACGGTGGGCTAACCACCTGAAGACCAAGAGATATGTGTTTATATAAGTAGGTATAACTTACATGATCGTGCATCTATCTATGTATGTAGGCGAGATAGGTACCTGGAGAGATATTGAAGGGGACCCCAGACCCACCCATTGGCACCAAGTGTGGTGTGCTTGTCGCTAGTGAGGGCTTAGTGGGGGGTTATGGCAGCTAGGCCTGTCCTGGCATGACCAGAGTCCAGCGGGCCAATCAGGTCGGCATGGGTGTCTTCAGTGGGAAATCCTTGCTTGTACAGTGGGATTTTTAGTAACACGTCATTCGTTTGTGTGAAACTGAGGAAAAAAGTGTCCTAAAGATATGCTGGAAACAAGCTACTAGGTCACCGCTGCTGGGGCTTGTGACTACTTCTTCGTTGAGGCCAGATTATGCCTAGATAATTCATTGCCCGTGGGATCTCGAGCAAATATACAAAACCTTCAATTGCCCTTACTGTGGTGCCATTTATTTTCTCTATGCATCACCTTCCCTTGACTTGCCCACAGCCGCACTCCCCTCTACGCTACAACAAACGTTCTTTAGCAGTCTGCATTTGACAAAGACACCTGCTGGGTCTTGGTTAATATCCTGGCGCAGGCGAGCCTCGCGCCGAACTCGCTCTTCCCACATTTGCCCACCATGGCACCAACCTTCTCGCCAAGGTCGATAATCCTTACTGCCCTTCTTCTCTTTTCGACAAATGTACTTGCCGTGTCTGCCGTCATTGGTGTCGATCTTGGAACCGAATATATCAAAGCTTCGCTCGTCAAGCCCGGTATCCCCTTGGAAATCGTCTTGACCAAGGACTCGCGAAGGAAAGAGACAGCTGCCGTTGCCTTCAAGCCTTCCCAGCATGCTCTCGAGAGTGGCTCCTACCCCGAAAGAGCCTACGGCTCAGATGCCGTAGCTCTTGCTGCGCGATTCCCTGGAGATGTATATCCCAACCTCAAAACCCTTCTTGGCCTTCCCCTCGACGATTCAATAGTTGAAGAATATGCCGCGAGACACCCGAGTCTTCAACTCAAGGCCAAAAACAACCGGGGCACTGTCACGTTCAAGAGCAAGGCAACAGAGGCGGAGGAGGCTTGGATGGTGGAGGAACTACTAGCTATGGAGCTCCAGAGTATCCAGCGCAACGCCGAAGCTCTTGCTGGGCCCGATTCCTCCGTCCGTTCTGCTGTCATCACTGTACCGCCTTTCTATACGACTGATGAGAAACGGGCTGTAGAATTGGCGTGTGAGCTTGTCGGTCTCAAGGTTTTGTCTCTAATTAGTGACGGCCTAGCTGTTGGGCTGAACTACGCTACCAGTCGGACTTTCCCAACCGTCAATGAAGGAGGCAAGCCAGAATACCACATGGTGTTTGATATGGGTGCTGGCTCCACCAAGGCGACTATTATGAAGTTCCAAGGTCGCACAGTCAAGGACATTGGCAAGTTTAATAAAACTATACAAGAAGTCCAGGTTTTAGGAAATGGCTGGGACCGAACACTAGGTGGTGATACTTTCAACTACCTGATCGTCGATGATATGACCTCTAAGTTTATAGAGAGTTCTGCTGCCAAAAAGGCTGGCGTCACTGCTGAGGGTGTACGCGGACATGGACGCGCCATGGCTAAACTTCTAAAAGAAGCTGAGAGATTGCGGCACATCTTGAGCGCAAATGTCGACGCAGCTGGAAGCTTTGAAGGGCTTTACGAGGATATCGACTTCCGATACAAGATCACACGGATAGATTTTGAGAAGATGGCGGAGTCCCATGCCGAAGGGGTTGGTGTCGCCGTTCAAAAGGCTCTAGATGTAGCTGAGCTCGATGTCACACAACTCGACTCTATTATTCTTCACGGTGGTGCTTCTCGGACCCCATTTGTCCAAAAGGAACTTGAGAAAGTTGCAGGCGGTGACAAGCTTCGCAGTAACGTTAACTCAGACGAGGCCGCCGTATTCGGTGCCGGTTTCAGAGCTGCCGAGCTAAGCCCAAGCTTCCGCGTCAAGGAGATTAGGGTCTCTGACGGAGCTGCCTACGCTGCAGGGATGAAATGGACCAACCCTAACGGCAAAATTCAGCAGCAGCGACTTTGGACTGAGCGATCTCTGCTTAGCGCCGCGCCCAAGGAGGTCACGTTCACGAATCATGAAGATTTCTCTATTCGATTTTTCCAGCAAGTCCCATCGACTGAAGGATTTGTTGAAAAGGAGGCGAAGGAAATTAAAACCAAGAATTTGACCGCCACTGTAGCTTCACTCGTCGTGAACCATGGCTGTGTCGAGGCAGATATCCAACTAAAGTTTCAGCTTCGGCTAAGCCCTGAAAACGGCGAAGTGCAGGTTGCTAAGAGCTTTGTTGAGTGTGAGACCGAGGAAGCTGAAAAAGAAGGTATCATGGGTGGTGTGAAGAACTTGTTTGGGTTTGGCAAAAATAAGGATCAAAAGCCCCTGGCAGATGGTGAAGAGAGCAGCGAAAGCGAGACTACGTCTGCAGATACCGCTACAACGTCATCGACGGAATCTGCCGCTAGTCCCTCCTCCTCTGCTGAATCCACCGAAGATGTTGAAACCCCCAAGAAGAGGGTTGTGACCATCCCAATAGGTTATTCTATAGAAAACCTAGGCATCCCTAGTTTGTCCAAGTCAGATCTTACGAAAGGAAAAGATCGTCTCAAGGCTTTTGAGACATCCGACAAGGCTCGCCGTCTTAGGGAAGAGACCCTCAACCAGCTAGAGGGCTTTACATACAAAATCAGAGATCTACTAGACTCTGATACATTTGTTGCGGCGTCTACCGAAGAAGAGCGAGCCAAGCTGGAGAGCAAGGCTAGTGAGGCTAGCGACTGGGTCTACGGTGATGGAGCAGATGCCCCTCAAAAAGAGCTCAAGTCAAGGCTCAAGGAGCTTAAAGACCTAATGTCTCCCATACAATCGCGCATGGAGGAGTCTTCTAAACGGCCGGCGATGGTTAAGTCTTTGAAAGACTCTTTGAACCAAACCAACACTTGGATTAAGACAATTAAAGAGCAGATTGCTGAAGCCGAGGCTTTCGCTTCTTCTATAAGCGCCAGCGCAAGTCCATCAACGGAGGCCGCGTCTAGCGTCACCGAAGCACCATCTCAAGGTGCTGGCGAATTTGATGGGCTTGAGGACGAACAAAGTACAACAGCATCGACTACTACGGCCGTGGAAGATCGGGGCCCTCCTCCACCCCTATATACCTTAGACGATATGAAGGAGTTGACGGAGCTATATGACTCCATTGTAAGCTGGCTAGAAGAGAAGATTGCAGAACAAGACAAACTTCCTGAGACGGCTGATCCTGTCCTGCTCGTCAAAGAGATTACGGAAAAGACGAAGAAATTAGAGAAAGCGGGCGTGGATATGGCCATGAGGAGCGTCAAGAAGTTTGAGTCCAAGTTTAAGAAGAACAATAGCTCAAAGAAGACGTCGAAGACCAAGACTAAGAAGAGTACTACCAAAACCAGCCAGGATGGCTCAGAACCAACAATAGACATCAAATTTGGTGAGAACGGAGAGATGCCATCAGCGGAGGAGATCGAGGAGATGATCAAGAAGTTGGCACAGGAGCAAAAGAGCAAAGACGACGCAAAGACGAAGCATGACGAATTGTAATACAGTATATCACAGGCAGTATAGATGGTTTTGTTTGATGGATGAATACAGTGCGATTTTCTCCCTTCAGATGGCTGTCAGAAATTGTACAACTGGCCGTCCCTTCCGGATTATGTGGTAGATTAAAGTGCCGATGGAATGAAATACTGGTGGGACTGGACTTCCCAGCGTACGCCCATTACGTTTCAAACGCCATTCTCAGTACAAGTGGTATCGCATATAACAGCGCTTTCTGCCTGCGGTCGGGCCGCGACAGCATATTAGATGCAAGGCAGCGGTTGATGTCACACCAGATAGGAGAGCCACAACGGGTTGTACTACAGTAATGAGCTTCTTGTACTCTATGGCATGCAGCTAGCCGAGCAGGTACCCGAATTCGCAAGCACTGCCTATCATTCATTCCTATCTGGGTGTTTGGTGAAGATCTTTCTGGTATTTGCCGAGATGGATAAAGGAGTAACTTGTTGGCTTCACAGATACCTCGGCCTATTGTTATGGCATGGGAAAGGTGCAGGAGATGTGAAATGATTTACAGCAGCTGACAGTCACAGTCACAGTCACACATACAAGCGCAAGTACAAGGAAAGGAAAGACTCGGAGTGAGGACCTTTAGGATATTACCTGCTCCCTTAGCAGTTTTGGTCTGCTTGGGTCAGTGGTACCTAGGATATGGACGGTGATGTTAGACAGGTGACAGGTTGTACATCAGAGGATTCTGCAGGAAGTCGCCTGTTGTTTGTTCCTTCCCTTTTTGCAGGAAGATATCGCCTCGGGAAGCCACCAGGCTGGTGCATATCAGGTATCGAATTGCCTAAGAATATAGACCAACAGCTTCTTGGGACGTCATCACATGTATACTACTTATGTATAGCCCTGCTATCCCAGCTATCACTACATGACACAGATACTTTTCACCTCGGAATCTTCCTCCTATCCTTCTCCATCTGGTGTTCACCTGTCATCCATATGCCAGTAGTCAAACAACTATAAGACACATTTGTTCCCCCTTAAAATTGTTTCTCATCTTTATATTCTGTCCAACACATTAGCCCAGCACTGTCTGTGCATTAGCAGAAAAAGAACGCCTTTCCAACTGTTCAGTTCACTACACAACTTGTTGCCTGTCACTGGTACATACATGTATGTCTCATTGAGACACTACCCATGCACCTGCCTCGTCTTGTTTGCACTTACTTCACAAATACTTGATAATCATCACCCTCTACCTCGGCCTCTCTATCTAGACTGAGCGTAATATTACCACTTCTCCATCCACCTCTGAAACACAATAGCCAATTTGTGGTGTATCAACCAACAAGATGCGGTCCCCAAGCCCTCTGGTGCTTGTAGCCTTCCTTTTCGCCCTCCTGGCACCTACTCTCGCATCCCCTGCTGTCACTCACTTCAAGCGTGGAAACACATTCTCTGTCCCTCTGGTTCACAATGCCGATAGACCTCGCCATGGCCCATCTGAAGTTCTCAGAACCTTGAAGAAGTTTAATCTCGAAATTCCCAATGGCCTACAGAAAGCTGTCGACAAGCACCATGCTAAGACGGCCTTCCTAGCCGCACCCAAAGACGGTAAGCTCTTTCAGATTCCCATGCTCGTTTTGTTGAGTAGTTTCTCATTCTTGAGTGGATTTTATACTGATGTGACCGAAGGTGGCACTGGCACTGTTTCGGCAAACTCCAAGGACGGGGACTTGCTTTGGCTTGCACCTGTTAGCATTGGTACTCCACCCCAGGAGTTATTTGTGGACTTAGATACTGGATCGACAGATAGGTAAGCAATGCTCCCTGAAGTTCTCATCTGATCGTAGACAAAAGCCGTTATAAGATAATAGTTCAAACTTATATCATGTTATGCCATGCCATATTGTTGTTATATCAGGATACTAATCCAAGAGAATTGCAGTTGGTTCTTCTCGACCGATACCAAAGCAAGCGAAGTTGACGGCCAAACGCTCTGGGAACCCAATAAGTCTTCTACCTCGGCTCTGATTGAAGGTTGCAGCTGGTCAATCATCTACGGAGACTGGTCTACTTCGTCCGGAAAATGCTACACCGACACCTTCAAGCTCGGCAATCTTAGCATCCCAAACATGACAATTGAGTCGGCGGAATCCGTCTCTGACATGTTTACCTCCACTTCCTATATGTCAGGACTCGTTGGTTTGGCCTGGCCAGATCTCAAACAGACCATCCCACCTCAGAAAGCTCTCATTGAATTTCTCCCCGAGGTGCTCGATGAGCCTGTTTTCACTGTCGACTTCCGCCACAATAGCAGTGACGGGTCTTTCAACTTCGGCTACATAGATGACAAGTTATACGAGTCTGATATTGTCTACACAGATGTGGACACTTCAAGTGGCTTCTGGGGTGTCAAGAATACCGCCTTCGGCATTGGGGGCGAAAACCTCACCTACTCATTCCTTGATCCTAAGCCTGTCATCATCGACACTGGCACAACATTACTTTTCGCCCCAGAAGCCTCAGTCGACACATATTACGCTAAGGTACCCGGCGCTAATTTTTCAATGCAGGAATATGGTTATGTAGTCCCATGCGATGCTGAACTCCCAGACTTTCTTTGGGAGTTTTCCGACAAAGCGGGGAATGTCGTGAAGGGGGCTGTCCCTGGTGCTTACCTGGTTTATGCCCATACCAGCGATGAGCTCTGCTTTGCTGGTCTTCAGTCCATCTCCTCATTCACTGGAGTTGAGGGGATCTTCGGTGATATCTTCCTCAAGAGTGGATTTTTCGCCTTTGATATCAAAGGAAAGCGCTTCGGTGCTGCAGCGAAGCCCCTGAATATCAGTAACGGCAAGAGAGATATGAGCCTGCACGGAGGCATCTATAACAAACCAGCCAAAACTATCTTCATCTAGGATGTATCTCGCATCATCGGGGCCCAAGGTTAGATGTATATGACATTTCTCCTGGATGAGAAAATTTGGTAGTTGGAGATTTTGGAGCATGAAGCTTGTGGCTAGAAAGTCTTGTACTCTCAGATTGAAAGTTTGACTAAAGATGTCCCTACACAGCTGGCGGAAGAGTATCCTTAAATGGGACCGAGAAATTATTACGCCCAAAGTAAAATCAATATGATTGTTGATCCCGATCACTGTATTCTAGCTGCACAGGTATAGATATAAAGTGATTATCTGATGTATATCAGCAAACCAACGTTCTAGTGAAAGAGTCACCAGGCCAGCGGTCAGTGTGCAATGCGCGCCCTTCTTCCACGGAGGCGTAATAAGGATGCAAGGGATGCTGGCCTGATAAGTTGTTTTAATGTCTCACGAGGAGTATACTGTTCTCATTCACCACCCTCTCATTATTTCGGAATTACTCTTTTGAACCGATGTACAAACAATCTACCCAGCTGTGCCTTCAAAATCTATTTACCCAGATATTAACCTTCAACTTGAAGACACTTCATTTTATTTCTTGTGTGTGTTAAATAGCCTGCAAACCAGCGATATCGTCACCGCGACGCAGAATTTCCTTTTGCTTCGTCTTCGCCACACTGTCGCAAGCACTCGGCGACCGAGTTTCCTCGTTCTCTACCGAGCCGATGCGTGCATTCGCAGCTCGTGCCTGCAAGCGTTTATAACGGCGCTGAGGAATTTGCTACCGAGTGCGGGGACTTTCGCCCATCGGAACGCCAGGGGGACGGCCGAGGCTGACTTCAAATGATATTATGCATGTTGCTGTGACTTCGGTACACTGCACCTTCTGCTTTGGGGGACTCTACTATCCTATGCATGTCTCTGCGAGGTCTGGGTATATTCGTCGTATCCGCAACGCGATGAAGTCAGGTAAGGCGCATTGCTAGTGAGACTGGAGGCATTGCTTCTACTTGTCTGTCTGCTCTTATCTGGCCTCCTTCTGGTGGGAACTGGCGGAGTTGGGAGAAGTGCCTCTGCTGATCGGGGTTGATTGTGCCGTGGTTGGAGCCTTGGAACTTCAGGTGTAGGTACTTGGAGCATGCATGCAAGTACTTACCTATGTTTTGACATCTGCATGTGAGGTCTGCTTAAGTTATTTGAAACTGAGGTTGGGTATCATAGGTAGCGCGTTCACGCCTCTGTTTGTATTCAGCTATCTGCATTGAAAGTGCAATATTCGATGTGTAAATACCTCGCTTCAGCCTGACACCCCAGTCATATCGCAGTAAAGCTGTAGCTTTGTCAATCATTGCATTATGAATCCTACGCTGCGACGACCACTTTACACTTAGTTTTCGTAGTGCTATTATGCTTAGTCCTGTGTTGTAGTTTTTGTATTTGTATTTTAGCATGAGGGGTGATGTACAGTTAGCAGCCTGCGTGTATGCCTGGACCTATCTAGATATACACTGCAGGTATCTATCCCTACTGGTCCACCAAGCTTGTGCACTTCAACGATGAATGTAATGGATGTCAATGGCATGTGATGTCTACCTAAGATACCTATTGTATGCAGGGAGACGATAAATGATGACCAATACGATTCCTGCGTACCCCACGAGATACTGAGCCCAGCTGAGCCATGGCAAATACGCCACCAAATTCGTGTGAAGAGCTGGTCACATTATTGTATTGATTTGCTACACTCAATGTGGTTCGGTTCTACAATGGTCTGGTGCTTCATAATTATTGACTGACGCTAGCACGTGTTTGAGCAACATCATCGTTGGAGATTCGCATGATTGTGATCTTAACATGAGGATTGGCATTGAGCGCCAGAGACCTCTATTGATCATGGGAATGTTCAAAGCGGTACTCATTCCAGGACTATGACAGTCCCTACTTCATTGCTACCGCTATGAAATGTCCTGACACTACCGCACACCTCCCCCCATGCTCTCCGCCCTTACCGCTACCAAAACGAGAGGTTTCATGCCAACTATATGATGACAATCATGATGAATGCTGCCGCTGTTGCTATTGTCGCTTCCACTTGTCACAATGCATTTGTTAATTTCATTAATTTGCCGCCTCCGAGTGAATGTGTCACCACAAAACTGATGTTGGTAATACTAAAAGGATATCATAAAACGAGCCGTTAAGGAATGGATAGGAATGACACCAGGTAACGCCGAATACACAGGCTCCAGTAGATAAGGGTTCGCCATAGGGCCAGGGAAGGATAAAACTCGAGAGTTGTGCGCTGCCCCTGGATTCGAATAGAACGCTGTCAGGCCCCGAGACCCTGTAGTTCCGTCAGTTTGTAGTGAGGTGGTTCATGTTGGCTTGTATATCCAAATAATGGTCATTGAAGTTACAAGCCAACTATCCTAAAACTTGGTCGGCTTGGTCCGTAGATGTCGTGAAAAACAGCTAAGTTCGTGATACTGGGAAGTCGCGTTGAAGCCTTGACCGTAGAACAGTTTTACGTCATTCGTATCTCTATGATCTAGTTGGCCGAGTCGTGTGCTAGGTGCAAAGCTCGAGTTTCCTGCCTCGGCATTTAGCTGTCGCGGTCTTCACCGTCTTTTGGTACAATAACATAGTCAGCAAAACTTGCGGTCTCGGCGTCACGGTCGTGAGAGGTATTGACGAGGTCGGATTCACCTTCGCTGGCTGTTGGTGTGGGTGGCATCGCACCTCCGTGCATCGGCGCGTGCTGGGCTTGCTTTGCAGTGCCCGGCCGGGATGAGGCTTGCAGTGGTCTCTGGGGGAGTTCTTTCTCGGTTGATTGAGCAATTGAGCCGAATGTGTTAGCGAGGGGTTGTCGTTGAGATCGTGGACTACCACCGATCGCACCCGGCTTGGACGTCTGTAGTCGCTCTTCCATTTCCTTCAGTCGCGCCTCTAGAGCCTGGAGTTCGGTCTGCCCACTGGTGACTTGTTGTTTCCTGCGTAGACAAAGAGCGAGATCAGTCTTATTTGTTGTTCTCAGCCTGGAAAGTGCGTGAAGATATGGTACAGATCGTAGCCCGCCCGAGGGCTATGGAACGTACCGCTTGTCTATTTGTTCGTCCAGGTCAGCAACACTGTTGTCGATCCGGAAGATATCCATTAATTCGGCACTAAAAGAGCGTGCGATTGTTCTATAGGGATATGTCTAGTTAGTCCAGCTTGATCCAGCGTATGTACATGTTGCGGATGTGTCTTGGAGGTGCGAGCTCCATATCATGAGGTTCAGGGGTAGAGAGGACTTACGACTGAGGACGACGACCATTCGGTACCCAGTCACGATCGAGTTCCTCATCGGTGCGGTCCATGATGTTTCGATTTAGGTAGCTTAACAGGAGATTTGTATGTCTAGACAAGTGCTACAATCTTTCCAACACTGTCGCTGGCGCAATGGGATGATAGGCGGCAGAGTGATGAAAGTAGGTGTTGCAAATATATGGACTGAGATGATAGGTGATAGGGTGATAGAGAGCAGGACGGAGGTTATTAACGTAGGTAGGTATTGGATGATTGGAAGTGGAGAGGATCATCGGGAGGGAGGACTAGGTACAATAAGTACCTAGGTAAGAACTTCCTGCCCACCTACGGGGATCTACCTGCCCAGCCATGTACCTACCTACTGTACCTACCTACCACCTTATGTTACCTGGTGGCAGTGGCAGTGGCAGTAGGCATAAAACTACACTACATTCATTACTTGTACTGTCAATTATCAGAAGGTGGGTGCAGATGATTTGACGCCCCTACTTAGACATGAGGGAAAAGGGGGGGCTCTGAGGGGGGTTTAGCCGCGCAGTGTCCGCATTGAGCAGTGAATGAGCCGTCAGCTGTATTAGGTATGTAGTTCTAACTCACTAAGGCGCATTTAGTGGTGTACCACCTGACTATTTCGGCACCTAGGCGCATTTTGGGCGCTATAAGTACCCCTCTCGACGCCTTAAGGGGAGCTCTAGGTACACAATACCTCTAGGTAGACTACCTACATCATTCACATTTCTTTGGCAAAATGTCAAGTATCTATCTCCTTACGTATGTAGAATTATGGAAGGAGCTATGAGGATCTGGCATCAGACATGGCATTGCATTGCATAGAATACCTCCACATATTGAGACATCTTATGCACCCTGATATTCCGCTCTCGTTGGTTTTCATACTGCAATCTGTTATTTTTGTCTCTGGTCAAGTCCTCGAGGAGAACATACCTAGGATTCCTTCTACTGTAGGTAGCTAGGCAGGAAGCCCATGCTTCCTGCCCCCGACCCTTAAATTTACTCAATTCGCCACGACAACTTTCTCCTATGTCGATGTAAGGCCACCCGATTAAGTCTACGACTAGGTATGTACCTGCTGGCGCTTCTGGATAGGTGTCGGGTATCTAATAGATGGGTGTTCTAGCTGCCACATACATGTAGGGACTTTTATCTACTTACTTAATGTAGGATGACTATACTGATCGACAACAATGCCTTGTTGACCACTTTTGCGAGTCTTAAACAAGGTAACCTACATCTCAAAGTTTAGTGTGCTGCTACATCTTTACATAACCCCCCTGAGAAGTGCTTAGGTAGGTATGTAAAGAAAAAATCAGGTTGCTACCGTAGGTATATATTGAACTATGAGGCATCCCGTCCCTGGGCTTCAATGCTACAGATAATAAAGCCTAACCTTAGGTATGTGCCGATAGTTTCCGGATCGTCAGGGTCAAGATTGGTGGATACTAATTAACAACGATTCAATAGGTACATACAGCTTACATACTGTAGTAGCTGCACCTAATGGCGAATTAATGCGCATTCAGCGCCCCATCATAATCAAATTTTGGAAAGTGCTCTGAATTCAGCCTTCTGTGCATCTACACATGTACAAGTAAGTTGTATTAACAGCCTGGAGAGCGAGCCCCTATCTTTTACTTCTCAACCCCTTACAGGCAACTTCAAGTTGAACTTGGCTATGCGCATGACTAGGTAGGTATTGTGTTATATAAGATAGGTAAATGTGCACTACTTAGTCGGCATACCTACTTCAAGTCAGTTATGCTATTCAAAGGTAAGGGCTATCTATCTTAGGTGCCTTTCAGTAAAGTTCATACAGTCGTGCTACTGTAAATAAAGGCCCATGCCAATTTCAGGGCTGCGTCCAAATTGTACACTAGGTATTTGAAGACCCGCTCATTTCTTTTCTATCATGGAGCGGGCACTAACGTGCTTGGACTAATCTCCATATGAAATGCTAAGTACACTCTTATCCAGAGCCAAACTCCACGGATAGAAAGTATTGAATACTTATCTAGCACAGAATGGTTCTTGTTTGATACTTATGCTGGTTTTTATGCCTTTGCGAACAGCCTGAAAGCCTAGGACTCATCTCTGTCCTATGACCTGAAGTCATGAAACCCTGAGCAATACTTGGTAGCAACTGAATGTTTAAGTATGTGAGTGCACCAGGTGATCCGCCAGGCTGCTCCTCTGAAATATATGACGGGTAATGACTAGCTCCTATGATCGATCTTTGCGATTGTGATGTATTCTAGGACGCAATCCTTTGTCATATAGTCGCCTATTGTTGCCTTGGGTACTTTATACCTTCGGACACGTGTAGCGCAGCGCGTGCCGCTTTCATAAGTATACTAGCTGTTCACATGCCAGCTTCGCCTTCAAGGTGACAATATGAACGACTATCTTAATTCCATCCCTGGACATACCTAGTGACCCTAACGCATTAGAAAAATAGGGATGAAGGAGAGAGCAAGCCTATGAATCTCAATAGTGAATTATGTCCAACTTGTCAAGCAGCCCTGGCTCTTGATGATTATGTGATGTAGCAACTCAGTGCACGCCTTGCGCCTGGGGGGCATTCCAACACCTGGTTCCATCCGTTAACCTCTTCATAAGGTAGGTATGCAGGTGCGACGACGCATACTACATGTCCTTACCTATCGAAAGGCATTTTTCATAGGAGGTATGACTATAAGTAACATTTGAAAGGTATAGTATCTACAAGAGAGGTATTAGATAGTAAGGGGACACATCTCCCCGTGCCAGCTACCCACTTTTCTGGAGGTAGAGATGGCGATAAAGATAAGCCGATAAGATAGGGGGAAGAATTGCAAGGTAAGGTCATGTAAGCTCCTCCTGCTATGGAAGTCGCGATGTCAGTTCGTCAGCACAGATCACCTTCAATTGTCTTAAGATTGCCCCAATCAGCTCCGCTGATGCGTTTTCCGGACTCAAGTCCCATCAAACCACTCTTTGCAAAATATTGGTCGACAAGTTTCCCATGTCCGTACCTTAGGTGACACGGTATATCCATCATAATCACGTGACAGTATCCCAAGCGTTCTTCCGCCCAAGCAGAGATTTCAACGTGAATAGCTTCATCGAAACGGTGCCCAATACGACGTAATAATCATCAAAATACGGTCGGCCTCGTTCCTATAGGCCTTCGCGAACCCCGAATAATTGCTATCCACCATTTTAGTACGCGTTCGGTCCTCTTTGCGCGCGTGATGCGATTCAATTCCTTCCGCTCTTGCTAATGTATACAGATCCTGGCGCCGATTCAGCATCTGCAGCGTCGCGACGGTCCCCTCGACAACCGCCGAGGAGGATACTGGGGCATGAATAATTCGAGACCATCAAACTACACAGCACTAGAATCGCTATTCCTTTTCCAACTACTCAGCAAACACGGCTTCATTAACGGCAGTTTTGATCGCATAGCCCAGGAACTCAAAAGCACCCCATTGATCTTAGAGCAGGCAGAGTACGATGCTGGTCGACTAACGCCCGACGCTCTTCAGCAGCTCGCCCTTCGGCTCGTGAGCGAAGAGCAGAGGCGTGAAGCAGAGGCTGTCGCGGAAAAGGGGGTTAATGGCCTGTCACCGACTACTAAGAAACGGAAGCTTCAGAGCCCTCCGCTTCCTACGCTAAAGGAAGCCCACGAGCATCCCGAGAAACTTCTCATATTAGTCGACCGGTTATACGCCCAATTTCGAGACGAACTTGTTGGACAAATTCGAGAAGATGAGCGGGAGTATCAGCAGCGAGAGCGTGAGATTGATGAGATTGAACAGGGCGAGTGGGATGATAGAATAAGGCAGGAACAGCGCGTGGATATCGCTAGGAATGGAGTACCTCCCGAGAAGGATATACGGCTATCCAGTTCAAACAGCCATGCGACGCCGGTGCCAGTTCCGGTGCAAGCGCCGGCCCAAGCTATCGCTCAGGTTCCAATACAAATGCCAGTGCCTATGCCAGTTCAGCCTAGGGTACAGGAACAGCCGAAGCGCGTTGAAACCACTTCTGCTCCTATCGTCCCTACTCAGCCTCCGTCTCAGGCTCTCCATGAGAAGCCACCTTTGCAGCCGAGTCCTTCGCCTCTAGCACCCACGACGGTACCGGTACCGGCACCAGCACCAGCACCAGCAACCCCAACGCCACCAATAGTGCGACCGACTACTGAGCAACGACCGTACCCGACAGACGTACGCCCACCACCACATGAACCTTCCCGTGTCTCCAATGCTACGACGCCTGTTCTTCAGCATCCTCAAATGGCTCCTGGCTATATC
This sequence comes from Xylaria bambusicola, assembly GCF_022495145.1. Taxonomy (NCBI): domain Eukaryota; kingdom Fungi; phylum Ascomycota; class Sordariomycetes; order Xylariales; family Xylariaceae; genus Xylaria; species Xylaria bambusicola. The sequence continues at coordinate 468,840 of NW_025953566.1, forward strand.
CCACGCCCCTCTTCCACTGCACCGCCGCAGTCGCAACTGCATGCCCCAGATGGTGCACTACGACCCGAGAATCTACCAAAGGCGAAGAGCCCAGTGCCGAGCCAACAAGGCCAGGCACAAGCACCTCCTCTGAAATGGGAACCTCTGTATCAGCCGCCTCATCATTCACCCCATCATCCACCCCATCCACCTCCTCACCACCCGCCACATCAAACATCACATCCTCCGCCTCATCAAACGCCAGTACCTTCGCCTCGACCCCCCTATTCTGCAGGACCGACTCGACCACAAGGATATTCTCACATTCCTGGGTCCCCTCAAGCTCCCCAACATCCCCATCAACATGTACAGAATTACGCTGGCGGCAGACAAACGCCCGGACAGAGTGTTCCTCAGTCCCGGTTTCCTACACCAGGTGCAAATGCTCCATCTCCCCCGGTTCTCCTACCTCCACAGACTGGTCCAATTCCCCCCTCGCTTCAATCCTTACCCGTGAATGCTACTCCAGATGGGACTGGGCAGCATGTCCCACACCAGCGGTCACCATCTACACCAGTTGTTGCATCGCCTACGCCTAACGCCCCTCGAAATGGACCCACACAGCATCAAATGCCGGTTTTACCAACATCTACTCCTGTTCGACCGCCTCCTGGATTAGCAACTGCACAACCTGCTACTGCAATACAACCTCCTCAGCTTCCCAATTCCGTCCGCCATCCGACATCGCAGCAGCATTCTCGACCGCAACCTCTCTCCCAATCATTACCAGTTCCGACTACACCCTCTCAGCCTCAGAACCCTAAGGCCGCCCAGAGATCATTTGGTGTTTTGAACAATCAGCAGTCTAAAGGAGTGGGCAGCCCTGATGTGGTTTCACACCTTCAAATGCCTATTCAAACTCCTGTTTCCACGCCACAAACTTCACGCCCGCCCTCTGCGGCTCCTATGCAGACTCCGTTAGGACTTAACGATAATTCCTACGTTATTAGAGGGCATGGGACCAAGTGGACATCAACTCCGACTCCATCTACTCCGCGAATCAAAGATGTAGGAGGTTATTTCGACATCGAGAGCCCTACTTTCGAGCCCATTAGCCCACCAGTGATGCCGGCTCAGCTTCCCAAAACATCTCCTAACGCCGAAAAGAAGGATCCTAGCAAATCTACTATGAAGACCGATTCTAGTAAACCACGAGGCCGCCCACCACGATCTGCACAGAAAGCAGAAGTTGCGCCAGAAACTGGAGGGGCCTCAGTTGAGCCAGATGTCTCTGCACCGACCATTAAAGACGAGGAAGCTACGCCGCAAACACTGCAGGAGGCTATGGATACCGCTGCCAGTGAGACGCCCCAAAGCCGTACGCCAGCGGCGATTAGTAGCCTACCGAGTAAACGCAAGCGACAGGATAGTCCCTTACATCGTGGAGCGCCAACTCCTGCAACACACGTGCTCTGGACCCGAGCTTTCCACAAAATTAGCATGGCGGCTCTTGATCAAATCATCGGACACCGGTATGCTAACATGTTTGCCAATCCCATCAAGCCTCGGCTCGCTCCAGGTTATTACGATATCATACATCGGCCACAAGATCTTAAAGGAATACAGAAAGCCATCACAGCCGGTTCAAAAGCCGCCGCTGCAACCGTGGCAACTATGGCTGATATCGATCCAAATTCGCCCGCCGTCTGGCTTCCTATATCCATTGAATTGGTTCCACCACGGGGCATCATTAACATTGCGCAACTTGAACGGGAACTGATCCACATGTTTGCCAACGCTATCATGTACAACCCCGACCCACAGCGAGGCTTAGGGCCGTCGTTCCTCAGAAGCTACCAGTCAAATTCTGAAGAAGAAGATCTTCGTGGGTACGAATTCGACGAGAATGGTGTGGTCAAGGAGACACGCAACATGTTTGCCGAAGTCGAAAAATTACTCGGTGACCTTCGTAACGAAGTTGTACCTCGGGCCCAAGCCATTGGAACAGGAAGTCGTAGTGTGAGTGCTGCCGTGGGCGAGTCGAGCGCGGTTGAAGAAGATGGCGGCGATGAGCAAGCAGGTGATGCAAAACGACGAAGGATCCGAGGCTAGCAGCAAGCATGTAAGGCCTTGTCAGTCTGTCCGAGAGAAAAGTGATCTGCTTCGCTGTGTACTTGTGATAGGAGATAAACAGTCAATGATAGAGCGACAATTGACTGGCTGTATATTGTTATATGAATGAATGAATGAAGCCAGACCTATGCTTAATATTTCTCAAAGACAACTGTTTAACTAGATCTTGGTTAAGTTAAGTGAAACTTTTTTATTTCAGTTCAGCCTTTGGAGCTACATGATAAGACCTCATCTATGAAAGTAACGGGTCGCGACCTTGGAAGCTTCACAATTTTAAGATTGTACTATGTGGTACGTACCTGGGTACTTACTCCTGTACGTATCTGCATGCATGTAGACAGTACCTATATATGGTACGTGATGTGATAAAAATAAAAAAGAAAGTTATTGCATACTCAAGCGTAGATCTTTTGCTATAATGCATATCTGGGTACCTGCATGGATCTCGTCATGCCTATTCTGATGTACTACTATGCGCGAGGGTCATTGTTTCCCTCAAGTTGCGGATGAGATGGCGGTTTTGTGTTCCTCCCTAGGTAGATTTCCTACTGCCTAAGTACGTAGTACTTGTACCTACCTAGTTTTGGTCGTCCCTGGGGTCTGCAGCCCCACGATTTAGGTGGAGACGCGTCGCGTGTACAATCACGCTGTATCGTCTGTATCGCCTGTATCGCCTGTACCTATCTGGACAGGTACACTGCCCTCCAAGCCGGTGGATAGACGACTCGATTCACCAGGTGCATTCAAATGGCTGCGCGGAAAGTAATTGCAGATTCCGAAGACGAGGACGAGGGGGATGAAATCTTGTTGCTTCGGCCTGAGGGTGATGTTGACCGGCCTGAGCCTGAGCCTCTCAGCCCAGATCACCAGCCATCAAGTCCAACAGCCGCCGCTTCTGAGCATCACAATCAATCATCAGACATCACCAATCCTTCGTTTTTTGCAAATATTTATGAAAACCAGCAGCTTTTAGCGGTACAGCAATCCAATCTTGTCGAAAATATTGTGCGACAGAGTCAGAGGGCCAGCGCTAGTAGCGGTGACGTTTCGCTCCCCGCTCTGAAGAGGCGACGGGTCAATCCATCATCTGGCACTGATGTGACTTCACCAAGGGCACCGGGCAGGCCACGTAATCGTACCACCGTCTTGACTGACGATGCATCTGAATTCACTACACCCCGTAAGAGTACCGGTCAAGAATGGGACATTCCAAGCAGCCCGGAAAATGCGGCCGCATCATGCCACACTCAACGTCCAACAAGCAGGGGAGAAACTCACGGCGAAAGGAAACGGAGGAAGTTAAAACTACCATCGAGTCCTGCTGCTCCTATATCTGGGGTTGCAAAGACTACACCAAAAGCACCTCTGGAGGATGCCGATGCCGAGACTCAAGTAGATGGAGTCCTAACAGCAGGTGCCGTGTCAACGCCGCCCGCGAGAAACCATGATTTTACTCTACCAGACACCACCAAGTTCTACATTGCTCAGAGCAATCTTACAACCATGCAAAAGCTCGAGTATCAGAAAGTTAATGTATCCAACGGTTATGGTGGACTTCCGGGATCTTTGCCACATCAGAAATCAAGCGGGGTCACGACGATTGCTTATTCAACGCCTAGCGGATACTCGCCGGTCCCACCTCTACCCTGGGAAGAACCTCTTGTCGCTAGTCCCCAGCATAACAACATCATAAATGTAAGCTTACACCGATGCTATAAGATGAGGTTTACGCAGGCATTAACTGTAGCTCTAGATGATAAGTTCTTCGCCAAATATGGCTGACTCTGGCTTTGAATTACTCAGTCAAGGGGTTCCTGTCACCAATATAGAGGTGGAGGTACCTGTGGCGAATGAGAGCCACGAGTCCCCTGGTGTACCTCAGGGCCGAACACCTGTGAGCAAAGGAAAGAGGAGAGCCAGACATGTTATTGAAGAAGATGAGCTATGCCGAGACGATCCTTGGGATGCGGACGATATTGATGCACTGCAGAACTCATACAATCCTAGACCTACGAAACGAAGGTTAGTAGGGACTAGAAATCCCGCGGACATTGGAGAGAATGTAAATGGCCTTGAGGACATCACAAGCGACCCCATGCCGCCAACGCAGAGTCCACCTAAGCTTCCAGTATTGGCATTACTGGATACTGACCCTGTTGAGCCGCCACCTACTGAACCACCACCCGAGGCTCCTCGAAAACGTGGGCGCAAGAAGAAGCAGCCTGTGTCCGAAACTCCCCCAACTCCGACGGAGGCAAACAACGATTCGCAATGGCATCAAACCCGACCCAGTCCACATGAATCTGCCGCAGTGGAACCATCACTGGAGAAACCGAAGAAGAGACGGGGTCGCCCTCGCAAGTCAGAGCCCTCAAAACTTGTTGAAGAATCATTGCCTGAGCCATTCATAGCTGATGGGTTGCCGGAAAATGATTTACCTCAAGAAAATAACGGTCTGAATGAACCTGGCGTGGTGAAAAGGCAGAAATATTGCAAAGAAAAGAAGAGGAGCACCGTTGAAGAGGACGATCCTCTAGACTTGGAAGAGGACAGGCCACCTCTCAAAGAAGTAGACAGCAACATCGGGACCCCCTCTAAGTCAGTTTCCGCCCAAGAGTTACCTGAAAGTGCAAGCGCAGAGTCCGGAGATAAGATCTCAACTCCTAAAATACAGTCAAGAGAGACTCCTACTCTAGGTGCTTTACAGTCAAAGGTCCGATACCGAGTCGGCTTGAGCAGACGCTCCCGTATTGCACCCTTGTTGAAGTCTATCAGGAAGTGAATGTAGAGTAGGATTGGGCTATTGAAGTATCGAAATTACAGTGGCACCGCCAGGTATTCATCATGCCGATACGTGCTATGCGATAAATAAGACAAGTCTCATGGTATTCGGGAAGACGACATTACCTCCAAAGAGATTCTGACTATCTGTCATATCGTGATACAGAAAGCAAATCACCAGCCATTAGCGACACGCCTCTCATTGTTAGACGTCGCCTTCTAAGATTTTGAGGAGTCACCCCAAGCCTTCTCGGGTTATCATATCTGATAAAGTGTGAGAATGAGGTATACCCATCGAATAAATATTGTTCGGTAATAGATGATACCACCTCCAATCGTCAAATCTGGGGTCTATAATCACGCAGCGTCCTCGTTGTGTTCGCCAATTTGCGCATAGCGTTGTTGGAATAATAGTAAGTTCATGGTAGTTGATTACAATCATTGTTGAACATAGCACACAACAGTACATTTATTTACATATATTACAACCTAGCACGAAGTCGAGCCGTGGTTATCCTTCTCGGAGTCGACAAATTACACACCGCTGTGTTGCCGGCTCATCAGAACTGGATGGGCGTGCTACCGCTTTCCAGCTGGGCCAGCTCTTTCCGCAGAACGTCGATCTTAAATAACCGGTACGCCCTCTCGAGCCGCTCTCGCCTGGCTGCGTCTTGGCCAATGTTTCTTGACGCCGACCGTGTCCCCGTGAACAGGCCAAGCTCACCACCAAGCATGGTACCGCCTAGCCCGAAGAAGAAATACGTGGCGAAGTCGCCCAATTTAGTAGGCCTCATATAAGGTGTTACGTCGGGGATTGGCTCTGCAACATCATGACTTGTCTTAGCAGTGTCTCTTACAACATACACACTGAAACTGACTCGACCGTTGTGTATTATACATAGGTTCGGGTCGCAAATATACATCAGGCTTGGCATGGTAGGCCAAAACTAAGAGTGATGGACATATACGACCTCGACCTCCGTACATGTATCAATTGGGGACAAAAGACATGCTGTGTGGCATTGAAACTACTGACCTTGTCTTCCGTTTGCGAAAACGACGGACGATGGCTTTTCGGCGGCGCGGAAAGCCGCGAACATATCGGTGCGGACCTTTCTTAGCCGGATGGCGGCGTACAGACCTAAACCCAGCCCGACCAGCGAGCCCACTGTCGTGCTTGTGGCAATTCTCGTTGTAGCTTTCATCAGCGCCTCGCGGTCGGACTGTTCGAGATCTGTGTTTATGTGCTCGTTGGCGAGCTTCGTGAGCTCATCGTGATGTGCTTGCTTGCGAAAAGCTGCGAGAGACATATTGTGTGATAGATTAGTTAACTTGATAGATAATACAAAGTATTATTTTACTTCATAAATATGTCTCGAACGAGCCCAGAGTTATAGTTCGTGATTCATGCTATTAATCTTGTGTGTGAAGTTCAACTAAAGACAAGTGACATCATCATTACTACACCCATCGGACAGATAGATCCGTGCACTCTGATTTTAGACCCACCACCACCACCACTACCAGAAGTATTGAAGTAAAAATTGTATAGAAAATACTAGTAAACTCTACAGCTTCTGCTCTATAATATGATGTGTACTATTCACGGATTTATCTGTCCGGGCATTGTACCTACCAATGTGGGTTTCCCGTACCGTTATTAGGCAGGCTGTTCCCTGTCATGCAGGGTCAGCAGCATTGCACTACTGTGACTGTGGGACTTAGCTTTAAATCCTCACCTCTACAACTTCACCGTCTTCACCGCAACCTGAATTGATGAGGCGGTGCGCTTAGCATTAGCGACTCGCACACTGCGTATCCTTCTCACTTCGCGAATCTGGAGGGGACGGCATTACTCTAGGTGGTTACTGTAGGTGAGTATCTCATTCGTTTGTTTTGTGCGAACCCGTTGTTCCGCTTTTCTCGCTTGTATGATGAATTCGTTACTGGGTCTGCTTTTCTTACTCTCAGAAATGATGAGAACAATAACATTTCACTCTAATAACACCTGAATATTGTTATTACCAACTATATATCCCGTCTATCTAGATTGAGCACAGGCTAATTCGTCTTTCGATTTATGTCGCTCACAGTCTAGACAGGTAATCCTTAGGCCTAATGATCAGATCCCCAAGTGGCCTCGACGGTCAGTTTTGATAAGTCTTAATCTGACTGCCAGTTTTGGAGTTGCATTTGTCGTCAAATGAGGCCTTCTGAAATCACACTTACCTGTCGTAGTCCTCGCGCTTCCAATTTGTATCAGTGGATTGGTGTCCAGGTCTGTCATCACCGCTTGTAGTCAATGCCAGCACTTCCTGCTAGAGCATCATACGTGATGCCTGGTTTACGATTCCTCTATGTAATCTTGATGAAAGTGCTGTTTACTGATGCGGAGACGACACGGTCTGGCTCGGTAATTTCGTACATAGACTTATATATTGCAAAATATGCCAGACCATAGCCCATCGACATGTCCTTAAGTAGGCTCTTAACTACGGGTAGTTGCGCATTCAATATTGTTCGAGACAGAACAACAGAACATCACGTACGACCATGGCCTCTGGAGAACTCAGGATTCTATCCGCTCGTCAATAGATAAACCGGGGAGCGTAGAGATTATTATTACGGAGCAAACAGCAACAGACAAGAAGGGGGGGAAATAGTTGCATCTCTTTGATTGCACGTGTCATCTAGTGCAGGAGCCATGCTAATCTTCTCTGAATATTATCCAAATGCTCTTGTAGCCGTTCGTCAGGAAGTCTATGAGAGATGATACGAGATCTATAAGAATCAGACTTGATGTCGTGTAGTGTGATTCTTGTAAGCTTCTACGAACTCGTGGCCCCCACTCCCGGCGTGCCCTGCTCCTTCAAGTCCAAGACACGCAATCGAGCTGTGTCCACCTTCAGATATATTCAAAAGCAAGCTGAAAGCTTTGACATAGGATGCTAGGGAGGTTCGCCTCGTCGGGCTCGACGCCGTAAAAGAGTGAGTAGACGTCGTTGATGGGGCATGCCCACCAGCCTGGATAATTCAAGTCAAGATTAGCTACTTTGTATACTTCACCTCGAGGCTTTTACTAGTAACCGTTACCTTCTACAGTACCGTTGTACATCAGATAACCATCATCGCTGAGCACGAAGCCCGGAACGCCTTTGCCCTGCTGTGTATACACTTCACTGACTTGGCCCTCTGGGACGTCAGGAACGCGAAGACCGTGCGCGATTGATTCGAAGGGAATCTCTGTGGCGAGTGAAAGATTGTCAAGTCAGTATATAGAGATTGATTGCGTCCTTGAAGTCAAAGTAGAGCTTCACGTCATCTGCTAGAAAGAAAAGAAGATTATTCACGCACCAAAGAATAATAAGTCACCATCTAAAAAGGACACGTCGGACTGGTATCCCTGGGATTGCTGAACGTAGACTAGGTATGTCCCCTCATCGTACCGTGTGTTCAAAATTGCCCAATCTGCGACGGCGGGGTTGTTGGCGGTGCGCAGACGGAACTTCGCTGACGTGTCTGCGATAGTGATACCAGTAAGAGCGAGAGTAGCTGCAATTAAGCGCCGCATTTTCGATTAGTTAAGGAGAAGATCTAAGGCAGGAGTGTGTGAACCGTTGCATATGTAGGAAGACCACACACACACACACACACACACACATATATATATATATATACTCATATATGGGTCTTGCTTTCATTTCTCACAACGATCAATAGCCGCCCATTTATTGGACATAGTGCAGAACGTAGGTAGCTTCAGGCCAAGATCGAACCATATCTCAGCCCCGAGCCGCGTCTCCGCTGACATCGCTGCTGGATGCAAGAATTGCTTTTTCGCTAGTCTTGATTCTTCTAGTCGTCAAGAAAAAGACCCCGGTGGTATACAGAAGGTGTAAATGAGTCGAATCTTGATACTATACGAGACCGTCTTGGATAAAACTGCTTAGTCCCTGCTGATGTGAGACATTTCAGAGAGCTTTGGCAGCTACGAAGACAGAAAAAAGCTGTCTATATAATAGTAATATCGTTTTTTACGGACAACTAGTCCATTTGCACGCCCTTGGTATACTCGATAGCCTTACTCTAAGATCGTATTATCTGAACTTTCTATCCCTAATCACGTCACGCGGTCGGTGTACATACAACCAGCCCACTGAACGACTATCAGCTGGCCGTCGAAGTCGATCACAGCAAGTATTACTACTGGTGCTATATCGCAAGGTTCACTAATTGCACCTAGCATTGTAGCCATTAGAGGACGTCAACGTCACCTGGAACAACCATCTGAAAGTGACATGCTCGCCTTTCGGGGTTGTGACGGAGCACGACCGGATAGATTTGACGATTCCGAAGAAGGGCAAATTCGAAACGAGGGAGTTAGGCCTACCGCAGTTTACGTACTAGTAACAAGTAATGTTTGCAGACATTTTACTCCTTTTGGGGTTCAAAGCTAAGTTGAAGCCTTCAGTATTTTGGTATCATAACATTGCAATCATTGCCAAGGTAGCCCCGTTCCCGTTCCAAATTTTAAATCAATAATTGCAACGAGGGCTTTCTTCACAAATATTAAGTCACAACTAACACCTCAATTATGTCCGACCACGCGTGGCCCATCGGCTACCTCGTCCTCTGCCCCGGCCTCTACCACGAGTCGATAAGATTTTCCTTGCTGGGATCTCGTCCTCGCTTGAATCGAACGCAGAACCTGCAGAACTTTCATCAGAGGAAGCCAATCTGACAACAGTTGGTCCACCTGGCTTACTTGAAACTCGCCGTGGCGGTGGCGCTTCATCAGGGTCTGACGCCGATGAGACAGACGGCGATTGTTCGACCGCGAGAGGTTCAAAATCGTCATCAACGAGTTCAGCACGGCCACGCTTAGGAGTAGTGCTAGGTTCCTCGGCATCCATATTTAGGGCGGGAAGATCCGACTTTGGTGCAGACACCGTGGGTGTTGGCGTACTATTTCCGGATATACCGGTATCTCGTGCACGACCACGTTGTCCGATGCGGATCTTCTTGCCCCTTAGAGCCATCCTCTCTTGCATAGACATGGATCGAAAGTCTTTAGTGGGTTCTAGGACCGTTTTAGACTCCGTGGGAGGCACCGCCGACGGCTGGGAACGTTTAGCGCCTGGAGGACGACCTCTGCGTTTGCTCGGGCCGTTCTGTGAAGGAGTATAATCCGACTTCACATCATCGTCTTCGGGTGATCCTAGTTCTTCCACTAGTTGGGCCTCTAGCTCATCCACGGTCACATTCTCTTCGATACTGTTAGCGTTGTTTTGACCACTATCGTCAGCCTGGTTGTCCACATCGACCATAGTGGCATCTTCAAGATTCTCGACTCGATTGAGGGTTGATCTCCGTGCTCGGCCTCTTCCAGGAGGACGACCTCGCCGCTTTGCCCCTGTAGGCGGCGATGAGTCTGTGCTAAGTGAACTTTGTGGTCGTCGTCCTCGTTTTTTACCAGTATATTGTGTTGTTGGCTCTGTGTTCGGTGATTCCGCTTGCGGTGCAGGTGTATCCGTAATAGCACGAACCGCTTCTGCTGCCAAATCTACTGCCGACGGTACTTGCTCATTGCTAATCCTTATAGGAATTGTGTCGTCCGGATCTTCTACAGGTTCTTCAGCCTCAATGTACGACGTCATGGGCTTAGCATGTCGAAGTGTTGGTCGTAATGGATCAATGGGCAGTGGAGGCCGTGTCGGCTTGGGCTTGGGCGCCGGGGTTATATTCTCTCCCTGTTGCCCTCCCTGTTGCCCTTCTATTCCTTCTGTTGGATCTTGAGTAGCCGGACGATTAGAATTTGGTTCGTGGGTTGGTGTGGGAGTACTGTCACCGAGGACACCTAGTAAAGCTGGGTCTAAATTGACCAGCTGTTCAATATTGCCAGTCCTTGGTTTTTTCTTGTGACTTTTCGGACCTTGAAAATCTGGATCATCATCTTGTTCGAGCCTTGCTCTTCTTTTTGCAAGGCGCAATGTTTTCTTGACAAAATCGGACATCTGAGGTTCACTATTCAATGCATCTGCAGTGGGCATTTGGAAAGCATCGAACAAAATCCTGTCAGTACTCTCATCTTGTTCGTAAAACCCGACACCCATCATACGTCCTCTATCTAGCAGGGTGGGATCGGGATAGTTTGACAAGTCTGGATAAACAGATTCGCCTTCGGCATCCTGCAGCCCAGACATATCCGCTGTTTCCACTTGGCTGCCTGGTTCTCCATGTGAAACAGGTGGGACTTCGGGATTTTGGTCACCTTCCTCCTCCTGTACTTCATCATCAACAATGTGGCTCTGGTTGCCGTATCCGTTCATTATGGAGTCCTGAAGTGCCGAGTCCATCTCGCGGGGGGCGTTACTCGTCTGCAATGGTGCCAGCGGATTCTTGGCTTTCTCAGCATCGGCCTGTTGTCGTAGTCGATTCATTCGTTTCGAATCCTTGCTGCGATTTTCCTCACCAACCACTTTCAACCAACCCAAGTTGTGAGAACGGAAGTCAACAATGGACTCCACACTTCTATCATCCGCAATGGGCCGAGTGTCATGGCCTAACAGCGTGTTCTTCGGAATGTATGGTTCAGTGTTCCCACTTTGCCGACACGCACCACAGTTGCAAATTTTGAGACACTTTGGACATTGCCAATGTTCTTGCTCCATGATAGCTTGCGGCATCATGTCAAATGCTCGCCACATGACGCCATAGCAGTAAGCTGAAGTACATGTCGCACAGAAATGCAGCTTGTAAGTAAAATCTTTGTGACTGCATACATGGCAACGGTAAGTCTCGCCCTGTTTCTTCTTCCTTCCCTTGGGTTTCTTCTTGATTCGACCTTCGTCATCAACCTCGGGATCATCTGACTCCTCAGGTTGCCGTTCAGGTGGTTTTGTAATGTCATTCCATGGCCGTCTTCGCAGCTGTTCTTGACAGATCTGAGCTACTGCTTTTTTGCCTGATAACTTTCTGGCTAATTCGAGAGGCTGAGGAGAAAAATCGATGTCGACAAAGCCGTCTTGCTCTATAATCATCGCACGCCAAGTTTCGTGTTTGTCGACAAGTTCGGACCATTGCCATTGCTCGCACCATTTAAGCCCAGAAATGCATACACAAGAGCGACCCATAGCATAACATTCCATGCAAACGTCATATGTGTCTTCATCACCATTTATGAGCTGCCGCACGCAAGATTTGCATGTCAGGAACCGGTTAAAGATATTAGATCTGCAGTATGAGCAGGTGATGTTTGAGTCAAACGGAATGTGCTCAACATTCATCTCTTTGTCATGGAACATCTCGTCGACTAGTATTTCGGTAAATAATTTGAATAGCCTTTTAAAATCGTGAGCCATCTGCTTCATACGAGCTGAGTTTTGCATGAGTTCTTGACCAAGCCCCAGCCAGCTGACCTCAGGGCTATCCTCAAATGATTGAAGTTCCTTGTAGTATTTTTCGAGGGTATAGTAGATGATGGCCTTGTTTTTGTATTGCTCATCTCGACAAACAAGCCGGGCTTTTGGAAGGGCCTCATGTAGTGCAAGGTCAAGCGTTTCCACGGTTGTTCTATTCCATGCAACCTTCATTGTTCTCGTGCCTCTATTCCAAACTTGATGGGGCGCGAGAGGTGGTACCAATATGAAATCGCCCACTTTTTGCTCGACGATATACACAGGGAAGTTTGCCTTTTTCCAGGCATTGATCTGGGCAAAATGCTTTTCAATCTCGATATCATGACCGAGCATCGAGAGGAAATACTCTCGCACAACTTCGCGGTCTTTTGTCTCTGTCATAAACCAGATTGAACTCCCTGGCTTTTCCCCGTTCTCGTCCCCAGATGCGTTAACCATGATATTCTGACCCAAGCTTGCGCACATTTCTCGATGCGCTGGAGTGTATGTCCCTTCATGACCAATGTAACACATGAGGTTTTGTGCCCGCATCTCCGGGTCCAGGCTGCTCATGAGATCACCGGCAATTGCTGATGTTTTCTCCGGGACACCAAAAATATCGTCATCCCGGGAGTTACGACTGGGGTTCTCATTGACATTCTCGTTCATATAAAAGACATTAGGCGGTATTATTTTCTTCAAATGTTGAAACCACTCCTCTGGGCAGTCAATATCTTTGAGGTATAGGCGCTGTCGGCGCTCGTCGCGAAAGTTGGTTGGGCTCCACTGGTTTGTAAGTTGTTGCATTGATCGCAAGTAATGACCGGTGGTCATGGGAATATCTGTCTGCGCCGTGACATCGCGGACATTTTCCTCTGCTCGGGAGGTTAGCATCGCCCACAGTGCAGGATAGAGGCACAAAAGCTTACGTTTCTTGTCGCATGTTTCCTCTAGCCACGCAGCGCTGAATAGATCCTTTGGCAGAACCCTGTCCCAGCCTTCGATTACCAATGGTCGCCCGCCTTCTATGACATGAAGCTGCACGAGTTTCTCAAAGCCGGCTGGGCCAAGACGTCGGATCTGGGCTATGGAGACGCGCGTTACCCAGTCAAAGTTGGGAGTTCGATCGACTAGGCCATGGAGGTCGAGATCCGGAGGTATTGGATCGAACTTGGCCTGAGGATGTAGCGCACTCGGCATTTTGAGCTGGGGATTTCAAGCAGATGTAGTGGCGATGGATGCGCGTGGCGATGGTTCTTACCAAGTATGACCCAGTTGATGCGAATTCACAATAACCTCGGGCGCGTCACCGCGACGACATGCGGTATTGCGCAAACAGAGCACCAGCGCGAGAGTCTGGCGACATGAAACAAGTGTATTTGTTTTAGGACCGAGTTCGACGTCGAGGCACAGCTGTGAGCCGGTACATCTTACTTGGAAGATTGTTGGGAATGCATTTAGAGATAGTTACCTGTAGTGTCTCTGAGATGGACCTCAGGGTCGAGTAAGTGAGTTCCTAGATCTAGGTAGGTACTTACCTAAGTAGGTACTATGTATGTAGGTAGGCGAGGTAGGTACTTACGTGTAGCAGGCACAGAGGTAGTTGAGACGCTAGAGGAGTTACCTAGAGCCTTAACTCCATGTACCTAGGTAGCCTCTTCCCAATCGATAAGTAGCAACACGCCAGGCAACTGGTGCGGGCCACAAAAGGTACACCCAGCATGATTCAACCTCCAATGACCAGCTGCCGGGCAGTTGGGGCCAATTTCTGCTGCAGAAGACCTAGAAAGCTGCGGAAGTAAGAAAGCACTGCCACGGGCAAAGATCCAACGGTTCACGGGGAATCCCCTTTAACCTTCAGAGCCTACTAAGTAGGATCTGCATTCATGAATCTTGGGGTCGAAGAGCTAGGATTTCTTTGCAAGTCATGACAGCATATGAAAGTGAGGTAAGTTGTGAGTATAGTGTCTCTCTTTATTATATCCTATCTATCCTATGAGGAGGAAATAATATGGATCTAATCCTTACGAATTTCGCGCTCCTCTATTTGGGATGCAGCCCGAATCCCTCTTGTTTTATACGAGAAATAAATATTGACATTCAATACAGGTCTAGGGTCTAGGACATCTGAAGAAAAGGGGAGATGCGGTTTGCAAGTATTTGCTGCAGAACAAGACCGCTCTGCCGGGGTATAATAGCGTCACGCTTAGGACGGCATGTTTCTACAACATCAAGGATAAAGAGCCCCTTAGCACGCCAGACAGCTGTGAGCTTTGTAAAGCCAACACAGCTGATACCAATATCCCTCGCCTCAGCTTCTCAACGCCGAGCCCATACTCTTGACTCGCCCTCCTCACCAGTAATACCGGAGCCTTACTCACCACCAACAACTGGGTTGCTATCTCGTCTCCCTCCATCATGGGTTCCCTACGCAGAGCTTATGCGTCTTGAGAAGCCGGCAGGAACGATTTATCTCTTCTTTCCCTGTCTTTTCTCCACCCTTCTCGCAGCGCCCCTCACTACTCCGGTGGCATCGCCGCTCTCGGTTTTGGGAACCTCTGCCCTGTTCTTCTCTGGCGCGTTAATCATGCGCAGCGCCGGATGCAGCATCAACGACCTTTGGGACAGGAATCTCGACCCCAAGGTAGCCCGAACACGTTTGCGGCCCATTGCTCGTGGCGCCTTAACGCCTTTCAAAGCCTTCGCATTCACCGGTGCTCAGCTACTGACTGGCCTGGTGGTTCTCTTACAATTTCCGTTCGTATGTCTGTTCTATGGAATCCCCAGTCTTCTGCTTGTGGCGACGTATCCCTTGGCGAAGCGTGTCACGTACTACCCTCAGTTCGTTCTTGGCCTGACATTCTCCTGGGGGGCTATGATGGGGTTTCCTGCGCTCGGCGTGGATCTACTTGCCGCAGACGCTGGTGCCTTAAGGACTGCTGCTGCCCTGTTGTACGCAAGCAATGTCTCTTGGACTGTGTTGTACGACATGATCTATGCACATATGGATATTAAGGATGATGCGAAGGCAGGTATCAAGAGCATTGCGCTGAAACACGACGCGGATACGAAGAAGGTGCTTGGCGGCTTGGCTGTTGTCCAGATAGGACTGCTTGCTGCTGCAGGGATCGCATCTGGAGCCGGCCCAGCATTCTTCATCGGAAGCTGTGGTGGAGCTGCTTTGACTCTGGGCTATATGATCAAAAAAGTCAACTTGAAGAGTGTCAAGAATTGTTGGTGGTGGTTCGTCCACGGCTGTTGGATTACTGGTGGTGTCATTAGTTTTGGACTCGGGGCCGATTACTTAATTCAGTATCTCACGGACAACAACCAACCAGAGATAGAAACCCAAACCGCATGATGAGGTTAGGCGGAGCGGCCGGTTGTACGACTACGCTGTTTGAGAATGATGGTCACCTAAAAATATGGAGAGCTCCTCATAATATGTACAATAAATCATTATGTAGAAAACTAGATGAACTCGTAATTGCCATACTTCGGATATTCTCGAGGCCAAATATCAAGGGGCAACATATAGCTTTCAAGTTGAGTTTTGTTTGTTTATATTCAGTTCATTGACAGAGCGGTTCACTATAGAAAAAGTAAACTGTTTCCGACCAGGACTGGCGATAACTTCTGTGCAGCGAGGAACATGGCACCGGAACATGGCAGCATACACGTCAATGCAAAGAAAAGTCCGTTAAGTTTGTTGTTTGGATGGATGATACTAAGATCTCTATTTCCGGATCTGATCAACCTAGGAAGATTGTGTGTATGAAGGCCCGAACCTATGATGCTGGTAGAAAATCAAGCAAGCCCTTTCGACTCCACATTCCCAATGGTGAACCTTGAATTCGTCACACAGAATTTTATCCTCATCTCTCATGACTCCCCGGTCCGTTGGAGACTTCGTTTATGATCTAGGCTTCTCCTTCTTCTCCTTCCACAGAGCTAGCAGACCGACACCTGACACCTTGACGACCTTGAATCGTACACCAGGAATATCACCCTTGGCCTTGCCCTTACGACCGAAACCGGCAATGAGGACTTCGTCGTTCTCATCGACGAAGTTCAAGCAACCGTCATTGGGAACTGTGAGTATTCAATTGTTAGCCACTGCGTCATAGGACCAGATTCGTCCAAGCCTAGCAACTGGAAATGGTACAATCCAGGCTGGCGGTACTTCTCCATATGGAGTTGGTAAGAGAATGGGGCTCCGTACCGAAAGCAGTAACTTTCTTGCCGTTCTTGATGAGTTGAACACGGACACACTTTCGAATGGCCGAGTTGGGCTGTTTGGCTTCGACACCAACCTTCTCGAGGACGATACCCTTGGCGTGGGAAGAACCACCGAACGGCGAAGACTTGAAGGCGGTACCGAGAGCACGCTTCTTGTATCCCAGATCGGCCCAGCGCTGGTCCTTACGGTGGGTGCGGAGCTTTCTGGCCGCGTTGAGACCACGAGGCTTGCCTTTACCCATGATTGCTGAATAGAAAAGTTAGCGAGCGGGTTCGGTAGAGGTCGGAGGTGAGTGCGCGCGCGAATGGTGTATGGTTCGTTACGGAAGTATTCGGTCGGTGAAAGCGTGTAAAAATCGGGGAATCGAGAGGAATGGCTGGCAATTGTAGAGATTGTTGTATACTAGAGTGAGACCTACCGATTTAATGGTGATATCGCTAGAAAATGGGTTTGTTGATGATGGTTGGGGGATTAGTTGGCTGGCTGCTCTGTTCACTTCACTCGCATGGATAGGAAGTTCTCTCGGTTAATTTTTGCACAGAGGGGCGCTGGAGGTTGAAAATTGAAGGGTTTGCCCTAGAGAGAATAGGCCGAGTGGGTTCTCTGTGGCTGGTAGGAGATGCAAGTGGCTCAGCTCTAGTTTTCAATGTACCTAGGTACCCATCTCGTGGCTAAGGCCGTGGCGCTTCCATATGTGCCTTATCTCTCTCATCTATCTAATCATTCCAGATAAGCCTGCATTTACTTCCAGTTACAAGTAGGTAACTGAGCTTAGTTCTTAAGTCGTAGGTAGGTTACCTACCTACTCTCCAAGTAAACAAGCGCCGACACTGGCATGTCTTAATCGCTCTACCTCGTAATCCTCAAGATGTAGCCATGTCGCAGAACAAATCGAAACCGAGAGATTCGAAAGCTCGTGACCCTCCTCCTAGCCTCTTTCTCCGTCCATCGCCAAGTGCATCGCATGTTTCGCTGTCAGGAGTTGTTGCTGCGGGCCCTGGACTGCCATCGGCTGGCTTGTCCACTCAGCAGTCACAAGCACCGCCTCCTCTTTCTCGCACAGGCTCTCTACTCAATCCTCTAAATCGTCCATTTCCTCGTCTTCAGACCGGCGACTCGACCAGAACCACCGATAGAACCGACGCGCTATGGGCCGAGATGCAGGCAACCCTCGAAGAGGCCGAACTGTCCGCCAGTGGTGGGACCCACGTATTTGGGCCTGATCATGATCGCAAGTTAGCGCAATTGCGAGCTGCCCAGATTGCTCTGGCGCAAGCTTGGGCGCGAAGCGAAGCTGATGACGCCGCTGGCGGACCCGTTGTCTCGGAGACTGAGGTACGAAATCTAAAAGGCGCCTTGGGCGAGGTAGGAGGTATGGCGGCAGCCGTAGCTGCTAGTGCTACTCAAAATTCCACTATTCCGTCCGGGGTTGCCAAGGCCGCTGCCGAAGGTACAGATACGGGCAAAAGCACTATGGGAACTGGGAGTGCACAGCCCGGCAATAGTGGCCTCGACGGCGAGAAGCTCGGCGCCAAGCTTGAAGAGGAAACGGAGCGAGATATTCTCCTTGCTAGAAATAGGAGGGAGGCGAATGATCGATACTTCAGCAAAGTAGACCAAGGTGTGAGAGATGTTGTTGCTAAGCTTGAAGAGGTTGCTATTGCTATGAGAGCTGTTGAGCAAGAGACAAGAGGCGTCTGGGGTGAAGAAAGCGCCGTGGAAAGTGCTGACGCTTAGCTATGAACTGAACACGACTGATCTGTAAAGCGGCATGTGAAGACCCCGTCTTGAGCTCATTTGCAGCGCTGTCACTACTACAGGTTGATCATGGGCTCAACATGCGCAACAGCTAATCTGTGGATACTCGTAGATGATACCCTTTAGCACGGAGAATTTCCCGCATTACTTTCGTTCGTGTATTGTCTAACGTGCACCTAGTGAATATCTGGCCCCTGAAGTATCACGAAACAAATTATAGTTATTCAAAAGGCTGGTGAAGAGCATTCCGTCTCATGCATCTAGCGCATTCTGTCATATTTATGGCGTCTCATACAATTATGTGCATGTCATGTGAGTTGTATACAGCCTTCAATCTCAGCTATTCCCTTTTCACTCTTTGACCAGCAACCGTCATTGGTCTACCTACGTTCTTATCAATGTGCAGCGGTCGCTATTAGCAATAGAGCGACAAGAGTTCCTGAATCAAGGCATTCACTCAGTCATTCCTGGCTCAATATAAGATTCGTCCGGATGGTTGACCGTGTGCCCGGGGACTGGCCCGGATAAAATATGCTAGGCGAGAGGTTCAATGGCGAGCGCGAGCTGCTCAATTGCGCAACACCACCCAATTAACCATGATTCCCCTTTGCCTACAAAACCTATAGGCCTCGCAATATTCACGACGTTCAAACAAACTTATCGCACGGCCTTTATCAGCAATTAGACACGGCCTTGGCACGATACTGGCGCGACATTGGCACGCTATCTAAAACAGAGAACTGCCACTTTTGGAATACGACAAGAATCATATCAGGGATTCCCCGTATGCCCCCACGGTTATAATCTCCGCAATAGTACTGGCCCCGGTATGACCATTCGGCTCTTGTTCCTTAGCGGGAGGAGGGGCAACGACTGGCAAGTCTAAATATTATATAAAGCGCGTTAGATGGCCCTATACAAGTAACATTGGCTATCAGGAGAAGTACTTGATTGTAAATAGCTTACCGAACAGTCTGCATCACAGTACTATACTCGCCGAACAGTTAGGGTCTATATTTGTCGGGCGCTCAATCGATGCGCTGTTACTGAGAGCTTATTCGGCCACCATGAGTCGCACCACTGAGGAAAACAGGCATCATCTAGTCCACAGCCATGCCCATGAAGAAGATGTGCCCGGGACGGTAAACCTCAATGCGGCCGGTATGTCGACATCTTGAAGATTTCACGAGATAAGAGCTCACGCGCCACTAATATAGAGGGTGACGATACTGGATATGGTCAAGCACTTTTTCCGGTCCCTGCAGAAGACCCCAATGACCCTCTACAGGTGAGATGCGGACCGTCATCAGCGTGAGGTTTGACTAATCCAATATTAGTGGTCGAACTTCAAGAAGACAATGATTTTGATAATATGTTCATTCTATTCCTTCCTGGCGAACTCCGCACTTCTTGGACCATCGCCCTACATCGACCTTTGGGCATCGGAATTTGGCATTTCTCCTACCCAGGCGTCCGAACTCATTTCATACCCTAACCTCGCTTTTGGCTTCGGTAAGCCGAGTCTTTAAGAGAGAACAGTGATTATGGTACTGATATCGTGTAGGGTCATTAGTGTTTGTGCCATTGTACTTGAAGTTCGGACGTAGACCCATCTTACTGGTATCTCTTATCATAGTAAGTACATCGCTGGTGGTGCGCAGGGGGCCACGACTAATCAATTGGAGTTCTGTGGCGGAATCATCGGTGCTTCACAGAGCACTACATATGGTGGTCTGATGGCTTCTCGAGTGATCCACGCCCTTGGCTCCTGTGTCTGCGAGGCACTCCCGGTTCAGTTGGTAAATGACATCTTTTTCCTACATGAACGGGGCGAGAGGATTGGCTACTACACAGGTATTTCAGAGCCACGAATTTGCAAAACACCGCTCACTGCTGATGCTTGCATGCCTAGTTTGTCTTTGTTTGGGGTCGGCCGCGTCGTTACCAGCAGGCTATATCTTGGCGGGGGGCTATGGTTGGCAACTTTTCTTCTATGTTGTGTTCGCATTTGGCGCCACATTACTCATACTGGCCTTTCTCTTTGTTGAAGAGACCTCGTATGACCGCAAAGCAGCCATGATTATGTCAACGGCACCGACGGAGGAAGAAAAGGCCAATCAGGGTTGGATAGAGCGGTCAGATGCGCCAACTCCGCCTCGCAAATCATTCGTTAAGACTCTCAGCCCCTGGGGTAGAGTCGACCGTGATGTTCCATTTTTCACAATGATGGCAAGAAGCTTCACCTACTTTCTAGTACCCCAAGCGCTTTGGGTCATCGCCTCCTATGGTATTAACATTGGCTTATTGGGGCTCGCATATTCGTACACCTTTCCAATTCTCATCACATCACCACCTTACAACTGGACTGTGGCATGTGCGCCTCTCACCATACTGATGAAACGTCAAGCTAATATTGTATAGATCAATTCCGGTTTATTCGCGATAGCTGCCCTCGTAGGGTATGCACTTGCCGTGCCATTCACGTCATCATCTGATAAACTTGCCGCTTACTTGACCAAACGCAACGGCGGGATTCGTGAAGCAGAAATGCGTCTAGGGGTTATGTTGCCTGCAAGTACGCATTCCGGTCTTCGTTCTATTTCCTTACCAAGAAGAGCTCAAACTTCTTTTGTCATGTTTTGGCATGCGTCCGAGCATCCCGAAAATAAGTCTCAGTGCTACCTGCAATACTAATCCTTGATTTCTTACAGTGCTGATTGGGCCGGCTGGCATTATCCTGTACGGCATCATAGCCGAGAAGAGTCTGCATTGGGTGCTCTACTTCATTGGGGGAGCAATGTCGTACTTTGCCGCTTACTTTTATTTCTCCTTCACACTTGCATATGCTGTGGACTCATATAGCTCGAACTTCTCTGAGATGATAATAGCCATGAACCTTGGTAAACAGTACGCATCCCGAACACCTTTCTTTATTGCCTTAGCGAAAGTGCCCCTTACGCCACCACATGATTTTGAATAGACGCCCCAGCACAAGTTAATGGTTGTGCCATGGAACGATAGCTTCTAACACCAAACATCTATGTAGGGTCATTTCTTTCGGATTCGGCCTGAAAGTACTCACCTGGGTAATGGAGAGTGGCTATGCAGTGGTTCTGTCGGGTATTTTTGGAGGGGTGTTGTTAGCAAACAACCTCTTTCTGCTTGTTTTCATGTTTTGGGGAAAAGACATTAGGATATTCATGTCCCGGACGTGGCTGGCGACGTTACATTCTTCGAGCATCAAGGAGGTTGTCACTCACTGAAGTGGAGTGCATCTGGTGGCCCCAACGGCATCTTGACGTCAAACTCAGCGATGCAGCCAAGTCCCAGCCTAGATCTATGAAGTCACTGGGACAGGCTCTGTTCCGGCCCCCATTATTTCGGTATCTCAATCAAGAGAACTTGGCGCGCTCCCGTAAAGCGAAGCGACGACGCCATAAACCCTCTGTACAAGAGCGTTCGGACCGTTTCGAGACATCCTACGACACCACGCAAAACCAACACGCAGGAATTGGACTGGTAAACAAGCCTATCACCTTTGCAGCTGGACTTTTACATGCAGATGGCGGAATGGGCGGGGTCAGGGCTGCCTCATAGAGGCCAGGATTTCTTGCCGTTCTACAGTGCCTCTTAGAGTCGTGTTACCCAATGCATACCAAACCAACGAACAGCCTCCCAAGTTCGTGTTTTGATAATACAACCATTCATGAGCTAGCAGCCGCGTCATCTCCGAGCGTCTACCTAAGATTGCCAGAAAATGTGTGAGTTGTGCGCTTGTGACCACGTCTCTACGCTGATACTTGAGATCAAAGAAGATCTCCTGTTCATAACCCGTTTGGCTGAACTTGTTGAGAATCACCGGAAGATTACAAAAGAGTGGCATAATTAATGAGAATTGCTAGCCCCCAACCCCAGATTTACAATAGGGAAGCCTGATCATGAACCAGACAGGAATCTGATTATCGTGCAGAGATTGGATGCGGCCGTCGACCCTTGTCCTTGTCACGTATACGGGACAGGGGGCGGGTACATGTTGGACCGGTCAGCAAAGACTGACAGCGCAGGACTCCACACCAACTCCAAAGAAACGAACGGCTCATGTATGTAAGCAGGCAGATTTCACACCATTCAGCGCGTGGTTCCCAGCGAGCACGGACGCCTATACCGACGTAGGTGTGCCTATGTATCATCCGATTATGAAGGATGGCTGCATCGCCAGAAGCCCTGTTTGCCTGCACGTCCACTAGTATGATGCGAGCGCTTGAAGCCACATTCTCAACGGTCAGCTTGCATGCATATTTTGCTAGTCGGGTCTACCGGAGGTCGGCCGAGGTTCCTATTTGGTCAACGGCACAATTTATTTTTTTGCAAATCGGATCGATCCTCAGATGCCTGACCAGTCCACCAACTTTCTGCGAGATGGGCTCAGGTACTGGATCTTGTCCAAACTGAATCCCGGACGGATTTGCTGACGATTTTAGCCGAAGGATCATCCAGTCTCAGGCGGAGATTTCCCATACTTCGGCAGTGTAGCGTAGTACGGTAAACGCTGCACTTGCCATCTACAGGGGTTATTACAACAGCAACAGCGAATGGCTGGAACAACTCTCAACCAAGGTTTGGCCCTTAGGAAGTAGGCATGCTGGGCTGAGATAGGTACACATTATCAAGATGCCCAGTTGCGGGGAAATTCCCGATTCTCGGTGCCAGAAGTCAGGAGTCTGCGGATGCATGTATAATACTCAGCCCTGGCCTTATATTGTCTAAACACACACTGGGGTACTGCGACTCTCTTGGGAGACGGGCTGGAGCATTTGGTAATAAATTTATATACGGGATTTTCTCCTAGGAACGCCTTTGACGTCACTGTAACCAAGCTATTTTCTTCCTATTGAACGAACTGCATGCCATGAGGTTGCTGATTAGTCTGTTATTCAAGTTCAATCTCCTTTAGACGAGCCAGTACCAGATCACGCTACCGCCGTCCGAAAGCCAGAAGGTGACTTTCTGCACAGAGGATTGCCATAAACAAGGTTCTGATCGATGATCGTTTCCTTCTTCGACTTGTGGGAGCACTCTCCTAAATCGGCACGATTAGAGATGCCACAGCATCTGTATAGCTTCAAGTTCGCCAAATTGGCTTGACGACGATCCTTTCCCCTTTCACGAAGACAACACACCGTGAATTCAGGATCAGTCACCAGGCAAGCTCTCATGGGGTGCCTCACGACTTCTTCGTTTCTTTTCTCCGGACATTAGCATGGCACGTTGCATCTTGAACTGATGAAAGAGACCTTGCGAGGGTGCTGCCTTGATTCCTTGGGGTGGGCTTCATCCATCCACAACAGCACAGGGGCCTCTACTGGGTGCGAAATTACCAAGAATCAGGAGTCGTTATGGCGATGGAAGTGAAGAACAGCAGAGATTTCCTGAATATAAATATTCAGGTTTCCGCCTGCTCTTGTCTCAACTTTTCATCGATCAACAAGCACAACAAACACTCGAGCTTTTAGTCCTTCACTCCTGCACCTGCACACTCACTCATCAAACGAACTTCAAAGTTCCAGTCCCCGTAATCAACATGCAGTTCACCACCGTGTTCGTCACTCTCCTGGCCACCGCCGTTATGGCCAACCCAGTCAAGCGCACCGGCGGCGGCGGCGGCGGCGGCAGCCCAGCTCCCTACGTGGCTTGCCCCCCGGGTCTCTACAGTAACCCGCAATGCTGCTCTGTTGATGTCGAAGGCGTTGCTGACCTCGATTGTGCCTCTCGTACGTATATCCTGAGCATACTGGCGATGAATGCACAAAGATAGCTGACACCAAGTGGCGATATAGCCACTAGCACCCCCTCTAGCGCTGCCAGCTTTCAGTCAATCTGCGCTAAAGGCGGCCAGCAAGCCGCCTGCTGTGTTGTCCCTGTTGTAAGTAGCATTCATAACGCAAGTGGAGAAGAACGTTAAAAGCGATTCTAACATACTGCGTTTCTCAGCTCGGCCAAGCCGTTCTCTGCGAAACTCCCGTTGGGCTCTAAATTTCATACCGCAAACGCTCAATGATAGGTTTTGTGAGATATATCAAGTGATGTGACATGGAGGCACATATCGCTCATTATTACTAAGATGAATTGATGGAGAATAGGACATGATGTAGTCAATTCTGCTATTGAGGTGTGGTGGCAAAGAGTGCTGGATGTTCAGCTAGTCATTCATTGATTTTAATATGATTTTTTCCCTGAAATCCCGAGTATCATGTATATTTGTTCGAGCGTGAATTCTACTGCTAGCTGTTTCGACGCTGTCTGCAAAGGTTTTAGACAATGGTCAAAATTTCCATTCCAGTGTAGAAATCCAGACAGTTACCTTGCCCTCACATTATGTGTAAGATATCCAATGTTTAGAGCAATGGAAGGTATAATGTCGAGTATTTTGACGATAAGCTTTATTGTGCTAGAGCTTTAGAGTAACGGTTGGTGGCTTCATTTACACTATTATTCAGGAGGCGCCATGATAGTATGGACTCAAACTAGGGTCTAAACGCGCTGAACGCGCTGAATAAAATATCCTGGATATTCTGTACGCCCCTAACATGCACATCTCGGTCGTCATTCAAGGGAATCCTTCACTTTATGAGGACGAGGCTATCCAGCCCTCCCTAACTTGAGACACAGTGGCGCATCGTGAGGGGTTGTAGGAACACCAAGCCAATGGTAGATAAGCAGCATAAGGTCAGCCATGGGGGCGGAAGAGATCCGTATCGAGCCACATGCGCCTCAGAAGCCTCGGAAACAACAGCAGATGATTGGATTGTGAATAGAGCCAATTCAGACTACCGACGACTTTTCTTTTTTACCCACGACCGGCGATCACGATGTATGCTAGTTACCTAATACCGGTACCAGCTCTGATGCTATTACATGTATACAAGTAGCTAATATTTCTACAAATAGCATACAACAAGAACCTGGCTCGTTTTGTAAGCTAATGGCTAGAGTTCCCTCGCAACAGAGTATGAGCTACCTAGGTAGGATACATTCTCCATACTTGATTTGCTCATTATTTATCATTATTAATTCGGTGGACGTTTGAACGGATCGCCCCGTACGGTAGTTCTGAATGTGGGTCTGCCTGGAGGTACTAAGTATAGGTAGGTCGGATCCATACTACCGAGACTACCTCCCGCCTGAGTGCTTCTTCGGTACACGGGTTCCTATCCCTTAAAGGGATAGTGTGTGGATGGCTTAGGCGCTAGTTGGATCTTGCTTATGCAGGCCCCGTTACACCTTTGCTGGTGTAGATCTAGGTATCTTCATATCGTTATATCCAGCACAATCTCTACGTAGTACAGCTTGAATAAATACCTTAAATCTAACAGCTATAGATAATATACCTACACATCTTACCTACTAAGCTTACCAATCTAGGTCACTTATAACCTGCCTAATTATACCCTTTTTCGCTCTCATCCACCTAGACAAATTCGCTTAAATGTACATTAGGTTTAGGAATCAGTCAAGCCAGGTAAGTCCGAAAGGGCGGACTTGACTAGCCCGATTTCTAGTCTGAGAGATGGATCTACCTCCAGCATAGCAGAGGTGACTTCGAATGCCCTCTCCAGTGCAGCGTTACCACACATGCAGATTGTGGTCAATGTCTCCATAAATCGAGTATGCTCATACGCGATTGAGCATGAACAGTCTTTATCATCTCTATTAAAACTGTCATGAAGCTCTTCAAATCCTGATGTGCCTGCGGCCGTTACAGCGAGGAGCTCGGCAAAGCAGCATCCTAGTTGCCAAATATCAGATGTAGGGGTGCTCTCCTTCTCTGCATGCTGTTCTGGGGCAAGATACTCCCATGTGCTGTCAGTATACTTCGTCGCAGCTCCACGCACAAAGATTTTACTGACACCAACGTCAGTGATCACTGGCATGACATAATTGCTTTCCTCGTGATAGAGAAGAATGTTGTCAGGCTTTAGGTCCTTATGCTTTATTGATTGACTGTGGAGGTACCCGAGTGCATCGGAAAGTTCGTACATAATTCGATATACACAGCGATGCGATTTCGGAGTGTTCAGTTCAAACCAAGGACATTGTTTCCTTCGGGTCAGGTCGGGGGTTCGGAGGAACTTTGTTAAGGTGTATGGCGCCCAAGGTGCTATTACTAAGTGTATGGTATGTTCATCGTCGTCCATGCTGAATGCTTCGACATAGCGTACGATGTTCCTGTGGGAGCAAACTTCTAGCAAACCAATCTCTCTTCGTATTTGATCTTTCTCCTTAACTGAAAAAACATTATAGAATGTCTTCATTGCTAGAAGCTCTCGGGTTCGTTTATGGGTGACTTTCTTGACAACGCCAAAACTGCCTGAGTATGCAGGGCCGGTTGTATCTTGAATGAATGGTACATCGGCTGCTGTTTGGTACTTGCTGATACAACGTGGGCGAAACTGTTCATGGATGCGATGCAGGAAAGCTTCGATTCTGGATCTTGGACAAACATCAGTGAGATGGTTTTGCTTTGCTGGGGATGGAACCATACTGATGTCTCTCGAAAGCGTGTGCTGCCGGGTTAACAGCTTCCTGCGTTAAGCTGCTTACTAACTCATGGAGTTCTTTGCCCATACGAATATATTTCTCATCAGAATACGGTGCGTTTGGACCGTGGTAGTCTTGGTTGCGGTTGAGAATGTATCGTGATGCAAATAGCGAATTCAGCGCACCATCATGGCCGCGACGTTCCTCGTGGCGGTAAAAATCGAGCAAATTCAAGGTATTTAGAAGCGATACCTTTGTCGCCAGTAAAGCTTTGGCTACCGTATTCAGGTCACGATTGGCGACCTCGAATTTGAGGGTGTAGACTTGAGTTTGTAAAGCTTGGATCTCCGCTTCTAGGAGAATACCCAACGGCTCATCCGAACTTCCTTTACTGAATGTCAGTCGGTCGCATATCTCAACACATCGATCCAGGTAGTGTAAGACGGAAGCATGGCAAGCCTCGGCTGCACTAGTAGAAGCCTCTGATGAAACCATGATCTTTAACCCCCTGGGGGGAGCCGGGGCAGGTGGCGCAATGAATGAAGGCAAACAGCTAGAGATGTAGACATTAAGGCAACCAGCACTAAGAGTCCACGCCGTCCAACTAGGCTGTGGTCCTTAGAATGCACAGGCACCCCTTCCCCCTGTCCAAGAAATTGCAAGTCACGTCACACGTATAAGTAACCATGGAAACGCAAGTCGCGTCATACCCATGTCTATAAACGCGTGAGCTACCTGAAAAAACATCTCGCGTAATTCATCAACAAATAGGTCACAAAAAGCGCAATCTACCTAAGATTACAATCTTATGGTTTTAAAACTACGCTTCGCTGCTACTTATGATAGTGACTTATTCAAGAGAGATTTAACTATTGTGTTACTTACAAAGATCCTAAGTTAAGTAACTATTAGGACTATCCCTTAGACTTTGCTGATCCGATTTTAATCACGTGCTTTGTCTCTTACAGCCCCTACTAGTAGATCAACATAACCAGTACTTAGATCTCTCCTAAGATAATATTAAAACTGATGTAACTGTTTGTACCTGTGGCTATATATGTAAGTAAGATACAAGTGCAAGAAATCTGATTGGATATGTACATCTTGGCAGATATTTGGAGCGTTCGTGGTAGTCTACAGTAAGGGATAGCGGCTCTTTACGACGGTCAGATGCTTCCTAGCAAATTAGGGCGACACTGAGCCCTATCAAGTGCGGGTGCAGGGAGTAGTGTACTTGTGAGCTTGGCGGTGGGTTGGTTCCCGGATCAATGCTGTGGTTTTCCAAGCTACTATGTAGAATGCTGTTGAGGCCTTGAGAATCCTCTGTGTAATGCCATGCATACTCGAGTGGTCAATTAGATAGTTAGTAGTAGAGCTGATCGTTTATACAAGGGCCAAACGAGGAAAGTCTGCCCCGCCCGCGCCCGCGCATCAAGTCATAAGTAAGGGAGGCGTGTACCAAGCTAACGCCACGGAGCCCTGTAATTTCCCCCGCCACAGCTAACGAACATGTATTCTCACGAACGTCACGAACGAATTGACTAAGACAAGCATACCTACAAATAAATGACAAGTTCTACCGTCGTTATCGCAGTATCATGTTGTGAATACGCGCTGTAAGAAACAGAATTT
Source organism: Xylaria bambusicola (assembly GCF_022495145.1). Taxonomy (NCBI): domain Eukaryota; kingdom Fungi; phylum Ascomycota; class Sordariomycetes; order Xylariales; family Xylariaceae; genus Xylaria; species Xylaria bambusicola. The sequence goes on from NW_025953566.1 coordinate 497,298, forward strand.
AAACAATATGCAAACATTACCGAAATCTCAGAGACCTAAACGAGGAAGCCGCTAGAGCCACCCCCTAGTGGGATTAGCGGTCAACACCACCAAATGGATCAACACCTATAGGAATACAGCAATTCCACCACCTACTGTAAGTACGAAGTAAGTGGTAGGTACTGTATCTTAGCTACCAGTGGTGATCAAAGTATCGTGGCTGCTGACCTGATCAACTACAACATTCCTCAGCTCAGCTCATGCATCGATCGAGATGGCACTTGTAATGCCTCAGCCGGCAATCGCATTGCCCCCCTCTATCACCTTCGACTCCATACGCCTAAGCACCAAACCGACGGCCAGTTTGGAGTGTTCCCAAGTCCAGAGCGTCGGCCAATCGGGATGCTCTGATATCCTGGTCGTGTTTCTCAATGGCCTCATCGCACCACAGTCGTTCTGGCTGCCCGTCATTGCTCTCATGTTGCGTCGCCTCAACACGGCCGATTCTAGCCCAGCAGGTGCTACATCTCGCCCGCAGATGCTGGCATACGACCGCTATGGCCAGGGCAGAACGATTGATCGCGACCCGGGTGATAGTGATGAGGGCAAGGAAGAAGGCTACGGTCACGATACGCTAGACGTTGTACGTGACTTGCATCAACTCATCTCGCAGATCACACAGAAGACGGACAACCAGCCGAAACGCATCATGTTCGTGGCTAATTCTATCGGGTGTGCTATCGCTCGCTTATATGCTCAACAATATCCTAACACTGTAGCTGGTATGCTGCTTCTTGACTCAGTCATGGCCAATTCGGACTTCGTAAGCATATTCCCCAACCCAAGTAATCCTGACTTTGATCCCGGATCGTTGCCGCAAGACGTCACACCCGAAATGTTGTTTGAAACGCGCAAAAAGTTCCGTGAGGTATTCCACCCAAGTGTGAAGAACCCTGAGGGCCTAGATCGGCGCAACCTCGCGATACTGTTACCTGATGCAGATCGGCCTTTTCTCGATCATGGATTTGCTGGGAAACCACTGTTTGTAACGGTAGTTGGTCATGACCCGGACTGGTTCGCTAAGGAGAGTCTCCAAAGCTCGATGGAAACACCAATCTCCATATCCATGAACTACACGAATCCCACCTGGCATCGTTACAATGAAGGTTTGACGAGGCTGACGAGCCCAGACAAATCATCAGGTCCAATTATCGCAAATAATTGCGGCCACTTCATCCAACGAGACGACCCAAGCCTTGTCGCTGAGCTGGCATGCAGAATGCTGGAGGCCATTACGGATGATCTGTAACTCAAAGTGCTTTCCCGCTGTCATTCGGATATAGGTGGGCCATTATAGCTGACACAAAAATCGGGTATTCAATCGAAAGGGCCGGATTCTCGGACACGACGCCACGGCCCGCCGGACTGAGGCAGATCATCCTCGCCTATCTACATATGTCTGTGGGGTGCCGCACCGTCAGCAACACAAACTTCCACCCAATCCAGTTGACATGACACGTTGATAACACGTGGACGACACAGGTCCCGCGGCACAGGGTCGGGCACATACATTACCAATCAAACCTAGCATTACTGAACTATAAGCTAAACAAAAGTAATGTAGTATCATGGCACAAAGTGTAGGAAGCCTCATAAGATTACAGCTTGATTTGTTGTTTGTGCTCCGCTTCTTGGAATCATTCACAGATTTGTATGACACAATCCTTTATTCTCAACGATACATGCAGCCCCGAAAACTTAAGCGTAGGCTGGGATTATGGCACACCAATTCTCATTTTGAGCTTCACTTGTCTCTGTTCTAGTGGAATACTCTATAGTACTTCATGTTCCTGGAGTATAAAACCAAGCCGATCCATCAAAGCCCACAAGCAGCATGACATTCTCTTTTCAGACCTTCATTATAACGGTTATGAAATTCAAATATGCCTGGCCCCAAACAACCGAACACGACGGACTTTTCCAATGTCCAGTTCACAAATTACCAACCAGCAACCACCTTAGACTTCAGTACTGTACAGGCCACAACTGCAGTGACTTTCGACGCTGTCAAGTTCCGCAAACTCGAGAAGCCTAAAATGTCGAAGAAAAAAAGCAAATGAAGACATTCGAATCTCCCTGAGCACGAGCCATGGTCAAATATGGACAATCACGTTATGTTTTCATCATGTTTGTGCTCGGACCACCGATCTGGAACATGAAGCGAGTAAGTGTCCCATTACTAAATGCGATTAATACTTTAGATTATTCCTAATATGGGCGCCTAGTTGGCCACGTCGTTATCAGGGCTGAGCTACGTACCATCATCATGTACATCGACCTGGATGAAATAAACCTTACTCAAATACTTTGGCCTTCTCGCTTCTAGAGCGTAGTAGACCACCCGGAAACCTAGTAAGGTCTCCTGTGTTCGCGATTGGGATACTGGCGCCAACTCATTGATCGAGGGAAAAGCACGTTCCATAGCAATTCAACGCTTGGTATTCAAAAGTACAACGGCGGTGTTCATTCTTTCAATTATTCAAGATCTTAATTATTTCAGATATTCCATAGATAGTTTATTCCAGACTCACCACAGTTTAGGTCCAGTTACGCCAAGAGGCCATTTACTTTGATGCCCTGACCCGCCTTGCACGTCCAGCTGAATATCGGCATTTGTGTGCTACACCTGTGACGCTTTCATCTTATGTTGAAATGTACTTTGAAGTGTACTGCTCGATTCAGATGAACGTGACTAATAGTAATGAACTACCTTGGTGGTATTACCTTGATGTATATGTGTAGCCACAAGCGAGCGGCTTAATTCACGGTCCGATGAATGGACCGAATAGTTTCCCTTCCGTGTTTATGTCCTGTTACTACCTCTGTGTTGGGTCACAAAATCGAATTTCTAGTAACACGAGCAATGATCGATAAACACTAGTGGGTTGACTGTGTGACATGGTATATAACGGCTCTAGTAATTCACCAAATACTATGATGGGCTGCCTGGGGTTCATGGGAAGCGGTTCGGCGATATAGCGAATATGAGCAATGAGAACTCTACTTATCCAGGTCGTGCTTGGTTTTCCTTTGGAACAACTCACTTAATCATTTTGGGGTACCACGATAACCAAAATGGGTCGGCTACCTATTTCCTAAATGAATACAATGCGATAACCTCAGTAACGGAGGTAATACAGCCTCCTTGTATCTGAGAATATTAATTCATATTCGAATTTCTAAAGAAGTAGTAAGGTTAAGGTGCTCATGCACCCTTATCAATGTAGCATGATCATCAATTACCTACCTTGTCCATATTTAGCCCATCTCAGCCCTACAGATGACCTTTGAGGCTTGAGCCACTTCTTGATCATTGGATGGCTACATCACACCTTGGAATCGCATATCATTGCCCCTTTAGCGTGGACGATTCAACCTTTTATCACGGCTTGTTATCATGTGGGAAAGGTCTCAAGAAATTGGAGAACTGCTGTAACCTGACCTACACGGTACCTAGGTAGGTATCTCTTTTACTACCGACCTACCACATTGAGCCAAAATGAACGTGACGCATGACTGTGTCTTATCGGGATGTGCCTCTGGGGTTCCTACACTATACTGTCATTGATAAGATGGGCCGTATTGTTACATATGGTGGGATTTGGCGAGCGCCTGTCTGAGGTTCGTACTGATATACTCAGACATTTTGTTTTATGCAGCCCTGTCATGTACCTATACTAGTGTGGGGAAATAGTGATTGAATAACTACATACATAAGTAGGTACACATACCAACTACAGAGTACTTAGACATTGCCTATCAACTAAAATATAGAGCTATTGATCGGGACAAAAAACCAGTCTCTATCACCGAACGATTACTGGGTACATAATAGGTACTTATATAAGACAAGGTACCGGTACCTCGATGTTAAGACAGGTTTGGCTCAAGTTTCTATGTACCCAGGTAGATATATTGCCTGTTGCGGCGAATGCATGCCGCTCATTGGTTGGGGGCCCGGGCCATCATTCCGGGCCTGTTCTACATCCAACATGTGCTTCTAGACAAGCTGTCAAGCATACCTATGGCAAACATATCGAGCTCAACATCACAGGCTCTTGTCACGCCGTTGACAGCTTTGGTTTCACGGCCAGCTCGGTCACATTTGTTTGCTCCAATGGACTAGAGAGATGAGGAAAGGGGGTACTACGCAACCGTCCTGGAGGAGTCTCTTTGTTCGGCCATATATTAACTAGTACACGTCCCTCCACTTATACATACAGCCTCTACTAGCCATCTCAGACATCTAACGCAACCGTTCACACAACACACGTCATAGCCAGCTCCTCAAAAATACTCTATCTCAAACCTCGAGCGTCGAGAAAGGAGGAAAGAGATAATTAAGCGACAAATTTCGAGACAAATTACACAGAAAATGCAGCTGCCAATTGTTCTATTTGCTGCCGCGGCGCTTGTTACCGTTTCCGCACTCCCGGAATCTAATCCCATCATCACGGCGGCACCTGAGGTGAAGGACGTCTCTGCCTCTGCCGATCACGCATCACCTGCCTGTTCTACGGATTGCTGGGCTTCATATGTCGAGTGCCATCATACCTTGACTTTCGTCTACCTGTAATTATCGCGAACCTCACCTCCTTCTGACACGTTCAATGGCGTAGCTGATTCATGGGATATAGATGCTACACTCCACCTCCGTGTGGAACCCAGACCTCTCCAGACCCGTACCATTGCCCACCCCCTAAGACCACGGCTGATGCGGCGAGTTCTAAACCGAGCAGCTTTACTACTTCTACGGTTTCAAGCAAACCTGCCGCTGCTACTTGACATGCGACCGCTGAGTCTTGGATCTGGTTTTCTGGGAGTTTTCGTGCAGGCATGGAAACTCAATGGGTCTTTCTGAGCTTTTTCTTCTAGACACATTAGATTTGTACTGGGATTTTCTCTCTTTTACTATACGGGCACTCTCATACCTCTTTCTCCCTTTACCAGACAATCACCCCACTACATGATAGCATTATAGATGAGGATCTAATCGCATCAATAAATCTCATGACCATTTTACATTGCTTGTGTGACGTATTATCGCTAGAACAATGATATATACCTCTGTACGTTTCTGTGCAGGGTGCAGTTTTTATTGATTGTATCTCCGTTAGCTGGTCATAGTTATAGAACTTGCCCTTTCATGTAGAGGACAAAACTCCAACATAGGGGTTATAGTTGTACGTCTCGCACGAGCTCGTAACCTCCTTATCACTTGTGCCACTCAAGATCATCGCCCCATTCCTCGAAACCGAGAAGCTCTGCTGTCCAACCCCTATCGTGAAGTTTGTTGTGCGAATGCCCGCATCGATAGTCACGGTGACCGGTGCGTTACCACCGCTTGTCATGGTGAGCTCTGCGGGCTCTGTCAACATTGTTGCCACGAACACGACGTCTGCGAGGTATTGGATGCCATTGGGTGGGCCGAGCGTGTCGCTTGTGCAGACTATGTCCTTGGGCGTAGTCCGGTACCAGTATACTAGTTGGTCCGACTCAACGATGGGCTTATCTGCACCCGACTTGTAGGCTGCGATGTAGGGAGCCCAAAGCGTGCGGAAGCCGTCATGTGGGTAGCCAGATGCCCAGGCGCTTGAGCCATCGTCGGAGTGGTTCGGCTGGCTGCCGCTGTGAAGAGAGGTGTGTTAGTGCCTACACCATATGGGTATACATAGGATGTCAACCCTAAAGTTGCGGGGCTTATTTTACCTAATGTAATGGCTTTCACCAAAATCTAGGGAAATATATTCTTAGCACAAGTCTAGACGGCTAGGAGCACCGGAGTAGAACTCACCATTCCAAGTGACAATCTCGACAAGAGCAGGCTTGAGTGTCAGCATTTGCTCCCAGCGTCGAGTAGGCTGATCTTCGCATATAAACACCCAGTTTTTGGTGTTGAAATGAGTAAAAAACCACGGAGATACAGCTACCAGAAAGGATTAGCGGGTGAGATGACTGTTGTCTGAATGATGGGAACGCCACTTACGAGCCATGTAGGGTCTGCCAGCCAAGTTCTGAATGAAACGCTCGTCCCAGATAGTGGTCATCGGACCTGGGATAATGCTGTTGCCGCCATCAGTGGGCCAAGCGTACCAAGAGAAGGCACCGTCCAAACCAGTCTGAGCACTGGCAAGAAATGACGGGTCTTGGATGTTAGATAAAGCAGTGATTTTCTGGTTTGGGAGCGCGCTCTTCACTGCGTTCCAGTCCATATTGTCGCCCACGAAGGTGCTCACGATGGCACCATCGTCTGAAGCATGTCAATAAGTCATAAGTTTCTACGAGAGATCGACCTGCTAGATGGCGGAAAAGTTTATTTCACGTACTATAAGATAGTTAGTGATTGCGTTTTTGAGGAACAAGAAATTGGTACGAAAATAACAAACCTGTAATATGCTTGCGCTGGGTGAGAACTATAGTTTCCAACGATATCAGTGATATCAGCCGTATCCCCAGGAGACCAATAGGCGAAGTCGAAAGAGATGAACATCTTGAAGCCGAGTTCTTCGGCAGCCTGGTATGCATTGGCAAGCTGCTTAGGAGTATAACCATCGATTCTCTCGGGAGCACAGTTTAGAGCAAAGCCATCTATGCCGATTTCCTGCGCCTGTGTAATATCCGCCTTCCAGTCATCGACGGTGTAATTCTCGACAATGCCAACCTTTTCATCACGTCAGCTCACACACGTCCACCCGGAAAAAGGGGGGGAGAGGAAATTTTACGATGAAATGAGCATACACAGGCTTTTCAGCCTGCGACTCAACCATCCAAGGCACTGTAATACTCAAGTTTAGCTATATGCATTTGTAATGGCAGAGATCTACAACTATAAGTTTTGTGGTCATTGCTCTTCAACCAGAGATGAAGTCTTGGCACTCTAAGTTGCTGAAACAGGAATAAAGTGATTTTAAGTGAACATAGATACTCACTAGCAGCCAGTAGCGCCGCAACCCATCTCTTAGCCATCTTGGGCGGAGAATAGAACCTGATACTCTTGTTAATAGAGTTAAATCCTGAGGCAAAAGCGAACGAGTTGACAAGTACTTGATAACTAGCAGCACGCCTGAGAACTAGGCAGGCTATTTGTACTTAGTTAACGCCGTTCGCATGTTGAAGTTGTTAATCTATTCTTGGAAAAGATCATCCACTTTCGTTTGAAGTTTGAGGGGAAGGCATCCTTGCTGTGTCTCCTTCCCGATTTGCCCATTGCATGCTTGCTAGTTGGCACCTTAGTTGCTTGAATACCACCTCCTAATATATTAGTTGGTAACACGGACTTCATCTTTTTCAGAGGGCGAATCCTTTGCTGTAACTCAGCAGGTCACACATAGCGACATTCGTGTGGTAGCTGTAGTTTGAACACCTCGCGTTGTAACGTATAGTCGCAACTCTATTGGCTACTCTATTGTTAATATAAAGTTAAATATTCGGCGACGATCGTAAGACCCCCGGCCGTGGCATTCGAAAACTCCGCCGCTTCGGGGTCTGATGATTAGTAGGCCCGGTAACAGGATCTAATGTTGAAGCGTGAGGATTTGAGAATGGTCGGGTCGTCACGCTGGTGCTTGTGACTGTGACGTAGTTGAGTATGTGTTCAAGATCGCACGCGACAGAGTTGGTTCCGGTGGCTTGTAGTATGAATTGTAACTTCAGCTTCTCAACGCATGCGAAAAACTCACCACTGCAGTAACTTCTGTGCTATGCTCAGCTCTCCATTTCGGGTTGGCTCGGAATGATAGCCGTATTGCCGTTCCGGCACCGGCCAAGACATTGCTGATTAGGAGCTACATATATTGCCTACAGTTTCTAGGTCATGGCTTACCAATGTGTTCTAACTAAGAATGGAACCGTGTTGTCCCTTTGAATCGAGTCAATGGGGGAAAAATGAGTCTAAAACAACGTGAAGAGCAATCAACTTCCACCTGGAACATCGGCGTTGACCCTTATACTGATTAGTAGCTTGTGTATGTATATGAGCCAGCTGAGAGAAATGTAATGAAAGCTTTTATCTCCTTTGACTTCAACTGGTATCATATGGATCAAGCTGTCGCAGTCGGCCAAATGATCGTCAAGTATGGTTCCTTCCCAGCCCAGCTGAAGTTTGGTGACAGAATAGTCGCATCATCCGTTAGATGTGGCAGCAATGAAGACAGCATCATCCCGAGAGTAGTCTCATTCATATTGAGCTGAGGGGGGGAGGGCGATGCTTGTCGAAGGGATGTCGCTCATGAAGATCCTGGATCATTGTTCTTGCGGCATCTACAACTTCAATCTTTACTCCGGCACAGTTCCTACAGGGGAAGCCGACGAACTTTGACCCGGAGGGTATCCCTCGATCTTTAACGGCCTTCATGTCAGCACACGCGGCCCAACAAGCTTCAAGGCGACCGCTGCGGCGGATGCGCGTGTAGTAGACCGGATGTTCATGTTCAAGCAACTCCAACTGCGTTAAGACAAATTATGTTAGGCGATAAATATAAGAGGACGAAGAGGGCCTGAAGAATATCAAGTGTATAAATAAACCTTTGAAAAATTCGTTAAAACGAAGCTATTACTGTAGTGGTAGGTACCTATGAAGCTCAAATCGTGCTGAACACTGATAATTCTTGCCAGGTGGCTTGTCTGTTCGCGGCTGGCAATTCCATGCTTTGTCACATGCAACACGCGTTGCCCTTCTTGGCAAGGTGGATAGCCATTCCCCAGATTGGAAGGAGCTTTGCGGGTCCGCCCGACCCGACTTGTGGCGGGTTGACGTGGGTACTAGCCGTGCATGTAGTCATCAAACGGCCCAGTGTTTCTGCTTCCACTTTACAACTTACCTACCTCAAGACCACAAGGCAGCCAACAAGAACCTGTGAAGTTCCATCTCGTTGTGAATAAATATCATCTCGTCACTGCTTCGTCGGATTCTACTCCCAAAAGTCTATCGTCTCCAGCACCCAGCTTCGTCAATTCTCCGCGCTTTTACGCTACTTTCAGTGGTCTACGCCGACCGAGCGATCATAGTCGTCCTTCCGTTATCGCCCATAATCGACAAGATGCGATTCCTAACGATCGCCGCCGCCGCCCTTGCCGTCGCGCAAGGCGTCTTTGCTGTTGATATCCAAAAGGACATTATCATGAGCTTTCCTCAATCGACGCCTGATAATATCGTCAACAAGGCGATGGAGGAGATTCGTAACGCAGGCGGTACCATAACCCATGAGTATAAGTTGCTGAAGTACGACACCTATCTTGAGTATCCTCCACCCCGTGTGATCACTATATACTTGTATACTCCCAAACGAGAGTGCAACTCTCCGCGCCAACATTTGAGCCGTGTCGGCGATGGCTTAGAGAGGGTGAACATGTCTCGCTTTGTACCCAGAATACTGACAGTATCAATCAGGGGCTTCGCCGCGAAGGCGCCACAGAAGATCCTTGAGACGGTCACCGCATGGAGTAGTGAATATAATGCAGTGATTGAGGAGGATCAAGTGATGAAGATTTCCGTCCCCGGCACGAACTAGATCAACCTGCGCTTCAACACTTGGCACACATGATTACGAGATAATGATCCCTGGCTCAGTGCCTCTCGATACCCTCCTTATGCGATCGCAACATGTTTGCCAAATTCCGGAAAGAGATGATCGACCAGTCGACTGATTTCGCAATAGACGGTGCTGGATTTCGTGGCCTGGCTTTATAGAATTGACTACCTTCCTACCTGATGATTGTGTAGGCTGGATGTGTTTATAGTATTGTATTGCGTATATGGAATATCACAGATTGCAACTGACTATTGTACGGCTCGCGAGTCTTCGTGTTAGCATCTACTGCGCGCTGCAGTGGGTCTATAGGTAACTTTGTCTACACTCACTGCTCTAAGAAAGAGTTGATCCAATCGATCGGTGTTATCTAAATAACGCGCGGGCGTTTTACTTTCGATGTATTCTTCAACAACTGGTGAAGTATATCCCAAACCAAGCAAGCTACCGGATGATTGAGCGAATAAACAAGCCTCGTACTTATCTATCCCAGCTTGACTATGTACCTAGGTAGGCAGGCAAGGAAATGAAATGCTAACATTTTCCCAATATGTGTACTGCTAGCTGGGTTGTACACACACACTAAGTGGCGTCCACTGAGCCTTGTTCGTGCTAGGTATACCTATCTACCAACTCCCGTCTACCTCATACTTACATGGGAGCTTGTCTAGGTGTGTTTCACAGCCTCAGAGCCGGGACCTGCCGGTGTAGAACTGCATGGTGCAGAAATGGTTATGGGCTACCTATCAGGTGTACCATACAATGGGGCCATCATGCCTATCCTGCGAAAACATGCATTGCGGATGCATGAAAAACCCAGGCATGACTGAAACACTTTGAATCCCACGAGCTATGAATAGCCATGGACAACGAACAGAGGCTTAGTGATACAAGTACAAATATCATTATTGTTTCCCCTCGAGTTCGATTAAAGAAAATGTGTAAGGATGCCTATGTTTGGTTCATCTGCCTACACTGATATTCTAGCTGCGCTAGTAAGTAAATGGAAGAAGTGCAAGCACTTCAAAGGGTCCGACTGTCTTTCTTCACACACGAATTTGCACAATGGCCTTGATGCTGTAAGCTTATTTGACGAGCCATGCATTTGACCAGCCTTTTGCAATAGAAGGGCCTAAAAACAAGGACGACAAGAAAGAGACAAAGGAAGAATCGTGTATTGACGTAGCCAGAACTGGATGTACTTGCACAGCAAGCAGTAACGTGGGTAACACGCTGATCCCCTGCAGCCGCAATAAATCTGCCGCGTTAGCGTGTTTAGTTCGGCTAACCCCTGTCGTCTGATGCATAGTCTCAGTGGTAGTCTGATCATCTTGGCTGTCGAGTCCCCTGTGCTCGGTGCTCTGGTGGGGTTAGCATCTCCTTAGTAGGTAAGTAGTGGAAGTCGTCTCTACCTATCTGAGATAGCACTTTCGGTGCTCACGATCTCCTACCACTGACTGGAGACGACAAAGCTACTCGCCCGACATTAAGAGAGCGTACAATCAACTCCAACTTCGACCAATCCCAACCTCACTGGTGGTCTTTGACAATCGCTTGGCATAGACCTCCCTTTAGCGAATTCTCAGCGAGTCGGAAACACCCACGAAACAATGCCCTTTATGATCGACTAGACAACTGCATTCTGCCTGACAATGGAGCCTTCATGCTCTTTGTAGCCGATCCCTACTTCTTGAACCTCACCCCCAGCGAACCCAATAGCCCTCCATTTCCCGGCGAACCGTCGTTGATATCATGAGTTCAGCGACTCTCAGTACTCTACTACCTTTTTCTCGAAAAGCAATCATAACTCATACCCAACACCCTTATTGAAGAACGATCCTCCTTTCTTAGTCGAACCTCGTTCTACTAGCTGCTCTTCTATCATCTTGCGCCTACATAACAGGTGAAGATAACCCTAATAATAGTCTTAGGGACCTGGCAGCGACTTTGTATGGTTCTATAATCTTCGACCGGCGCGATGATACCTTCAATGAACCACCAGGTGACCCATGTGGCCCTGCTCGAATGGGTATGTATCTTCCTCAATCTTTTCTTCCCTCTTCCCTCTTTCCATCTTCTTGCTTTTTTACTAAAGATCTGCTAACTTTATTCTTTCTTACAGGCAAATGCCATGATCGCTAGCTTTGCGCCCGACCGTCAGTCGACTCTAACAGCGAAGAAGGCTGAACAGCTCTTCGACGGCGCCTTCTTCTCTGCCCTTCTCGAAATACTGGACCCCGATTATAATCCTTCTCGGTTTGAGCAAAGCCTCGAAGCGTCAAAGGCTGGCGATGAGACACGGAGAAGCATGCACATTATCCATATAAGTCTAAATGATTTTGCTCGGCGGCTATGTCCTAAGATCGAGCCTTTGATCAAGATGACCGATTTTCAAGCCTTGGATAGAGATCCGACAAGAGCAGGCATATCCGAGGTGAACACCCCCAAGTCATTGACCCATTCTCCTCGAACTCCGTTTTCTTCCTCCGGGATTCTTGGAGAACACCGACACAAGGCTAAGATGTACATGCAGGTCCTCTTGATATTATTATGCGGTGCTTGCTTCCACAAGGAAAACTCTCAATACATTGCACTCATACAAGGCTTGGACTCGAAATATCAATCCGCTATTTTCAAGATTCTCACCGAGGTTGACACAAAACTCAGCCAGGATAATGCTACAATTGATGATGACCGTGTGGCAGCTACTGATAGTGCTAGAGTAGATGCTGATCTTGCACACGAAGCCGCCATAGCTGATTTACAGCGCGAGGCCGAGGAGGCCAAGCGGCAAGCTGGTGGTTTAAGACTACGATTGGACCGCCTCCAGGATAATTATGATGAACTGGTTAGGAAACATGAAGAGTTACAGGATGAGAATGAGCAACTTCAGAAGCAAATCGAATCAGAAGCTGGTAACTTTGATCGACACCGGTTGCAGCGGAGCTTGAAAGAGAATGAGGCACTCATCGCCAACTTGGAAAATGAAAGGAACTCTTTGGTAGAAGAGAGAGAGCGACTCTTGAAAGACAAGGTGCGCCTGGAGACTGCGGCGCAGAAGGCTGAGACCCTCATCGACGAGAACCAGGAGCTGAAGGCCAAGAACGAAGAGTTATCCAAGAAGGCAAATATGGCTGATAACCTTCGAAAGAAGGTCGAGGCTTTTAAGCATGTGGAGGCCGAATTAGCGTCCCTACGTAACGATAGGATGGACCTTTCTAAGACCTATGATCAGCTCACTTATGCTAACTCAAAGATCGAGACTCTGAAGCGAGAAAGTGAGGCATATGCTTCCAAGATGCAAGGGTACGAAATCGATATTGCCAACATGCGAGACCAGAAACTAGCGCTGGTTTCGCAGAACCAGGACATGATGATCCGCTTGAGTGAGTTGGAACAGAGAAGCCAGCTTGATGAGGCCGTTGTGAAAGATCTCCAGGAGAAAGTCTTGATGTTAGATCCTTCTGCGACTGTAGATGATTCCCTTACTACTCGCCCCACATCCCTTGAAGATGAGCTTAATGATTCCAGCAATACGATATCTATGAGGAACCTTGAGGTACAGAGACTCCAAGCTGAAAACGCCGTGCTGAAGAGTTCTATTGGCTCCGAAACCGACAAAGGTCAGCTGCTTCAAGAAATGGAAGGTTTGCGTACCTCTCGCCAGGCTATCCAGGATAAGTATAACGATCTTTTTGAGAGATTCACGGTTGGCCAGAAGCAGATCGACGCCCTTATTCAGAACTTGAGCGGAAAGGGGTTAGTCGACGCAATTCAAGCTTGTTACGATATGCACCCGGATTACAAATGGCTGATGTCAGATTATTTCAGAGACGAAGCGTATTCGAGCCTACGGACCCAGGTCCTCGCCGAACAAAGCCGGTCTAAGCAATTTGAAAGGCAACTTGAGATCCTCAAAGAACAGCTTGCCGATAAAGAGCGTACTCTGTTGGAAGCCCGCGGCGATTGTAAGGCAATTTTCATAGAGTATGTCTTGAAAGGGGAAGATGCTGACGACGAGGCAAAAGTGACTGCTGTTGAAAAGTCTAGTATGGATGCTCTGACGGAGCTGAAGAACACCGATGGCATGATCGCGGCCTCACTTCGTACAGAGCTTGAAGCAGAGCGGAAAAAATCCAGATTATTAAAAGATGAGTCGGAAGCTATGCAAAAGCAGCTCCTGTCCGCCTTGATTGAGAAGGATGAGATCCGCCGTGAAGCCGAACGCGCCAGCCAAGAATTACAAAAGGCGGCCGATGGGCAGACCCCTAGCACGGATTTTATCAAACAATCCGAGAAGATGGAGAAGCTTCGCACTCGCTACAAGCAGCTACAGCAGGTGAGTGACTTTTCTACGGATTTGTCAGATCCCCCGAGTGATGAAGACGATTCGGACGTCATATTTGTGGAGGAAAAGTGTCAAACCATCTGGGAAACCTTTAGCTGGTTCTCAAATTCCCCGACCCGACCCGAGGCAGGCTTCCACCCTTATGAAGTTGGGGACAATGGTTCATTGACAGTACCGAAAAAATCCTTCTCCAAACCGTCTCCGCGTTGTGGTAGTTCCTCTCCGGGTCTGGACGTTGGTGCCTGGCGTCCATATTGCAATTCACCCAATAGTGTCCAATCTGCCCCTTTACACAGCGACTTCCCAAGTCTAAAAAAAGAAACGCGAAGACCCTGGCGTCGTTGGCTGGGTCTCAGTCCTCAAAACTCAGACCGCACATGAACTATATCGTTGATTTCCCGTTGGATCTGAGTGCGTGACTGACGGTATGTTCTAAAATTAGCAATATGAACAATCCGAGCTCAAGAACCGCGAACTCGAGCGAACTCTCAAAGGCGTTCGCGCTGGTGCAGAAGCGAGCACACAGAAGGTGAGTAGCAATCTTTTAATTATAGGCTATCATATAGAACAGCTCAAAGATACGATCCGTATTTGTGCATTGTCGTTTTTTGTAGATATTAAATCCCTTCCATTTTTACTTCCCTTTTTTTACTGCTCCCATATATCTTTAGCATCACTTGTGGCTGTGTGTGATGTTTGAAATTCTAAACCGCATGTTTAGGCCCAGACAGACGAGATGGTCAAGAATCTTCAACGCGAGAACACCATGATCGCTACAGCATGGTACGACTTGTCAAGCAGGTTGCAAAGCAATCACTTCGTTTTGCAGCGGCGCAACGAGAATCCCAAGAGCTGGCTGAACAAGCAAAGAGTATTGGTTAATGGTGAGCACCCATTTCCTTTGTGATACGTAAGTCATTATGTTGATGCCAGTTTGTGCAGCTACGCCGCGAAGGTAGGAACTTCTGCAGGTATAAGAAGTAACCAAGCAACTCCTGGTTTAGACGTCCAGCGTTAATTGCGAATGCACAAACCAACTAAACGCGTGGTATATATTTCTGCACCCTTCAAACGGACATTTCCCCGACATGGCCGAAAAGTACACCGGAAACCATATATTAGCTTGGTTTGGACCTACTACCCCCTGAATGATAGGATACAAGGTGGCTCGATACATTATGCCGATCCACGTACGAAACTTACCCACACTCAATTCTTCGCATACACAAGTCTCGAGCAGAGAAACATATTAAGGAATCAGGACATATATACCCGTGGGCTTCATTGCTGTCAATTGCCGACCTGTACATATATACTACCTACTTCAAGCTAGCTTATACCCCCTTTTTAGAATAGATGCCAGGACATGTCTATGTCCTGCGTACCCTTTTCCTACTAGCTTGACTAGAATCTTATTCGATTGCCATGACATATCATTATAAAGTCAGGGAATAAATAGTTTTAAGGTTGACGGGTGCTGAAACGTATGTCTCCGTGTCTCACAATAAAATAGACTGCACAAGGTGTTCATGCAGAATTGCGCAGTGCATAATCTATCTGTAAATGCTCATGCGTTCGCTGCAGCCTAAAAGGACTTGCTTGGCGCATCGAAATGCCTCAGTAAATCGCGCTGAGCATTTATAAATCTTCAAGTTGCGTGAAATTCATAAGTCTTTAATTAATCATTTTACATACATCCACTACAAGCTGGACGAAAGTGGTAAGTATGATACAAATCGTCGAGACGCGGTTTCCCACGCCCCCCTCTCCTTATCCACGTTTGCCGTTCCTAGCTCTCCAAGTGCTGGTGTTCGTTATGTCAAGTCAAACGCAGTTTGTCTATTTTTCCTTGACGCCGTTGTCTTATAACAGACTTTGGCCCGCAACTGGCCTTCGTCCTGTCTCTAGTAATTGGAACGAGGCCGCCCCAGGGTAGTCAGGTCGCCAACAGAGGGATTCGATCCTTCATATTGGCTTGTTAAACTCGTTAGAGTCTATTGGCCTTTCAACTTGCTTAGGATACCAGACTTCTTCTCGTTCTCGCCAAAGATTTTAAGAAGGCTGTTCCAGACCTGACCAGGCTCCTGGCTGGCGTCAATGCCCTTCCAAATGCCGGTGTTCTTGTAATAGCCGACAACAGGAGATGTCTGGACGTGGTAGGTGGCGAGACGCTTCTTGAGGGCATCGGCGTTATCGTCAGAGCGTTGGATCAGAGGCTCGCCAGTCAAGTCATCCTTCATGGGCTCCTTGGGCGGGTTGAAGATTTGGTGGTACGAGCGGCCAGAAGCAGGGTGCACCAACCGGCCTGTGATGCGTGCTACAAGGAGCGCGTCATCAATCTGCAGCTCAACTGCATGTTGCAGTTTCTGGTCCTTCTCTGCCAACATCTTGTCAAGCGACTCAGCCTGCGCCACGGTGCGAGGGAAACCGTCAAGGATGAAACTGAATCAGATGGCCGCGTTAGTCTCTAAATAAGCCATGCTATCTAAAAAGTGATTATACTTCGTGCTGGAAAGCTCCAAGCGAGACTTACCCTCCCTTGCATTCCGTGTTGGTAGCTAGCTCTTCTTTGATCATGCCAATGACGATGTCGTCGCTGACGAGACCACCAGCGTCCATGATCTTCTTGGCTTCCCGGCCGAGAGCAGTCTTCTTAGCAACCTGGGATCGCAGCATATCACCGGTGGCCTGAATGTTTGACTGTCAGAGGTGTGTCGAATTGAGGCAATTCTTCGCATATACGGATTGGACGTACCAGGTGGCAGCAGGAGAACTTCTCCTTGATCTTGGGTGCCTGAGTTCCCTTTCCTACAGCGAGAAGACCCAATTAGCGCAATTCAACACTCCCCGAGCCAAATATCCAGACGGTGGCTCAATAGGCCTATCCCAGCTAAACTCCGAAAGCTCAACGAGGCTACGTACCAGCTCCGGGAGGGCCGATCAAAATCATGCGAATGCTTTCGGTCGTTAAGGGCTCTCCGGATTGACGCTGTTCTAAGCGCTTCACGCGCTCCTCTAAGCTGGTCACAACATCGTGTAGACGCTTGAACTCGCTGTCGATGGCACCCATGGTGGATCAATATGTGCGCGGGAAGAGCAATGGGCCGGACCGAGGCAAGGAAGGACAGGGGAGAGGAAGGCAGGGAGGAGGGCAGGGAGAGCTGGTAATAGCTATTATAGTGAGAGATGAGTGGAGAGGGTATGAGGCGAGGAAATAAGAGAAAAGAAAAGGAAAAGGGAAAAGGTGGAAGAGCTCCGAAAGTGAAGATTGCGAGGTCGGGCTTGTCCACAAGACAGAGACGGACGGGATGGACGAACAGGTTGCGACAAAAATATGGCGTAGTTTGGTCGGTACTATACAGAGTAAACTACTCCTGGTAGTCGAGGTACAGGTACATCGGTACATGTAAGTCAGTAAGGGAGCGCTACCTACAGGTACAGTAGGTAGGTAGGTAGGTACCTAGGTATTACAGTAACAATCGCTGAACGGGAGCTAGCAGCGAACCCAATTGGGGTTTTTACTGGCTGCAGGCTCTAAGTCTGGCGGGGCTCTGGCCGCGGGCGAAGGCGCTAGCAATGTCTGCCCTGCTGTACCCCTTGCTGGATCTTGGCGTACCTATTCGCTTGTCACAGGCTCAACAGGTTCCATCCACCCGTACCTAGCTACGCACCATCTCGGTTCGGTTACCTGAGCATTCATCGGTGCGCATCGTCACAGGCAGAGAATCGCCTAGCGCATCTTGATAGCATGCTTCAACTTTCCGGTAGACCGACATCATGGATCTTATGCGACAGAACACCTGTCCATCTTTCTGTGAGCAATATACTATGTAGAGATCGAGTGTGTATAGCTAGGGAGGTACTCGGGAACCGAGGTACATTAGTAGGTCTCGACAAGATGCCCTTGATACCACGACATTGCTGAAAACTAATACCTACTGTAAACATGAGTTACGGTGTAATTTGATTCGTCACATTTCTCTATTTCAGCCAATAAGCTTGTAGCAGCGAGAGCTATCTTAGTAAACTCAATTGAATACCTAGGTAGCTTTACTCAGCTCTCTAATCTTCACGAGCTTTGCAGAATTCAAAGCTGCCACTTGGCTATTTATGTTTACGCGCCTCCACCAGTCAGCGAAAGAATAATACCGGTATGATGGGTTCTGAGATTCCAAATATCGCGCTGTCACTTGTTCAATTATAGTAGACTTAGTAGTGTACTCCGCTATCCTCTGGTAGGTACTTAGTTGGAGCTATAGCCTTATCTAATCTCCGTGCCCCTCCACCACCTGCGATGAGAGTGAGCCACGCGAGCGCGTCAGCCACAGTAGATTGACTTCTTCAGCCTCAACAGTATCTACACCTACCTAGGTACATATGTACATAGCCCTGTATGAATTTGGCGGGGCAGAGTAGAGTTGGCCAGCGCTAATCTAGAAAGAGGATTAAGCTTGCCCCCGGCCAACGCCCAACTAAACCCATGTAGGCTTAACAAGGCAGCCTCACAGTTACGACACACAGCTACAGCCTTCTGCCGTCACCTAATCAGTGCTGTCACCGATTCACACATCATCCATACCTCCCTCGTATCAAATCACTGCATACCTCTCCTCCACGCCCGGACACGGCCCACGCACGTAACTGAATACTCCAGCTTCAATCTCAAATCATCGGCGCTAGGGCTGTCTGTCTCTCTGGTAAACAATGCCGTCTACTACTGCGGAGACGCTCTCGTTCGTCAGCAGAAATGTCACCGTCGCACCCCTCGTTTTATTGTCCGTCGTGGATCATTACAACCGAGTAGGCAAGGGAACACGCAAGAGAGTCGTTGGTGTATTACTTGGCCAGAATGATGGAAAGAACGTCCGGGTGTCAAACAGTTTTGCAGGTCAGCCGCAGCACCCGCGCCGATTGCATTCGTTAACTGCATCTTGCTAACTTGATTTCGTGTCCGTAGTGCCCTTCGAGGAAGATACCGATGACCCTTCGGTCTGGTTCCTCGATCATAACTATGTGGAGAATATGAACGACATGTTCAAGAAGGTCAACGCACGAGAGAAGTTAATAGGCTGGTACCACTCCGGACCCAAGCTCCGCGCTTCCGATCTGGAGATCAACGAGCTCTTCAAACGATACACACCGAATCCTTTACTTGTCATTATTGATGTCCAGCCCAAGGAGTCCGGCGTACCAACAGATGCGTATTTTGCTGTGGAAGAGATCAAAGACGTAGGTATTGTTCTGGTGTTGACTTGGACTAGCTCAGCTGACAGCGGACACTCAGGACGGAACAACTACATCGAAAACATTCGTACATACACCATCCACTATTGAGGCTGAGGAAGCCGAAGAAATCGGCGTCGAGCACCTCCTCAGGGATATCCGTGATGTCGCCATCGGCACCCTATCAACTCGCATCACAAATCAGCTGCAATCACTACAAGGACTGCACCTACGTTTGCGCGAAATCCAGACATACTTGCAGAAGGTACAAGACAAACAATTACCGGTGAATCATGCTGTTCTCGGAAACCTCCAGGATATATTCAACCTTCTCCCCAACCTCTCCACGCCGAAGCCAGGTGGTGATTCAAAGAGCTCCAACGTTGGTGAATTAGGTTATGCAATGAGCGTCAAGACGAACGATCAGCTGTTAGCGATTTACCTCAGTAGTCTGATTAGAGCCATCACCGCTTTCCACGACCTCATTGAAAATAAGATTCAAAACAGACAGCAACAAGAAGAGAAGGAAGCGAAGAAAGAAGAAGCTGCTGCGGAGAAGGAGAAGAGCGAAAAGGAGAAAAAGGAAGCCAGTGCGAACGGTTCTAGTACTGACTCGGGGGATAAAACTTCCGACAAAGAAAAGAAGAAATAGAGCGTTCCCAAACTGAACGTCCATACCGAGATACTACAGAGCGGCACGAAATGAGCAGCGATCAAAGCCTTGCCTGGGGCGACGGTGACATTGTATAATATCCTGGCTTCGATCAAAAGGAGATCAAGAGCCGCCTAGACTGGGCGGACAGGTTCTAGGCTAATAGACAATAAACCAGGCACGAGTGACGAATAACAAGCCAGTTTTGTTCTTACAGCACTTCAGTCGTGCCCTAGCTTCATATAATACCCTATGGTACTCTTATGTGATTAAGACATCTCAGATGCTTCCTCAATAAGTGCCGAGTTGTGAGAGTGAAGAACCGTAGTATATGAATAAGTCATTACTGTAAACCATCCATACCATCGTTCGTAAAGGCCACGATCCCCAACCCCCTAACGCCAATGTCATTACAATCATTCTCTTCATATTCCTCATAACGATCATAGAGACCAGGACGAATTACCATATAATCCATCATCGCAGCGTTTCAAACATCATAAGTCACTAACCAAGCCAGCGGCCTCCTCTCTTCCCACTAGACGCTCCTCAATGTACCCGCCTAACACCTCGCCCCATTTCTCAGCCAACACGCAGGCGAGGATGTGCTTACAGCAGGGGACGCCTCCCACCCCGTCCTTCCCATCCGTACTCAAGCCGCCGAACTCCCACATCTGCTCCGCAGCGTCATCATCGCCACTGGCTACATCGGCGCCTCGACCTTTCGCATCTCCCTGCGCATTGGCCGGGTGTATTTGATATCCGCCCGCAGAGCACTGTCCGGATCCAGGCGGGAAGACAGGCGCGGACAGAGGCGGGAAGGCGGAGAAGGCGAAGGCTGCGCAGGTGCAGTTCCAGCTTTCTAGACGGACTATGTAGACTTGGCCCCCGGCTGATGAAGCGTTCTGACGTCTGTGGGACTGGGGTTGTGCGGAGCGGACTAGATGGTAGAGGGGTGTTGGTGTTTGCTCAATGTCGCCTTGCGATTCTTCATCTTGAGGCGTGGTGAGATTGTGGCCTGCTTGTGTATGTCTGGAATGATCTGCTACATCGCCCTTGAGAACCACGCGGGTCACGAGTCGTCTGTCTAGAAGATCCAGGGCAGGGAGCAGCGTAGATGGGTACAGGACGTGTAGAGTGGTGAGGAGGGTACGATAGGCTGGTGGTATTAGTCTCAATGGATTTGTTGGTTGGTTGGAGGATCTATGAGATGAGATCGGGTTATTTGCCACGACAACATTGTCAGTTATAGGGATGGATGAGAGACTTGAGATCAGAGATGTTACAAGTTTCCTTGGCGCTGGAAGCGTCATTGTGAATTTTCTATTTCATTATCTGGATTATTGTATGATAATGGCATTGAACCAGGTGCTTCTTGAACAGGTGCCTCCTGCCATGTACTGTACAAATACTGTATTTGGATACTGTACGAAGAGATATGTAGACCTCTTCCCTACGGCTTGCGGTGCTCAGCTTCATCCTCCTCAAGGGCTCTCAACGTAGCCAGTACCCGCCACAATAGATACTTCTTGTCGACAATTGTGTAGCTACCACCGCAATAATCTTCAAGTTCTTTTTTACATTCGGTTTCCATCCATTTGAGTTGAAGAAACTCAGCCCAAGTGCTGATACCGGCGTTTAGCAGCTTCTCTGTCACAGGCTTCTCAAAGTTGAACCTGAGCTCGATATCTTTCCAGAATGGTCCATCTAGAAGCTTCTCATAGGTTTTCTGAAGAAGCGGGCTCGTCCATTCGCGATGTTGCGTGTATTCTTCGTAGCTCAACATAAAGCTTGTGAGGCCTGGCAGTGATGATGATACTGTTTTTCGTTCGTTATCACTGGGATATAGGAAATGGAATCTTCTCTTAGCCTGAGTGGCGTCTAGTTTCTCAGTCGCCTTGCGGACTCTGTCGTAACATCTTCTTTCGGTAGTCACTGCAACATCAAGTCAGCGAACGCGTCTCTAGCCCAACCTCGAGAATCATCAAGGATTGCTGTCAAAAAGGGGGCCGCTTGAACGGCTGCGATCAAAGACAAGAGTGGCCACTTTTCAGACGAGCGAATAGCACCACTTAACTTACGGGATGCCGACATTATCTTTTCCGGTGAGGTGCTTGGACTTCCTTGCTCGATAAATTTAGACTGAGCAGCCAAGTACGGGATAAATGGGACTTTCACTCCCAGACCGCCTAGTTGTTGTGGTAAGAGGAAGAAGATATTTGGGGCATCTGAGATTAGATGACCTCTTCGGATTTTTTCCTTGAGGTGTGCGAGAATGGTACCTTCGAATACGTTTTGATCGTCTTGATTGCTGTAGCTGTGGGACGATTGCTGCAAGAGACCCGGGAGAATGCGCCGATACATGCTCATTATATTCATCACATGCTTCAGGCCCAAAGAATAGGCAGGAACTCCAAGACGGCTGTAGAATTGATCGATTGATTCATTGTATATCTCAACCCAACGAAGAATGCTATTGCAGGCTGCAAGTCTCTTACTATCACGAGCTATACGTGCATCGATTTGGCTCTGGTCGGGAATCCATTCTCCAGTATCTTGATCTAGCATCAGCATGCCGCAATGAACAGCGCCTTTAGGTAGTGCCGCCTCAATATTCTTGTCGCGCTTCTTGTTAGGGCTGATCATGTAAACAGAGCCACTTGTCTTGATACTGAGCTCGATCCCCATCGTTCCTGCGAATTCTTTTATCTTCTCCCACGCTCTGGCGCAGAGCGAAGGTTTGCCACAGACAAAGAAATCTCTTCCCATACGATAAAAAACCAGGCCTGTAGCACTTTTAACAGAAAAATCCAGGGCGAAGAGGACTATCTCCCCGAGAAGGGTTTTCGTTACTTGATTCAACAGCATACCACGCTGCGGAGAGATCACCTTTTTTGGCGCAAAGACATTGCTCAGAGGTGCGCTGAGGACCTTTTGATAAAAAGATACCATTGGTCCGGAGAACCCTAGGCAGCTTATCACACTTAAGATGGTCGTGTGCGGTAACTTTGATATAATATGGGAGAAAGAGGCTTGGACGACTGCGACCTCGTCGTAGAATGCGCGATGTACCACGACCTCCGCAGCTAGCGTGCGTAGATATCTGTTTTCATCGCTCTCAGATTGTTTTTTCAACTCGTCCTGGAAATTTCCTTTTCCAGAATTTGCTCCGTTCTTACAAATTTCTGATTCTGGTATTGAGGTCTTTGGCGAAGGCAAATGAGCTCGGGATAAATACACACGGTATTCGTCTAATGTCGGAGCACCCTTCAGACTTGAATTGGAGAAGAGCTCATGCTTCAGTCTTGATGTCATCTTTTCTTTCACTTTCGATTGAAAACAGAATAATGCAGTGCCAAATGCATTATTGACAACGCTCCAGTTCTTTGAACTAACATAATAGATGAAGATGGCTTGTAAGACGTCTTCGTCCCTCCGAACATGGAGCTTCCTGTTCCCAGAGGTTATATCTGTATTCTCTTGTATTAGAGTCTGCGTACGCTGAGCTTGCATATCCTCCTCATCAACCCCCCAAGACCAGCGGTAGAGATTGTCGAGTTGCGTGCTTATATTGTCTGCAATCTCGTCCAGAGTCGTTGGGTTACGAAGAAGCGCTCGCAGAACCCTCTCCTTTTCATGGGTGAGATGACCCTCTGTGAGTAATCCACCTATACACGAACGAACTACAACCTGATCAACCAGTGCAGACGATTTCCGCAAGCTCAACTCGTGTTCTTGAATATAAGATCTCAGATCTCCAAGTATCTCCAATGCCTCATTGTCGGCGAAAATTCGCATCACATACATCTTGACACAATCGTCACTTGCTTCAGTCAGTGGCGATTCCACAAGCGTCAAATACTTTTCAAGTTGCACTTTGCTCGTATATATTGAGGTAGAATTCTGAGAACGAGGTTTTTTATCGATTGGAGTCAAGGAGGCCACCCTCTCATGTAGAAGGTTGAACCACAAAGTAGCCATTATGTACCTACTTTTCTGTACTTGCAGCTTCGACAATAGTATCTTCTCGTATGTTTTAAGCCGATTCATTGTAGTCGAATCGACGTTAACTCCCTGGCGCCATGCCTCGACTATATTGATTCGGCGGTCGGATGAAATATCCGGCTCGCAGTACTCATTTACAGCGTCGAAAAGCTTAGACAATCGTCCCTGAATATCCCCCGTTTCAAGCGAAGACAGCAGCTGCTCTTTTAGAGTATTAAATTTGACCCGATGTCTTTCGAGCTCGTGACCCTTGATGTCAAGGATAGGCTCTATAATCTGGGAGACCCATAGTGACGACGCCGCCATTGCCGTTATACCTATTGAAACCTCGGGCCAGGCGTATGTGATGGGAAGGTTAAGAGGGGATGGAGAGTCGAAGTGCCTACAATCGAATCAAACTCTCTGATCCTGCGATCTGACATTGGGTATTCCCATATGCCTCGGTCCTTATTGACTAGATGGAAGAAGAAGAATAACGAGACCGGCACTAGATGCTACTAAGCCTGTTGGTTCAATGTCTAGAATGAATCCAGTTGCAAATATAGGCAGAATGCGAGTAGAAACTAAAGTTGTACATATGAAGTGCAAGCAGATCATGGTCGTGTGAAGTGCGGATCTTGGACACCATCCGTTTGACTGGTTTCCCAGGTCACCATGGAGGTAAGCACTCACGGCCCCTTCATAGACGCCATACCTTCCGTATTGGCAGAAGGTAATTACTCCTTCTCGGATGTGACTAACAGACGATGACAGGTCTCCCTCTTGCCCGCCCACGTACCCTTCATATTGACCGTCATGGCTCCCTGACAAACCTACTGCAAAGCGTACCTAGGTAGTCACAATCCTTATCAGGTTTGGGGGTCACCCCTTCACGTTCTGGCCTAAGGCTTCCTGGATCCCAGAGGTCATTGTCCCTGCGAAAAGTGGTAATGTGGCCCAAACTACAGCTATAGGTTTCTTTTATTGCGACATATTCAGGAGTTAAGAGTATATCTATACTTGTTGTCGCTATTGACTACTTCTTTATTTTGTCTCTCACCATAGTATTAGAAGTCATCTCCGTGATTATACTGAGCAGCTTCTGCTTGCTAGCCAACGTGCTCAATTAAATGTTAATTTCTGGTCTCGCGTTGGTAAGTGCTAAAGACTCATTTGCCCATTGGCAATTCTGTTATAATGAATTATTGGCTACACACACACACACACACACACGCGAGTGTTGGCCGTTGAAGAAGCTGTGATGACGATTCTAGATTTTGGGTGCTTTTTTAGTCTTCTTTGCACCCAGGCAATTGGATCTATGAGTTACGGCTCCTAGCCCTTGGGGCTGGCCGTACAGGTCAGTGGGTCAATGAGTGGCTAGGTTAGTGGTTCAGTTAGTGGTCAGTGCGTACAGCCTTCCGTAGCGTATATAGCCTACCTAGTTGACGAAGGTCATGACCTGGCAAGTCATTCCTTACTTCGTCACCATACAATTAATAGTGTGTTTCCAGTATTCACCGACGACACTGCACATTGCGCCCGTCGTGACACTATGTAGGTATGTTGAGTAGGATATTATTTCCAGACTAGGTTAGCGTATAAACGAATGATGTTTGGAATAAGTAGTTAGTTATATAAATGAACTAATTAATTTACTATCTTTTCCTTTTAGTTATCTTTATTATTATTCCCTACATACCTGCACTTTTACTCATGCTACCTACCATCACCTTTCCAAACCTACAATAGATTTTCCACAGGCTCCCTACCATCCTTACTAAAACAGGTCTGGCACGCTACGGATACTGAGGCAACTGGTGTCAGAAATAACCACTGCGCTAAAAGGTAGTTGTAGGTGCCCCCTTATTAAGGGCTATATTCTGACAACTGGCACCTTGTTTCAATCGGCGTCGAACTGATTGTGGCGTTTGGATTGTGTGGAGCGACTTCAGTAGGTACTTAATGAGCTGACCGAGTGGTTTACGTCCAGTGAGCGAGGATGGTTTCCCCTTCCTTCAGTTCCGCGTAACCTACGCTGTCTTTCCAAAGCATCCCCTGCTTTTCCGCATCCCGGGCTTCCGCACTCATGCCCGTCTCGTTCTTCCCATCCAAGTATATGCCATTCCTGTGCTCAACCGTAAAGGCGGCTGAGAGGACATCGCAGGATGACTTGGCAGCGGTGCGTATGCTGCCATTGGGTGAGATGAGACTCATGATTCGGGCCACTAGCGGGAGGATGAACTGAACGAGCAGCACGCGCATTGCCCATGGACCGCGACGGCTGAGGTTGGTAGGCATCGTCCCGGGATCTACGCCAACCACGGAGACCTTATGCAGGACCGGGTCCTCGTCGAGCCGTCGCTGCAACTCGCCTCTGGGATGGGACACGATTAGTTAATTAATCTGGCGTGGGAATCGTCGACGGGGTTGGGGGACGACTAATCATACATCATGAGCAATTCGCATAGCTTCGAAGCGCCGTACCGGCGAAACCCCGCGCGCCAAGATGCATCTTCGCTGGTGGTACTCCAGGTACCCTTTGCGACTGATTCTGTGCCATCTTGAAGTATCACCTTCCACTTCTTGTCCGTAAACTGTCCGCCGGCGTTGTTTTGGTCGGCATTCGGGCTAGGGGTGAGATGGTTTGTCAGTACTAGCGGTTGCGCGTCCATCTAATTATAGTACAGAATCGCAGGGATGACATACTCATGAGCTAAACTTCCGACCACCACGACCCTACCCACGTCGCGGTCCATGCTTTTTAAGAGTAGGAGAGTTAAGAGCCAATGGCCCAGGTAATTGACGGCGAAAGCCATGTCGAACCCATCTTCGGTCCACGTCTGGGACTGGAACTCATTCCATCCGGCATTCAGGATCAGAGCGCGAATGGGCGGGATCTCGCCCGCCTCGACGCCGGCATTGATTTCCGTAGCGACGGCACGCACGCTTTCCATCCGCGAAAGATCAAGTGAGAGGATCGAGTGCGGGTGAGGGTGGATACTGGGTGATGCCTGCAGAGCAGATTTCAACGCGGAAGCCGTCGAGGCGTCCCTCGCGGTATACACGCCGTGGTATCGCGACCATTCGGGTGTCGATACTATTGTGGACACGATGGCGCTACCGAGCCCCCCATTCGCCCCTGTGACGACAATGGTGCCTTTGGTCTCCGTCATGGTGTGGGCGGCGCGACAGTACAATGCTGTGCTGGACAAAGGCTTCCCAGTATGGCGCGCGATCGCGAAGTTGGGTTGAAACAGCGTCGTCGGTTGCGAGTTGAGATGGGGAGGATAATGGAGCGGGAATTGACGGCGACGGGCGTACGCGAGTGCCAAGGTGGTTCGCCTCGGATACGAACCACCCCCAACTTATGGAGAAAGCAGGCTGGCGAGGCTGGTAGCTACGATGATTACCTAGTCCTTGTTCTATTCAGGCTTGTTTTAGCGAGAGTGCACGTAGTAATTGCTACGTACGAGGGAGGCGATAGCGACGATGGCGATCGGCCGACCTAGGTAGCCCACAGTCAGGCAAGTTAGGTACATGGAGAGGCGGCAGCACAGCCTGCTTCCACCCCGGTTCGTGAAGTACCATCATAGGTCTGCCTTTGGCTCCCACATATTGTACTAAGCAGGCATTAGTGGTTTAGTGGTAAAATCCATCGTTGCCATCGATGGGCCCCGTGTTCGATTCACGGCTGATGCATCTAGCTACGTAAGTTAAAATGTTTTTTGTATCATGATTCATAGTATATTGGAAGTTTCCTGTTACATTGGTCGAAGTTGGTCATAATCTCGATTTTTGTCACAGGCGTTGTGAGATCCATTGAATAATAGAGTTCATAGGTGACCGTAGAGTTTATTCCCTAACTACAAGTTTAGCTCCTAGCTTTAATGGAACAACCACATGGCTTAGTGATAAGATTGGATTTGTAGTTCTAATAATTCTCAGGATGAGCATACATCGTTGGTTTCGCAAATTCTCAACTCAAAAGCATCACAACACCTCTCATTTGCGGTGACGACCGATCCCAGATTTGCACTTACTCTGGGCTGGTCTTAGTAATGGTCAATTGCATAAGTGTTTAGCCAGACTCAGTCTGGCAGACTGATGAAAGATAGCTATATTGTTTGTTGCTAGTAAAACCTGTCTTGACCACCTGGGTCTAATCATTCCATGAAGCGAGGCCTGTATAACCTCACTCTAATGTTGTCTGCATGTCTATTGAGGGGGTGAGCTGCATTGCGGCCGTACACGCGTGTGTAGCAATAACTGTGTTTATCTGGTTGGTTACACCCGTTCAATTGAGAGTGCAACCCCGGCTGGCGCTGCTGGTGGGCGAGTTTTCAGTAATCTATGTGGTACGGTCGGTAAACTTATCCATAGCTGTCTGGATCTATAACAAGGGCAGAGATACTGGGCTTGGAACCTGGGATTCAGATTATAATGATTAACTAGGGATGCATGTGTCCTTGGCCAACCAACTCCTTCTTGGCTGTTGGTGGCTTGACTCGACTCTATATACAACTGGTCTGCCAGCCCAGACCGCATGGGTCTCTGGGGTCTGTTTCAAGAAGCGAAGTCTGTATAACCTCACTTTCTAATATTGCCTGCATGTCTTTGTAAGATCATGAACAGCCTGCAATGGCCTTCCGTACGGCCGAAGTGCAAGGCGAACTGCATATTCGGCTGGCGTGGCGGTTGTGCGTGTAATGGGATCGCCGAGATGGCGCCGTTGGGATCCGGGTGGTACATGTGCACCAGAACAATGGGGAATCGGGCGACACAGTTTCCCACCGCTAAGAAGCCTGGCAATTAGTATGATTCCTGATATACTATTATCTCTTCGATGCCGCCAATAACAGGAGGGAGAGTTGACCTTCTTCTTGTGATGCCTGTTAGAGCCTTATCCGTCGCCTCCGATAACAATACCTGCTAGTGTTAGCAAAAAAAGCGGGTGATCATCAAAAGTATTAGAGGATCTAGTGTCTTCCGATTGCCGCTACGGGACGTTGAAATGGTACAAGAGCAGTCTTGAGAGGCGTTCTCGTGTTGATATGTGCTATATACTGGGACTAACATCTCACGGCGACTTGTTTTCTATTTTGGTCATTTTTAACGATATTTCAGGAACGTCAAGCTCATAAAATGACGGCGCAACGTCGTTTTCTATCAAACCCGTTTTGTTAGCTACGGAGATTATGATTGTAGACTAAGGTGTAGACTTACTTACAGTTCCGTAACAGACTACAGGCATAGCTATGTTCCTGGAACATCTATCCTAACAACTTGATTATCGCGAATAGCTTCAAGTCCGGGTTCTGTTGCAAGTCTGCATCCTAGAGGTTAAGAAACAAGTCAGAGGACGGCGCTGCGATCAGCATACCTTTGATTAATAATACTCATTTCTACTAGTCGCAACTTCTTATATAGAAGTAGAGAACGAGAGTTATAGACCCCTTCATTTCAGGGACTCATTGGAATCTAATACGACCACTCCATGATTATGATTTCCAATATGGATTTCGAGTCTTAGGAACGCATTATATCGTACACGGGACTTCCCAAGAGGGATTAAGAAAGAATCTATTATGTAGTTGCACGTTCCCCAGTCAAGCCTTCCCATGAAGCCTGCTTCGGGTGTTACAGATCATCTTGTTGCTCTTGCGAACCAGGAAAAGCGAAGGCTTCATCATACTCTGGATAGCCCGATTCCATAGAGCATTGCACTACCATGTGGCGAAGGACAATCAGATCAACTCGCCTTGAGAGAGCTTGGAGTTGACCTTTCTCAATTGGGTCTAGCAGACTGCCATACAGGGTTCTTGCGTACGCGGTGACGGCGTTTGGCCCCCGGAAGACGACAAAGTTTGATACAGTCCGACGTAACCAGCGCTGGGCGATATCATACAAACGATCCATTCGCAAACCGCCTGGTATCTCATCAATATGAATCCTATGATTGTTGCCCCAACTAGAATGAGACGTGGTCCAACGACCGAGGGTCAAGACTGGCGGCTGCCGCACTAGCATGTGTCTCCATGTGGCATTCGGGTACATAAAGGCGTGTCTTCGCGACTCCTGGGCCATAGGCAGACAACCGAAGTCAAGTCGGCTAATCTCCTTGACCTCCTTCAGAGCGTGTGGATTGTCGCCCCCCGTTCCTTCTTGAAACCAATATGGGAAGAGCTCGGATAGGAGCGGGTTCTGCGTTGCAGGGTATGCAGAAGAGACAACAGGTGCGAAATATAGAGCCTGTTGTAGTGCTGGTGAGGTGGTGATCACGTCGTGCCATTGGCGATTCACAAGCTGTGCAGCAGTGAGCAGGGTACGCATATCAAGTTGAAGTAGAATCTCTTGGAGCAGTTCTGTCGTCTGCAGCACGGCGTCACTGCTTGAAGTCATGTTGGGCAAAGCAATACACTAGCTACAAGAGCTCTTTGCGATGGAAATACGACACTGGCACTTGCAAGCCAAGCTCGTAACCTGTTCACTTGTGGGGAGTGGAACTAAGCCGCTTGGTGATCTGCCTTACCGTAGGTAAGCTGTTGGCTGATGTGGTCAAGCAGTCAGGGACGCTGGGCGTACCTAATAGACGGGGTATGATTGTAATGAATAGTCACTGAATGCATAATTCAGAATATAACCCTTGTTTAATGCATAATCTTGGCTAAGAGGTAATTGATTGATGGCAAGTTTGGTATCCTCAAACTCCATATTCAGAGCAACTATTCTCCGTGATAACTACCCAAACCCACAGGTTGTCATTCTTGGAATTGATTGATGACGCCTTTACTCATTTGCCAGTGGGGTGCGGGGGGTTATAATTTAGTTGCGTCATACTACCAAGGGCAACCGGGAAGTTTGTGGAGTGCATATGTAGAGATCGTCAGTGTAGATGCTCAACTTAGTGTACAGCTTTACACACCCCAACTGCTAGGTAGAGTAGGCAGCCCCGTACTACAATTGGGCGCATTTTGAATTGATCAAGAACGCCAAGAAGGGTAGTAGATGACATTCTGATTCGTATTGAGATATTTGTTGAAGAAACGAATACAAGAAAACTGAAAAACCCCCATCGTACGCCTCGCGGCGGTTTCTTCCTGGCTCATATTCCAGGTAGGAAATATATATATCGATTGGTACATCCCAAGAGATTATACAATCATAGAGTCACATAAAGCTTGGGGTTTGCGTGGTTCTGTAATCAATATGACTGCCACCGAGGCCAGGCAGTTATTCCTTCTAATATATAATATTAAGGGTCATTATAACAAAAGCTTTGCAAGTACCGTTATACTTTTGACCATTCAAACTGTACGGAGTAGGCAAAGCTTCCTAGAAGACCTCAGATAGCATCGTTATCAAAGAACTTTCAATTCTCTAATGATGTGGATAATCAAAGGGGCTATGTATGTAGCAGAGAACTGAGCTGGTAAGGCATGAAGAGACCTCCTGTGCGAAAACCAAGTGTCCATAGGCACCCCGAAAGCACAAGAGTAGGGCGAAAAGGGTGAAAAGGGCCTGGGCCACAAGGATTAGCGTTAAGCACACCAAACAATGATGGTTCGCTTAGAAACACCCTTTTGAGAGATGAGTGCAGACAAGCTCAAATTAGTGCAATACCGGCGCCCCTGACAGTACCTGATTAACTGATCGGCTCAACTGCCAGGGATAATGGAGCATGTTTCTGTACTCTGCTATTCTTCCCTCTTTTGGTTGTGGCCTTCATGGAGTATCTGGCCCGCCTACCTAAGAACAGCCATAGAACACACCCTTACACCCTACAAGAGGAGATGAGAAAAGTCACACGGAACGTAACAGGCTCTTGCCGAATTCATTCCGTGATGAAATTCGGAGTCCCAGAAGCTTCTCTCCATTAGCGTGGGTGGTGGTACATATCACCTGGATTTACTCCCTAGGCATACGCACTTAACCGCCCTAAGTCAAGAAAGGGAGCAGCAACTTGGAAGAATAAGGTCCATTAACTGGACTCTCTTCTGGACTGGTATTAGAGTATCCTATGATCTAGCCGCTGAGAAGTGTGTTATCCAAGCGTGAATGGAATGTAAAACGGCCTTTACCACAGGTCGAGTTCAAAGAAATTCAATTGGCGCACAAGTGGGAGGAAATTAAGGGTGGGTAATCTTTCACAGTTACACATCTTGATGATACAAGACCATTCGCCTTTCCACATATTTATCATGCGGGCTCTTCTTCCATGTAGACACTCTTTCTGCTGGTTCATGCTCTCTTCCTGTGAACAACAACGGAGTGCTGCGAAGCTGAGAACTTTTCATGATTTTGCGGAGATATCAACATCATCCACTGAAAATTTCGATCTCTGGCTAACTCCCGTGGAGGCCATCTCCCTTTTCCGCCTCTGGTTGCTACTCGAGACACAAGCTGTACGTTGATCTATACCCTCTATCACCACCCACCTATAACGGCGGCTTTTTTTCCTACAGAAATAAACAGCCAGAGCACCCATTGCTAATAAAAAGAGTGTATGTAGGATCTTCGCTCATCTGTCCCTCCCACTACATCTACTGATAGACCGTGTATCTCCAAATCGATATATATTCCTAAATAGTACACGAATCACGATGGAATCATCGACCACCGAACCACTGACCAACGAAGAAATGACCAACCAACAACTGGCACGTCGCGAGCGGCTGATTCGTGGAGCGCTTGACACACTTGACCCCCAGCGACTCACCCCGGAGAAGCTGCGCGATTGTAAGGTGTTTCCTACTATATTCCTCTTATTATCCTCCTGAAGATCGCCGAAGCTCGATAGACTCTCATCAGCCTTTTCCTTGCTCCCCGGGACCACTCCCAAACCTTGATCTCAAGGGGGATGCGTCGTAGTTTTCTTTTGTTATATCATCTAGCAAGATACGTCGGTTGTCGTCGTGGATATCCTTAATGTCACTGCTCTTCAGTGTTCTGTATAAGGTGATAAGCAACTGACTTATTATATGACAGTGATTATTGAGATTGGTATTCAGGATAACGTCCTAGCAGCAGCTCTTCTGCTGGCGTCATTGGAAGTATATCAACCAATTTAAAACGCTACCCAAAGTGGAGATCCGGGACACGGTGATCAGGTGTTGAAGACGACCAACATGAGCCAAATAATCAGGACGCACAAGATAATCAAGATGGTCAAGAGGGCTAGGAGGGACCAGGCTCTAGGAGCTAACTATGGTTACGGCTGGGGTTTCCCGTAGACTGCAATACATGATTCGTTGACTTATATATAATGATGCTTTGAATGCGACTTCGGTGTATTTCGGAAAGCTGAGCTGACTTTGGCGCCGATACTTTTTAATCATCGATGAGGTAAGCTAGTATGTTAGGACGCGACTACGCACTATGTATTGTGCAAGGGCTGAAGAAGCGAGCTTGTAATATCTGCTGGCTATATATCAAATACACCTGCCGCTTCGATATTGACTCCTTTTATACGGAAAGGATATTGATCATCTAGATTTTTCAGTAACGCGCACGGGTTTGGAGTATGTAGGCACCGGACTGCAAGGCGAATGCTGAAGTTATAAACAGCAAAGAGAATTTCTTGATGAAGTTAAGGTTGGTCGAGGGGTAGTAAGTAATGCCATTGCAATCAAGTCAAGGAGCCTATATCTTTAACTTGAAGCATGATGGAACTGCAAATAATGAGAGGGGTGTAGTGTGACATGAGCTGAGTCGTGCATGAAAACACAATTATATTCATTCCTAATACAACTGTATTATCCCCCAGCTACTTTGTGTGGGAACTAAGACGAGAAGCGTAGCATTACGTAGATGTCTCCTATCTAAGCCAACAGTGATTGCACGTAGCTATCAAACTTATCTGTCTTGGCTGCAGCTAGGTCAAGATTGAATGTGCCATGCTCTGAATGGATAGCTAGCATAGTGTAGTTGTCGGCTGGATCTCCGACAGGGTATGGCGAAGCCGCCCAGGCAAGATTGATAGACGGGGAGTTCGGATCCAGCACTGTCTTGGCGCCGCCATCATGAACCCAAGAAGAGCAACCCTTGCAGAGCGCTGTCAATGTCCAGTGAGTCTCGTTGGTGACCGAGCCCTTGAGGACGGTATATTCTGCACCGTCGTACGGTTCGGGAAGCTCATGTACACTTGAACGGCTGCTGTTAGCTGAAGTTCTACGGCCCGTGAGTAGTAGGTCCTTACGACGCCCAGCGAGAAGAGACAACTGATGTGTTTCCATTAGCCCATGCCATCGCAAGTGTGTTATTGATCATGTGTCCGCCAAACGCCACACCGGCCCATTGAGCTGTTTTCGGTGCAACTATCTGAAGCAAGATATCAAATGGGCTTGCAGTCACATTCGGGATGGCCAGCCTGTAGGAGATGGAGGCAATACCGACTGTGCTGCTGGAGTAGCACACCTCTGACCCCGGGTCGCAGTATAGCGCGGATGGCGTAGCCGGAGCTGAGAGGACGGCCCTCGTAAGGGCCATTATGGTTGTAGCAATGCGAAAAAGACCCATGATCAAGTACGGACAAGCGAGAAACCTATGACTGTGTGATGAAGGTGTGATAGGCGCGTGGTTCTTGCGGGCGCCTAGACTTTATAATCATGACTCCGGTGTCTAGATGTTTGGGCCATCTACGGAGGATGGAAGCAGTTTACCCGCCGTGTTATTGCATCGTCTGTTTTCCAACACCACTGCTTACCATTTGCTTGCTCAGTAGTAACAGTGACGATTGTTACGCACCTCTTGGTAATTGAAAAGCGCTGATAGGCAGACACCATCTCTCGGCTCGCCATTATATTAATCTGTGAGTTTTGGCAAATCAGCCAGCCTTACCAGCTGGACATGATTTGCCAAGCTCAGGTAAAGCGGCTGAAGTCAATGCTGAGGGGTTCAATGGACGGAGAACGACAGCGTTGTCATGCGCGACATCATCATGCTGTATATTTGCCGGGCAAAGGAATTACCTAGATAGGTTATCGTGTTTTATTACTGCGAGGGGCTATAGTATGATGAAGTATGGCTCCCCTTTGAACGATTTCAGGATTCTGGGATAAAGGACCAAGCGCTCGGAGGATGATCTCCGGAGAGTAAGGGGAGTGGTCGATAGAGCTTTGATATTATTTCAATTCGTAATATCTATATTGCAGACCATATAACTGTGCAGATACACCGCGCCTATGACTCTGGGTTTTCTGGCCAAGCGCTTGTTTGGAGGAGCAGTCGATACCAGAAGCGCGCTTGAAGCACATGGGCTTCCCGTTCCCCAGACTTTGCCCAGACGGACGCGGTGCACGCAGATATCACCTACATGAGGTAGCAGCCGACTATTAGCGACATGATTAAACTGGACACATACTTAAGATAGTACGTGTTGAGGTTATTAGGCGGATGGCCCATGTAAATCCATGTATTATGGCTTTTTGCCGCGATACCTTGGACACCATGGTGTAGGTGGCTGTGAAGGAGTCGGATGAAGTCATTTTGATATGGGGGTCTGATTTCTGGGGTACAGGTACACAGGTACATATGAACCTTACTTAGCTCGGCAGGCACAATGACCAAAAGTAGCCTAGTTCACCTTCATATGCCGTAGGATGCTGATTGGCAGGATTGATAAGATACCCCAAGTTGCTAAAGCGGGACGTGGAGCTTATCTTTATCAAGTCAGCGACGCTAGGAAATGGAACGCATCATTAGGTATCCTGTCGACAGCATCACAGCACAACACCTCTGCGCGTCGGTCTAGCTGGATCCGCGAAATCATGGCTCCAGGACAGAAGATGTACCCGCGAGCGACGGTCAAGAAGATTGTCAAGGCTCATTCCAAGTGCAACGTGAGCAAGAATGTAGATGTTATGGTAAGCCAGAATCCTCCCAAGCCGCTGTGTCGCGTGTTCTTTGACGCGTCTAATAATTGACCTTCTCACAGATCTTCCTCGACTATGTCCTATTCATGCAAACGTGCGATCAAATTCGAGATAGACCTTTCTCGGTAGAATGATAATGGCTAAACCTTACAATAGACTGGTCAAGGAGGCTGCAATCGATTCGAAGCAAGCAGGCGAGCGCAACATTAGTGCCAAGAGTATCCGCAAAGTGACACCAGTATGTTCTTCCCAGATCAGCCAACTCACTTGCGATTCAATTCCTAAAAATCGATATAAGGACGCGCTCGGAAAATTCAAAGGATGAAAGCCCGATATTCTAGTGCTTCACTAACCGAACGAAACCACCGAAACAATCCGAGCGACGATATGATTCGATCCAACAACGCGCAGCTTTCTATGGGGGCATCAAACGACGAGTCCAGATACCGAGCTATACACGCGCCCTATGAAATGGAAGTTATTGTACCATAGCGACGGCTATCTCTAGTTGAGCCGCAAATGGGAGCGCCTTGACCATTGGACTACACAAAATGGACTGATTGCTGAATCGAGTCTGTTTTCTCCCCAGTACAAGGTGCGGGAAGAAAGAGAATAATGAGCGATTTGAACTGCTCAGAGGTTGACGGAACTCAATAGAAAAACAGACAATCTAGGGTATTCAAGATCACCCTGCAACGACTGTGCTGGTGTGTGGAGCAGCTAAGCTAAGATATCCTAAGGTTCCATCCAAGGGTAGCACATTCGTAGCTTGTTAGTATTTAGAATTATGTACTTAGTCATAGCTATCTATGATTAAAAGTCGAGGAAACTTTTAATGAACCAGTTACCTCCATTTAAAGGTGCTTTGACATGATGTTAAGCTTGTATGCCCGGTGAAGACAGGTGTTGTACTGGCATCACTTGTCCATGTATCATGTAGAATTCGGCATAGTTCTCTGTTGTTCTAGACCTACCCACTGTGGGTTAGTACCCAGTACCTACAATGACTGTACTCCGTCCCTAGTGGGCTTCTAACTTTTGCTAGTACCATGCGGAACTATGGAAGCACAATACCCCAACTCCAGCTTAATTGAGCCCCTGTTTGAGCCCCTACACCCCAAGCTTCGAGGTACAGATACTTCTAGCAAGGTTCACGCGACCTTGGCGCTAGGAAGAGGAGACCAGAAGCAACGTCAAAAAATCCGATTTCGTCCCCTTGTACGCACAAACAGACTGGCTACGTAGCTCGCTGTGAATCCGCGACCATCAACTTCCCTGTCACAAAACACCACACATTTCACATCCTAAGGAAACAGTATTAACCAGCCTGCAAGATTGTTAGACCCAAACACGGTGTCCTTGACCCTTTTCAGAAGAGAGAATAGAGTTAAAAAAACAGGGACCATCTTGTCTGTCCACCCTCCTGCATCCTCCACCTTCGATCGTTTCCGTCACGCGAACAAGGCGAGCTGTGCAGAAACACCACCGCTTTTGCTCCACAACGCTGAACAACAACCATCCACCTATCATACACCCTTCACGAAACCGACCCGACACTCGCTACGCGCTCTTCTACTGCAATGCCGTCCCCTGCTGTCCAGAACCCTCCTGCCACCGCCGAGTCCAAGTCTGCTAAGAAGAAGAAGGCTAAGGCTGAGCGCACCGAGTCGCCTGCTCCCTCCGCCTCCCCTGCCCCAGAGAAGGCTGTTTCTGTATCTGGCGCCGATGCTTCAGAAGACGGCAATGAAAGTCCTTATATTCGAGAACTCCAGAAGTACGTTGCCCCCTTCCCTCTCTAGCACTCATCTTCTTTGTCGCGTGTTTGTCTAATCTGAGAGTTAGGAACATTCGCAACGTTAATAAGAAAATTGTAAGATCTATCCCTCCATTCAGCTTCAATGCAATGAATGCCGCAACTATTTCATTAAATGCCAGATCCGATAAAGTTTAACTAACGGGAACTTCACAGGCCAATGCCACCAAAACCGACCCCATCATTGACCAGCACAAGGGCAAGTCTTTAGATGAGCTTGTGGAAGCTAAAGTAATCAATGCCGACCAGAGAGCTCAACGGCTGAAGAAGCCTCAACTTGAGGTCCAGCTAGCCCAGTATGAAGAACAGCTCGCGCAGTATAAGAAGGTCGACGAAGAGTACCGGTCTCGCTCCATCACCGATAAGGCCACCCTCGAGAAAACACTGACGGAGAAGTTCGAAAAAGAGAAAGCAGACGCCATCAGTGAGCTCACTGAAAAGGTTGCTGCTGATGCTAAACAGTCCCTCCATGATAGTCTGCTAGCTCTTTCCCAATTCCTTCGTCTTGCTGCTGCCCGTAGATCAGAGGAGGCCGATGCTGCCCTTGATGAGAATATGGCTTTGGAAGGCGTTCTCCTTAATGTTTATTCAGGGGATGAGCATGCCGTCGCAACTATGCTTAAACTCATTGATGGTTCTGATGAGAAAACTCGCAGTGTGGCTGGCGATGAGCTGCAAACTACTTGTGAGCCTTAACCATGGGAGCGCCAATTTGTCGTATAATCTAACAATTGTGCAGATGCCCAGGTCAAGGCTGTGGCAACAGCCTATATCAGCCCTTTCGCTGCCGCTGAGACTGCACCAGAGGCAACCGAGACTGTTGCTGAATCTACTGCCCCCGCCGAAACTGACCCAACCGTTGCTCACGCTGGCTTAACCGAGATTGATAGCACAGGAGCTACTGAACCCTTGACAAACGGCCATGTTGAGCCAACACCCCAGCCTGGTGCCCTGGCCAACGCGGATGTTTCTGACAATGCTGCCAACGCTGCGGCAGGTTCTGAATGGGATGCCAACAATACAATGAGCTCATCTATTACGCAAGAGGGTTGGGTGGAAGTTCCTCGTGACCCCTCGGAGACTGAGAATGGCTTGACCGCGACCCCTGCGGCTGCTAGCAACGTGCAGTCTTGGGCTGATGACCAACCTGAGAGTCCACCTGAGGTAAGTGTAATTCCAATTTAACCAAACACCGGCTGTCTCACACTTGGTGTTGATACTTCCAATATCTAATTCAAGATCGCTGATAATAATAGCAGGCACCCGCTTCAACCGAGGCTAATGATGGCTTCCATCAGGTTCAGCGCAACCGTCCCCGCGGTCACGACCGTGAAAACAGTTGGAGAGGACGTGGTCGGGGAGACTACCGTGGTGGCCACCGTGGGGGACGAGGACGAGGTGGTCGCGGGCGTGGAAACGGTATGCGAGGTCGGCCGCGACCCGAGGAGTCTTAGAAAATTCATCGCCGCGCGAGGGCTTGTCGAACACCGGGCAGTTTCTTTCAGAGACACCCCGCTCATCAACGACTGTAGGTCTGTCACTATGATAGACTGCCCACCTCTTGATCCCTTTATATCGCTGTACACTAGATTTCTGTCTTACTGCCATGACGCAGTTTCAGGCATGAGATCGCATGTAGGGAAAAGTATTGGTGCATTGGGAATGATTGATTGTTAGGCCAGCCATCATTTTTAGGAGCAAAAAGGACGGGCATTCAAACCGGCGTCAACTGTCCCATGATTTCCGAGTGGGAAAGGATCCTGTTTGATTGTACAATAAATCGATAGCATTTACGGGAAGAATTATTTCCGTGTCGGGGATTACACTATAATTCTAGTGAAGCCAGATTGTGAATGACAGTAAATGAACTTCTGTTGTACTACCAACCTGCAGTGATATTGCTAAAAGACGCGACGACTTGACTTCCATCTAATATGTCTGGCAATGTAATTCCTTCATTCGGATGTACACTAGGATTTTGGTGTGTGTTCTTGATTTCTTCCACGACCGAGCCTTGACAAGATATATCTGGAGGAACTTATGAAACACACAAGCGACAAAACTTTACGAATAAAGGGAGTGCAAGTATAGAGATGTGAAATGGCAGGTACGGCAACATGAGGTCCAGAAAGCAGAAACATATGGAAGTTAATATTCGAACGCGGCAACCCATTCGGCGGGATTAAAGTAGGAATGTGAACACATAGTAGAGCACAGAAATGAAAAGAAGCTTAAGATGATTCTGAGCTCTTGATGATTTCAACCGTTGGATTGAAGATAGACCGAAAAACTTAAAGAGTATATTCATTCGTATAGGTTGTAAAGACAAGAATAACAGTGTTTTGAAGGGATGGTAGCCCGGGGCAAGGCAGAGATAATAGAGTAAAATAAATGACAAAGGCGAGGAAACGTCGACGCAATGACAGGATTGAACTTGGGTCGCTGCGGTTGTTGTATAACCACAGAACTGAAACACAAAAAGCGAAGTGAAATAGCCATTCAGCTACCATGTGTGTAATGTGGTTGTTTGTAATTGTTGCATTGCAGCTACTCCGCTAAAGTAGTTGCTCTTTAACAGAGCATATATATTAAACTGGTCATTAGGCAACAAGGATGTTATAAGCGATAAGAATAGAGGAAAAGCGAGGAAACATTATAAAATAAAATAACTAATGAAAAGAGAGAATCAAAAGCAAAAATGGGTTGTTAAAAAAACAACTTAAGAATAGTTCGTTGCTGGGATTGAACTAGAACCGCACGCATTACATGATCACAGAAAGGAAAAAGTCACAAGGTCAAAAAGCGAAGGTGGTTTCAGCCCGCTAGGCCATTGTAATGTAATATCCCGGAATTGTTTGGAATGAACCTGCTACTTCGCTGACAGGTGTTTTCTTACTACGGTATATGAGTACGTCTGACCTGGGGGGCTGGTGAGACGAAGAGGGCACTATGCAGCGGTGTGAGTCAACCTAATAAAAAGATGCCTTGCGCCGTCCCCCTTGTCAGCAGGCATGTTGGACACCAATGAGATTGAACTAGAATGCCTATTCGGGCAGCAGGTATTTCTATTGGGTATGTATGTGTTAGATCGGCAAGTTTGGAGTGATAATATGTTTTAATGCGTTTTTATCACATGTTGAAGAATCTCCTTAGTGTAGATGGAGATGCGAGGCTGTCTGGAGGTAAACAAGTAGAGCAACTGTATTGTGCAAATCAAGAAATATTGACCAAATTAACTATGTGGTAGTTTAAATGCAGAAGCTTGCTTGATTCCGTCAAAATTGAGGCTTTCACTATCCGCTGCTTTCTGCACATAAGTCTATATATGTCGGCAACCGTTCGCATGTCACAAGGAGCGGTAATCAAACCAAGACAACACGTTTGAAACCACTACGAGCACGTTTCTTGAAGTAGAGCTCAATAAAGCTCGACGATGTTACTGTTTAAGATATAGATAAATGACTGGCACTATATCCTTACATAGCGAGCCTGCCTCCTTGACATGATCTACCTCTAGTTAATGTATCCATTTGCCTTGAACCATTCTTTTAGAGTATCGGTGTCTCTCTGGTAATAGGCAGCTCGCCCGCGTACAGCATCTTTAACTTGCTCTAGGGTGCGGTCGAAGCTGCTAGTGTCCTTGCCCTCG
Organism: Xylaria bambusicola; assembly: GCF_022495145.1. Classification (NCBI taxonomy): domain Eukaryota; kingdom Fungi; phylum Ascomycota; class Sordariomycetes; order Xylariales; family Xylariaceae; genus Xylaria; species Xylaria bambusicola. The sequence continues at coordinate 538,406 of NW_025953566.1, forward strand.
AAGAATTGCTCGATCTCAGTAATGTATTTGTTATCAACAAACTTGTTGAGGGATATCTTAACAAAGCGGTCCAGGACTACTGGGTTTGCCATCTTAGTTGTGAGCTTCTCCCAGTTGTTCTGCATGTATTCCCATTGTATGGGGCGAGCAGACGAGTTGGCTGCCAAAGAGCTGCCAAGGGAATGCATGTCTCCAGACGGAACTGATTCTGATGCTGGCGCCGGAGGCGATAAGTCAAAGAGGAATGGCAATAGCTCGTTCTTGATGATCTCGGCGTCTCGAACTTGACCTAGAGAAGATAGGCAGACTTCCTTGCCATCAATGGAAGAGCCAGTGTACCACTCTTTCTTGAGTACTTTGACGGCCTCAGCAGGCTTGACTTTGATGGCGGTGCGGTAGACAACTGTCCTCAGATTCGGGTTGAAAGTAGTGCCCTGCGCAACCCAAGCATCAAATAGAGAAAGCGCCTTCTCGGTCACCCTAAATTGCAACGGTTAATTAGGCAATGAGGCGCTTACGGCCGCGGTCGGAGGCTAAAGAGATCCACGAGGAGTAGAGAAGTAAATATTCGACTTACCCTGGATGTCCATTGGCGGTGGCATGCAAGAGCAGCCTCTTTCGAAGCAATCCAGTTAGGTAATCCTCGTTTTCGGAGAATTCCCACCCAATCTTTTCCACCGCACTGTTCACCAGTTTCAAAGAGAAGTTCTCAAGACCTTGCTTGATCAGATCATCTTGACCAAAGATAGACTTGAGAGTGCTCAACGAATCAAGGACTTGACACCAAACCAGGTAGTTAGTCTCTCCGCTGAATCCTTGGACGAAAGATAGGAGGGCTGTAGGTGAGCCGTAGCCTGAGAAAGCTAAGTCGGCAGCAGAGCCGATAATGGAAATTTTATCCTCATCGCTCAGACGGTCAAGCTGAGTGCCAAGCTTAGCAAGACGGGCAGGTGGATAGTTGGTTCGGAAAAACCCAGTGGCATTGCTGTTCAGCTTGTAAAAGTCGTCGTCGACATCTCTTATAACAGTATCCCTTTCGGTCAACGCTAGGGTCTGCACACCTTGCTCTCCAACCTTACCTTGAAGACCAAGTGGAACCCACCATACAGTTTCGTCCTCTTCGGGTTTCACATCGCCGGTTGCTAGGAAGCGGTTTTGCTTGATGGATATCTGACCAGGCTCTTCGGCGACCGTTATTAAGGGATGACCAATCTTCTCGATCCAGTTGCCCATGAGTTCGGGAACATTAGCTCCCGAGGCCTCGGATAGGGCCTCCCATAGGTACTCAGTCTTAGCATTTCCGTAGGCATGCTTCCTCAAATAAGCACCAACGCCTTTAAGGAAGGTTTTCTCTCCTAGGTGATTCACCAACATGCGAAGGGTAGAACATCCTTTGAGATAACTAATATGGTCAAATATTTGGTTCACATCTAGGGCATCCTGAACTGGGACATGGACGGGATGAGAGGCACGCATGCCATCAAGTTTGAATGCCATCTCCATGCCTTCATTGACGAATTGGGCCCAAACTTGCCAGTCAGGATGGAACTCATTGACAGCATACCAACCAGCCCAGGTAGCGAAAGATTCGTTAAGCCAGAGCTCATCCCACCAGTCCATGGTGACAAGATTGCCGAACCACTGGTGAGCTAGCTCGTGAGCAACGACATACGCGACTCGGTTTCTGTATCTCGCATCGGATGTCTTCTCGTCGAAGAGCACGGCAGTGGTACGGTAAGTCACCAGTCCCCAGTTCTCCATAGCTCCGTGGGTGAATTCATGAACAGCCAGCAAGTCAGATTTGGGAAGGGGATAATCGATACCGAAGCTTTCCGAAAAGAGGTCAATGGTCTTAGGGGCATGTTCCAGCGCCCAGCGACCTTGTTCCTTCAATCCTCGAGTCGTGTACACTCGGACAGGGAGCTGCTTTCCATTGTAGCGACGCTCCGTGAAAGCCTCGACGTATTCGAAGTCTCCCACAGCCCACGCCAACAGATATGTGCTCATGACAGGGGTCGTTTCAAATGAGACAGTTTGGAAACCAGCGCAATTCTTGCTCACGTTTTTGACAGGCATGTTAGACAATGCTACTTGATCGTCGGGGATCTCAATCCGAAAATCAAAGGTCGCCTTAAGCCGAGGCTCATCAAAGCAAGGGAATGCTCTCCGAGCATCACACGCTTCAAACTGAGTAGAAAACATGTAGTGGAAAGAATCATCCTTAGGGACTGATGCGGCCGCGGGGACGACAGGCTTATACTTGCTCCTATAAAAACCGGCCATGTCATTGTTGATGGTACCTTTGAAGTTGATGGATAGAGCAGCATGTTGAGAGGCGGAGATTTCCTCAGCAAACTGAAGTGTGGCGCGCTGTTTCTTCTCGTCATAGCTAAAGGTTGATGTCTGGAAAGATTGGGAAGATTTGCCGGCATCAACAGTAACCTCAGCCTTCTGAAGGGTTAAATCAAGCGAGTTGAGGATAATCTCCTTAATGGGCTCAGCGATAGAGACATTTATTCTTGGTGGCGAGGATTAGGTTCTATTAGGACCGGGAAACAGTGGAGCGCGGGGACTCACAAGACGTGTCCTTGATAAGACCAGTCGTCGAATTTCATAGACGAGATGGAGAGGTCATAGTGGGAGGGCTTGACGGTGGCGGGGAGAATATCGCGGTCAGCCATGATGGACGAAGGGATGATGGCGGAACAGGAGGCTCTAGAGGTGGTAGAGAAGCGGCGCGATGGAGAGAGAGGAAGGGGAGGAAGAGCTGCCCCTCGATGTAGATGGTGAAATTGCGTAATAGGCCGATTGGTGGGGTGTTCTGATTGACCTGATTGACCTGATTGTCCTGATTGACGAGATGTTGTTCTGGCTGGCACGGCGCGGCCTGTTACAGATTCGGCAGGTGACAGGACACGGAGACCGGCAGTTTGGCTAAAGACACGGAGCTGCTGAGTCCTACGATAGATGATTGTTGGGTTTGGCCAATGTCTTGAACCGACGGCCAGCAATTGGCTTATTCGGGCCATGGCGGTTACTTTTTTGGTGTAATGTAGGTACCTACTGAAGAGGTACATGTAGCAATGCCTATGTACCTAGGGATGTACCATATGATACAGCCGCCCCACATTTGCTTGACAGATGCAAAGCTGTTTCGGCCGCTATGGCCCCTGTGACTTTTCAAGAGGGGGAGCTCCTAATTGGACTAGAAATACTAAAAGGGTCCTATCACGATGGGACGGATCTTGGAACAGAGGGCAGACGATGGCAAAAATTTGGTGATGCTGATGCTGCCAAGAAAACAAACAAACAGGCAGGGGCAGGATATCAGATCAGGTATCTGGTCAGTGTTCTTTGCTTCTACTGTTAGCTACATGGGTTTTATAGGCTAAGTAGGTGGCCTGTTCTGCTGCCTACGCAGTGATGGTGCAAAGAAGATGGACAGAATAGGTATATATAAAATAACATGATCAATGTAACCAACCTCTACTTGGGAAGGTAAGAGACTTTGGCAATTTTCGATAAGTGAGAGAATGCACTCCAATGTTACTTTGTTGGGCTTGTACACATAACTGGTATATGGCCTTGAAGAACATTAAATGCTTATACACGTGTATATGCTATTATCTGGTATGTGATGCAGGCGGCTGCTTGCTGCTGGGAGCACACTGTGGCACACTGTACACAGTAACAAGAACCCGGTATGCCACTAATCACAAAGAGGAAATCTATTTTGATCCGATATCATGGCCTGGTATGCCTAGCATGTGCATGGTAGAACAAGGATCGAGAAACAACTAGAGCCGTTGGGATAAGCCAATCACCCAATCAACCACTGACTAACGAGTGCATTCTTGCTGCCTGCTCATGCTGTGTGCTCTGATCGAATATGGACAACCGAGATGCAGAATATGCAGAATATGCCGAGGCATCAACCTCGAATCAAGCCGCCCGCCACCAGCAGGCAAGAGAGTACCGTCGCCGACTGCTGAGATCAAGCCGCACCATGACTGCGGCTCATGAGGCTCATGAGGATGGGGCCACAGAGTATGATGAACAGCGGCGTGATGCTCAATGGGCATTTCAGACACCCCAAGGTCAGTCTTCTACTTTACCAACTGCAAACCCATACCATACCCATCGCCCCTCACTGGACAAGGCGCATCCCCGTCACACCAGCACAATCACACCAGCCCTTACATGCCCAAGTTTCGCCTGGGCCTGTATTTTGTCAAACAAATCTTTGTGTCTACTTCTGTGTCTTTCTCCATTTCACAAAAAGAAGGGGAAAAGTAGATCAGCCATGCCTCCCTTTGAAGAATCATCAAGAGCACTTTTACCCCTCGGCGACTCTCGTTGGCGTGTTACTCGAGGTGGCCGCCCCCTCCCGTTTAATCAAACTTGGGCACCCATTCAACACCAAGAAGAAGAGGGTACTACCACACGCAATATGTCATTAAGTCCATTCTCTCAACTGTTTGCTGATATCCTTGCAGAGCGTATTGCCAGACAGGAGCTTCTTCCTCCCCCAACCCGAGGATTCACTGGCAGCGATGATGGTGACTTTGATGTGGATGCAGGCGCTGACGCCGACCCTCACGTGATGGAAGGTGGTGAAGGCAATGCCGAACATGATCATAGTGAAGTCGAAGATGTCGAGGATGCAGAGGAAGATGAGGAGCAGTCGTTCGACGCCAGCGCTGTCGGCTTGAAGGAGATCAGCAACCTCGCCAGCTTTATCGTCAGTAGCTACAAGCCCGGATGTGGTGTCAAGGAACTTCGTGATGACGATGTCAATCAATACTGGCAGTATGCTCATGCTTATGCTCTTCAACTCTAATCTCGTCACTAATCTTTGTTTTAGATCTGATGGGCCTCAACCTCATCGTCTCAACATTCACTTTATCAAACGAGTTGAAATTCGAGCATTACGTCTATACCTAGACTATGAGCTTGATGAGAGCTATACGCCTACCAAGATCCAGATTACAGCTGGCACTGGCCCCAATCTCACCATCCCATTCACTACCATGGAGCTGAATACGCCCAAAGGATGGATTGACGTACCGATTGCAGGAGCGGGAGGTGGTCCTGATGGCAACTCACTTTGCTGCTTTTTCGTAAGAGTGATCATCCTCGAAAATCACCAGAACGGCAAAGATACCCATATCCGAGGCATCAAAGTGTACGCTCTAGACGAGGGTGCTGATACGGTGGACAACAACCCTATCGATGACGTGGTGAACGAGCTCGAGGACCACCGCCTACGTATGAAGCGCATGAGTCTTGGTGATAGTGACGAAGACCTCATGCACCTCGACGGACAGGTGCGAAAGCGCAACGCCAACGCCAAGAAGCACACACCGGGTGACGGCGGACTAAGCATTCCCGACTTCATGAGGGAACCGGAGATTCGTTAGACAGGGGCAAAAATGAAGGACGCTTCACTAGAAGAACATATGATGACTTTATGGCAAGATTCACGATGACTACGGCGGCGTTTTGGGAGGTTGGGCTTTGATACCCCGAGTTGTTGACACATGGTGGAAATGGAAATACCACAGGCAGCTCAAGATACTACGAAAAAGCGGAATATTTTTGACATGACCCTAGAGGTCGGTCTAGAGTTCGTAGGAGTTGTTACACTCAGTAACTAATACACTCAATACGGACGGTCTACCTCCTACCGCTAAAAATCACGTTGCTCGGCGATCTCGATCGCTAGTTTCTTGAGGAAGTTTGTGTAAAACTAAGCTCCCATCTGACATTATCTCGGTGTTATCGGATTTAATGTATAGGTATGCTAGAGATTCATGGTGCCTCCACCAAATACCCTATGCCAAGCCGCCCGCCCACCTACGGTATTCAAGGTGTACAGCCTACCGAGGTAAGAATGACGTCCATTGACGTGGTAGGGGTATGTAATCCTCCCAAACAGCAGCCATGGTATTGGGAATACCATGACCCAGAAATGCGATCTTAACATATCAACAGTACTAGTTTTACCAGCATTTAAATCCAGAGTCGCAATGTGAATCTCAGTTCAGAAATGGCGCGACTACCCCCCAACATCCTCGCGCTCTTCGCCCAGGCGTTGAAGAGCTTCGAGTCCTCCGCTGCCACGTTCCGCGTGCTATGCTCCCTCCCAGCCGTGTCTGCCACCATGGCAGGCGAGGAGATTATCGCGGAGCCCCCGCGCCGACCGCCGAAGCATATCCTCGTGCTCGACTCCTCGTTCAATCCGCCCACACTTGCGCACCATCGCATGGCGATCTCCGCCCTATCCGACCCGCAATATAAGACAAAGGTGCCGCATGACACGGAGGTAGAAGAATCACATGGGATGTCCGAGACGAGCGCCGCATCGCGGGTCTTGCTTCTCCTAGCAATTCACAACGCGGACAAGGCGCCCAAGCCAGCGTCTTTCCCGCAGCGACTGGCCATGATGTACCTCTTCGCGCAAGATATCCTCGCAGAAACAACAAAGAAACAAGCCGTGGATGGAAATTCTCAGGCTTCGAATATAGGATGCGAAGCCGTAGACATAGCCGTCACCACGGAGCCCTACTTCCACGCTAAAGCGCAAGCCATCGCCATAAGCGACTTCTATCTCGGCGCAGAGAAACTAGACGAGCCAGAGTCTATCGTGAGCATGGACAACGCCGTTGATTCCGAGCAGGTATATCTCGCGGGGTACGATACCCTTATCCGGATCTTCAATCCGAAGTACTACCCCAATAACTCCATGAAGGGCTCTCTGGACCCGTTCTTCGCGCACGCTAAACTCCGAATCACGATGCGCACGGACGATAGCTGGGGCGATGCGGCGGCGCAGATCGCGTATCTGGATGAGTTGAGGAATGGGAAGCTTGAGGAAGTCGGCGGACGAGCGGGGTGGGTTGATAGGATTGAGATGGTGCAGGGACGGAAGAGCGATGAGGCTATTGTTAGTAGTACGAAAGTCCGTGATGCTGCGCGTGCGCAGGATTGGAACGCGCTTGAGGCGCTCGTTGGCGAGGAGATAGTTGCTTGGATTAGGGAGAATGGCTTGTATGATGATGACGACGATGTATGACATTCCGTGCAAATAATATTGAGCGCATGGCAAAAGGGCGGTAGATATATACAGTGTATTATTCATGGTGTCATAGATTCTGTTGTCACGCAGCATGAGCGCTAGAATGGTGTTGACCTTGGGTATGATGGCGACCCATCTTTCAAGAACGGTTTAACATGACCGGGCATTAAGACTGAGATGTTGATTGCAAGCATCGTACTGCAGACTGCCAGGCTCTTGCGTCAACGAGGAGTGTATACCTCAGAATGACTATCGTGAAGACATCAAGACTGTAATCGTGGCACTATTTCCGGCGTAGAAAACACTAAGGCGAGAGGTTCACGGCGTTTGCAGGAAGTCAAAGGTATTGGCGCAAGATTTACATCTTGTCATTTTTATCTATCTACCTATCTACGAAACTATCTAAAGATGGCCGAACTCGGACTGATCCTCTTTGATGGAACATGAAATGCGACGTTGATTCCCCATCCACAGATGAAGACGCCCTGCCTATGGTTAACAATCTGTACTGCATGCATTCGTTCCATTTCGTCAATCATCCTGACCAAATCCTTAAATGAGGATCATAAACATGTAGGTTATTCCTCCGGTCAATCTCCCATAACCATCGTAAATCTCACAAATCATGTTGTACGCCGACAACTAAACTCCTGACAGTCAATCTATTTCCTTTTTCCCTTTATTATACCACCCCCGAGACTGTGCGTGCATTGAACGAGTGACTTAACTAAAATCATTCGGTCGAGATAAGAAATAAATGCAGAAGAGCCTGCGTATGAACGTCACAGATGGCATTGATAGATCTGTGAAGGTAGATGTGCGTGGGTGTTCGAGTTTAACACCAAATATGTGGAAGAAATCAAGACCTGGCCTTTTTTATGATAGACTCAGATCCGAGCATAAGATGTGAGGCGAAACAGCCGAGAAACAACTAGGAGAAGAGCGTCATGTGTAGGGCATATCTTAAAGGCTCAACAGAACCAACGATGAAATGACACAGAATGAAGATACTCGTCTAGTTGCCATTGCCCGATGGGCGATTGCGACGGCCATTGTGCTTCTTGAAGATGTTGAGCTTGCCGAACCAGCTGCGCTTCTTGTTACGGCCATTGTAACTCGGTGGTCGTTCATTTGCGGCCGCGTTCGCACGAGATGCATCAACGAATGTCTGCATGCGATTGAATAGGTCGTTGCTGATGGCAGCCTCAACAGCCTCTTGAACAGCCTCTTGAACAGCCTCTTGAACAGCCTCTTGAACAGCCTCTTGAACAGCCTCTTGAACAGCCTCTTGAACAGCCTCTTGAACAGGACTATGAATCGCGTCGGGAAGGATATCTGCAACTGTTCTTGCAACCATCTGAGGAATTATGTTGACGATGGTCTGAAGAACGGTAATGCTGGCGGTCAGAGAGGTGACGTTGCCATTGGTAGAGTTGAGGAGAGTGCCCATGGCGTTGACATTGTTACCCATGGCATGAACATGATTTTCAATCGCGTTGACATGACCGGCGATGGCGTTGATTTGGATGTTGTGTCCATCGGTGATATTGTTCATGGCATTGATCTGCTGGTCAGCACGAGTGGCATTCTCGTTGAGGCGATTGGCTTGAGACTCGATACGGTCACCAAGAGCATGTTCAATAGCACCGAAGACATTCTCTAAGACGTTGTCCATATTAACCCCATCGACGCCGTGAGCACCACGAGCAACCTGACCTTGAACAGTGGCTCGAATTTCATTGACAACACGAGTAACAACAGCATCGACGTGGTTGTTATCGCTATCGACGGTGAGGTTGTTGAGGCGAAGAACCGAGTTCATAGCATGGCGCATGAGGTTGTACATGCCCGTCTCAGCACCAGTACTGTTAGCGAATCCGCTAAGGCGAGCGCGGACATTGGAATCAGCAGCAACCTGGCCGTGGGTAAGGTCACGGTCTTGGATTCGTCGTTGAATCTTGACATACAAAGCGGAGACATCGGGGCGGAATGCATCATCTCTGGGATCTGCGGCAGCCTCACGAGCGGCTTCAAGTCGAACGAGATCCTCATAGTCATCGATAATCGCCTTGAGATTGTATGCAGGCGTGATGGTGGCAGGGAAATTGCGTTCGCGACGAGCTTTGTTGAGCTTTTCGCCCATCATCGAGATTGTTTCGAACTTGAATGGCACACCATCGATGAGGACAATACCGGAATTCTCGGCAGAGGAGTTGACATGGTTGTTGGACAGAGGGTGATTAATCTGAGAGTTTCCCATGTTCGATTCATTCTGGGAGCCCTCAGAGCTTGCAAGCTCGTTCTCCACGTTCTCAGTGAACGTCATGGAGAGGGCAGAGTCAACGGTGTTGTCCTGAGTACGAGGGGCGTTCGCCTCCTTCTGTTGGGTAACAGGCATGGCAGACATCTAAGGAAAAAGCGGCGAGGTTAGCGGATGACAAGTTGATATAATGACATATACGAGAATAATATGATGGCTCCAACTTACAGTGAGTACTGCTTGTTGAGAAGTAGTCGTGACAATTTTGACAGTCGGGAATTTCCGAAAGTAATAGTGAGACCGAGATTAACTAATAACGATGTTAGACATTTCATCAGAACATGAAGTCAAAGCTGACAGACGATGGTGGATGCATATGTTTTGGCGAAAGAGGATTTGAAAATGACGAATGAAATAGGCATCGGGAGGGGAAGTGTAGGTTAGATGAGTCGGGAACGGGGGATAGCTGGGCACTTACTTCTCAGTGTATCGGACGATAAGATCTTTAGAGATCTGGGATTTGCTGTGGAGTTCGGGCGCTTGATCAATATCTGAAGTTGCTGGTTCAGTTAGCATTTGGCTGTAAGAAATCTCAGGATACAGAGTTGCAGATCTGAGAGGTTGTATGTGTAAAAAGATGGAAAGTAGTGAAGATGAGTTGTGGGAGCTGATGTGCACTGGGTGCTGCACGTGATTTGACGAGATGTAGATGTGTACCTACAATTAGGTACAGGTACAAGATGAAGGAATAAGAGGTGGTGGTGGTGTGATGACAGAATAGGGTATGTGAGTTTGGCATAAGGACTTTCATGATCCAATCCTCGCAGTCACAGGAAACGAGGGATGGCATACCGGTTCACGAGGATTATGATAGAGATGGTGATTGTAATTCGCAGAGTGATTTGAAAAGGTGGGTAGAGAGTTGAAGATGAGATGAGAAATGAGAGAATTAGGAACACGAAATTGAACGAGTTGTATGAAAATAGAAATTGGCAAGGCCATATGCATTCGACACATGAGTAAGTACATAGGTACGCTGGGTAAGGAAGATAGAGGTTGATATGATGATGAGGATGAGGAGGAGGAGTGTGTGGCAGAGAACCAATGAGAGGGCTGTAGAGAATTGGTGAGGTACATACCTTGGGTCTGAAGGACCAATATGGGGAAGAGGCTGAATAATTCTAACCTCTAATATCGAGATGAAGTTTTGGTAGATGTGGTTATCGCAGAGAGCTTTGGAAGGGAAGACTTTGAATTCGAGGTCTAACCTGGGGGAATCTTGCAGTCTTTATAGTTTTGGATTACGAGAGCGGAGGATACAGAACTCATATCCTTCTCACCATTGAGTTATTGTAGCAATGGTTACTGAATGCATGTGGCTCGAGCTTAGCAACCCCCCATACTCAATGGCATTTTGCAGATGAATGGCCCGACAGTGCCCCATGATCAGCTGTTCAAACTCCCAGGCCTATTGTTACTAGCCTTCTCCAGCCATCATCTGTTACGTTCTGCCCATTGTAACTCGATGTATCTAGGTATATCTCAATGGAGAGTCTGTAAACCATTCATACACCTGTAACAGGCTAGGCCAATAGTAGCTGATGAGTTTGATACTAGAGGGCTAGATGTACACATTTGTACAAACCCACCCATTGGAGCACTACAATGTTGATTACCTAGAGCAGGCAAGTACCCCAAGACTTGAATGGCAGCCCCGGATTAGCGCGACCTCTCTATTGAGCTCTCTATTGAGATCCTTCCCAGCGTCCTGGAGATCTACTACCATCACATGTTACTCAGTTTGTTTTACCAACATCTTCAATGCGATTTGCCATCCCCAACAACCCGATCCGCGGCATGTCGTTGAGGCTTGGGGTTTCGATCTCCACCGAGGGGCGTATTGAGAACTTTCACGACGGCCAATCAATGGCGCACCCATTGATGGAAGTGGAATGCGGGGAGATCGAGCCGCTTTTAGCGTTGCAACCCCCGGATCGGCACGAGCCGAGATGAAAGACAGGGGAGAGCTTGTTTCACGATCGCAATTGTGTAAGCTGCATTAGCATGAAACAAAACTGAAGAGGCAAACCAGTAATCGAAAGTACTCAATGAAAATAAATTCGAGAGGATGCACATGATTGTAGTCGTGAGGATCAGCTTCGCCGAACCTGTGTTAGCTTTTACGTGGGTTCTATGCATGTGCATGTGCATGTGCAACTGGGCTAATTGTGTACTTGGGGCGCTGCACCATCGCGTAAGGGAAACAGCTCAATGCATGTGGATTGACTGTTAGTCATGATATTTTGAGCAGGCCAAAGTAAATTTTTGACGTGGTTCAGGTTAGCTATTTCGGCGGTCCTGCTCCTATGTAGGTCTGTCATGGCTCGAAGCACACTTAAGAAGAAATTCGTCGGACAGGCGCCACTATGTAATGGTCCACGATGTATCTTTTTCATGAACACGCATCTCATGCCTACTATGATGCACTCCCAGCCCACTCTGTCAAGAGATTTCTGCGAGCCGATCCTTGCCTGCTCCGACATTCGATATACTGCTGACGGTAATGAGGAACGCAAAGAGAGCTAGCTGCCTTACTGGAATAATAGGATCTTTTGAAATCGAGCGACGTAATAATGTACGGGGATTAGGCTGTCATGAAAGATAGGTGTGTTGGTGGCGTGTCGGAAATGGCACCGGCCGTGAGCGTTAGTCCATTAAAACTTAAGTCACTCACGACGGCTAAAAATGCAGTCACATTACAGACAGCGAAGGAGTACCTATGCAATAAATCACGACTTCATTTAGATGACCATCATTCAAGACTGTATCATAACCTAGACACATAGTGTCGGCATCGAAGATCGAGACATTGTGTCTCCAAGTCCATATGAGAAGCGATGCGTCATCGTATCATAACTTATCCCTCACCCTCCAAACCATTGTATGCAGAAAAACACCCTTGACCTTTAGCCTTAAACCTTGCGGTGACACCATACCTAAGCCCATTCGTTAGTAGATGCATTGATTGAAGATTTGTGAGGCGATAAGCGTACCCTGGGTGACAGAAATAGTATGATCTTTCCATCATAAGTGAAGTACGATGAGCGGCGGGAGGTGCTACAGGTAGCCATGACTCTCATGGGGAAACATCCATGTGGTAGGCGTGTATCCATAAGAGAAGGAATCAGATGATCTCATCGTCTCCATTGGTGGCGTTGGTGACTGCGAGGATGGAGCGGCGAGATGCTGAAGGAAACCTATGTTAGCTGCGCTCTCGACGGAATGTATAGCAGGAGTTGCCGACATGCGCGAGTACGTGTGGGAGTGACGATCATCGCTGAGATAGGTTGGTGGGATTGGTGTTAATTGCTTCTCCGTTGCTGACACGAAAAGGACCTCGTCATCGTCGTCGGTTTGGATGTTCGTGGAAGGTGAAGTGGATTCAGAATGGGATGGTACATGATACAGAGGTGTAGCGCTCGATAGGTGGTTATTTGGACATTCGGTTTTCACGATTGCATCTTCATGTTTGAATTCACCTTTGATAACCTCCTCTTTGATAGGCTCTTCAACGTCGGTTTCGTCCTCGTCGACCTCTTGAAGCTTGCGCTTCTTGGTGGCACGAGACTTGGCCTTCTTTGGAGTCTCAGGGTCCTTATCCTCCTTTTTGACACCGTTGGCGGCGCTGTTGGGGGCGATGCCGTGGGCCTTCATGAGGCGCTCATATCGTTTTGCACTATATGGGGATGGGAAGTTAGACTTAGATCATTCAGACAACGAGCAGATGGGAGAAGGGGAAAATGAGCTTACGCAGCACCCTTGCTGATGATGTCGCATTCCTTGCGGACTTCCTCAAAGTCGACCTTCGAAAATTAGCATATTAGTCAATCAAGGCTTTTGATGGACGGAAAGGATATGATGGATTTATGCTTACCTTGCCCGCACTAGAGTGGCGGATGCAAGAGATGAGGAAGCGGAATTGAGAGTCGGTATCGGTACCAGCAGGCATGTTGACGACGAGGGTGGTGCAAGACGACTGTTGGGTTTGATACTGGATTTGATGGAGCAGAGGAAAGATTTGTGTTTAGATGGGTTCTGAATGAGAGCGAAGTGAGAGAGGCAAGTTGTGGGTGAGATGGAGAAATCAGAAATTGTTGATATTCGTGGTCCGGGTAGCAATCTGGGTTGGGACACAGAAACAGGCAGGAACGTTATCTAGTCCTGGTAACCGGTAACCGAAGAGAGTAATGCTGATTGGCACGCGTAGTAAACAACGTGGTTGCCCAGGTTTGGGGGTTGGGGTAGTATTGTTGCTGTGATACTCAGGTTTAAGTTGTTTACTTTGGAAGTCCGACTGGGTTACATAATTCCCGATCTCAAGTTGTTTTGTAAGACTTTGAGCTTCTCGCGCGACTACCAGTTTAACGAGTATGATTAATGCCTCGTAGATGACAGTATGTCCGCAGCTTGAGGCACATGAATATGTAATTCTGGGACAGAACTTGTCCAGCTATGGACTTGCAATTTAAAGTATCTGGTATCAAGGAGTACTTTCTGCCCCATCTATTGTCTTTGAAAGTGTTCAAAGCAAATCAGAGTTTCCCAGTCTTTGATACAACATACTATCCCATCATCACAAAGACATACCATTATTATCCTCCAGGCAGTCTCTTAGCGCAGCTGTGCTTACCAACATGCATCACTCATAACTAACTGAGCGTCCGAAACTTACAGGCTACTAAGTAGACACCTTTATTTTGGTATTTTGCGCTTTCTAGGACACCATTTGGGGATACTTCCATATTCACTATGTCATGAACAAGATACGACGTATACATTGAGACTCTCATTGTTGCGCGAAGTCTAGAAGGTCAGGAGCGAGGGCGTTCAGACTCGTTCCTGCTGTCCACACTCAGTTTCCTTGCCTTTGATCCCTATATCCTGAATGACTGAAAGCTTACAACGTTTTTTGAGACTGTAGCCGGTAGTCTGGTTTGTAACTGGAACATATTGGTATGACCAGCAGAGCTATTCTGAGCTATTCCCTGCTCTGCGTGATCTCCAAAGCTCGAACAAGAGCAGACTTGCCAGGATATAAGAGGATCCGGCAAATACCTGGGCGTAAATATAGGACCGTAGCCCCAAATCTTGACATCTAAGTTCAAGTGCGATGACCTCGGCAACTTTGAAATATGTTACTATAGCACTAATCTAGAGATAAAAGCAACTTACAAGAACATGGCAGTACTACAGAAAACCATACAGTATTTAGGAATGAAGGAAGCTGTTTCAAGCCAACAATATCCGCCGCGAGTGGTGCAATAGCCTTTGTGTCTATTAGCCAGGATCAGAAGCACGTATTCAGAGAACCTACCACCCAGAAGATGCCCAGTATGGATCCGCTTATCAAAGAGAATGCAATCAGCACGTAGTAGTTGGTACTCGGTAGCCAAAGGCTAAATACAAGTACACCGCAGCTGAAGGTAGCAATCGCAGCCACTTCAACCCGGCCACATCGGTCGCTCAATAAACCTATGAACGGTCGTCCTATTGCAGTACCAAGATTGAGAATTGCGACTACCCTTGCTGAGTCTTCGTGCGATCTACCAATGGCCAACGCATAATCGGACAATGAAAACGACAAGGTGATATAGCCAAACATGAGAATGAAAGACCATCCTAACAACAACTTCACTTGGTAGGAGACGAGAAGGCGGAAGTTGAAGATATCTAGGTCTGGTTTGATAACCTCATTCCGGGATCGCATCAGCAGCGTTGCGATCACGTTGACGACAAAAACTATCACAGCGGTTATTCGCAGTGACCACGCTAGACCGACAGTATCTAGCAATCCTTGAGTTGAAAAGGAGATGATGAGGCCACCTATTCCCGATCCGGATGCGCAAATTCCATTCGCCAAACTGCGCTTCTTAGAGAACCATTGAGGGATAACTGAAGTGGCTGGGATGTATACAAGGCCGACCCCGACGCCCACACATACCCCCTGCGATAAGTATAGATGCCATACTTCGGTAGCATATGATGCCGAAATGAATCCTGCCGCGAGAAAGAGAATACCGAAGAACATAGGCGTTCTCACACCATATATCCGTACGAGTGGTGTCGCTAGAGGAGCAACTAGAAGCGCAAAGGCAAAATTGAAGCCTCCGATAAATGCATAATCGAGTGGTCTAGCTTCAGGAAATAGATCGTGCGAGAGGTAATGGGCGAGATATACGCCGTAGCTCTGTATCTTATATCAGCAGTTACGATGTAGATCGTGGGTATATATGAGCTCACTGCCACCACGCCCCAAGTAAAGCCGTTGATCAAGAATTGCGCTAATACACAAAACCAGCCGTATCCTCCATCAGGTGGTGGTAAAGGAACACCCTCTTCTCGTGCTTCCTCTTGAAGCGTAGACGAATCTGTCGAACAGTGTAACTGGGAGGCAGTCGTCTTTTGGGTCATCTTGTCAGTGCTGTGATTGAGATGAAGAGAAAGACAAACGTAAAAAAAAACATGCAGAAGTGAGGGTGCATTGAAATATGTAACTCGTAGGAAGGTATGAAAGACCAGCAGATTAAGTATTCAAATCTCTAGAACTACGCTCATATCGTTCTCTCGAAGAAGCATGTTTAGAAGCGTAAACTTGACCACCGTAGATCATCGCTGACCAATGAACATCTCGCGGTGACAGTATTGCCCACAATAAGGCGACCTATATGTCCCAATTCGGAAAATCACAGCTATCATTGTCCAGTAAAATGCATTCAGTGAGTCACCAGGTAAAATAGGTCGATGCGAATGCAAGCCCGTCACACGTGTATAAGCTGAATTTATTTACCGTGTCAAAGCCTTTCTAGTCTCATCGTGTAGCCATGGAACTGTGTCAGTAATGATTTTGGAACATTTTGGGGTTGCAGCACCGTTGCACACTTATACTTGCCACTGCATCTAGAGGCTCATCTTAGGTGTCTTCGCCACGTCTCGGCTTAAAATAATGAATGAAGCATATTCACAGAAATAAAACTAGAATTCAATCGTAGTGAGAGTACAATATAAGTCTCAATCACATGTAGTCTGTTTGTTCTTTTTTTTTTTTTCATCTAAATTGGTGAAACCCCTATCATGTTGCAGACCGATGCCTAAGTTCGTGAAAGCTCTTGGTGAATGCTGATAAGCTAAGAATGCTGGTCTCCATCCTGCATCTATCAGCTGCAATTGCGAAAGTAAAGCTTAGAGAGAACACATACAAACACATCGCTAACGAAAGCATCTTTGATGTTGCAAAGATCCGTCAGCCACTCGTCGATATTCAATCCCTGATATGCGTCGGCCTGTGCATCCGAAGGCACTTCAGCTTGAGGTAACTCTTCGGCTCCAGAT
This sequence comes from Xylaria bambusicola, assembly GCF_022495145.1. NCBI lineage: Eukaryota > Fungi > Ascomycota > Sordariomycetes > Xylariales > Xylariaceae > Xylaria > Xylaria bambusicola. The sequence continues at coordinate 555,133 of NW_025953566.1, forward strand.
TGCTGTTTGCCAGAATGATTGTCAACGGTCTGTATCGGACACATCGGAGAATGAGCTGGCTGGGCCTTACTCTCCTGAGCTAGGAGAGTAACCATCGCCGCCTCTATAGCCACATCATCCAACCCTTGCCTGTGCAACAAACGGCGGAGAAGTTTATTCTCATCTTGGATCTTCTGAGACTCTCTTTGCATCTCAATGGTAGCTTGCACGCCTAACCTAACACATTCATTCCAGCGCTGCTCGAGGTCCTGTACATATGCCTGTTTTCTGGCTCGAGAATTGCGTTGATTGCGGCGCAAACGTGCGCGCTAGAAAGTCAGCATCTACTCTGCACTATCACGCTATTCGCGATAACTGACCTCATCCTCAATGCTGATGGGTAATTTTCCGCTCTTCATAATGATCTTAGTTCATCTGTACTAGGTATTGCGATAGAGTCCGTGTTTCGCAGGTAACCAGATTCGTCTCAGTGCAACCTACAAGTGCGGGGTTCAGCCAGTTGACTAATCACAACTCAAGGCCCAAACTAGCCTTTCTTAACAATGACTCGTAAATTGTCTTTCGTTGCTCATTAAACCCTAAAAGTAAAACCAGTCTACAAGGCTAATTACGCTGTGAGGTATCTCTTTCTTATCGTCAACTAGAAATTCAAGACTTAATCTCGAAATCCTCTTATCGAATGAGCTTGCAGATATTAGCACTTGGCTCGCACTGTCTTGCTGTTTCGATCACAGGAGTCTTGTACGGTAGTATCATAGAGTTAAGGACACAAGGTAAGAGTAGGTAATGCAGACTGTTGTAGGTCACCACGTCTGCGATTGACGACCATGTCAAGCTATAGCCCATACACAGTGCCAAACGTTACGAATGTAAGTATTTTGACAAGTCAAAGGACTAGGCATGCGATCAGCGACCGTGTAATTATATCGTAATCCAGGCATGCTATTTCACTGACCAAGCTCCCCTTTATCGGTGTAATCAAGACTTGTTTGACTGCGATTGACTTTCTCGTTCATCGTCCTGGTACTACTATCTCCCATCTGCCAGATGCCAAGAGAGCCAAGATTTGAGTTCCAGAATGGCGGGATGGATAGGGCTGAACGCGATAGAGCTACGACCTCGCCAAGTTCCTTGGCTATAAACTAGGTGCTGTAAGGAAGGTCGTATGCCCTCAATGAAGCTTTTAGGTTGCAGCTGTGCTGTGTAGGGTAATTTACTGCTCGTCAAAATTAGACACATCCACAATCTCCCAGGGTCATGGAGATTGGAAGAATGGGTGTATCAAGGCCTCGTCTAATTTTCCAATAGTTAGCCTCCTAGAGTGACATTTGAGGCGAACATGCTAAGCTTTCCGGTCAAAGTATGACAAGGAATCAATGGAGAATTGTTCTGAATATGAGGGCTTATAGGAGTGCCTTGCTTGAGACATACTTGAAATAAATATAATGATTCAATAGGTTCCAATCTCAACGATTGATAGACATTTGTATACTTACTGAAAGAATACGGGGCCGAGGCATGGTGCAGCTCAGATGACACTACGTCAACGCCATGCAATTTTGGAGTCAACTACCTAGGTAGCCTCTCTGATGGCAGTGGACGTGGGCGCCATTTTTTTTTTGGCGGAAGGACAACAACAATTGTAACAACATCTGGTATAATGATCTTGTAAAGCATATTATCCCCAAAGCTGTCCCGATGAGATAATCTCTCATCCCCAGATTGTAGGACTTATATCAAGCCAAACCTGCATCATGTAGTGCCATATCGCTGATGAGGGACTTAAGCGTGATGACTGCCAAGTCTAACACCGTGGGGTATGGCGCATTCATCAGCACGCCAAGGAAGCCGAGACGGCACTTGATGCGTAGCGAGTGCCCACGTTCCGGTAACCAGCGGCATGGCTAAGTGCTTGGTACTGCGCTGTAACATCTCAGCATCCTTTCTTTTCTATCCCGCATGAATGCTAGAAGAATATAATGAAAATGCTTATCAATTGCGACTTTCCTCGGCTTAGACAAGTCATGTTTTGATTCAAGTATTTCATCCTCTGAGTCCCACAGACAACGCTGATAAGCTCCCACGCTCATCTAACAGCAAAGCGATTTGTTCGGCGAGCGGTCGTCAAATAGATGAACACTTCCGAACATACATCATTATGTCGCCACTCGTCGTGAGATATTTCAACTCTTCTTCTTGTCCAATACGATGCTAAGCTGAAATCAGGGGTTACGTGTATATCCAGCTAGATAAGGAAGGTCGTAGAAAGAGAGCCGGGGTAAACTTGATTATGGGGTTGTATTATCGTTATGAGCCCGGATTTGTCCACTTGCATCTCACAGCGAAATTCTACCAGCAGGCTTGTAGGTATTACGCTAGAAGATTGGGACACTGGTACTGTCTATTATTCAGTATCTAGCAAGAGCATATAATCTATTGTCAATGAACAGGGCATCATGAGCTCGTGAGCACAACTGCCCTGCAGCTTCCCCTGTATCTCTCTGGCTTTAATCCCCCTAAATCCGACGCTGCCAATCTTGCGATACTTCTAGATCTTTCTTCTTCTCACAATCAGAGTGCAAGTTGACCGTCTAAGCAGAAACCTAGGAATTGGGTGAATATGTCGTAGTCTTTGGTATGTATTATGAAAGAAGGCCGTCCATTTTAGAAGGATGTTCCGAGACAGCTCCCGCGCTTACTGAAGATAATGATGATCTTACGCTGCCGATCATCTCTTTGGGAAAGATAGGTGAGGGCCGTCCTGCAACCCAGACCACAGGATCATACCACAAGATCATTAAGCATTGTCTCTTGCGACGCCACATTAGGAACAAACCCCGATCTCTTTGAATCCTTGTGCCGATTCTGACATGTGATTAGATAGCTGATAAGGGGCATGCACTTCACAGATATCAGAATGCTAGGTGCTATTGGAACTTGAGCAACCTCGGACACGTTCATAGCCTCAACTGGACTGATTATCCTTCTTTACATGGTGACTATAGTTAGGAACTACTCTACTTTAAGTTGTATGCTTTCTAGGCATGGCACTACAATCTTAACACTTCCGTGTTTTATCTCAAGATCTGAAGTCCTGCATACGCCGCAAGGCCTAGGAGATACTAGACAATCCGGCCGTAAGGCTCGGGATTGACACTTGCCTATTTGATAAAGCCCTCAAAGCTAGAGGGCATGATAACATTTCCCACCACACAAGCGTAGCAACCTTTAGCAATGTGACCAGAATCGCTGTTAGACGTAAGACACATTGCACATGCCTAATTTGGTTGCCACACCATATTCATTATCATCAGGGGAGAAACAATTATGAGGAGCTTCAATACTATAAAGCTTTCCTTAGATCCCCCGTTTCTGTCGAGATCCTTGGTGTTCGGCAGCCTTAACGGTCAGTACCGAAGTCTCATATCTACTCCATAGTCTAGTATTCTAATAATTGGCGCATTATTTGATACCCTCATATTGTCCATAATGAAGTTCTTCACCACACTCTCTCTGCTGGCCAGCATGGCCCTGGCCTCTCCTTTGATGGAGAGAGCCAAGCTAGAGCTCCAGGCTAGAAATGCTGCTCGTCGGACTGACCGGTTCAGGGCCTTCGAGGATGGTAACTTTGGAAACATCACTGCCCAAACTGTTCAGTCGAGCAATTGGGGTGGTGCTGCCATCGTGACCTCGGGTGTGACCGCGGTCAGCGGTACCTTCACGGTTCCCAAACCATCTCCCCCATCGGGTGGTAGCTCGAGTAGGGAGTATTGCGGCGCTGCGTGGGTTGGCATTGATGGATATTCCAACTCTGCTTTGATTCAGACTGGTGTTCTATGGTGTGTCCAGGGTAGCTCATACGAGTATGAGGTATGGAAGCTACCATATTCTCTGATTCCTCTCATTAATAACATGAGTCCTTTAGGCTTGGTATGAATACCTGCCGGCTGCTTTGATTGAGTACTCCGGATTCTCTGTCACGGCCGGCAACTCTGTGACTGTCACTGTCACAAAGACTAGTGCCACAGGCGGCACGACTACAATCTCTTCTGGCGGCCGGAGTGCCTCGCACACATTCTCTGGCCAGAGCACCCGGCTACAAGTGAGTAGTCCTCGTCGCCCCCACTCATTTGTGATACTGTATGAATAAGAAGCTGACCCAGAATCTCAGGGTGCTTCAGCCGAGTGGATCGTTGAAGATTTCCTCTCCGGAAACTCCCTCGTCCCCTTTGCTAACTTTGGAACCGTCACATTCACTGGTGCTACTGCTGTCATCAACGGCGCAACTGTTTCAGCTAGTTCGGACTCTCCTGTTACCATCGACTTAGTGAGCAGTTCTGGGTCGGTACTCACCAACACCGGTATTTCTGGCACCTCTGTCACGGTCTCATATGTATGAAGTGATGAGATTGGTCGATCAGTTGGGATCGAGTTGAAGAGGTTGTAACACACAATTCTTGGGTATAATGATAGTTATACATCGTTGTGATAGCCTCGCGTCTGACATTATAGCTTAGTATCATTGGATAGGCTAGGCGGATCTTGAATACGAAGCCCTAACCTCCAAATAATCAATTCCAAACATTGTGCCTTCAGCGATTGAGAGTAAGATTCCTCGTCACTAACATAATCAAATGCTAGGCTATAGTCAGTAAGAGAGATGTCCTTCCTCTGCCTTAAAATTTGCCCATAATAAAGATCGCCATCAGAGGTAATATGATAGAACATGACGTATTTCAACTCGCGTGTCTCGGAGCCCAGGGCTTTCATTAATTCCAGCTCTTGGAGAGATGTTAAGGTAGGGCGTTATATCTTGGAATCATTCATCGTCATTTTGTAGGGTTAGAAACGAAGCACTGATGATGCAGCAGTGTATTATAAAAGAGAGAAGAGGGGAAGCAGAAGGCAGATTGTTATCCGCCAGTTATATGTTGCAAGAATGAAGCGCCCTAGTTAGCTGTGCTGCAGCTATTAAGAAACCAACATATAAAAGTCGAGTATTGATATGTCGTTCGTATGCAAGGTACTAGAAAAACAGTTAAGTGTGTCCAACTCGCTCATCACTGCTAAGCGCCAGACTTCTCGGCTGGTGCACAATGATCCACCACAGAGCAGAATCATACACTAAGATCTTGAGGCAATGGAAGCTAAAACTAACAGCAGCCCTCCCTAAACATGAAACCCAGTCATGTGAAAGGTCATTAGACCTGTTATACTGGGAAGCCAAACTGCATGGTTGAGGTATGAACTATTTCGCCTCGACGATACGGACAATGCCAGTATCGTCGGATCTCACAAGCCGTACGAGACGATCATCATTGCCGAGATAGTTAGAGACGTGATGGTCGTTTTTCTGATTGGCGTGATACAAAACAGCGGAGCTTGTAACTGAAGCGACCTGCGAGATGGCGTGCCAGAAGCTACCTACTACCGAGTAGCGAACAAACAAAATGTATAAAACTGTGAGAACGAGAATGCATATTGTGTTGATTGTAACAATTATGGCAACAGCGACAAGACCGACACGGCGAATTGGAATGATATTGAGTTGAGTGCGAAGCACTTCGGCTGTCATTGGGATCGAGAGAAATTCAAGCAGTTGGTCGTGGATACTCTGAATGAAAACGCTGTAGATAGCTTGTAGAGCAACAGAAGCTCGCCCGGTACTGGCAATGGAGTCCGCAAATATTCTTTTGAATTCTCTTGAGCTCGCGTGAAAGTCTCCCTCACATATTTCGCAACCCGCAAAGGATTGGTTGGCAATCGTTGCCAATCCACTCCAGTCAAGAATACTTGCAGCATATTGGAAGTCGGGTACTGTGTCGAGGCTACTGGCATTGAAAACGTGTTCATCGCTATCGGATATCTCTTTTATGGTTAAAATACCTCTGTCGTTCAAATCTCGGATCGTTGGATTTGCTCCTAAGAAGCGACGGAGATCATTGGTATCTGTAGCATCGGCATCGTGCCCAATAATTGGCTCCTTGAGATTCCTATTTGTGCTCATTGTCACATTCGAGAGCATAACGTTTGAAACCAGATAACAGAGCGTGGCATTTACCACATTGTTGGACCCGAGGTTGTAGGAAGCCTATTCTTCCTCAATAGCGAGTAATGGTAGGGTAAGCGAGCTTGAATTCGATAACTCCCATTGCTCACTGTGCATGTTTGAACTGAATACGAGAAATACACTAGCGGTTGTTATCCAATCTCGCATACCAACCTTCCACGAAGAGGTCCAAACGGACACGTCGGTTTCTTGCGGCGTGCAATATGAACTGGCCAAGCTTTGCTTTTTCCCAAGCGTTGGAAGGGCATAGTTAAAAGGAATCTCGGCTAGGCATTGACCTCCATAGCATGGGATACTGGTTGCCAGATCAGCTCTACTCAAGGTGCTGGAAATTTGCCCTCGGCCTATCATGTACCCGTGTATGTTACCGGTGGCTTCCTCGAGCTCAGTCGAGATCTCGGCGACAATTGTCGGCGGCATGCAGGCGACTCTAGAGCTATATACTAACGCGGGACCTTTGTAGTTTCGGGTAGCTGTTCGATTTGCAGCCTCCGTATACGGCAGCATTGCATGCCTCTTGCTCTCAGTATCACTCACTCCATTTGAGTCCGGCTCAGCAGTATATTCGGAATACAACTCTCCAAACAGCGAGAAGTCGTGCGGTGGACGGGTCCATCCACCTAAAGAATCGTCTTGGTCTTTTGGCATTGTCAGGTTCCTTTGAGAATAACTCGGAAATCCTACTAGTGACCCTTCCTTCAGATCAGAAAGTAGAATTGTAGAGGAGAATTGAACCGCAATACTGATAACTCGGTACGAAGGCGTCTGCTGACTCATCGTGGCGGTGCGGCGGTCTCGCCCCTCCTTGTAGCCGCCGGGCCTCCGTTTTGCCATCGGCGCGTCGATCCCACTTAGGTACCGTATTGAGAGAAATGGAATGGCCGAACCCATTCGGGATACGTTGTTCCTCCTACCCCAAACGATGCCGCTTCTACTTAGGCTACCCCCTTCTTTCTACCCCTTCCCGGGATACCCTGGGCCTATTAGCTAATCCTTTAATAAATAATTGTTTTATATCTATACAACTAGGCTTGGTATAAGCTACTGCAGTTATTCTAGCCACAGTAGCTGACTTATTGTAAGTATAGGACACTATATACAGGTGCTCATAATCCAACATCACATACTCAACAATAGCTACTGCATTAACTACTGCACTAGTCACATAACACCAACACCAACTATACAATTGCCGTCTGGCCCGCCTAGCTAAGCGCTGCAGGCTATCTCCCCGTTTTCATCTTGCTCCTAAACCTCAACCAAAGTCGGCTTTCTGCTGAAATGGATCCCACTTGCGAATCTCAGGACGCGCCGTCTTACGAAAGCACCTTTACCGCAACTGAATGCTCGAGAATGGGTAAGGATACCTCATGTCAATGCTTACAATCGCTCATGATCAATAGAACCTACTACCAGTCCCCTTATCCATATCATCCGCCACGGACAAGCCCTCCATAACGTTGATCGCAGCTACCCCTATCGCGACCCACCCTTAACGGATGCAGGCCATGAGGCTACCCAGCAGATCAAGATCCCGGCCGTCCCAGACCTCATCGTCATCTCGCCCATGACACGTACCATCCAGACCGCTATGAATGCCTTCCCGTCGATTGCCTCAGCGCCTAACGAGACGAAGGTACAGATCTGGCCCGACCTGCGCGAAGCTCACGACGCGATTTGCAACAAAGGTATCTCTCGGGCTGAGATTTCGACAAAGTTTCCAGATCTGAACTTCTCGGAATGTCCTGAAGAATGGGATCATCCACCGCATACCATTGAGGGTGCAACAATACGCGCTGAGACAGTTCGACGCCGCTTAAAAGAGCTCTCCAAAGAATACAACAATATTGTCCTCATCACACATAGGGGGTTTATTGCATTCCTTGTCAAGGGAGATCGATATGACGTCTGTGAATCGCGCTCGTATCAATTTGGGATAGATGAGGAAGCTGAAGTGGATGCCTTGAGATTTGGAGTCAACAGGGATACAATGTTGCGACAGGATTTTGGCCCGACGGTTCTTGTGCCATATACACCCCAAGTTCGGATACCACACTAAACTAAGTTTGCGTCACACTTCTAGATGGAAGATGTAGTCTTTAAACGTTTATTAAGTAGTCTAGGTTTAATTAACGAAGAAGACCTAGTAACTAACAAGTATCTCTCTTCATGACGACGTAGAGGGTGATAGTCACCTGTAACTCCCGGTGAATTGAATGCAGTAGGTTGTTGTCAAGGTAGATATAGAAGGTCAGGTACAATATGTGAAGCTCAATGAATCTATCTCCATACACGCAGCCTCGTGCGCGAAAGGTTACCAGGTTCCGGCCAACAAGACCTCCTACGTAGCCACCATGTGTACATTGCAATTGCTTTCTTGACACCTGCGCTCTCAGGGTTATTTTATGTGACTGTACCTCGTCACTAATCCAACAAGACTTGCTGCTTTCCATTCGACATCCGGTATCTATTTGGAAGAGGTTAGTCTGATGCTGAAAGTTAAAGCGGGCAGGTAAAGCTGCAGCTATACATCATGAATGCCAAGAACACGTCAGATCAGACTCCTGCGTCCATCTCTGTCCCTATAGAGAAGCATGACAGGTATGTGGTGCCGGTGATTGCTTCTAGAAAGGGAGTTTCGTTGAGCTGTCTGAGAACACTTGCCCGGATCAGAGCTGATCTAGCCAGCAGCCCCGCCGCATTCATTCTGGTTACGGTCCTGTGTGTGTTGAGGGAGAGTCGGGAGTTTGTGAGGACACGTTCAGATAAGGTCTTGAGCAGAGACGTTTTGAGAGGTTGCCTTGGGGCAACTGACTGATTCTCAACTGAGGTTGTGACGCCAGGCTTTGAGTTCTGGGGTGGTGAACTACGCCAAGTGGACGAGGCAGAGGCGAGACTGCAGGATCGTGGAGGAATGCAAGCATACGGTTGGTCGTGCGCTAGAAGTAATTACTGCTGCCTGTTATTTCCGCTTCAACATGTTGCACACTCTCGATGTCCCTGTGTATTGTTCTCAACATCTTATAGCTTCCAGGTTCCCTCGGGATCTAGAAGGAATCCCCTTGCTCAATCCGGTCTACCCCTTGCACCTACCCAATCTTATGTTATTACAGTGAGAATTTGCCCTAGCTCAACGATCCGAAGATAGGACAGGTCTATCATAGCGTAAATCACTACGGCATCACAGTTCTTCGAGATAATTCTCCTAGTATCCCGAGCTAATATGCTTAGAGCCCTCTATCACTGATGCCTGGGAGCAATCACAAACAGCAAGTTGAACAAGACTAATTGAACCAAGAGCGAATAGCTATATAGCGCGACAAGGAATCAGACAACTTGCCAGAAGTCATCATTATCAATAGTCTTGATCGTCCGTTCTCGTACATTGAATATTCCCCCTGTTTTTGGACACCTCTCCATTTTCCCAACCCTGTCTTGTATCTCCTCCTCACAACCGCAACGAAAACTGGTCATTTCTTCAACAAGACGCGGGTTTTTGACCATCGCGCGCGCTCCTCTCTTCCGCTCGCCCATTACTGAGTTGAAAACTGCTGGTCAATTTGGAGATCAGTTCTTTTAGCTGATTATAATTCTTTCTCCGAACTTCTGGCCAGTTGTACTCTTCCAGGTATCGAGCGATAGATTGAGGCAGTGACCCCTGAAAGGAAATCATAGCCTCCAACACATCTCGTTCAATGACAGCGCTTCCCACGCCTGCCGATAGAGCCTTGAACTGTTGGACTGAATTCTGCTCGTGCCGAGCGACGTCCTCGGCTCGATATAGTAGCATTTTGGACGCAGCGTTCCAGGGCAGCAACTTGAAAGAATCCACTGGGACGGTCTGCGTCCATTCCCAGTCAATTACGCCTACTATTGTACACTGTTCATCGAACAGTAGGTTCTGCCAATGCATGTCAGCATGCTGGAGGAAGAAAGGCCCGGAGTCGAAACGTTCTTGACCAGCATACTCTGCGGCAAGGACATGCAACGCTGCTGACTCTACGCTCTCATTGACACAAGGGTCTTCTCCTGTACGTAATGGATGCTGGCGTGTTTCAAATTCATACACTGCCTTTGCGCGATGCCTGTAGAATGCCCTCGAAATGCCCTCGACGATGTGAAAGGGCCATAGAGACGTTCTTTGCGATCAATGATGGGTCCAATGGCTACACCTCCCTCTGCGCCGGCACCAAAGCGAAGCTGTCCGATTTTGTCGAACGGGTACTTTGAAAGCTGCCATGCGAAATTGGTCAGCTGGGTTTGTATTTTGATCAAGTCGGCGTCCTTGATGCGTCCTTTCTCACTGAAGGGAAAGGGATAAGGCTTCCCGGCAATATACTCCATGAAGATATAAGGCGTGCCGAGCACATTTTTATATGTGAAATCGTATCCGTAGACTTTGGGGACAGGGATCTGAGTATTCTCCCTTACAAACTGCATTGTAGCTACTTCGCTTTCAAACAGGAGCATCTGGTTTGTCATACGGGTTGCGTGGTCCGTCACTGCGGTCTTATTGTAAAGCGTGTTATGTAATCGAGCCATCCAGAGGGAATTATCTGGCATCCGAAGTCGATACAGGACCTTGCGCTTGCCGAACCAGAGTTCATCCGTGTCGAGAACAGCGTCTTGGCTGCGACTTAACTGGTGGTCTTGTTGCATGTGTTGTTTGGTCCAAATCTCGGTTGCAAGACGGCATATAACCTCCTCAAGTCCTGACTCCCGGATCTTCGCGGCAAATACTTTACCAATGAATCCAGCGTCATCCTGGAAAGGGCGGGGATTCAACCAGTCGCTGTACTCCATTTTTTCTCTCGTAGCTTATCCAGCATATAAAGCTGATGGAATAAAAGCACTGTCACGGCTTCCATCCGAGACCCTTCCTGTCCGAGTATCCAAAATCATCTTCTTGTCCTTAAAACAGCGAGGGAACCAGATGAAACTGAATCCACATTGTTATATGAAATACAAGCGACCCGAAAGATCACCGTAGAGCCAGTACACAATCAACCCGACAAGCCCGAAACCTAACATTGTACCTAAAGCAGTTTCTGTAGTTTGTAAAATGTTCGCGACCTCATAAAGATGCTGTAGTGGTGTATCTTTTAAGGATGCTATGTAGTTACGTTCGGCCTGGTTCGGGTAGGTGTATCGTGGCACATGCACTACTAGCCAAAAGGCCCAGCACATGCAGAGCGTGACAAGGAGTAAAATGTCAACACGGATGGACTTCAGAAGCCGATAGTCTAGAGGGACTCTATATACCAGTAGCAGCATGAATGCTGTCAACCATACGGTAAAGACTACAGGGTGATAAACTTTGACGTGGCAGTGCCTATAATGGTCATGTTATCAGCGGCGTGGATTGGAAGCTTCTTTATGCTACGTACCATGGGCATCTGAGTTTGTTTTCCCGAAGGATGGCGTACGTCGGTAGTTCGAAACCGAAACCGAATATGATGAATATCGCCATCCCGATGACCCAGCCTTTCAAGCCATCTTCCGCATTGCTGAGCAGCCAATATCGCGCCTCTGGTGCCAGCTCAGGGCCAGTGCCACTCCTCTGCGGTGCCCTAAGGGACCTACCAGCACGTCGTCTTCTGGTCGCTGAAGGAGGGGCTGCTCCTGACTATTATATAGGTGTTAATAGAATCAAGAAATAAGCACGCGTACCTAAGGGGGCAAGGACTTACAGTGAGGATGTTATGAACCCGCGCGTTCTCATGCTCCCGGAAAATTGCTTCTAAATGACCCGCGGATTCCGGCGTCGGTATGATTGATAACTCGATACTCTCTGGTGCACGCTTTGCCGTCCAAAAATGTCCCTTTGCAGTTATGACTGGTTCATAGCGGTTCGGCAACCGATTACGAGATGGAAGGAGCCAGAGCCAGAAGGCAACTGTTCCACATTGCACGAGCGTCAGGAATATGGAGACGACGGGAGAAAACCACCTGATTCTTCTCATTCCTCTGGCCAAATGGTCATAGCGCTCCTGTATCTTTTCGTTCGTAATCCCAGCCGGATGATGTGCAGACTTGCTGGGATCAATCTGTGCGGAGAATATGCCCTCAAGAGATGTGGATTGAATCCAAGCTAGCGCTAGATTGACAGGAACAAATACTAGAATAGCACAGGTTCTCAAGATAGTGCGGTCGTATCCGGGCCAGATGAGGTAGAAGTAAGCGGCTTGCACTATAACAAGCACGAACAAAGAGACGGAAGCGCCGATGAAGATGGTTGAGTTGGAATGGACAAGCTCGTGGAACTCGTCGGCGAAAGCGAAGCTTTTCCAAGTGTATGATACTTCGTTCAGTTCGATGAGGATGGACGCTTCTAACCCGATGAACGAAGCTGCTGCAGCGCAGAACGACACTATCAAGCATATGCGCTTCCAATCCCGAGTTTTCTTGAACCTGGGTGTCAAAAAGCGGCGGACCGCTCCCCAAAATGATTGAGCAGCCATTTCAATCGTGTCGTAGAACATTCACTCATGATGGATACGATATAATGTGGCAGATGAGGTTGATGATGTCCGACATGTTTGGAGGCCCAACGTGATTGCAAGGATGCAAAGCCCCTGAAAGCCCGAAGAGACTTAAGTAAGTTGCTTACAGGCTGCGATAGGGAAACTGTTCGTTTTGAACATGTTTGGGTTGGTTGCAGGGTGTAGCCCCATAACACGCAACCTCTCAATTGCTGAGCCAACTATAAATAGCGTGCCAAGTCATATTAGGCGCTGTGAGCTGCCGACCCAAAACTCCTCTTCGGATCCGAATTCTATACGCTTCGTCCCGATGCTGAGATAAAGCTTATTGCAAGACATCGTTCGTCCGTCGTTCGTTCTGTCGGCGGCGGGCGCGTGGCTGGCAGCCATAATGGCACTCTGTCGACGTTGTCGCGACTTCGATGTCCAGTGCTTTCAAAGAAACACTTTCAGATACAGGGGTTATCCCCTGGAAGCCGTGATAAACTCAGCGGGCTCGGGGTGCTCTTTTTGCAGTCTTTTACTCCAACATCTGAAGTCGTCTGACAATGGAAATCAACACAGTTATCTCAACATAGCGCTTCGGAGGAAAACTGGTGAACAGCTGGCTGTGTCGCCATTTTCGGCTGATGCGCTGTTGCTCATCTTCCGCTCACTATACATGGCTATCTCTCCAGCTTGGGTGCACTTTAGCGTGCGGCGCGCTGACCATATCCCGTGGTTAACCGGCGAAGGTCTCAACATTAGGTCTTTGGGCGCTCATGTTTCAAACTCTAGGTACTCAAATGAAGTTGATGCGTCTGATGGTGATACCCCACAAATCTGGTTCCAGACTGCCGCCGACGAAGGCACGGCAGCATACACATCCCGGGATATCAACGGCCATCTGTTCGCAGACAAGTCAACTCTGTCGCAATCTAATATTGAGGCCATTCGCAAGTGGCATGGAAAGTGCAGCCTTCTCCACGAGCGCTGCAATAGAACGCTATCTCAATGCGACTCTATCGACGTGGAGCTAGCCGAATTGCCAACACGGTGTATTGAACTTCGACCTGTATGTGGGAATGAAGCTTGCGACAAATGCGACTTACTGTTTATCTTGGTGAGGACTGAAGGAAAGAAAGGGAAATACTTTATTCTGAGTCATCGCTGGGGTCGGGATACCTTCCTTGCCAGGACGACTAAAGACAACTACGAAAATAGGTGCACACATGGAGTCAGTTGCGACACTCCCGATGGCATCACACCCCTATTCTACGAAGCGGGTCAGCTAGCCTTTCAGCTTGGTGTTAGGTACATATGGATTGACTCTGTATGTATCGTACAAGATGATCCGGCTGACTGGAGGCGAGAGTCGGTCAAAATGGCCCAGTACTACCAATACGCATGGCTCACCATCGCTGCGACGCATACTACTGAAGACGGCCGCTTATTTCGCGACGTCACAGTAACGGACCTGACACGCGTCACACGGCTCCCGTATCGAGGGGTTAATGGGGAGCAAAATGGCTATTTCTACTTACAGGGAGCCGACGCTAAGGGCCTTGCAAACGACTATATAAACACGGTCGGTAACAGTGAGCTTACACGACGCGGATGGGTATACCAAGAACGTATCCTCAGTCGTCGTCTGTTAGCATTCTCTGCGACTGGGATGTTTCTGCAATGTCAGACCGGCGTGCCCCAATCTGTTGTAGGTGACCGTGTGCAATACGATCTAGCTGATGAAGAAGAAGTTGACGATGATGACGACGAGAACAAGCACCGGTATTTCCAGGAGAGAGTCCGCAGGGAGAGGTTCTTTAACGAGATGATGCTGGGCAATTTTACTACGCCATCCTCGACCGTATCCAGGTGGGAGGAGATTGTTCAGAGATACTCGGGACTGGAACTTACGCGAATAGATGAAGACCGCCTCATAGCCCTATCTGGTGTCGCAACTGAGTTCGGGCGTCGACTTCGCAGATGGGATAATGACGACACTGCGAGCTCCGACGGTTGCGCAAACTCCGTTAACTCGCCGTACCTGAGCTACTTCGCTGGGACCTGGCTCCCTGACGTCCAGGGGCTCCTATGGGAGCAATCACAACCAGGGACTCGTGGTAGAGTCAGAGGGATTCCCACATGGTCCTGGGCGTCCATGGCCACTCTGGGCCTCAATTTTGAAAGCAAGAATGTTTGGTCTGGCATGGCCGTGCAATGGGCCACGCTTGATACGCCATACAGGACGTATCCTTCGTGCGAGTTGACAGAAATGTTGCCAATTCCCGTCACGAAGAAGAAGCTGCGCCCCAATTATGGTCGGGCGCGCCACTTCTGGCCTGATATTGAATACGGAGACGGCAATCTATTTGCGATGCTTGGTGTACGCGGGATCCTAATCCCAGTATCCATTCATCACAAGTTTAGGGGTAGAGAAGATGCCTTAGTTGCAGCGAAGCTAACTGATCACAGATCAGATTTCGGCAGAAACATGTGGCGGCGTGTGGCTACGCCTCAGGAATGCCAGACTGTCACAGGTTGGGCATCCGTGGAACATCCGGAACTCCAAGCCGATGATGAATGTCTAGCCAGTAACAATATCCTCGCATTGGTGATTGAGACTATTGGGGGGATAATTGAGGGCTTCGGCATGGGAAATCTGAGAGAACGTATGACAGCGTACAAGGTCGTTTATATACGGCCCCTGAAGGTCTATGGGTTTGAAGACTCCTTTGAGCGGATCGGCGTCGGCAGGCTCTTTGGGGATGTGATTGACTCACAATTCCACTCTACGGAAATGAAGGATGTATGGTTAGTGTAATTATAGTGCGACGATAGGTTATTGGAAGTACAGTTGAAAGAATTCCTCACATATTAAGTTTATTTCTACCGCTTTCTGAAAGACTCGAGTTAAATGCTCAACATGTCTGCATTGAAATGACGTACTGTAGTCAAGTAACCCCTTACCGAGACAAAGGGAACACATTCGATAGTGCATAAGAGAACTCTATTTGATGATGCGCTCCTCATATAGGGCTAGAATTAGACTCTGACAGAACAACTGGTCTAAGGTCTCCCAAGAAATGCAACTACGCCCTCTCAGTCTCAATGATCTATTTTTCCATTGCCATCATCTCCAAACTCTTGAGATAGTCACTTGTTCCGTGATTAGGGTCTGCATCTTTAGGCTTGCATGAGCTAAACTGCTTCCCTATACCATGCGCACCATCTATTCTCATGAAAGTTTGCCCCTTAGCTTTCAGCATGGTCTTGGCCGCGTCCTCGTACCAGCCGTTGACGAAGTCGCCGTGAAAACAATACCCGTCGCCTATCTGTTATCCATCCAGGTTAGTGCTATCAAGTTACGAGTGCAAAGCGAGATGGTCTACAGTGAGAAGAATAATGCGTACCTCGCCGCAAGCTAATTTGAAAGGAGGAACTCCCTTCCAACCCTGTGGAATTGCACTACGGGTATTATAGCGGATTGAAAACCGCAGAGATGGCATGCGCTTCATATTGGGAGGACACCTCCCACCATGCGCGGCGGCATAAGTGTAGTCCGTAATCTTATTGGGATCAACACAGTCAGGAAAACGCAGGATTGCTTGCATGTGAGCACTGCATGTCGAGCGAGGGAACGCCGCTCGAGGGCGAGTATTGCGATCCTCAGGACCGTTTCCGTCACACCACCAAGTAATGGCAGTGATCTTCTCGTCTGTCATAGTTATACGTCAGTGAATGTCTGCTGGGTATTAATTTGCTTAGATTCCGAGTGATGCCAGAGGAAGTTGAATGCTAACCTATGTCAGCTTGGCTCTTAGCGCTTGCGTTTCCAGCGACGGCATAAAAGTTGGGAGGAAATGGTATCTCTGCATGGTCAATCTGCTCGTAGTATGTCTTAAAGGTCGCAGGATATATCTCTGTATATGTATTCCCATTCACGTAATAAAGCGTGGGAGCCCCTAGTCGAGATATACCATCAGTCATGTCGTGCTTCACAACGCGCAAGCAGTGAAGACATACAGTAAATAGAGAGATCATTGGGGTTCTCTCCTGAAGGACAGCCCTTCTGTAACTGGGCTGTTGTGGGCAAATCTTTCGTAATGACGTCCGAGCCGTAGAAAGAGTGCATGTGAGAAACATATCGGCCGGGAGTGACAATAGGGTCAATATTTTTTCTCATAAACGGCTTATGTTCAATATCGGTGAGGGCTGAGGCAGTGCCCGCGAGGATCAAGGCGATAGTCTTCATTTTCCCTTTGGCAACTTGAATACTCAAATTCACAATGAAGTGGAAAATCCTACCTAGATTAAGAGGGGGCGACACCCATATAACCTGACAGACTGACATGCGGGCAAGACAGATTCCGGTATATAACTGCCGTAGAGTCTGAAGCTATAATCAGCTGTCTATATTCCTTTGTAATATACTGCGAGTTGCGCACTGGCTAATGTATCCCGCCAGGCAAATCTGGGGTAATAGAAAGGATGGTGATTGGTTCTGTATGAATGTCCTCTATTTGCCGGATCTGCACATCCCTGATTATTGGTAGTAGGGAGTCACTAATCTCGACCTACCCCGTCTCGTCCAATAGGAGTAACGGATTTTAAAGACTCGACCGAATACTGCTCTGAACATTGTATTATCTTCTCATTAGGTCTATGGGTACAACTCAACTGAAGCGACTGGCTTAGGAGACGTGCAATTAGTGTAGAGTGCCCGTCCCCCCAGCTCATGGAGAACCACCTGGCTTTATTACTCATCGCCTGTCTGTCCGTGGCGGCTCATGGCGCTCTGGAATCAATGCGTTCAACATGCTGAAGATAGTATCCAAATATCCATGATTTCCGGGCTATTATTTTTTGCTACAATACTTCATGACACTATATTGAACATAGAAGCATTGAGGGAAGATTAGTAGATGTCTAGTCTGGATTTAACCGCAATGCATATTATATTCTTGACTAAGCCCTTGTCTATACATAGCCCACTATATAGCACTACCCAGGCTACCATACAGCAGGTGAATCTTTTCTTCGCCTTCCTACTTATCTACTTAGTTAATCTCATATCTATGAGTGGAACTCTTAGTTTGCAATTTACATCGCCTTAAATACGACATGAAAGTCGTAAACCTTGTATTCCTTATTAATTCCACTATTATGGCGCAATCACAAGCTCACCTTCACTTCATGGGCTAGGGAAAATAATACAGGAGTGGATGCTCGTTAACACATCGACTTCGGAGATTCTGTGTTAGGTTGGCTGATATTGAATAGACAAAAGGTGAATGATTTAGGTACAGAAGTATCAGTTAAGATAGTTAATGACTCTCAGGGAGATGAGGGTTTATACGTACGACAGAACAGGAAGCTGCTTCTTTAAGCTTTTGGACCTTGCTGCGGAGATATCTATAGCCGCGGCATATGATCACGCGGGCGAAATATTACTGGCGAGACGATGCGGAGTTTGGCAGGGGTTGTTTCATCGGTCTCATCTGCATCACAGCTCGGTAATGCCGACACAAGGTTTCGCACCTGCAAGTGGGTAGGGCGGAGGCTGAATCACAGACTTTTCTCAATATGATGAAGTGACATGAGAAAGGCGAGCAGAGACTGAAGTTAACAATTGGACTATTGTGATACCCGTGATATCAACATCAGGAGGACCTTAGTGGTAGCATCGTCGCGACCATGACATGTAGAAGTATACAATTGGAGTTTACGTACAGACCAGAGATTAAACAGTTACATAGCCACTGATAGGGGCCACTAGATCTCGTCAAAGATCATACAATTTTCACAGGTAAGATTGTGTCACAGTACAGTACTATATAGTGAGTGCAGAGACGTCAAGCCTTCGACTTGATAACTCGTCGTTACCTTTTGGTGGCGTAGTGGCATAGTACTGCACTCCTTATGTCATTCCGTGACAGATTGAGAGCATTTGGTACTCTGACCAAGCTCCATCAAAGTCTGATATCAATATGACTGTTAAAACTCTATACGCCCTATGCGTAGCCGGACACCTCCAATCATCGCCATTATCCATATCCAACTATCAGACAGAAAGTTGGATGCTTACTACATAAACCTCAAGTGTGCTGCCACGAAACGTCTCAGTCTATTGCTATCATGATAAGGCGCGTGAAGCCGTGGAGTTTGGCATACTTGATATTGACGACCCCCATCGTTCTCTTCAACTCCAACTGCGGGGTGCAGAGACTAAGAAAATAATCCGTGATAGTTTTACTGTATCTGCTGCAAAGGCGCGGAGAGTTAGTCAATCTGGAAGGTATAATGAATGGATTCCAAATTCACGGCAGATACCCATGTATCAAGCCATGCATTGATCCTTGTATGAATCGTCGGACAATCGCTTAAAGTGGTGACAACTGTCTGCTGTTACATCCCGTGCGCATTTAGATAGGGCTAGAGATCCTGATTGGGAACATCTCCGCCAAGCTCCCTCCACGATGTAGATCAAAAGCATATCTTCAAGTGTCAATTGGGCGACGCATAGGCGGCTCATTCCTTGCCATTAGAGGCACTCGTTATAACATAGCTTATCGCCAGATCTTGGCAAATGCCGAGAATCGCGATGAAGATGGTGCAATAGCCATTCCTTGCAACTATCTCAAAACCATATAGCCCACCATTCTTGAGATTTAAAACAAGATGTTGGCGTCTCGCTCTGAAGAAAGTCAAGTTTCGTCAAATTTCATCGGTGCCCTATCCGAAGGAAGACTAATTGAATAGCTCGATCGATTCAGCTGTCAATGTCGACACCGCTTCCTCCAAATGAGAGTCGCGCAACAGCGCTGGAAGCGATAATATGGAGCGAGTTTGGCGTATCCACCGTCTTCATCTTCCTGCGCTTGGCGGTCCGACATCAGAAACGTAGTCTTGGCCTCGACGATGGCTTAATGGCTGGTTCATGGGTATGCTGGCATTTTGATATGTCATCGGTTTCGCCGTCAAAGCATTTTTGTTGAATCAGCAGATACTGACACTCTCTCTGTACCGGTAGTTGTTTTTTCTTGCTAGTGTGATAGCCGGTGCGTCCTGAGCCTTGCTGCTTTGATCTGACCCACGATGCCCCTGAAGACGCCGCTCCCGCTAGTTTTTGGTTTTTGAAGACACAATAACTAACAAAGCCCGCAGTGCAGTTCGCCGCCCAGGCAAGCGGTGGTATGAGTCATGTGGCCTACCTCATGGAGTCGGAGCTATCTTTTCAGATAGAAATCAGCTATGTCGTCCTGGTCATTAGCATCGTGTGCACGGCGTTAGGCAAGATCGCCATTGGGGCTACCATTCTCCGTATTGTTAGATCGGCGTCGTCGAGCGAAAGATGGGTAGTATGGGCCGTCATAATTGTGACGTCTGTCAGCTCTATTCTCGACATTTTCATCAGCCTCTTCCAGTGTGGCGGCGACCCTCGCGCGATTTGGATCTTTGAAATGCAGGCAAGCACCACATGCCTCGATACAACGAGCCTCAATCGATATACGACCTTTACGGCCGTCTGGCAGGCTTTCGCCGATTTCGTCTTCTCTATTCTGCCCATTTTCATTGTTTGGCGGCTGCACATGACGACAAAACGCAAGGTCATTCTCACCGTCGGTCTCGGTCTCACACTTTTAACCGGTGTGGCGGCCGCTGTCAAGAGCTCCTTCATAGCGACGCAGTCAGGAGGCCGCCCAAACGACTTCACCTGGGACTTGTTCTATGTGTATCTCTTGCTAACCACCGAGGCCTTACTGATCATCATGTGTGGTTCGATACCGACTATATACCCGATCTGGTTTCGTACATCACCGCAACCACCTGCGGGTTACGCCTCGCACGAGTCCAGTTACCGGAAATATGCGTACAGATTGTCTCGGGCAGAGTCTGCAAGAACGCATCGTTGGTGGCAGTACAGTCGGTCAGATGCTGACACTGAGATCCCGACCGACGTCGAGATTGCGATGCTGACGGGGACTCCGCTGCAGCCTCCGCCCGTCGCAGCCGCCGTGTCAAGGAGGTCGACCTCGGGTACCGATGATTTGTGTTACGGAAAAATCCATGTCGTGAAGGAGGTTGAATTATCTTGCTCGCGCTCTAAATCATAGCTACAGAGCTTAAAATAGTTATAGGGGGCTGGAATCAAGGTTTTGAATTGAGATTACTCGGAATGCAATAATGTGCTAACGAAGCTTGTGTCACTCTGTTTTCGAAGACAAGGCTATGTGTCCTTTTAATTACTATGAAGTATTATGAAGATCTGTGAAAGGTCTGTTGTGAGACATGCATTGTTACGGGGTGACGTCTGGTCATAGGAGGTCACAAATGAGAGGCACAAAGGGTAATATATAGGGAAACAACTCTGTTGCAGCATACAGAACTGGTATCTACGGAATGAAGGAGATACTTATTTACATGTAGCTACTTCGTAACATGCGCCCGTGGCTGTAAAGCGATCTGCATGTGTGACCGTATTCACTTGCTGATAGGTTCCCGCAGATAGTGGCTGACCCGACAACAATGCGACGGCAATCCCCGCCCTGGATAAGTAATATTTCCTGAATGTAGGCAAACACCACTCCGCGACTGAATTCTTTCAAGCCAAGGTGATCGAGCACAAGACAGCGGCAAGATGAACATGTCAAGCGCATTCCATGTGCTACTATTGATGGCCGGGAGTCTGGTCGGGGTGTGCGGAGTATCTACAAAAGGCATTGCCCCCAATAACTCCATCATCGCAGGCATCAATATTAGCAGCACCGCAGAAGCGCTCCATGCAGCCAGCATCAATCTCAGTCGTGATAGTGGGAATGGTCAGCCCTTGACTCCCCAGAACAACTATAATGGCTGGGTTAATCCCGAAGACTTGACTCCCATGCCACAATGCATCGCTCAACAGGATCAATCCGCGTGGCTGAGTGTCATGACCAAATGTACCAGCAAACGATGCACCTCGCACTTCGGATTTATCTGTACACACGGCCAATGGCTAACTCAACTCAGTTGTCTCAGCGTAGAATTCTCCCCCGACGTTGTTCGGCCGTATCTCCCATACTGTGGCAGATCAGTACTTGCCAAAGCGCAGCTGTATCAATGGATTCGTCACATCACCGGTCGAACGTGGCTTGTTGATGTCGGTGATGGGAACGGGCTACAAAACCTCTCCCCGGCTTCGCTAGCTAAAGGCTACGCTCCATTCGACGTAACCTACGACGCACCAGCATGTCTAACCAGTTCGGCTTCTACTCCATCGATGGAACTATTTCAACATGTAATAGCCTCCTGTAGCTTCACAGGCCTTACCCAGCACACCGGAAATGCCGCTCGTCCTTGGGAATATAGTGCGTCCTTGAAGTCCATGATCGTTCTGGACACCGAAACTGTTGGATATGACCTCATTCAGCGTAGTCTCGGAGGCGGCGATTATTTCGATAAAGAATGCTTCTGCAGCTCCTTCACCATGGACACAGATAACGAACCTTGTTCGCGGCCAGGACAAGATCAGATAGACTTGACGAAAGAGCGGCTATGGCTTAACGCCACCTGTGGGCCAACTTCCTTGTCCGATCACTGGACGGATAGACTGAAAACCACGGGGTTCGCCTATATTCCAGTCGAAGATTGGCAGTGGCCCAGGTTCGTCGCGGATATGTCGAAGCGAGTGGCCGAGCTTCCTGATAAGTGTGCAACCGATGCTTGTGAGGTCGACTCACGTGGCTACTGTAAAGTCAGGCGCGCCGTTGACAGAGCTTGTTTCTGCCACAACATAAGTTACGAATCCTGCGGAAGTTCGTGTCAGATGTTCGAAACTCGGATAGAATATGTAAAGTGGCTTCACGATCTTTGTGGCAATGTGCATGACTGGCACGGTCTGCCAGATACTTGGCGTCAATTAGCCGCTCCTACCGTTCTCGACCTAATTCCATGGCGTTGGACTATGAAACCATCCAAAGATTCAGATGCCGCCAACATTACCGGCGTGGAACCTATCCGGGCAACAGAAACATGTCCCTCGAATGAGTGGAAGCTCGGAAGCTTGGCTCTAGTCAATTTGAGTGCTCTGCTTGCTGCATATATTGGTGGGAGAACTACAATACATCGACTCGTACGCAGTTTTTCATGGCACGTGAGCCCGAGGTGTTGGGTTTTCAACGGGATAGTGGTCGCCTCCCTTCAGCTTCTTGCAAACTGGCTCAATGCGTTTCTTGTCCAAACATCCCCTGGTTATGAGGACGTCCCCCTTGTTCAGTCAATTCTCTTCTGGTGCACAATGCCCCGACCTACTTGGGTATTGATTCTGCTACTTGGTGTGAAATCCTTTGAACCGATGGATTTATCCCCTGCAAAGTCTTTCTTATTTGCGGAAATTATCCTCCAGTTTCTATCATCATATTACATGGTTATGACTGTCAATTATGGTCGACAGCACAACTTCTATTTTGGAGGGCTGGAAAGAGTGGAGAGGGGAGGGTCAGCAAACGTCATGTATGCTGGAGCACTCGTGTGGCTTGCCTTCAATACCCTGGCGATTTTCCAGTTACTAAGGGTGTTGCGTTACATGAGGCTAAAAGAGAAACTGACACGTAGCTTGATGGACGAGATTCGGGTCTCAGAAGAAACACCATTGAAGAGGGGCGAGGGACGAGACAAGGAGTATGGCACGTTATCAGGTGAAGGCATAAACAAACGGGTTTCGCAGAAAGTGCCCGTGGGACTCTATGGGGTCGTGGTCATAACCATGCTCCTATGGATTGCGCAATGGCTGTTCTGGGGAGGGTTTCTTGGTCTGAGTTTGGAAGAGTACGTTTTCATGCCCAGACTCAGTCCGTATTAGCTAACCTGGCCTAGGTTCTGCCCCCCTAGACTTGAAACTCTCACGGCTGTCTGGGTTGCGATATCATTGGCAGGTATTACTGTTGGAACTACAACACTTGATAAGCGTACATGATCAAGCTCACAAGTGGCCCGAACCCCCGAGGTTGCAACACATTCACGGCTGGCCAAAAATGAATTTCCTTTTATTTCACTACGAGCTCGAAGATCAGGATGGATAAAGGAGCAAAGTTGACTTGCCCCCCTTTCAGCCCCTATTCTTCCTCTGATACCACTTTTGCACCCGGCTGTAGTGGCTCTTTTAATGACGGCACTGACAACGAAGTAATGCAGCGTGAGATAGAACGATTGATTAGCTGGGATTTCGGAGTTTCGCTGATTATTTCATGTACTTCTATGAACTACGTGATGACGTCACGCAAGCAACACGCCTTTTTGACACGCATGCTTCCCATACTTAGTGATTAAACTAATGTTGCTCTCAATCGCCGTGCTCGCGAATTGACACGCCAATTAGTTGTCTTCGAAGTATAGATTTCAGTCGATCTCTGGGCGCAATAGGTAAAGTTACGCCCTAGTACTCGTTGAGCTCGGTCTACCTCCTGCGGCTACAGCGCTGCTATTGTGGCAGTCTGCCATATTACATACCGACTGGCCGAGTTGACATATACAACAAGGCCTAAAAATGAGCAGGGCTTGAAATTGAAGCTGTTCATAGCACAATAATCTGCTAGGACCTTTCTTGGCCTTCGTAGCTGACTTTAACTCTAAATGCGATTCGGTGCTTGTGATCTCCCAAGCCCTAGGTATATCTCATGCTATCAAAAATTCATATACTGCACTTTCAATACGAGACTGCATGTCTTATTAGAGAGACTTTGCAAGGCATGTGCCCGTAGCCGTAGGGTATCTGCATGTTCAGTGAGACGTACGTGTAACACCACAAACAAACGCGTTTCTCCAGGTGTCGCTACGGCGGGTGATGGATAGTCAGTGGGAACCCGGATGATATAACAACTGAGATGAGGAAATCACCGATGGTTTGCCAATCAAATACTTACAGTTGTACTATCGCTGAGACAAAATTTATCAATTTGGCCACACTCCCTATCTTACACGACAGATGGCGCGACTCTCAGCTGGAACACGTTGTACACATGCTAGCCGCAGATTCCGGCTGTACACCCAATAGAAACAAGACATGCGTTTCTTATTGCAAAGTGAGGCTAGTATCTGCAACCACCAGTTATTATATTAATGCTTCCCGCGTGCGAGCTCCCGGCAGCCGAGGCGAGATCTTCGCAGCTTACAAGTATCTAGGCTAGACTGTGTGACTAGCTATCCTTCCGTTACAAATCGTCCTTTAGGGAACTTAATCCTTGGGGAGTGCCAATCTTGTCTTCAAAAAACAGTCTAAGCCTTTCAGCTCGCTCCCTATCAGCCATGAAACCCTCGAAGCCATTTGGATTACTCGACGGAATATCAACGAGGTTTTGGTAGCCTGCTGGAGGAGATATGTCTTCGCGAACACTCCAACCATCTAGTAACACTTGGTACTCTTCGCTCAACATGAAGTTGTGAAGTAGCTTGGCCCCTTCCGGATGAGGTGCATCCTTCAAGATCGCTGCTCTCTGCGGCCAGGTGACAAACTGCCCCTTAGTCGGGAACGATATACCCAGAGGGCTTGCAGGCGTCAAGCCCGCAGATGATGTGAAGGTGACTGATGATGTGCCATTGCTTTGGCTTAGAAGCGTTACGGGCGTACCTGTTCCCCGCACCCAACGGGGATTTTGGGTCAGAAGTTTCTCAAACCAATCGTATCCGTATTGCTGCATACTGCTAAATTTTAGCGAGAAATTCAACATGTTACATCACAGGGTCCTCTCTGCCTTACATTAAATCAAACGCGTACAGGACAGCGTCGTCGTCGTTAGGGTACGTTAGCACGAGCTTGTCTTTGTACTCAGGCTTCAAGAAGTCATCAAACTCCTGAGGCCCTGTCGACACCCTATTCTTGTTCCACAGGAAGCTCCACGCAAAGATTGACACGCCGTGCCAGGCGCCGCGGAGGTCACGAAAGCTCGGTTGAATTTTGTTGAAGTCAAGCGGCATGTAGTGTAGAAGCGCCCCTTCCTCGTCCCAGCGCGGGTAGTCGTGAAGGGTTTGTAGTATGACACTGTCAACGTAAACACCGCCGGTGGCAAGCTGGCGATCGATATTGCCATCATGGTATTTGGAGACGTCGACAGTGACGTTGAGGGTCATGTTAGGGAAGCGGGCTTCGAACGCTTTCTTTAACCTATCTTGCTGATTCCTCTCGTCACCGCCATGCCACAGCGTGACGATACCACCTTCAGCAAGGGCTGCTTCGTAGATCTCATCGATCGTTCGGTTTTCAACATTGGGCGCACCATTGAAGCCAAGCGTTGTCTCGTATGCTCGAATAGCCCAGGCGAAAAAGGCCATGCGAGACAAAGTATTCACTCTAACCATTGTGACTGTGGCGATTCTTGAGCTCTAGCTTGAGGGTTATGAATAGGGAATCTAATCTCGTCAACGCCATCTGAGAGTGCATGCTTTATAAGTGTCATTTTACTGATCCAGCTCTGATAACATGTGAGACTATCAGACCTCGAGTGGCGCTTGGACAACGCCGGTGTTGGTCCGGCCTGCTCATCAAATCCTGACTAAAAGCCTGGGCGTCGAAATGAAGGTATTACGAACATTGTGGACCGTTGATCATGATATTTCCCTCGACAACAGCACTGCGTAAGCAGGTGAGAGGTTCTACTGTAGCAGCCTCTCATTCCCGTTAAGTCTATCGGCAATGTGGGATGAAGTGGATACAATCGTGATCGCGGCTTGACTAGTTTGCCGAGGGGGAAATCTACTAAATTAGCGTATGAATTGAATCAGGATGCGGTTAGCTCAGGCTTAATGCTAGCAATTGCATGCATGCATTGTTGCTTCAACGCATTATTACCTGACGAGGGTCTATTGCCGACTCGCCGCGAGGAGGTCTGAGCCGCAGATATAATTGAAAATAGAAGGTCAATTGAAAGCCCCACAAAACGTCTGGGGGATATCCAGGTAGACCATTACAAAGAGATTGAGAATCATGACGCGACTGTGGAATCCTCTTGCGTTCACGTAAGCAGATGGCTGGTACAGGGCCGTCAATTGCCCGGCCGGTTACGACATTTCAATGCCAAAATGAGCCCACAAGGTCTTAGTTATGATGCATATTCTCTGATGCCTACCTAGGTACTCATCACCTACTTCGGCGTGAGTACCTATAACATGGGCTGGGGACAGGGCTGTTTTTGTGTGAGGGTTGCATAACCTCTCTCCAATACGAACTGTATGCCTTCTTTCTATTGGTAATGCCATCGAACTCTACGAACCACACGCGTACAAGGCGTATGGCGCTGTCAGCGCGTGCAACCAGGTAGGCATTAGCATTGATCAGCAGTCTTGCCTCATCATCTATAGTGGTATTAACTCAGCGCTCTGCTGTGTCTACGGTTTTCTCTTCTATCATTAGGGATATAATAGAATAACACAAGAGTCTTTTTTAACTAATTTATCAGCTCTTCGAGGCTTGGGATCTCCATGGCAGAGTCGGCAACTTTCTCGCTAACCAACCCACCATGCCAAACATGATCCGACCGGAGCCAATCGCAAGGTTACCCGTAGTGTTCAAAATCTCCCCTGCTGCGCCAGCAGGGTCCCGGATGCCCCTTTTCATTATTGACAATATCTTCTTGAGATCCTTAGCTGCCTCATTGAGAGCCCAGGTTAAGGGGAAAGAAGCTTTTCTAGGAGGGGCGATGACGCCGGGTCGTGAGCCGGGGAACTCTGCGGCGCCCCTATGCACCGTGATGAGGCTTGTCGGGTCTAGGTTGTGGTCCTCATGACCCCGCTGCTCAACGCTTTCGCGAGTGAGCTGACGACGTAAGCGGTCTTTCTCGCTAGCTGATGTGCCCCGCCACCACTTTTCGACCTCCTCAAACATGTACTGCTGAATCTTCGTTTTCCTCGTAGGAAATGCAGGGTGATGCAGAATAGTTAAGATTTGATCAATGGTTTTGTCTGCATCTATTGTTGGATCATCCCAGCATTTGACAACCTGCTGCGTGGTCCAATTGGTTGTTACTGTTGCGACGAGGCCGGCAACTTGATTGAGCACGTTGCTGAAATGGTCCTTAGATAAGTCCGAGTGACTAGGATCTGACGCGGATGATCCAGCTTGATAGACTGCCGCCGCGGTGGACTTGGCTGCTTCTTCATCAACCTTTTCCTTCGCCGCCTTGACTGCGTTCCTGAGTTCCTTGACAGCTGACTCAATCATGACAGTAAGGAACTGGAAAACCAGTTGATTGGTCTCTTCGCCAAGTTGGCTTCGTGATTCTGAAACCCCTATCTCTCCTGATTCCTGGGCGCTCTCCTGCATCCACTTTGATATCCGATCATGTAGGTAGAAAACGGGTTCGATAGCCTGCCAAAGGAAAGTCGGGTTCGTCACATCATCTATTCGGCTGGGTTGTTTGGACTCATCGTTATCGCCGGAAATAGGTTTAGGAATGGTTGGAATATCAGGGCTGTTCTCCTTCATCTTATTGAAAATCAAGCCAACAGTTTCCAGTTGCTTTAATAGCGGGTTGTCACCATGACCGACTTTGCTGATGACCTCTATAGCATTCTTTATGAGGTCGTACAGTTGCTCAAATGCCACACCGCCATAACCTAGTTTCTTCTCAAGTTCTCCTAGAGACCCCTTCGTTTGGACGACAGCAATGTCATCGGCTTCCCCTAGAAGACTGTGGAAGATATCCAACATGCCAAAGGTGCCTGTCACCAAGGGTGCTACTTTTCTATGCTTCCAGCGTCGAGGGGCTTCAATCCTGCAAGCGTCTCCGACAAAGGGAAAGACCTGCTCTTCACCAAGTTCGTGCAGGCAAAGCTCAATGAAATTGCTGTGAGCAGAGAAATCCTCCAGAGTATGCAAAGCTGCCCCAAGATGAATGCGGCTTTCTTTCTTGGCTTGAGTATCGCGCTTTAGCCTTCCGAGCTCGATAGACTTGCTGAGCTGCTCGCGGATATAATCTGCTGATGTTGCCCATCCTTGGCCGGAATTGGCGATGTAGTTTTTCATGCCCGTTTCGGGATCGAATTCGAGTTCTCTTGGATCTACAGGGCCCCTCAGTCGCTCATCTACTTTCTTAGCGTCATCCGCATAGCCGGCGGGATTATCAATGTGTTCGACATGGGTGTAGACGCCGAGGCGTTCTCGTGTTACGTCGAATTCATCGGTTGCGAAGCCAAACTCCAAGAAACCCATAACGGATACGATGGCGCGTAGAATTGCTTCGTTCACAGTTTCTAGAAGAGTGGTGTCGATGACCTGAGAGAAATCGCGTAGCCAATTGCCGAAGTAGATCTGTTTGCGCTCCAGTTGCGTGAACCTATGATTCGTGATAAAGCTGGAGGGCAGATACAGCAGGGCTTCGCATATGTCTCCATGGCGCCAGACATAGCCTTTAAAATCGCTGCCAGCGGGCACTTCACCAGCCCCGAAGGCCGATACCTGAGGAATCAAGATTAGCAGGCATAGAAGGAGCCATGGCAGCATTGATAGCCGTGAAATCATTGTGATATCACAGTGTCCCTCTTAACAATAGGAGATATCAGTCCAGCGGGCGGAATGAGTTGAGAAAGAAAAGAAGACGGACTCCTAGCCAGGGAGGATGAGGAAATACTAAAATGTAGCACACGCACGGATGCCTTCACACACAATTCTACACCAGGTTCATGGCCAGTAACTTAGTTGATTGCGGTGGATAGCTTAGGTCATTAAAAGAGGACTCTCGCTTTAGACTGACGGGCATCATGAATTGGAAGTCTTTTATACAGTCCCAGGTCTACGACGTGATTCTACCAGCGAGTCAGCTGAAAACAACCGTACCTAGATGATTACGTCATAGGCAGGGAGGGATTGATCCAACCAAGAGGGTCACTTGCCTGTACCTAGCGAGGTGGGTGGGACCCTTCAGCGGGTGTATCCGCTACCAAGCTGAGCTAACTCCATTCCAGGGCTCTCATGAGCTTAGGTAGGTACCCAGGGAAGAGGTATCCAGGCGAATGTTTAGGTAGGTAGGTAGGTGAGTAGGTATTACGGGAATGGTCGTGGGAGGCGAACGAACATTATCCATGAAAGTAATTACGTATGAAAACTACGACGTTTTTATTCAATTGAATCTCAGTAATTTTCCATGAATCGGTGATGAGAAGTGGTGAATAAGAGACTGAGACATTACTAGGTAGGTACCTATCCTAAGTAGGTTAGATGTCACCATGCTCCCTGGAAGTGTGCTACCCCTCTCCTTGATTCAGGGAAGCATGAATCAATATTGATATTATAGAACGACAATAATGATTTCAGGCATGTATAACAAGATGTTGAGCTATTTATTTACGAAATATCCAAATCGTGCAGTCGCCTCTTGTACGCTGCCAGCAGTTGTCATAGAATGAGCCCCGAGCACCGTTATGTCACGAGAGGGGGGTTTTTTTTAAAAAAAAAGAAAAAAAATAAAAAAAAAAAGGTATTTCTACAACCCCTCTCCTATCAAGCCCAACAGAGTAGCCCGACAAGGACAACATAGCCTATGTATGCATTAATATATTTAAGCGGCTGAGACGGATTGAAAATAACCAGCGCCATATTACAGTCATTTCCTCATTCTCAATGCGTAGCCTCTCCATCAATGAACTCTTTAGTGATTTCATTGTTAGCAGGATGACAAGACATCTAATTAGAGGGTCGAGTGACCCAGTCGCTTAGAAATGAAGGCGTGATTGATCCTTATTAAGCTGAGGATCGCGCAGCTCCCAATATCAGTGTCACCTTAACATAGCCTAGCAGATTGATGGGGATCGATATCTGGCGCCTAGTGTCATCCCTATGCCTTTATCGTCGCAGGAGAAGGTCTCGGCCATACCACAAAGATAGCGCCACAGGGACAAGATAGGAGTTCGATTCTCTTGTATTCGTAGAAGGCGGATGAGCTGGGTATGATCAACAGCTATTATTTCATGATGGGACAAAACTCGGCCGTTTCAGATGGTGAAGCCGCGACCCAATAGTTTCAAGTCCCTAGCACGCTTCTCGGAGTGCCAGCAGCCCAACTTCGTTAGAGTGATTTCGGATTCCGGAGAGTGGCTCAAAGACTCATCGTTCAGCAGTTCCGCAGTGGCGTGAAGTGTAACCTCTTGGTGACCTAGCGGCCAGTATTTCTTCATGTTTCCAGGCTCCTGTTTATAGCTATCGCTGCAGACGTGTGTTGACTGTCCGCTGTATTCACATTGCTTTTGCTGCAGGCTTGATACGAAACTCTCTAGGAGTTGTATTGGTTCGTCAGGGGCTTGCGGTCGAACCAGAATCTTACAGTGATGAGATGTCTTCTTAAAATCGCCTTTAGGCAATCTCTGCACATTCGAAACCAGGACGAGGATGATGATTTTGCCGTGCCACCAGCCCCATATGTCTTGCATTCCTGCATCCATTCTGAATACTAACAGACCGCCGATGAACTGTTCGTCACGCCTTTTGTCCGGATTCACGAACACGCCGTGGTCATTATATAAACCATCTCCCAGGACACATCCATCTTGAAGGTTGAAAATGACACGGCCCGTTTCCTGAAGCTGCGGGAACAGGAGCCAGAAGCCGAAGCGGTGGAAAGTCCCGCCAAATGCGTCGAAATAGAATGAGACATGTTGCATGTCTCTGCATACTTGTATTGCCTCTGGCTTGGGCGTCATTTCACTTCGTTTCCGGAACACTACAGTGACTGGTGCGACTGGAAAGAACGTCCGCGTCCACCGATCACCATGCTGATAATGCGGGGTTAGTGGGATCAATATCGCTGTCCTTGTGTCGTTCTTGGTGTTGTCCTCTTCGTGTATTACAGCGAATGACAGCTTCTTATTACTGGGATGATGAAGGATCGGCAATGATATAGAAAGGCCAGCGTTTGTCATTGTGAAGATGCCAATGCTACCCGACGGTTTAAGTGTCGTGATAGCGCTGGCATCGAAGAAACACGCGGGATCTGGCGCAAGAAGCGTAGGCCGCGTTACAGGTCTTCTCAAGCGATTACGAAGCAGACCATTAACCCTATTTACGGGAAAGTTGGGTTTGTGGATAAGTGTAAGACCATTGCGGCGTGTGATATCAATTTCAGCTGTAGTCTTGTTTGTTATCCTTCCCGTTAGTTCGGTGAGCCAAGTCCACGCGAAAATCGAATGGTCATCTGAAACCTTCATAATTTCTTCCTGTAGTCGCACAAAAGCCATGGCTCCCTCGCCGTAAAGAAGGGGCATGTTGACGTTGAACAGCCCGAGCAGGCAGTATGCGATGTCTTCTGGCCTTGTGGTCGTGCGATCTGCCACAGCTGCCATGCGCTGCGCTATACTTGCGCTACGGATATCTTGTGCATACAGCAGATATTTCTTATCCACGCGCGTGATCTCCTCTAAGAGCGATGCCATCTCCTTCTTCGTGCCGATGAATGTCCAATCGTGTGAGAAGAAGCGCACTTTCCTAGGCGCCAGCAATTCTTGCAATGTCCATCCGCGACGAAACCACCTGCTCCGTCGGAAGGACTCGAGCGAGTCACCTCGGAGATCGCCTGTGCCGTCGTAGGTCGGGTCTTTGATGTATACGTCGGACAGGTACGCGTAGCAAACAGCAGAACTGCGGTACCAGGCATACATGGAATTGATGGCTTCAGAGAGCTCGGCGCTGCTAGTTTTCTCTATGCAATTCGTGTCGACCCATAAGAACTTTAAGCCATCTTTCCTAGCAAGTAGACAGGCTTTCAGAATCTTCCAATAGCCGAAACGGTTCAAGTAACTGTCTGGGCCAATAATATTGCGCCAATCCCGGACTCCCAATTCTACCTCTATGTTGTTGGTGCGAGCCAACGAAGGCGTCTCCG
Organism: Xylaria bambusicola; assembly: GCF_022495145.1. Lineage (NCBI taxonomy): Eukaryota > Fungi > Ascomycota > Sordariomycetes > Xylariales > Xylariaceae > Xylaria > Xylaria bambusicola. The sequence goes on from NW_025953566.1 coordinate 587,508, forward strand.
TGAGACCAGAGTGTGTAGAATCTTCATATTCAAGAGTTTGGAGTAAGGACAAGAGCTGACTTCGTGTTTCAGGGGCTGACCAATCCTGAAGTGTCACCTCCTCGTCGCCCCACGTATGAGACAATATGGCATACTCAGGAATAACCTCTAGACAATCCTCCAATTCCAGATTATGCGTGTTTATAAGTCTCATTTCATTTCAGAGAGGTAGATTGACACATACCAGCCGTAGGCGGAAGGATGCCGAGAGTGGAAGAAGACTTGAGGCCAACAGCAGCTCAGTTGCAGGGAAGGTTGCCACAAGAAGCTCTCCCCACTACTTCTAATTATAGTTAGTCATGGACCCTGGCCTAAAGTGACCAATCAAATAAACATCACGCTCAGTGAACTCGAAGTACCTACTTACCCAGATATCCTCTAATACGGCAGCCTCAGATTAATGGAATAGTTATTTTTATATAAATAAAATACAGTTGGCATAGGCGGGAGTAAGTTGAAGAAGCGTAGGGTGATGCCAGTAATAATCGAATTCAGCACGTAGAGAATCTCGCATACACCTGTACTTCACATCGGCGGCGTTCGGGCCTGTCGAATGTGAACATAAAACCTACCTAGGCGGTGTTGCAAAGATCATCATTCACGAACTACCAAGAGAAAATCGCTTATCATTCAAGGATCAGTCAGGGCTGTATTTTGCGATAGACGTAGTAGGCTATGCTAATGCTCCTATGAGGTGATGCTCAAACCCTGTCTCAGCGTAACAGCCCTAGAACTCGGAAATCAAACTTGCATGAGAAGTCACCAGACAAGGGCGCACTTCCGTCACTAACTTTTCTTTCGGTTGTGACATTGCATCATGATCCACCAACCTCGCTCATTCAACCCCAGACTTATAAACTTTCAATGAACATCGTCCATTATTCATGTCGGTCGTAAAGTGTCCACGGGTAAGGAGTTGCAAATTGGCGTGGTGAATGAACATAGCCGTGAGCCTAAATCTCATCCTCGTCATGAGGGGCAGGGATATCTTTGGTATACTGGTCGAAGCTAGAAGTGCCGTTCCTACGTCAATCAGTAGCTGCTTACGAAAAAGTGTTACGAGATCAATATATGAAGGTATATAGTTGACTTACTCAAGCTTGAATTGCTTCTTCTGAAGGATTTTCTCTTCATCCTCATCTTCATCGAAAGCCTTGTTGCTATTGCGCTTGACACCTGACGTCGGGGTTTTGCCACCTTTGGGAGTACCCTTGGGAGTACTCTTGGCCTTCTTGGGTGTAGCAGGCACGCTACCCTGACCAGTTCCTTCCTTCTTCTTCAGCTTCTGAAGATGCTGTCTGTAATAGGAGGTGAAAGTCAGTATTCTCTGCGTCACAGTGGCAGCAAGGACGAAACGAGGAAAGAAGAAAAAGAAAAAGAAACAATTTGTGTTTGTTCAATAAACAAGCACAAGGCATTCATCATATCGACGTCACAGTAGGGAATCATTACTGGGCAGCGCTGTAGTTGTAAGTGTAGCCTTTTGCTCGAAGCTGGGCCGAGATGGCTTCCCACTCTTGAGCCGTGGGAGGAGCGACGTCGATAATGGCTTGCAGGAGATCAGAACGAGTCTTGTCGTTCCAAATCGTGCGACCGGGAGAATTGGTAGCGTTGGCAGCCATGATATCACGATAGATAGGCGGTTATGTGAAAGGGTGTAATATGGAGTAGGGAAGGCTGAGCAGATGAGAGGAAGTAAAGAAATAGGTGGGGGACGAGAGGAACTCGGTACATCAAGTGGTCGTGAGAAAGTAGGCTAGCTGTTGATAAAAGGTAGGTTGTTATGATAGTGGTGGTATTGCTAGGAGAACACGTGATAGGCAGGAAAACAGAGCTAGCGAGGAGAAAGATAACAACAGCCTTCGTAGAAGGAAAGCATGCTTGACGGCAGTAGCAGAGAATCTGCGACCCTTCGCGTGCAAGTTTTTGATGATCTCTGTAAAATGATCTTTGTCTGGTTGCAACACCTCGTACATTGCCATCATGATGTCTGTGTGGACCGCATTGGTCCAAGCGCTATACTTTGGTTCGGTAGTCATTGGGAAGGCATAGGCGAAGCGGAATCGAGGACATGGTGTAAAGTGCGTGATGTAAGTGGAGGGTTGAGTATGTGAGTGATGAGGCTGTTGGAATGGATGCAAGCTGGGACCTACCGAATTCCGTTCCAGTTGACATCGTGACCATAACGCTCATTCATCATGTTTGCGATGGCATCCTTATTCTCCTTGGTGAAGCTGAGGTCAAGAACCTCAACTATTGACAGAAACAAATGGGAGTTTGCTCGATCATCCCACTTTTTGGTTGGGGTAGCCATGGTGTAGGTGACTGGGAGTAAGAACAAGTGTGATGATGTGGGTTGAGAGTGGAAGGAAGAGCGTAGTAGTGCTGGGGTGGTTGAAGAAGAAGAAAATAAATAAAGAAATGAAAGCAGGCCAAGCAGATGTAGAAGAAGATAATGGACGACAGGAAGATTCCGCTTGCTCGGGCATCAAAATTGTTGTACCTAGCAACAAGTTGGAGAAGTTAAGGTACCATCAATTAGGTCCATGCAACGTGGGTTGCCTTGTCATATCACAAGTCGATCGGGGGGCAAAACAAGCAAACGGGAACGCCTTACCGAATTCCTTCCCAGGTAGTCTTGAAACCACTGACCTCCATGTCCTTGACGATAGCTACCTGTTCTTCAGGTTTGATAGAACCATGCATCCGAGCTAGAGCAACTGCCAACGCCTCGTGGGCATCGCCAGTCCAGTCAAGACCTTTTCCAGCAGGCATGTATGCGTACGGCTGTGTTGTTGAGAAGTACGATGCAGTGATAGACAAGGTGAGGTAAGAGCTGCTAGCGAAGAATGAAATGTGTAGGATGGCAAGCAGGAAGGAAGTAAAGTAGAGATTATAAATGTGACCTGTAAGTAGTTTTGAAGATGGTGGCGGCAGAGAGGCTTCGGATAGGTATATAGGTACCTGGAGAGTGCACATTCAACGTAGTCACAGCAATATAGTCTACAAGCACAGAGAGAGACCGTGGGAGATTCTGTTATCTCACTGTCTCCGATACCCAGCTGGGCTCTCATGGCCTTGCTACACATATTTAGATACCTTGTTTAATTTGATATATGAAACTACTACCAACGCCTCTCATTCATCAGCGCTGCGCTCATCGATATACCTACAATCATGCTCTGCCTTTGAAAACGTTTCCAAAATAATAATAATAAAAATAAAAATAAAAACAAGCACCGTAACCCCGCTGACTCCGGCAATTACAGGCGTCTATTGTGCAAAGATCTAAAGAGACGCAAAAGGCCGATATACTCCCTGCGTCCAATGACGCTAGATACTTCAAAGTATTCCTCTTACGTAGACGTGGGCTGCAAGAAATGAGCGTAGACAGCTAGCGGTAGTCTAAGCCTCTTATGTGCGCACCAGGGTTTTGAAGAATTCGTCATAAGGCGGCTACATGCTCATTCGACATTGACTAGCCCACGATCATGGTTAGGCTTCACCATAATAGCTGAGACACTGTTAGAAAGATCCTTGCGCGCCTTAGGAATGCCATCATGCTTACTCTGGAGGCCCATATGCATCTCCGCCACTTGGTACGCCGTCGGCGGCCAAGGCAAGGACTGCCTCATCGTCATTCACCTGTTGGCCGTCTTGCTCAACGTCCAATCGTTGACGTTTAGCAGGCTGTTCTTCGCTGTTTGGAGCTGATTCTTCTACCGCCATCGAACTTGGTTCCGATGCACCAGCGGGAGTTTCGACAGGGGCGGGATGGGGAGCTACAGGGTCACTGGCCTGGGTTGTCTCTGAAGCAGATTTTACCATTTCGGGGGGTTGTTCCTGGTCGGTGTCGGCACCAGCAACAGATGAAGGCGGTGCTTTTCTGGGTCTTCCACGTCCGGGGCCAGGTCGGCGTGTGATAGGATTCGCAGTTGGATCAGCCTTGCGCTGGCTGTCCAGGCCTGAACTGTTCGAGTCTGCCTTGTTCTGAGCCCTACGGAGGCCCTGAAAGTGTTGGCTACTGCATATCAGTTTCTCATCTCAATATAACTAGCTATTGCCGACGAAACGATCACGACGCCCCCAAGCCGATGAATAGCAGATGAGCGAGGGCGTCGAGGGTGGTAGGATCTTGGGATTTTCTACACCATAAGAGCTACTTATTCGCAAATATCAAGTGCAGGGGAAGATGTATGCCATAACTCCTGAGAGCGCTCGCGTTGTTGAGTTTTAGATGAGAAGTGCATAAGGGTGTGCAGCTTGGCTAGTGACTAGTAATCCCTTGCATAGCGGGGATTTGGCGTCGAGGATACTGTATCAGTAGCCAATGTGGCGATAATGAGGGCATCCATCTCAGTAATAGATGAGGAAAATACGACTGTAGTATAGGGGAAGGTTGAACAGAGTGAAAGTCACTCACCGACATCCTTCATTAGTAAATCCGTAGCCCAAAGATCTCATATGGTTACCAATCGTGGTCCACTCCGCACCACTTATGACTCCGATGTTTTTGACTGAGAGGATGGTGAAGAAGAGGTCCTTGTCTGCGCGGTCATTCCAATTCTTGTTCATCTCGAAGGTGTTCGAAAAAGGCACTCGGCCTTAAAATACCGGGTGCGGTAGCGCAGAAAGATGACGGCGCGCTTAGACTAGAAACGGGGAAGCATGCGCGAATCAGAGCACCGGCAATTGATACGAACGGGCACTTATGAGAGACTGGTGAGACTAATGGTGAATTGGAGATGCCCAGGCCGGACCGGCGAGCTGTGAGAGCCGGTCTCTGTAAGGCGTGAGTGAGAGTAAGTACCGGCAGTGTGAGCGCGGCGGCCGACGGGCGGGCGGGCAGGTGCCGCGCTGGCAGTTGCCAATGACAAGTCACAAAGGCAAGCGAGGCAAGCGAGGCAAGTACGGAGGTTAGCTCCAGCTCTGGCTCCAGCTGGATGGTGCAGTGCAGGTTGTTGCGCAAGCCTTTTGGCGGGTGGGAACGGGGCGCCCCATACAAGCTCTACCTAGATCTCTCTTGTCTCAAGAGTCACCAAGCTGGGTCAGAGACTGGCACTGCTGGGGCCTGGCGGAGAGGCACGCACGTGATTCGCCGAGACAGCAATGGATGGAGGGATGGAGGGATGGATTGGATGCCACTGAGCGCTGAGCGAGCGTCTCTATGTAAGTAAGATAGGTATATGTACATATGTACCTAGGTACCTACTGGAAGGTCCGAGCGGGATACCTGCTTCTTATCTGAGGTACGTCCTGGTCGGCTTTTCGGCTGTGGCAGTGCAGTCGCTACAGTATGACTCCATGTACCTAGATACATTATATGCACCCACCTGGACTAGGTATCCAGCTCTGTGTACTTGTGCATATCTTGCTAAGTGCTTGAAAGATCCAAAGGCACATACAGTAAACAGAAGGACATTTTACCTACAGTCCTAAGTAATACTTATACAGATAATCATCAATTCTACAATCTATTGCTGAGATACCTATTGAGATCCAAATTCCGGTAACCAAGGCCATAAGAGTACGGTAGTGTATGACTTCAGCTGGTATGTATGTAACCTTCAAATGAAACTTTGATTTAGAAGAAGACATGGATGCCAGTGATGTACCTGGGTACCTCAGCAGTGAAGTACATATCTTATGTATATAGGTACTCGAGCACCCCCGTTGAAAATAAGAGAAGTACCTCTTTAGTACTCACGTGAGCAGGCGCCATATACGCGAGGTAGATCCACACAGTGCTAGAATTCCAGCGTCATTACGCGTCCACCCTCCAACCTCGTCAATTTCTTTTTATTTTCTTCCGGCTCCATGCATTCAACGCCTTTATCATCCTCCGCCCTCGACTCACACCCTCCATCACATTCTACGAAGTATGCGACCGCACTGATGCCTCAGCAGATAGTGCCAGGTATGCCACACTACTATCTTTGCGCCCGAGTGCTTTGGTTCCCTGGAGTGGCAGAGGTGCTGGCTAGACACGAACAGACGGAGGTCGTAGATGGTGGCGTGCAGACAAGACATCTGGATCAGAGCCTATCGGGCCATTACATACTTAGCAGAAACCGTAGATTTGCCAGATTTGCCTAGTCCACCCTCCCACTCGCCACTCAGCTGCCAGGAACAGAGAGCCAGGGGACTCGACACCAGTCGACATGCCCCAACCTCCTGATCTGTCCTGAGCAATGACTCACCTGTTTCACACCAACTCCAAGCCCCGGTTCTGCCTGTTCCTTCCCCGCTACTAGATATGCGTGAAGATGCTACTAGATAGCAAACGGCGCACGCGGATCTCTTTCCATCCCCGGCGTTGGCTGATGATGAACCTGCCTACATACTGCTTTTTTTTGTCCCCTCATGTTATTAGCTTCTCATCGCACTTATGCTGTCTGCGCTGTTAATAAGCTACGGAAAATGAAATGACACTGCAGCGACTTAGCAACATTCCCAGCGCTATAGAGTACTATCCGGGTAATGTAGTAGGTACTTGGTGTCTTTCGTGTTGAGTTGCCCTACTTTTTCCTGGGCATGTCACACTGGCAATCTGCAGGATGGAACAGATGTAACGGTGTCGCCTCATTGGACGCCCGATCAGGGGGGTGGAAAAAACCACTTTACGCGCCGCGTCCCATGCCACTTTCGTCATGCAACCCCACCATCGCGCCCTAGATATTCTCGTCAGCCAGGTCGGCCAAGTTCTCTGAGTGGTGTGCGTGCCTCGACCGGCCCTCTAGGAGTTGCTAGGCAACCGAGCTAGCCATGTCTCTCGCATCTTCATGTAGATACCAAGTATCTCCTGAGTATCTCCCGAGTATCTGCTGTGTCTCTGCTGTGTCTCTGCTGAGCATGCACTATGGAAGTAGACACGTTCATCACACTGGGCTCCCCACGATGGGTACGACGGGTACGATGGGTACGTACGAGCCCCCTTGAGGATATTTAATAGGTAGTAAGACATTGGAACCAAAGCGTTTTTCATGCAAGCACTTAAAAGATCCCCGCGCTGCCTTCTTAGTAACAGCGCTTTACCATGCCACCGTAGTTGAAGGCCTGCTACCAGGTCAACCTATGTCCTCTCCTTTGCGCTCTTTTGCGCAGTCTACCTTGTCTTACAGTGTAAGAACTTATCATTAATTTCCATTGTCCAGCTGTCAAACATCATTTGCAGCTTTCCGCCGATAGTTCATCTTTTTCACCCCTGTTGTCTTTTATCACCACATCAGCCTCGGACCCAAACAAATGTGATCGGCTCAACAACTCTCAGGCTTGTTGGGAGCTCGAACCAGAACTTTTTCTCATATATTCCTCTGGCCTCTCCTCACCGACTTTCACAGTCGCTCTGGCTGTGACTCACTTCCTCCATTCCACTTCTACACGTTCAGATCGACCTCGCTGCCCAGAGCAATCTCCAGTAGTTTCACATCAAGCTGTGCACTTTTTATTCAGGCCTATCGCCTCCTCTAAGGCAAATCCTTCACTGAACCTTCGCATCGAGTTCTGCCAGTTCTGCCAATCTCGCCACCTCCCACACTGACACCATGTCTTCTAATAATGACAATGCCATGACGAGATTTCTCTTCGCCATACTACGGCAGAAGAATCTCAAGGATGTGAGCAGGCAAACCCTTGCTAATGAGTGCGTTGCTTGTTTATATCTGACCATGAAACAGATCAATTGGGAGCAAGTTGCTCACGATCCTATCCTCGCCCAGCCGATTACCAATGGCCACGCTGCCCGAATGAGATACTCGCGATTCAAATCTGCTATGTTGGGCCTTGAGCCCACCAAACGAACTCGACCTACCTCTCCAAACTCTAAAGTTACAAAATCTAAGAGAACTTCGAAGCCTAAGAAGCAGGCAACCGTGAAGTCCGAGTCGACCACACTGGAGTCGCCTCATGACGCATCGTCAGAGTCCCCGTCTTCTACTTCTCAGAAGATCAAGCAGGAGAGTGTGTACAACTACAACAACCGCATGACCCCGGCTTTGACACCCGGTCCAGTATCGGTACCTTCAACCACTATCTCGAATACTGCGATGCTGCAGAACCGATTTCTCACCCCTGTTAGCGATACGGATGTATTTGCCGCATCGCCGATCATGGCATCCACTCCTACAACTGATATGATGCATTCACAAGCTCATTTCGATTTTCAGGCATCATCATACCCTGACAATGTCGATTCAACTTGGGCACATGGCACCTCACACTTCACTGCTGCCTATCCCTTTGATGAATACACTAATACTGGTACTTACGAGCATGCACATCTTCAGCCTTCACTCCATCCTCAATATTCCCTTGGTCTTCCCAGCCAATCCATCGAGAATGACATCGAGCCAGCCGATGTCAAGCGGGAAGATTGGACCCTGTATGACTAATGCACAAACCCATCGCGTTTGTACCATCCTACAAGAGGATCGCTATCATACACATCACCAAGAGGCGAGAGGAATGGCCATTCCATTTATTAGGTCAAAGTGAGCAGCTGGACAGGACATCATGGCATTGTCCTCCTTTCTTGTTCCCAATGAGTTATGAAGACTTCTCCTAGATATGAGGTACGAAAAAATGGCGTTGCGGGTGATCATCTTACAGGGCTTACAATTCGGAAATTATTGAGCATTTACCGGGGCAGAAAAAGAATCCTTGTATTATTGATAGTCTGTTTAAATGAATTGATTGGTGGTGTCTGCCAACTGGTTGAGTAATGGGACTTCACCATACCTGCTCTTCATTGATCCAGCATCAAGTGCTATAATCTACACTGAACTTCATTGTGAACCCTTTTTTCACTAAATCGATAATTGGGCACTCTCATCTACGTCCTCACAACATTTGACCCTCCTAGTCCAGTTGACTCTCATGCCAGAGAAAGGATTCCCGAAGCGCTACGCAAGGGCCCTGGTACAAGCTGCACTGTCAAAGTGTTAGGTTACATCACTGTCACATAGTACACAGTCAAAGGAGATTCCGTTGGGGCTTCTATTGGAGTAAACGGCTCGACGAATATTGGCCACTTATCTTGATCCAATCTACCTACAGGTTGCCTTGGGAACCTAGGTACTAGATCTAGCCCTAAGGGGCTGTGCCGAGAGACTTTGCCTATACCCAGCTCCAAGTGTAGGTGGTAGAGAGCTGTGTTTGTAACGCAGTGTTTTGATTGGAGAGTTACGGCGTTGCTGAAGAGACTCGGGGCCAAAAAAAAAAAAACTCACTTTAGTAAGTATCTAGTACTTAACAGGGATTTGTTGACACTGAGTCGCCATACTTTGAGTCTCTTACTGTGTCAGCAGGGGATTTCCTGCATGAACCTTATTGTTGCTAAGCACTTTTATTCTTCCAAGTTACAAACTGAGAACATACACGAGCTGCCGGTACGGAGTACTTACAGACATCTTTATTTTGGCCCTGGTTCTATCCTGCATACACCGTACGATATCGTCAGTGTCACCATTGAGCAATACCACCCAACCAGCTGCTAGTTTTTCCAAGAGATAACGACGGCTCTCGGAATAAACATATAATCAGTAGGTTATAGGGGGTGGGCAGTATGTATAACAAATCGTGTTTCTATCTACTCTCGTTGCAGAACAATAAATGATTCGCTCTCTTAAGGCTGGAACAAACAAGCCACCCCAAAATAAGGTTATCGCTGGCCAACAGGCGTCTGAGCTCGAAGCTTTCTTTCCCTGGGGCAGAATATCTCGTGTTCCCGCACCAGGAGATTGAGCTGAGGGACGGCCCGCCAGTCACCAGCTGTCCCTAAAGATGTCTCCCCCTTGCCTTGTGCGGATAAATAGGAGCAGCAGCAGCACTACTAATGTTCTATGTAATGCTAATGCGGGAATAATAGAATGAACTCGCCTTGGCTTTGAAACAGCACTAGCCATGCAAGGGCGGGAATATGTATACTCGATGCTATTAGGGTGAGTGCAATTATCGCCACCGCCTATGCTTACACACCACTACGTCTGTGAGATATGGATGTATTATGACCGCCACCCGAGGCCCCTAGTCACACTAAAACTCCATCCACCCTACAGTAAAATATCAAGGCATCAGCAGCTAGAGGTGGCACTAGTAGATCTGGTATGCCACCCTCATCTAGAACGCTGGGGTTGCGATGATTAATGGAAAGTCATCACGCGTTTATTAGAATAACATCTGCTTTCTAACGACACGACAAATATCAGAGCTAATTACCCTATACAACACTTAACTGCAGTCTATTCTATGGTTCGAATCCTCAAGACCACCAAGGTAGATACAAATCCAAAGTGGCTCTATCCGGACTTACCCCATTACAAAGTACAAGAGGGAGAAAATGAAATAGTACCAACAACGTTGTACCGCATCTCCAGAAAGCAATACTATGGGTTACGGTATCAGATCTCATATCTTCTTGAAGAGGAGACAAAATGATCAACGAAGCCTATCTGGCTCCGCTCGTAGTAAGATATTTCAAGTTCAAGCACATAGTATTGTTCTATACGATACTACCGGGACAAGTTACTTTCGAAGTATACTTCCGTGCTTTCAGGCCCCAAACGCTTTGATTAGTGGCTTGAAAAGTGCATAATCAAACGGCCAGGGGATTTACTGGGCAGCACCGCCGGGGAACACAGCGAAAACGATGAGCTTTACGCGACGCCTCTAACTCGCCCCCAAGCAAGCCCGTTGCCCCCTGATGCCAGCACAATGGTAGTACATATTGTTCTGTATTCATAGCAAACCAGCGCTCAAAAATTACTGGTTACTCCTTTTCCCCCCTCTGCTGCTAATGAATGTTTCTGCTCCCTCCCCCTAACAGAAGTGATCAAGATTGCTCTATCTAACCGCCGATACCCCCTAGAGGCAGCGATGGGAAGAACTATTAGATTCCTTATAACCGCTGACCTTGGTCGTATCACACAATATCCCTGGCCAACCACCCCAAATCTTCAGGCTCGCCGCCGGCGCTTCCGGCGTGTCACCGGAATCATCTCCCCGCCCTCCTGGAGAATGTATATCCGGCTCCTGGTTCCGGTGCTGAAGATCTACCTATCATTTATGACAAAAGTGTCAAAAGAAGCACACAGACAGCCCGAGTTGTGGTTCGACATCGTTCGAACACAATCTGTAGTACCACTGATGTAACCAGCAGTAACATGACAACAACGATACGCTTCACCGGTCTCGGCCCGTATCGAGAAATGATCATGTCGCATTCTTCATGCCTGTTGCTGTCGGTGTCTCTTGACAGGGCAGGCAGGGCGGCAAGGCATGGTATTCGCTAACGAACAGCAATCTTAGAGCTGTGCGTAGTAATTTTGCAAGTTGCTAGGATTCCCTAGTGTCTGTTGCGTTGGTACTTCGGTTACCGCAGATCTGTGCTGGCACCTTACATGAACCAACTACTTAACCTGTGTTTGCCTGTGCCGCCCGCCGAGTGACAGGCCGCGCACCTCAGGCAGAGTTTCGAGGCCCATGTCATAAATTGGATGCCAATAGTTGTCACAACCATCTGCAACATACATCATCAAACACTCAAAGTGATGAATTAACTCTACTTGCCTATTCTGACAAAAAAAAACAAAAGGGATGGTAGCTCTTCTTGGGAAACCTGTTCCTCGCAGGGGGGACGGCCTCCAAGCGCGCTTGGCAGGATATTGCCTCGCGACTGATAGATAGTATGAATGTACCCCTACAAAACAAAAGTATGCTCCTGGTCTAGATCCTCGATGTTGCAAGGCCTCAAGGGGCTTCGACTCCGATACGTCCGGCACCTAACGGCCGCCGGCTCAAAGAGCAATTTTGTAAGTTTTATCGTCGGCTACGCAAATTATATGATGAGACTTTATTATCCATCATTTTACAACAAGTACCGCTGTAGCTGGCCACGCAACTCACAGGTTGCATACTTTCTTGTATTGCAACTCTTTTTTCGCTACTGATCCACTCTGTAACTAGTTGCTCATACAATCATCAAAGTACTTGTCCGGGGTCAGAGCGGACACATATCTCCACTAGCACAGTACGGCTGGAAATGGGCTGGGAGTTATCAATGGTTCTCTCTTGAAGGCCTTACTAGTGAGGCCACCAGACCCACAGCATAGTCTCCAGGCCAAAATGAACTCTAAAGTTTACCTAGGTAAATATCGGTACAACAGATAGTTGCAATGTTACCTACTAAATACATATAACTACATTGTCGCTTTCTTCAGTTCCAGTTAATATTCAGATTCCCTGGAACAAGCGATTTGTAGTATATAATTGCGCAAATTATTGAAGACAAAAATGCAAATATGTACTTATTCAATGCCAGGGATACCGTAGTATGTCGCAGTGCTATTCTCCCACGGGGCATCCCGAGAAGGATGAGGGCGCGTTGGGCTAGAATTTACTCTACGTTGAGGAAAACCATCCAACGAATCTAGCACTAGGGTAGCTATCTGGGCTCATACATTCCATCCTGAGCCTTAATGCTCACGCCGGAAAATTCAAAGGTAGTGGCGCCAACATAAAGAATGGATTCAAGATTCAGAATATTACAACTCACGAGGCACTACTCTGGGCGTCTCATAGGGCTGAAACCACATGGTTCATGTGTATGAGAAAACCGGAACTAACAGGGCCGCGGACTCGCCCATGAAAATCGACTTTTGAGGGAGATATAGAATAAATCGTACTTGCTACTAGCACAATATCGTAGTGTTCAATAGCAAGCTAAACTCAGCACTGAAATTAAATGCCTTTGATTCCAAGATCATTATACGTATCAGATCGCAAATCGTAAGTAGGTAGGTATGTATGCCACACGGTCTATCAACGCCAGAACACCAAATGCCATGCCACTCATCCGCCAGCTGTTGGTAGCTTCACGCCCAGATTTACTTCTTGCGTCCATCTAAGCGGTTGCCCTCGTTCGCCTTTTTCTCAGGCGCTTTGCCTTTATCGTCGGCATCACCCTTGCGCTTGACTGCCCCACGAAGAGTCTGACCCTGGCCAGCAAAATGCGGCTTACCGGCGTTTTCCTTCTCTGCCTCCTTGTCCGCATCCGTCTTGACGGGTATTATCTCGTAGCCGAAGAACAGTTTATTGGGTGGTAGACGTAGTGGCATAGGTCCGTTGACGCGCCGTCGAGGAACGGGAACAGTGTGTGAAGAAGATTCAGGAACCGGAGTGGAGGGCTTCGGGGATGGACCTTTGCTCCCTTTCTTAGAGTTGAGCTTGTGTCCTTCCGTGAGGAAATGAGACGCCACCGCGCGTGCGCCTGCTGCAGCTGTTGTAGCATTCGGCGCAATAGCGTCGTAATTGATGGACTGTGCCATAGTTCCCTGGCTATGCAGCAGACCGCCTGCAGGTAAGCCTCCACGCGTGCTTCTCGGCGTGCTGGTTCCGCTGCCCTTTGGCGGATCAACGTATCCCACCGGCGGGGCAAAATCCACCGATACATCTGTTTCAATCATGCAAACACCCATTTTTTCAGTTTCGGGTTTGACCTCAAGAACGGCCATCTCGTAGACTTCGTCATTGTACTCAAAGTTGAATACGTCGCCTCTTGTCAGCGTGGCAAAATTCCTGAAGGCTCTTTCAAGAACGGCCTTGGGATCGCTGATGTCGAGAAAGTTGACCGACTGTGGTTGTAGCTTGACTAACTTGGCTAATTCAAGTGATGTTGACTTGATCTGTATCATATCGCCAACATCTAGTTGCAGTGTTTGCATCATCTGTTGCTGTTAGCAGCTGCGTTGGCTCGTGAATCCCAACAGGAAGTTCGTACCCATTGTGGTATGTATGCTCGGCCCTCTTCAGCGACAAATTCCAGAACACCAGCGTGCGTAAATCGCTCTTTCTCGCCGTTCACCAGTTCCATCATGAGTGGCCATTGTACGTGTAGTTGTGAGATCTTTTGAAGGGCGGAAGGTGGCAGAAAGATTTTGGAGCCGTAATTCAGCTCTGGCCGCTCAGCACCGGGTGCCATGATCATGGGATAGCAACGGAAGTACTCGTCGAAGCGACGTATTGTCGGGCCACGCATCATGCCGGAACGCGCGAGGTTATACATGTTGGATGGATCGTCCGGGTCAAAGGCGCCAAAGCCGGGTTGATACTATGAGTCGGAGTAAGTTAGCGGGCTGAAGTAGAGTCAGGAAGTCGGCTTTTATGGCACGAACCATATCGCAATATCGCGGCCCCAAAACTGCAGTTGTGGCTAACGAGATGGGGTACTGTCTCAGACTGGACGCTTCTGATTAGTCAGAAAGGGAGGCGTGCAATTCGCGATTGGGGGGAAACGATGAAGTCGTGGAGGGATGTGGTTGGTGTCGGGAGGCTATCTCAAGAATATTGCTCCAGGCCACGATAAGATGTTTGGCGGGCGCCAGCAAGCAAGGCAGCTGTTCCTGAGGGATGATGACGAAACACTCGGCTACGAGGATAATCCGCTGGTTGGCTCTAGAAGACACTGCACTACACCTCGAGGAGGTACCTGTGCCAGCATAATACGGTGTAATGGTACCACGCCAAACGCATGGAACCTGGAACAGGCGAGACAGGGCTAGGTAGAAGGAACCCTGACCGTGCAATGCCGATTGCTGGAGCTCAGCTCACCTACCCCGCGCCAACTTGAGAGTGCACACCCCTAGCAGAATCCCCAGCACGCCAGCTTTAGTGCTGTGTACTGTACCTAGCTCCCGACCTGCCGCGACCCCACACTACCTAGGTAAAGCTACACCACAGCTACAACAGGGCAGAAGAGAGGTACCTACCTCTAGATCGACAAGGGCAAAATTCAACGTCATAATAGCCTACTTATCCCGGTAATTGAAGATGTGGCACTGAGTCACGTCAAGCATTATTAATGACCCCCTTTTCCCAATTGGCCTCTCAGACATCATCACAACACATAAAGCCCAGCAATGGCGTCAAGATTCAGCGCCGCGCGTCCCAAGCGCGCAGGCGAGAACTACGCGCGCCAGCACCATAACGCAGAGCCCGACTCGAAGAAAGTGAAGTTCGACGTGCGGAATCCCTCAGCGCTCGCGCCGGACGCAGCCGAGGACGATGACGAGGCTCACGACGCGTTCCTCGAGGCAGACGCCGACGTGATCCGGGGCAGCGCGGCGACGAAGCGCGGGGCCGTCAATATCGACGGTTACGACTCCGATTCAGATCGGGAGGAGCTGGGGACTCTGCATGCCAAGGCGAATGCGCAGAAGAAGGGCGCCGACGAGGATATGGACGACATGTTCGCCGCAGAGGACGAAAATGCCGATGCGCGCGACGACACGGTGGACAAGACTACGGGCAAGAAGAGTAAAGAGGTGCGGTTCATGAGCACGGGCGACATCCAGGGGCAGGAAAACACGTCCAAGTCGGGCGGGCACATACGCATAAACGGCGAAGAGGAGAGCTCAGACGACGACGACGAAGCCGTTGCGCTCGCGATACAAGAGGAAGACGTGGACGAGGAAGTCGGTGCCGGCGGGCGAAAGAAGCACGCCCCGAAGATCGAGGCGTTCAATCTCAAGCAGGAGAACGAGGAAGGCCGCTTCGACGAAGCAGGGAACTTCGTCCGCAAAGCCATAGATCCGGACGCCGTGCACGACCGGTGGCTCGAGGGTCTCAGCAAGAAGGACATGCGGCGCGCGGCCGAGGCGCACGAGAAGCGTGAGGCGGAGCAACGGCAGAAGCGGCGCGAAGAAGACAGCGCCCTGACCTCCGACCTGCTCAAATCCCTCATCACGAATCTCGAGCGCGGCGAGACGGCGCTAGAGGCCTTAGCGCGCCTCGGCCGCTCTCAGAACAAGACGAAGGTGAAAAAGGTGCCCAAATGGAAGCAGAAAAAACAGGCACAGAAGACAGATGCCATGGACGTCGATGACGACAAGGGGAAGGACAAAGAACCCGAGGACCCCGAACAAGTCCGCATCAAGGAAGCCATCAACGACATCACTGATGCAGCGGACAAGCTTCTGGGCCGCGACCGCCCTGACATATATGATCGCGAGCGAGAGCTGCTGATACGGGAGTATGTGCGCGAGACGGACGAGGAGTGGGTAGAGCCGGTGCGGGAAGAGCAAGCGGATGGCCCGCCCAAAGGCACGAAGATGTGGGAGTACCGCTGGACAGATGGTCGGGGCGGCGGGGAAGCGAAGCAAGGGCCCTTTGAAGGTAGCATGATGAAGGCCTGGCAAGACGCCGGTTACTTTGGCGAGGGTGTCGAGTTTCGAGAAGTTGGTGATGAGAGCTGGAGCCGCTCGGCTGACTTTGTCTGAAAGTAATTGTCTTGTCAGTTCAAAGATGTGTTGAGGCGACGCTGTTTGACCTAGCCCCCCTCATGCCAGATGTCAGTAGGCAACTTACGGATTAAACAAATGAACCTAAAGCTAGACTGATGTTCCATAGAATGACATGTCATGGTATAGATGTGCATCGCAGCTGTCACAATAGGGGACAGAAGTTATTTTAATCGTAATGTAATTCCATTTGCTCGGCTGTGCCGGCGGGATATCATGCCACCAATTCATACAACAACTCGCACGAATATATGGGAAATTCAAAACGTTTCCCCTCCATGTGCCGATACCGTGTTTCGCTCACGATGTATTAGCTGGAAACCTCGAAACTCCTGAGCCTGCTATTACCACTGCTTGCACCGTAACCGTCACTTGCCCCCTTTTTGTTAAAATCATGGCCAAATCAACTATCATCCTCAACCTGTAGCTATAAACGCCCAACCACACTAGCCTGTTCGATGGCAATGTGAAAAATAGAAATCTCTTCAAAACAAGCCGTTTAGAGCTCTGGGGGGAGATTTTATACCAAGCCCATAAAAAGTGTACATGCCACCAACCAATTTTGGCTGTACCGCCCGAAAAGAGATTGGGAGCAGGTGCTGGTAATATACCATGGAGTCGTAGTTCGTAATGTTACATTAGGGGGTTTTTGTGGCATGTGCTCCGACTTTCGTACGCAAGGTTGCACCTCGTTGGTATCATAATACCGGCCCGCCGTTAGCTGTGGGACGGCCAAACTTTGCCAACTCATCCGCAGGCTTCCAAGGCTCGTCAGTGCAAACAGCATTGCGCAAAACCTCAAGGCTGATGCTTATTGCTTCTTCAGGAGTACTCCAAGGACCAAGTCGGTCAATTAGCTTCCCAATTGCTCCACCATCCGATGCGTTAGAACTCCCATCATACGTTTCTAATTTTCTTCGCAATGAATCTGCTTGGCGCCAGGTGTCTGCCTCGGTTTTACTCATACCGATGAATTCTTTAGCTGTATCGGGTTCGGGAGGATGAGTCCATAGCACTCGCATCATCTGGCTCATGAATATGCCTTGAATGCGGCAGACCAAGGCCAAGAATGGAAGTTGGTTGTTGCTCTTAAAACACTCACCTCTATATTGTGAAAACAAAGGCAAGACCTCTTTCCACGGAACTAAGCGGCGGGGGAGTTTTTCCAAGTCGTGAGCTTCGTTCAGGAGCCTGACAGCGTGCATGTAGGAGAGCAAACATTGAATACTGATAGCAAGCCCGAGTTGACATTCGTGCTCGGGCACTTTGTCTCTGTGTTTGAAAATGCCATCGCGCTCGTGCTTCAGCCTTTTCCCTAGGTCCATGAAATAATTATGAGCTGTACGACATCGTTGTGCTCTTTGTAACCTCTCTGATCTGTCTGCGGTTCCGGATTCCCGCCGCCTGTCGTTAGGCGGCTGTGTCGAAGGCGTGACGCTGTATGTAGCGCCCGGAGTGCCAACTTGAGAGCTATTAGAGGCAATGCGGCTCATAGATGTCGACTGCTTTGGCGGGGTTGAGGGCCTCAAGGCTTCTGATGTCTTTGGTCGCTTCAATACTTCAGTAGTATCAGTTGCCATTCGTGGACGCTTGCGAGCAGTACCCGGCTCGACACTGGCGGAGTTTTCGCGTGGAGTCTGATCATCTTTCTTCAAACCTTCTGCCTTCTTCTTTCCGCCCGATGGCAAATTGAGGAGCCGTTCAATTGTCTTCGCGTGGCGTTTTTTATATTTCATAGTCACAACAAATTTTGTTGGTTCCTTCTTACTGTCAACATGGATGGTCTCCTCTTGCGTTGACTTTGGAGGTTTCTTGACGACGACGGAATCAGATATCTGATTATTTTTCGAGCTCGCTTCCTTTGATGGCGTGTCTAGTTTCTTCTCCACCCTGGCTAGCTCGTCCATGACAATGGCAGGCAGTGTTGGCGATAAAAGAGGCGGCAATGTCTTACGCTTTTTGGTGCTAGGCGACGGCTCACGCTCATTTCGCAATTTCTTGAGTGGCGGTTTCAAATTATTCGGCTCCACTGGCCGTTTCTTAGGACTTGGGCGAGGTTCGGACGTATTCTCCTTCGACGGGTCCGAAGGCTTTTCAATAGATAAATCCGCGATGAGCAGGGGTGATAGTAGCCTTGGGACTGTTTTGGAAACAGGTTCGCCATTGCTGACTGCTCTCTTGTGTGATGCTTGCCCACTCGATTTCCCGGTACCATTGACCTGCGAAGTCTGTTTTGGAGATACAGCGCGAAGTGCTGAGTTGCTGGATGTTGGCCTGCCATTGGGGCCAGAGAAATGTTTCGAATCTTTGAGCTCACTTTTTGCTGTTGGTATATTTCGTAAAGGCTTCTGAGAAGAAGAGGCATCTTTGAAAGGCCGAGGCACGGTACCATTGTGAGTGGTATCTTCTACCTTGACGCGCTTGGTGGGCTTAGGGCCCTCGTCAACTTCTGCTACACGCTTCTTTCGTTCGGGTGAGGGGGAGTGATGTTGCGCCTCGATTTTAACATTTGCTATCGCCTTCTTAGCGGCTCGTCGACTGTCCATTTCCTTCTCCTTGGGCGTGAACTCCGCCCGCTTCTTGACGTCTTCTCTCTCTCTTATCGTGGCTAGACCATTCGGCTTCTCTTTCGCTTCCAGCTTGGGCGACGAGTCTCCTTCAACTTTTTTGTTCCTATAGTCTTTCAACGAAACTTTCTTCCTGGGTTTGTTTGGGTCGACCTTTAATGTTATAGGTGTCGGCGCATTACTAGGAGCACTGGGCTCTTCTCGGACGGTGAAGTAGGCGCGAGTGATGAGTACTCCGCGATCGGCCTCGCCGCCGACCAAGGTAGTGTATTGTAAAGGTCTGGTATCTTGTTCATCTAAACGCGTTTCATCGGGGTGTATTTGGTATTTGCGAGTAGGAGAAAGGGAGAGGTAGTATGGTTGCTTCGGTAGAATCTGCTCTGCTAAGGTCTCAATCGACTTCGCAGCCTCCTCCATTGTTTTCTTTGTTCCGGCAACGTCGAGATGGTTGCGCGCAAAGCTTCCCTATAGATCATGAAAGGAATTTGGATCCGATGACGAGGTACAAGAGGAGTTCAATGGGAACGATGCTGAATTTGCGACAGATCGGCAAGCCTATCCATCTCGTTGTTAGCAGAGTCACGGTTCAACATTGTGCACCACAACACAGGACCCGGCGCAATGGGACGGGGGACTACATAGTACGACTATCTCAATTAAAGTTTGGTTGAGATTGAAATGGAACAGATAAATAGAACGAGATGTAAGCAACTATAATGGGTGCAAGGGCAATAACTGACCTGTCCAAAAATGAGTACGCGAAGCGTTGGCGACAGCGGCAGGTGGTAGTAGTCAAGCTATTGTTGTCGCGTGTGGTCGCCTTTTTTCGATGCTATCCAGCCTCCAGGGAACCAGCGTGGCAATGGACCCAGCGCATTTCCCATCTAATGGCGCGGGCGCTGGTAAGGCGTTCTGGCGTCAGGTTGACAATAAGCGACAGTGGAGGGCATACAGTTGGCGAGCCGGTGTGATGTCAAGAACCGAGTGTATGGCGCGAATCGAGACCGCCGATCGTGGCTCAAACGGCGGCGACGGCGGTTTATCCCAGACGCCCGGGGAAGCGGCAACAGAGCAACAATAACCGGGAAACAAGCGGTCGACGTGCCTGGGATCGTAAAGATGGTACGTGGGTGAAGATGTTTTATGCAGGTAGGGATACAAAGGCGGCCGAGATTCTGGTCTGGTCTGGTGGTGGTGGTAGGTGAGGTTGGAGGAGACGACCAATCCCGGCTGGGAAACTTAGGTCATCGGTCGGGATGGTATGGGTGATAGCAGATAGGCCAGGCGTACACTAGGTACTGTATATTGCACTGTTGTGTGAGTATCTAGCTACGCGACATACCTACCCAAAGGTAAACGAATGGCAAAGGTTCTTGTTTGCAGTTGGTTGTATGCGGGTTGCCGAAGTACGGTGGCAGTGTGTAATTGACGGCCGCGATAGGTATGTGAGATGTGATGCGATGTACGATTGTAGGTAGGTATGGGTATGTTTTTTTAGCCCGCGTTATCAGTCAGTCAGTGACTGCCAATACCTAGATATCTACCTACCTACCTAGGTACCTAGTAGTTGGTATATGTACCTGGGTAGTATAGATGGATATAATTAGGCAATGTATTATTTGGCGTAGGGAAGTATGCCCGTGTAGGTAAATAGATAGTTAGTTGTAGCGGTGTTGAAAGGATGCCCGTGTCTGTAGTGCCGCCGGGTGCAGGCGAGGCGACGGGATCAGCGCGTGGTTTACAGAAGAGACCTAACCAAACCAGACCAAGCCAGATCAACCCAAACCCTTGAGGCAAGGCAGGGAAGGGGACTTTAGGTTGAGACAGCAGACTGGTACAGTGGAAGCTTAGGTAGTGTACCTACCTACTTGGGCCTGGGTACCCGCCTGGACCTACGCTAGCGCTGAGATCAAGACCCTACTGTAGAACAAGGGTTGGGGTCATTGCCGGGCCCGAGAACCAGCAGCGGCCGAGACTGGCTTAGATACTAAAGAGGAAGAGGATTTGGAGCGCGAAGACTACTGGGGGAACTTCAATCAGTCAGTCAGTCACGCAAACAACGGGTCGGGTTGGACTGCGAAACGAAAGGGTGGGCTGGCGACGCGAAGGGGGGTATCTAACCTCCAGAGAAGAGCCAGAGAACCGGCGCCAAGCGGGCCAGGCAGTACCTATCTTGAGCTTGAACGGCTAAGCAGTGGTAGGGGCGAATCCACTCGTTTCCGCTGAGCGGGGCTTTGGACGAATTACAGCTACCAATCTGCGTGTGGCTTGATCCCAAGCATGCAAGAGGCACGAAGTAGGTTCGATGGATCCCAGGCGAGCAGGTTGTACATACTTCGATTAGGTCCCTTGTGTACTTAAAGTAAAACAGACTACTGCTGTTGATAGCTACTTCGTAGGTTTCTCTCTGCCTGATATTGAACTTCAAGTTGCCAGCTGCATACCTACCTAGTTTATTTATTCGCCAAGTACCTGTTCCTGAAGAATTTTGACGTTGGCTTAAGGATCGCTGGAGTGGTATATTTTGAGTAATTAGGCATCTTTTCCACTCGAAACTGTACCGTCAGTTGTCTCTAATATAATCTATCTAATATCGTTCTACGGAATGCAATGCTGTAGTCACGACACCGCATCTGCGGAATTATTCCCCCACGCAACTCACATACCGGTACATACAAGGTACGGTACCTTATCTGTACAGCATATCTCTTTGGCGTAGCTGGGCTGAACCCCCGTTGGCTAGTTGCCGACAACACGCGTTGACGTGATACGTGGGGCACTAACTTACATAATACAATCAAGATGGAAAAGTACCTACATACCTATCGATCTGCCATGGACCTTACCCCGGTACATGATTACATAAGTTCTATATATCTACCTATCTACTTGCAAGCAATTGTTTCAACAACAAGAAAAAAAAAGTTGATAGAGGCATTGCTAATATTCATGAAGACGCATTAAGTCTTTTGTCCTCCTTTTCCATCCTTTCAAAATTCAAAACGCACTTAAAGTGCCTTGCCGGTTTCTATAGCGTTTGAGACCCGAGGAACTCAAAGAAATCACGTTCAAGTCCCCTCTGGAAAAAAAAAAAAAAAACAGCAAGCTCAACCGCCAATTGACTTAATTTACACCCCGCCAACTACGTACCTACCACCCAGATGGCCGAGTCCACCAGCCTCTCAACGGCGCTCATCGCGACATCTCTCGTCGCATTCTTCTCTGGCTTTGGACTCGGAATCTACTCAATAAGGGGGTACATCGTGCCGCCTTCACTCACGTCACAGCGGCAGAGGACGCTCAACGACCCCATAGAGAGCGACGAGTCCGATGTCGACGAAGACGACACCGTCCTAGATCACGCGCCGAACTGGGCGAATGGCGCGGAAGCAGATACGAAGCAGGGTTTGCGGACGCCAGGTCCCCGGAAAGACGAGGGCGAGAAGAAGCAGGCGGGCGATGATGTAGACGCCGAGGCGAAGAGCGCAAAGCGAGAAGCAGAGACCGCCCATCCCAGACAAGCCGCCGTGAATCCCGGCAGCAACCCCAACGAGGAGTGCAAGTTAGTGCTCGTCGTGCGGACTGATCTCGGCATGACAAAAGGTGAGTTCAGCTCCACCACACAATCAGTTAATGTTGCTCTGTCGTGATTTTAACAATACCCATGTCGGTAGGCAAAATCGCGGCGCAGTGCTCCCATGCCACACTAGCCTGCTACAAGACGCTTAGCCGGAGTGCCGCCCGCCGGCCCACGTCAGCCGAAGCTAAGATTCTTCAGCGATGGGAGAGGCTCGGACAGGCGAAGATCGCTGTCCAAGTCAAATCGCAGGACGAGCTGCTTACGTTGATGGGCAAGGCGCGGAGCCTGGGGGTCACAGCTGAGGTTATACAGGATGCTGGACGTACGCAGATTGACCCCGGCAGTTTGACGGTACTTGGCGTTGGGCCGGCACCCAAGAGCCTTGTAGACCAGATCACGGGAGGTTTGAAGTTATTATGAGCATACTCGACACAACAAGAATCCAAGAGCCCACGGAGAATTCATCTCGTGAGAGCATGAGTGCCGCCACTCATGGCACCCATGAGGCTGAAGTCTTGAGTAGGTAATCTTATCTTGGAGCTGATGGCAATTACCAGTGACATCATAGTTATTTGATCGCCATTGGGTGTACAATAAAACCGGGTTAAAAACCAAGTCACGACAAACATTTAGAGTCATAACAAAGATCATTGATATCTTTACAAATTTATTACGCGCATTGGGGGTATTTTTTCCCATATGCCTCCTCGATGTATGTGCCCGAGCTCACCTGAACGCTACAACCCAGGACGATTCTATCTATCTCGTGAAGGCATTGATCCACCCCTCTTGTAGATCATAATGCAGTGTGAAGCCACCTAGGCCAAATGCAAAATCCATCCAGCTTGTTCCTTGTGCCCTATTACACGCTGGTATTGCAACCGTGACCGAGTGCCCGCATTTATGATCAAGAACTACATCGTCCAGCAACCTGTGGCAAAAGAAGCTAGAAAACACGAAACGCAGGAGGGTATATTCGTATCAAAATGGAAAACAAAAGAGGGGAGGCAGCGTGAAGATCTAGAGAGACAAGTTACCGAACTCCAAGCGCATAGCAGCAGTATCTTGAGCTTTGAGGGGACATGTATGTCTAAAACGCCAGGAAAAGCTTGTTCTTCCTTTGATTGTACGTTCTACATATGTACTCCCCAACATATGTAGTCAGCATTGCGAGCTCGGCCATGCGATATCTTGTCTCCCATCAAGATATAGGCGAGCCAGCTAATCTAGGATGAGGGGTGCCGACCGTTAATCTCAAACCTTCGTTTTTTAACAGACTCGTCCAGCTGTCCAGGAGATGCTGTCCGTTTCTCACCAATCGACTTCACTGTTTTCAAAAGCGAGTTCAATTGTTCTGTGTGATAGGCGGTCGTTCTATCGCTTCCACTAAGTTTAGTTTCAAGCTGCTCAGACCTAGTTTCGAGTCTTCCCAGTCGTTGCTCAATGCCTGGGTTTGTCAACCGTACAATATGTTCCGCCAGTTGTTTTGTGTTTAAGTTCTGATATTTGGATTCCAGGTTGACGAAGGCTAATTCTAGTGCAAGGAGTTTGCGGCGAGAGTCTTTCGCCTCATCGACAATCTCAGAATATATGCCGAAGCTGCCAGCTACTTGTTGTAGGCGGTCTTCTACCCAGTCTTGTTCTGGTAATCGGCTGACATCGCTTTTGAGAGCATCATAATCTTCACTCAACTTGCTGACTGTAATATCAATCCGATCAATGTGGTGGCCAAACTCTTTTCCCTCCAGGAGCGTAACTCGCTCTACCAGATTTAGCCCTTGGCTGCGATCCATACTAGGGTCGCACTGGACTCTCCATTGCTCAAGTGAGTGAACACGGTTACTGAGTTCCGAATGACCCAATGCTGGGTCTTCCAGGAGAGTGACCCGGGCTTTAAGAGCGTCAATCATCGAAGCAATGAGGCGATCCCTTCCTTCGCACAGGATCTTGTTGTCTGTCTCTATCAGAGTTTTGGCAGCTTCGATTTCGGGCTCAACGACCCTTTTAATTGTCTCAGTCAGCGAAGGTGTGTCGACGTGAGATAGTGGGCTGTTGCTTAGGCCAACCCGCAATGAATTTACTGTTTGCCTCAGCGACCGAAAGGTTTCGGAAATAGAACAGCCGTTTTGATCACGATGTTCAGAATACTCGGCCAGTAGGGTTTTCAGATTGTATGTGTTATCCCCCCATCCCGAGTAGATTTCCATCAGCGTAGACATATCTAGCTCGTCAACCTTTTCTTTAATATCGCCATAGTCCTTGAAGTCGTCGAGTTTGGCTTCTATGCCTGCCATACGCTCCTCCAGCCCTGTTACAAATACTTTCTGAGATTCGATTGAAGCTTGCTGAGCTTTGGCTGCATCTGTCGATTGTTTGGCTACTTGAGCTAGCTTCACGTCATGAGCCTGGGTATCATCTCGAAGGTCCTCTAATTGTTTTCTCAAGCTCTCGTTTTCAGACGTCATATCAGCTTGTTGCAACTGTAGCTCGTGAGTCTTATCTTCGCATGTGCATATTTTTGACTCTAGTGCCTTGTAATGTGACTTCAGTGCATCATGGTCGGACCTCAGTGCATCATGGTCGGACCTCAGCGCATCATGGTCGGACCTCAGTGCATCATATTCCGACTTTAGAGTGCTGAATTTTTTGTTTTCCTCGAGGAGACTCTGAATTTGTTCAGCTTGTTTGGCGGCTTGTTCAGAGACTTGTTCGACTTTGGCCTCTAAGGCAGCAATTACTGGATCCTGACGGTTTACGGTCGCCGGCTCTGAAGTAGTCATCAAAGAAGAGACGAGTCGTTCGAGGTCGCGGCGGTACTCGTTTTCGACAGCCTGTGTCTCATCGTCGACAGCACGATATATTGACTCAAATTTCTCATTTAAAACATGATCGCGATATGGTGGATATTTGTCGGCGCCCTTGCTAAATTTTTGATTTTCTTGTCGGTGTTGGTCGCGCTCCTGCCCCAATTTATCTCTGCGTATGCGCAA
Source organism: Xylaria bambusicola (assembly GCF_022495145.1). Taxonomy (NCBI): domain Eukaryota; kingdom Fungi; phylum Ascomycota; class Sordariomycetes; order Xylariales; family Xylariaceae; genus Xylaria; species Xylaria bambusicola. The sequence goes on from NW_025953566.1 coordinate 612,976, forward strand.
TAGAAGACGTTTATGATGCTTCTCCCCCCAGCTGTACGCATTTTGGAATGTCTCTTGAAGCTTAGGGTTTTTTGCATCCGGCATTGTTATGGCGGTAGAGTTGCCAGCAGGGCTAGGGTTCGTAGCTATGTGCTTATCTGTGACTATTCTCATTAGCAAAGAACAATTTATTCGTTGACGGTGTATCGAAGTAGGAAACTCAGTTTCGTATATCCCACCGACCGAGATATAACGCTACTGCTAGGTAAGATGATCATATTGACCACAACCCTAGTCGATTAGTATCGTAGATTGCGAGAAAAGGGCACAAAGGTACAAAGCCTTGGGATCCATGCAAGACCATCACCACTAACCCACACTTACCTATATTGATTCGGTTGATGCGTGGCCCATCACCGGGCTTGTTGGGCAGGTTTGCTGCCGAGATCTTTGGTATGCGCCGGGAACCTTCAGAAGGGTTGGAAGTGGCATCATTGTTGGGTCTTGGTGACTCGTTATCGCGGCGGTGTTCGCGGGGGGGTCGGTTTTCGTGAGGGCTTCGGATCTCGCCCGGTTCCTTCACATATCTACCGTCTCGTGAATCACGCTGGGCAGTGTATGATCGTTCGCTTGGCCTATACGACTCCCGGCGCGTGTTTGAAGATCGGCGATCGTCGGCATAAACATTGTATTGATTGTAAGCCATGTTGCGAGGCCGCTAGACCGCGCCAACGGAGACAGTCTCTGCGTTTCCCCTGCCAAGTACACTTTAACGGCCACGATTATAGACAAATAATGTACTGAACCAACAACGTCTAGCTACATGACCTTAGCAAGCAAGGGTAGGGCATAGCCGTGCAGGTGACACGCGGAAGGTGACGGCGAGAAAGAAGTCGACTTCGGCACAAGGTTTGCAATTGAAGGCGGGGGTTGCGACGCGCTCTGTTGGGGTCGTGGGTCGATGTTTAGATCGGGTAGCAGCAGGAGTCGCGATAGCTTCTGGCATTGAAGCCTAAGAGTAGGTCGAAAGCGCAAGGGTAAATGTGATTTTTTTGCGAAGTTCGAGACAAGATGGCCGGGGCTGAAGCGCGCAGGGTTAGAGGGTGGCGGTTTACTAGGGTAATATGATAGAGAAAAGCCGAAGGAAAGTAGAAAAATAAAATTAAAAAAAAAAAGAAGGAAAGGAAAGGAGTATACCAGTAGAAGGTGTGAGCTTTGGAGAGGCCAATATTTATTTATTTGGGCACAGGAGCGAAACAAGGAGGCAAATTCCGAGAGACTCTACCATTGATGTAATGGATTGGGTTGGTTGTATAGGTTTCCCTGTGACTATGCAGCCGCGAAAGAAAAAGAATGAATCTTTAGAGTGGTGAGGTGTAGAAGTCATGCACCGAAGACGGCTACCTGGGTAACCTACCAACCTCGCTGCGACCATGGAATACACATTACCTACGTGCCATCGAAGGGTTAAGCAGATGCTATGAGATGCGATACATAGCGAACTACCTACATGTACTGGTCATCTACATATATCTACCATCTAACCCATGATACCTAGCACAATCAACCCCACGAGACACAACATCTCCGATCGATGTATCTTACTGTGTTGGTGTAGCCGCACTTCTCGCATTTAATATGTACCTACTAGGTACCCGCTGCACGTGTCCGCACCGCCGAAAGCGTAGATATATATATATACTCTGTATACATATGTAGGTAGATATTTTCAAAGGCGTGTTCGAGATGAGTCACCCGAATGTCTCTCCTCAGCTATACTCCCTAGGTAATTACTCTGGAACAGGTCTTGGACGTTTCGGGTAGCGTACATGTAGATGGCAGGATCCCGACTGTTTTAAAACACATCAGGCGCCAAGAGGCTGAATTAAACGGTTACCGGTCGGCTCCTTCAACGGACTGCAGCTACCATAAGGTACCTTCCCGTATCACTTTAACTACTATTTCACCTCCGTGACCTTGTTGACCCAGTATTAATCAAGGGCTATGTTTCTTCTTAGCTATGCTAGTGAATCAACTTTGCCACTACCTAGGCCGTCACCCAAAGGACAGCAAGATCAGCGTAGCTTTCTGTACTTGCAGTTATCTGTTTAAGTTGAGTACAAGTTCAAGAGATATCTATGCTTCTGATTGGTCACTTAAAGTCTTGGCAGGTCACGGAGGTGAAATGGTAGTTAAAGCGATACCGATACTCTAATCTGTACTCCACATGTTCAGATGCACATGACGCCACCTGGGCTGTACACATAAACGCGATGATAAGGCGGGGACAAATCATCGCTCCCATTGCTTCAGGTTACCTACCTACAACTACCTAAGGCGAGGCGGTGTAAAATAAAACTGGCACTCTTAAACTACGTTTTGCACCTATAGAAGTGATAGTTTTTTCTTCCACCGCCTCGGTAGGGTACAGTATGTTACTTGTGCAAAGGAATAAACACTAAGTACGGAGCATCCATCGTTGTCGGACGGAGAGGAATGGTTGATGTGGTCCTCCCCACTCCCCTGGCAAATGCAGATACCTTTTCTGAAGTGATGAAAACAAAGAAAAGGATAAGCATAGATGAGTTACTTTTCACCTATTGATGTATATATACCTAGTAGAATCAACAGTTTGTATCATATCAAGACTTAAAATTATTAACGAGTTAGTTTTGTATTATAATCATTTAAGCTTAGAATGAGGATATCTTAGATATTGTGTTTTGCTTTGTTACAATGGGTATATTAATAATAGCTAGGTAGAAAAGATGTTTCCTATGATGGAGGTGGAACTCTGGGTACCCAACTTAGCCAAACGTCATCTATCACATTTCTACACCTCTCAAGGCCTTGATGTAGGTAGAAATTACTTGTCAAGTTGCACTACCTACTACATAAGTCCAAAATCCGGTCACCGAGACAATCTCGGTCACGATATCGGCATCTAGGAAGCCACCTAGAGATTCACCTACAAACCCTAGTAGAATTTACTAGAAAGAGCCATACCCTATAGGTGTCTATGTAACAAATCCAATTCCGTAACCGCTTTTTTGAGTTGGAATCAGAGTGCTTAGCTGAGCCAGGGCTGAGAAGTTGTCCCAAAACTAGGTACCGACGAATACTTAGTTATGCCAACTTCCCAGAAGCCATTCTCCATATTTCAGTGTGCCACACAAAGCCTGCACAGCCACATAGTGAGGACCATTGCCCCAATACCTACGCCACACGTTGTCGCGATCTGCGCATAGCTACCTAGGTGCGTCCAGCTAGTTGTATGCAAGGGTCAATAATTTTCGTGTTGCTTGCCTTCTCCTTCCATCATCCTTCACGACATTTAAACTGCGCGGTCCCAACATCTAGACCAAGATATCGTGTCAATACTATTCTAAAATAATACTTTCAACACGCAGTAATTGGGATAATTGTCAAGATGGCTGCTGTAAGTTCGAACCCCCAAGACATCGAAGGAATCAAGCTTACCTAGCTCCTTACGCCAGCCCGTCGTCACTGTTGGCGAAACGAAGGAGCTTCGAGGCATGAATTTGATCGCCGCCCACTCCCACATCCGAGGCCTAGGCGTCGATGCGGACACGCTAGAACCTCGAACCGCGTCGCAAGGGCTTGTTGGTCAGGAAAAGCCTCGCAAAGCAGCTGCCGTCATATTAGAGATGATCAAGGCTGGGAAGATTGCTGGTAGGGCCGTGTTGATTGCCGGTCCTCCGAGGTAAGATTTCTCTTTGTGTAGCCATGCGATATGCCAAAGACGTATCCCGCCGATATTAATTACATTGTCATGCAGCACTGGCAAGACGGCTATAGCAATGGGCATGGCGCAGTCTCTCGGGCCCGACGTTCCATTCACCAGCCTTGCGTCATCTGAAATATTCTCCCTCGAGATGTCGAAAACCGAAGCTCTAACACAAGCGTTCCGCAAATCGATAGGCGTCCGTATCAAGGAAGAGTCCGAGATGATGGAGGGCGAAGTAGTCGAGATCCAGATCGACCGGAGCGTAACGGGAGGCGCGAAGCAGGGAAAACTCACAATCAAGACAACGGACATGGAAGCTGTGTACGATATGGGATCGAAGATGATTGACGCGATGACGAAAGAGCGCGTCATGGCGGGCGACATAATAAGCATCGACAAAAGCAGCGGTAAAATCACAAAGCTAGGGCGAAGCTACGCGCGTAGTCGCGACTACGACGCCATGGGCGTTGACACTAAGTTTCTTCAGTGCCCCGACGGCGAGCTCCAGAAGCGAAAAGAGGTCGTTCATACAGTCACCCTCCATGAGATCGACGTCATCAACTCACGCACACAAGGCTTCTTGGCCCTCTTCAGCGGTGATACAGGCGAGATCCGAAGCGAGATCCGAGATCAGATTGACACCAAGGTGGCTGAGTGGAAGGAAGAGGGCAAGGCCGAGATCGTGCCGGGTGTGCTCTTTATTGACGAGGTCCACATGCTGGACATTGAATGCTTCAGCTACATCAACCGAGCGCTCGAGGACGACTTGGCGCCCATCGTCATCATGGCGAGCAACCGAGGCAACTCCAAGATTCGGGGAACAGACTACCGAAGTCCTCACGGCTTGCCACTTGACTTCCTCGATCGCGTCGTCATTATCCAGACTAAGCCCTATAGCCCCGAAGAAATCCAACAAATCCTGGGAATCCGCGCTCAAGAGGAGGAGGTCGATATCTCGGCGGACGCTCTAGCACTACTCACCAAGATCGGTCAGGAGACCGGGTTGAGATACGCTTCAAACCTGATCACAACATCACAGCTCGTCTGTAGCAAGCGTAAGGCGCGCCAAGTTACCGTCGACGACGTGCAGCGTTCCTTCAAACTTTTTTACGATCCAGCTCGCAGCGTTGCCTTCGTCGCGCAGTCCGAGAAGCGACTTATCGGTGAAAACGGCGCCGTGGACTTCTCCGTCCAGAATGGACAAAGTGGTGGCGACGCGATGGAGATCAGCTAAACTGATTCGGCGTGGGATTAGAGAATGCGTGAGCCAACTTCGCGAAACATGAAGCGTGTGAGAGGGTATCTGGGGTCACGGCGTTGTGTTTTATTTCGTACTGGAGTTTCATGGATTTGAAAAGAATGGCCGGTCAAGAAGCGCTTCGTTTCCTTCTGAATACGAGGCCACTGCCTGGGATGGGCTGGCATACCATGGTTAGAAAGACTTCGGCATGTACTTCTAATAGAGCCATAAGGAAATGATTATAGCATGAATATGGCCTTTGGAGTATTTCATTTGCTCACCAGTCTACCGTGAAAATGTGGTAATGGGAGATTTTTCACCTATACACACACAGCACATATATTTATTCCCTGTACAGATTCAGCCCATAACGATTGCACAGTGAAGTGAAACTAATCCTTATTCTTTCTATTATCATCAATTCATATTGGAGTCTTGTTTTACGTTTGTCAACGCCTCTTAATCCACAATCCGACTCCTTAACCAGCGACGACCATATTTACTAGTTTTATCTCTATAGTAGCATCATAAGGAAATATCTGCGAGGCACATGAGAAACCAGCCCACTCTCTCAACCCATTACAATTTAGAAGTTCATTTGCCAGCGTCAGCCTTTGCAACGTAGGCAACGAGGTCGAGCACACGTCGGCTGTAGCCCCACTCGTTGTCATACCAAGAGACAAGCTTGACGAAGTTCTTGTTCAGTGAGATACCAGCCTTGGCATCGAAGATGGAAGAGTTGGTGTTGCCGATCATGTCGGAGGAGACAACCTCGTCCTCGGTGTAAGCGAGAATTCCTGGATTGATCTCTGTTAGCGTCTTCCTTTCTTTTTTTTCCTTTTTAAGAGAGCAAAACACTATACGCCGGGGCGGGTGATGCTTACCCTTCAATTCACCCTCGGCAGCAGCCTTGATGGTAGCCTTGATGTCGTCATAAGAGGCGTCCTTCTCGAGACGGGCAGTCAAGTCGACAACGGAGACGTTGGAAGTAGGCACACGCAGAGACATGCCGGTAAGCTTGCCATTCAGCTCAGGGATAACCTTGCCGACGGCCTTGGCGGCACCAGTGCTGCTAGGAATGATGTTCTGAGCAGCAGCACGGCCACCTCGCCAGTCCTTGCCGGAAGGACCGTCAACCGTCTTCTGGGTGGCAGTGTATGAGTGGACGGTGGTCATGAGACCCTCAATGATGCCATACTTGTCGTGAATGACTTTGGCGAGGGGAGCCAAGCAGTTTGTGGTGCAAGAAGCGTTAGAGATGACATCGGCCTTGCCATCGTAGGTCTTCTCGTTCACGCCCATGACGTACATCGGGGCATCAGCCGAAGGAGCGGAGATGATGACCTTCTTGGCACCACCAGTCAAGTGAGCCTTGGCCTTGTCGGTGGTGGTGAAGACACCAGTGGACTCAACAACGTACTCGGCGCCGGTATCTTTCCAGGGGATGGCAGCGGGGTCGCGCTCAGTGTAGAACTTGACCTTCTTGCCGGCAACGATGAGATCATTGCCATCAACACTGACGGATTCCTTGAAGAGTCCGTGTGTGGAGTCGTACTTGAGCATGTATTCGGCATACTTGGGCTCAATGAAGGGGTCATTGACGGCAACGACCTCGATTTCCGGGTGCTCGATAGCGTTGCGGAAGACGATACGGCCGATACGGCCAAAACCGTTGATACCAACCTTGATAGCCATGATATTCTAGGTCTATAGACAAGAAGTATGGATGTTAGTAGGTGATTTCTTGTAAAGAATTACATAGAGAAGAGGAAAGGAAAGAGGTGAAGGGAAGAGCGAGAAATAAGCTAGTAGAGGAAGGCAAAAGAAGCCTCGTAAAAAGAAAAAAAACTTTGGAGGGGCATGCGGGAGATCTGAAAACAAGGCAAACGGATAGCAAAACTAGGACTAGGTGACGAAAGCAAATGAAGCCCAATAAGGACTGTTTGCGTCTCTGAGAACCATTCGGGCCCACGACAGTTGAGCTATGGAGGGGTAATCGACTTGTGCTGCCATGGAAATATCTGTGATGCAATGGCGGGGTTGCAAAGGGAACGGGGAAACGATGGCGGGAGTAACTCTTACATGGACTGACTGGAGATTTCGATTCAGACACAAAGCGCGAGGGTTTGAATTGGCTTGGTTTTGTAGGAAGATGAAGAAGGCAAGTGAGAGATTTTAAGAGGAAGAGGAGGGCAAAGGAATAAATAGCCCGTCCGCGAGACGGAGGTGTAGAGTTGCTCAGCGGGCGTGCTACATGCTACAATGCTACAATGTGGTACGAGGAACACCAGTTGATTTGTTGGAGGGGTAATTGGCGACATGAGCGACATAATCCGCTAATGACAGCGCTACTGCCCCTCTAGGCCGGCGAGCTATGCCGATACGGTAGGCCGTGCTAGGCCTGTCCAGCCTTTTGCAGCGCCTTTTGCAGTGTACATAGTAGGTATTTCACCAGCAGATGCCAGCACGCGGCTGGCATGGTGGGGTACATCCGTACAAACACGCAACTCCTGCTCTGTCTGCCCCTCCATAATACCACGAGCTACCAGTTCCAGGAGTCCGTCACTGTACACCCTGATCGGCCGGTACCTATGAGGTACATCAGATCCTTGCCTGATGTAGTGCGTCACAGTTCCATCTGAAGGTAGCCCTCATTCTGTTTGATTTCGACGCAACAGTGGCAATCGAACCATTCATAAGGGCTCGGGATGTTGCCAAATATCTCTTGTTTGCCTCCAATACCTCCCCTTATTTAACTAACAAGTTTCTTTGTATTTGATGAAGTCAAATTGAACGACTGTCTAAGAAATCAGTATGGGCGCAAAAGTCCCGCTGCTGGTTACGGCCAGACTTCGGGCATTCTGGCGTGAAGGTATATATCAGGGTACTACTAACAGCGCTGAGCCGGCACAGTGTTATTATTGGATTTTATACGTTCCGCCGAGGACCGGCTGGTCGAGTCAACTTGTCAACATTATTAATCTCCGTACTCAGATATTGCTTACGGTTGGGTGCGAGAAAATCGCTCAAGAGTAGTGATCTCAAAATCTAAACATCTTCATGGACTCATGAGCAGTTTGAGCTTCCTGAGTAGCTTCACTAGCTATAGAGCATGTCACATGAGACTTCACAGCAAGTATACTTAAAGTCACTCTCCACTGGGCCGGGGGCAGCCCTATTACCCCAGACTACGAAAACGACCGGAACCTACTGCGGCTCGTCGGATTTTGATGCGGCTACTACTCACGAATCTACCCGACGGGAGCTCGGCTTTTAGCATTTCGGGAGAGACCAGACATTTTGCTCCATGCCGTTATGTCCTTTGGATCAGGGGGCAATGGGTCAACGGCTCGAGACCTGCCATCCATGAAGCAGAATGCTAACTACAGCATTGACGTCTCGTGTAAGCCTACCCGACTCGGTTGGTTCATAGCCTTTGCCATCAAATGAGCTTCCCCGTAGTCTTCCGGCGCCCAGAATGAGCCAGTCAGGAGATCGGTAATTCTGTCGTATTCTAGATTGGGCATCCAAAGGAGGAGTATAGTTGGCGTGATAACGGGTCCTTTCCCCGGTTTATGATCTGGTACTGCAACCCTCGGAATCTCATGATCTTGAAGATAATCAATCTCCCCCATTTCCCACTATATGAGCAAAGAGGTTTCCGCATGTCTATCACAGACGGCAACTCGATTATTCGTAAGTTGTTCGGAATGATATAGGTTCGTCCAATCTTGCTTGAGACATTCATTGAGCAGACGGGGTGATTGTTTACGCCACGTTGCTTACCTAAAGGCAATGAGGCTTGTGGTTATGGCTGTGCGTTGTACTGCTTTTACCTTATTCTTTAAACCGTGATTACGCTAAGTACCTCGGCACCTAACTACCTACTATGTATGTAAGCACCTAGGTACCTGTATGCTCAAGCTGCGCGGGGAATTCTCCAAAGCGAGTGCTCGCATGTGGGGTGATTTGGTAGGTAGCTGTTCCTTTGAGATTTCCTTCAGGTACCCCTACCTCTTTCCAGCTGTAGGCAGGCATGTTGGAGCAGGTACCGTAGCAGGTACCGTAGTTGGGGTAGTTCCAATCTACTTTCCCAAGCTCTTGATTTCGTCTAATTGCTTCTTAACCCAACTTCATCTTGCTCTTAGGCATGCACTAGTTACAAGCTGGGAGCATCCAAAGCTCTCTTTTCACTTCCAAACAGACTCGGCATACTCATACCACCCCAATTACCAACTTGTTCCAATTCCCCGCTCGTAATTTACCATGGCTCGCACCAATGTCGTCCGCCTAGCTTCAACGGCAGTCCGTGGCCTTGCAATACGCAGCACTGCTTCGTCCAGCGTCAGAAAACTCGCGTTCTCGAAGCAGCCAACCCTCGCCGTCCGACCTACCTTCCGAAGCCCGTTTTCTACCAGTCAGCGTCTTGCCAAGCCGCTGTGGGCTGAAGACCTCAAGCGCGCTATGCCCGCCAATATTACCGAGGAGGAATTCCATCAGCTCGCTGACGAATACATTGATAAGCTCATTCTGCAATATGAGGCTTTGCAAGACAAGCGAATCGACATCGACGTTGAGTATAGTGTATGTTGCCACAACTCTGGTGACACCTGCCCTCGATATGCCATTATGCTAATCTGGTTCATATATAGTCCGGGGTTATGAACCTCACAATCAATGACATTGGCACATACGTGATCAACAAGCAGCCTCCGAATAAACAGATCTGGCTGTCATCGCCTATTTCCGGTCCCAAGCGTTATGATTGGGTGATCATTAGTGAGGGTCAGGACCAGAAACAGGACACAGCGACTAGCGATTGGATTTACCTTAGGGATGGGTCGTCACTGTCTGAAATCTTACGTAACGAGACCGGCGTCGATATTGAGGCTACTGACAGAGGCGAGCCATAGTGATGGTGAGCTAATAGTAGAGCCTCTGCGCCCTCAATTATGCCGGGAGTTTTGGGCGGCATGTTTGGCCCGTTAAAAGGTCACAAAGAGAGTCTGTATCATATATTACTTTTGGGACACGCCAGTGACGATTTTTATGCTTGCAGGGCGTTAATGACACATGTACTATCAGGAGTCCTCCAACTTGAAGGGAATGAGGTATCATGGTACGGGGTCACTCCACAGTAGTTATTATTGTCTCCTGTTTTGGAACAACAAAATCCAAATATTTCAACTTACTATGTTTTTAGGAGAAAAGAGCTGATGTTGGACGTATTTGGGGTGCCTAGAGCACCTGCCTAAGGGAATAAGCCGTCGATTCCTCAGATGCTTTGCATGATTACCTAGATAGCATTTTGTTACGTGCCATTGGTCTACCAACCTCACTTACCGGTGCAAGCCGAGCGTTCTATCGCAGGTATCACTGGTTTCAACTTGGTCCCAGCTCGCTCAGAGTTCTATGATACAAATCAGGCATCAGACATCAGGATCCTAGAACCGACATCGGATCCTTTAAGGTCAGCGGGGTACCATCAGATGAACAAGCACATAGGGCTGCAGGATGAAGTGGGCGCGCGGATAGTCGGATTAAAATTCTGGGATTTTGAGATTGTAACGTAACTCTGATGTGTGTGACAACACGTCATGCACGGAGCGACCCGTCGCGAATTGAGGCTCAAGCTTATCTCCAACCGGCAGGCAATCAACCCGAACATGGGGTTCAATAGCTATACCGGTAGTGTACACATGAGTGATCCTAAGTCTAGATCCTGCGCTTATTCCCGGAACCATATTTACCTCGTCCGGCTGCTTATAGATATGCAGGCATCTTAGGTAACCGGAGGTGTTTATATGTTGGCAGCTTAAATTGCCGCATTCGCCTACCCGGAATAGGGTAATTTGTCATTTGATAAGGGTGTTGGGCGGCGGGATGCGCCGACAGGATGAGATCCGGAGACGGCTAGAAGCATGGGGCCGGTGTCAAATCATGGTCATCCCGCTTGGAAAGATCCCGGACAGTATGGAGTAGGCAATCACTCGGACGGAGAAGCGGGTCAGCTCGCATGTTGTATGAGTCCCATGATGCGTGGGCAGTGAGTCACCAGCCATATGTAAAGCAGGTATCTATTCCGTTTAACATTGAGTGAGAAATACATTTGACCATCCCAGAATCTCGGTAGCCGTATGCCGGCGCCTAGCTTAGCTCTCCCGATCGCCGAAACAAGAACAACAAAGAAGTGCCGTTTGATCTATGTATCCAGCCATCCCTGTACACCGTACTCCCCCGCGCCAGTCGCATTCTAACTATTGTACAGCTTATTCGTACATGCCCAAACAGCGGGTTGGCATTGGCTGGGCTAACAACCCCTCCGGTTTGTCATTGTCATTGTCAATGTCAGCGTCGGCTTGAGACCTTGCTCCAATCTCTGTCCCACTGTTTCATCTGGCGAGCCATTGAATCTTCTGATCGGCTGGGTTTTCCCGTGACGAAGAACCGTTCAGTAGCGTCAGATCGGCTGGTGGACTCCGATAGTCTGTACTCTCTCAGGGGATCGTAGCTTGAGGAAGACGAGTACGTCGATGTACCGGCTCTAGTGGAAGAGCTAAGGTCCATTAGAATGATGTACACTCGGATGCATTGGATGCAGCAAAGGTATAGTTACTAACCCTGATGTTTTGGTACTGTACGGCATGCTTGATGGTGATTGACTTATTGACAAGCCGGTAGAGACGAGTAAGTCGCTCTCAAGTCAAAGGGTGATATAGCAACAGGGGTGTAAATGCAAGTTTGGTTTTGCTCAGGTCAATTGACAATTGTCGCTAGATGTAGAGGATAACCTTGGGAATTGACTTTTGGTAGATGAAAACTTTCAACTCTATTTATAAGAAAGGCAGGAGTGTGTTGAGTCCCTGGGGCAATTGGAAATGATGACGGGAAAATCACAAGATGAAGAAGAATTTGAGACGGGCATATTGATGCCTTATAAATAAATAGTACAAGGTATCTTGAGATCGAGGAGGCATAAGGAGAGAGACACCATTGAGAAGATGGGCGCGAACTGCCACGTCAAACATTCTTTTAGGGTGGAAGTAGAAGTAGAAAAAAGAGTCATCTGCTCGACTTAGCATCGCTTGCATCCATCCATGACAGAAGAAAAATCGCCGTGTAGGGTGTAGGCCAAGAATTTGTTTCATCAGGAAACAAAATTTTGCGCGTAACTGCGGTGTACCAATTAAACTCAAGACCATATTGAGCATAGGATGACTATGCCAAAGCCGCTACGCGAAAATGGAAATTCGAGAAAGGGCCTTTTGACGGGTTGAGCCACCTTGGCTGTAGTAGATAGATGGGGGTGGCAGTGATTTTGATGATAGCATGCCAGGGATTAGGGGGGATAAAGAAAACCTATCAAGTCTAGTGACCGAGATATCGTCATTGAATCACTGCACGTAGTAACTTTTTCAGCGTCGACATGGTAAATTGGGGGGGTGATGAGGATTGTCCCAAATCGGAGGCAAGACGATAGTGAGATGCGTATAAGACGGTGAAACAACACAGTTGGGGCGGGATGTTTAGAATGGCGGACTTGCCGACGTTCCGGACCGAGGCACGATAGGATCTGAATCCAAAGATACGTATAATTGCAAAGTAGAAAAATGACAAGTCGCGTTCATCTAGTAGGTATGGCATTACGTCGGCCGGTATCATGGTACAGACTATCAAAGCACAAAAGACAATGGATGATAATAGGGCGATGCCGAGATGTTGACAAACCCCACTTACTACGGTAGTCATGAAATCAAAGCCACTGAGACTCCCGGCATTCTCCGGGGACGATCAGAAGCAGGGGAACGGACAACGAAGGCAACCGTGTACCTAGGGTAGGTTGCGTTACATGTTGGATAAGGTCACTAAACGAGTTGGGTGTTCTCGAACGGCCTGGATAGGACCTGATTGGAAAGATTACACCAGACCAGACCGATTGAGTAGGTAGGTTGGCAGCAACCGTACTTAGCATACGAAGGGCGGAACTACTGTTAGGATGATGCAACCAACGTCCACAATCAGAACAACCTATGGAGTCAAGTTTAGTGATTGAGAAAGTCGGAGACGGCGGACTCGGCATTTGAGCCACGAAGCTAACCAATAGCTTGAGGTTAAAAGGGTGTACCACGATGCGTGTGGCTCAGAAAACCCCGCCAGACTTCGATATCGAAGCAGGTAAAGTAGGATACCTAGCTCGGATAGTGACTGGTAGGTTAAGTAGGATAGAGAGTCGCGGTAAGGTATGACTCTTTTAGTTGCCTTAAAATCGGGGTGGAACCTAGGAGGAATGGAATGCCTAGGGCGACACAGGCAGCACCACGCTGGCGGACCGGTTCGCATTTCAAGGAGAAGCAAGCCCGGACAAAAGTGTAGAAACCAGATGAGGATGATGGAGGATAATATGGGCCGTGGAAGAGAGCCCGTGCACAGCCCCCCAATGGTCGAGAGTACGACATGAGCCCACTTTGAAGCCACATACACTAGCGGATCAACATAGCCACGATCTTGTGCCAGTGGTGTCGGGCTGTGACATACTGTAAGTACATAGCAGACACGACACGATACCCATCGGAGTAGAGGAATCTGAGCTGAGAGTACTTCATAATAGTAGGTATAGTAACACGAGGAGTAACTACACCGGAGAGGACAATGCCTTCTTTTCTTGCCTTCCTTTCGAGGTGTGTTTGGCCATGATGATCGGGCTCACAAACAATAACCTTATTGCAGCACCTCGAGACATAGGTAACCTTCAATAGATACCTATGTACTTATCCCAACTACGTACTTACATAGGTATATATATGTACATATAACTGGAGGTAGGTACAAAGCGTTAAATGGTATTGGCTTTCTCGTCGTGAAGATTCCCACAACTCGATCGACGAACAAGGAAGAATGGATACGAGCTTGCTGAGCATACGTGAGAAGCAAAGGATGATTGCCAGAACGACTGACTGTCTGCCCCGCGAGGCTCTTTGCTGCTAGCGCGCTATCGCTCACTCGGATTACTTGTTTCGAGGGACGTTGTTGTGGCTGAACAATGTTGATGGATGTATGTACATGTAAGGGTGAGCCAGAGCTGGATGCGACCCAGCCGCCGGCCTGGTACACCCAGGAGGGCTTCCATTCTGGCCTGGATCAGTTCGAGACCCCGGCAAGCCCGTCATCCAACCTGTCCTGTAGCCGCCAGCTCTCACTGCTGACAACGGTTAATTAATTGATTGATTGATGTGCTGTGCCGCACGAACATACTGGGCAAGAGAGGCTCTTTTCTCTTCCCCTGCTAGTCTCCGTTGCAGAGGGGCTCCCTCAATCGAGCCCGCCCAGCCAGCCCGTCCTTCCCTCTCACTATCCACACATCTCATCTACAAAACTCGTTCTCGTCCCCGCTACCGAAAGCCAAGGTTATCCAGGATGCTACCACATCATTACTTGATGGTCTTGATTGTCAATCAGATGTCGTTTGCGTTCCAATTCACTTGGTTGACTATTTCTGTCTCTTGATGCCAGCCATTGCTAGAGACCCTCATTTGGAAGCTTGCGAGGGACAGAATGGACTCGGCATCGCCAACAGCAAGCGCGTCGACTAATAGAGGCGGTCGACCGAAGGATTGGACTGAACCTCGCACACGAAGGCTCATTCGCCTCTACCTATTCACCACGCTACCCTTGCATAAGATTCTCGAATTGTTGGAGGAAGACGATTTTAAGCCGGGGTATGTCTGCTATCCCCCATACCATTCATCTCACTCTATACTATGTAATTGCTTCCTTGTCTCAACACTAATCGCTCTCTTCCGCAAAACAGAAAAGATGCAGCCAATAAAGTAAAGAATACTGTGTTGGGCAATGACCCAAGATGGATTCGACCAAGAGACGACAATGAAGAGAAGGCTCGTATCCGCGGACTTCGAAATAGCCTTCGTGGAAGACGGGGCCGACAGAATGTGGCTTCTCAAGGTCCAAGTGGAACCGCTCCTGGCCACAACATAAACCAGGGCACCTTTTCGGAAGATAGGTCGCTCGGGGGTACAACTATTACACAGTCGTACCGTTCTTCATTCGAGGAATCACATTGGCCAGACTCTGCATCTTTCGCCCACCCGCTGACTACTAATAACACCTATTCGATGGCCCTCGATGAGGTCACCTCCTCACGTTTCATCCCAAGCCTCATTGGCCGACGCAACTCGAATCGCCAAGACACCGGTCTCACGGCATCCACGGATATCAGTATCACCAGCGCCCTGAGAGAGAAGCTTTCTTTCCTTTCACTCAGTAAGGCGAAGCGGACTTTCAAGGTCTTAAAGCGATACACATTCCCCAAAAACCTCGAATCGCAACACACATTCGATATCTCTCATGGCCCTGAACATTTATCTTCCGATGGTGGTAAAAGCAGGCCATTGGACGCTACATTTGCCATTCCTGGAGACTTTTTGAATTTCGAGCTATTCGCTAACCGTTCACGGTGTGCTACCGAGTCACTGGCGCATGCAGCTGGTACTTGCTGGTGCAAGGTTGACGATCAGGTTGGCCCAACACGGAAGATGTGGGCCAATACCAAGGTTTCTGGCCATATATCTGACCAAGGCCTCATGCTGATAGACAGCTTTGGGAATACCGTATTTCATTATCTTGCGAGTCTGGATGGAATTCAAGACCTGTTCATTCACCTTGTGTCCCAAGCACCACGCGAACCAAGGCTACCATTCGGCGCTTCAAACACGGCTGGCCAAACGTTCCTTCATGTCCTGCATCATTCTTGGTTTCGCGAGGGCTCTAGGCTAACAGAGCTTCTTGATACCTTGCGAGCTCAGAATTTTGACATTTTCGCGACTGATGTTTATGGTAGAAATTTCTATCATACTCTGCGACACAATAGGAAGAATTCTGCTCGGTTTCCAGGTCAGACAGCTGATATATCCCGCATCAATCGCCGGGATGCCTTCGGATTGAAGCCTATGGATCCGTATCCTGCTCGCGACAATACCTATACCACCACTCATACTCAGGTAACGCAGGGAGCCAATACAAGCATCGCCCCCGGTCTTTCCAGACCGACGCCGAAAATCAACACCCAGGCTGCGATGATAGAAGATAAAGAGATCTACATGCATGTAGATCTCTTGAAGGTTGTCGTCAAAGCAGTTGGGGTCGACGAAGATTTCGCGCCAAATCCCCAAAACGAAGACTCCCAGGGCCGCAACGGGTTTCATTGTCTTGCGGAAATCGATTTTGGTCTCGCACCTGCCACTCCAAAGCACAACGCTCGGGCTTATCCCATCGATGAATCTAGACTTAGCCCCCCAGGACAGAGCAAACGGAGGTATGACGACTCAGAAGAGATAGAGGTGCCTCGAACGGTATCGGACAGTCGGCGTCTTGAATGTATCCGTGGCCTTATCCTCGCCAAAGTCGACGCAAACCAGTACGACATAAACGGAAATACGCCACTTATGTCTTTTGTACTTCATAGTAGCGATGCCACGAAGTACGAGAAAGAGGAGAGCGAGACAGTCCTCCGCACCTTAGTTCATTCGGCCGGCGCAAGGCTCGAAGCGCGCAACCGTAGTGGCGAAACTGCTCTTCACCTCGCAGCTAGGCACGGCAAAACAGTCGCATTGCGTGTCCTGCTCGAACTTGGCGCCAACCCAAACACTCGAAACGGTCAGGGCCTAAGTATTCTTGAGGTCATCGATAACTTATATCTTACGACAGAGCGTGATGATAAACACAACGCGCGGTTTGAGGCTTGCCGCGCCATCTTGACGCGTACCCCTGACGCGACCAAGCAAAGTCCAAACCTATTGGACGAATGGGGCAAGAAATGAGCCTGCATAGGCAATTGCTATTTCAGAGGAATGTTTTTCTGATGGTTCACCTGATCTCGCTTTGGGAAAATTGAAGTACCCTTGTTGACGACTGTATTGTATGCACGCTGGCGGCGTTTGGATGTGTTTTTAGTATATACCCCGGGCATGGTCTACCCTAACGGAGTTTGAGGTGTTTTGGAATCGTCTACTCTTCCATATTACAAGCTACAGTCAATCACAATCTAAGCTCTTGATACAATTCACTTCTCCTAAGACTCTAGATCGTGTGAAGCTGCCTCGTGCGTTCCTAGTGTAGTCTTCATTGTCTTCAGACATTATTTCGCACGACGTTGGCAGCATAAACCCTCCGAACCTTTGTGTCTTACGCATGAGTATATCCATTGGTGCCCGTGCGGCTGACCACCCTCATTTCTTGTGAGTGCTGTACGCCGCATCTCTCATGCACGTCAAAAAGGGCTCAGACTATTTCAATTTGGGCCGCTACGTCAATTATCACGCCCAGCTGCCTCTCGCATCGCTCGAAGCCACGAACGAACTCCATTGCATCGACCACAGCCCAATCAATGCACCCAGATAGACCGAATTACAAGGATGAGGTGAGTTGTGCCCATCGGGTACCTAATTTGCATACCTATCTACATTCGGTGGCTATGTTCTCTATCCTACCCCACATCATGTCACGTCGATACCCGCGTCCGAGCCCATACCGCAATCAACCTCGCGGCATGTAGAGCCAATCCCTTCGCTTCCGGACTCGTTGCCTTGTTTCCCTGCTCTTCGAACCGTTTACCCCAGAACGCCCACCTGTCTGGCGTGAGCCCGCTCTTGTCCTTCCATAGCCCGCCGCCTTTTAACAATCGGCGCTGCGCCTCATCGAGCTGGGGTTCGGGCTGTAACTCCAGTTTCTGAGCCAGCGTCGCACCGGCATATTCGACGTACACAGCAGCCGTCATCAGCGCACGGTCAAAATCGCTCCCATCGCCGGCTGGCTTGGTGTCTTGCTCAAGCGCGTCCCTCAACATCCAGATTGCCGTGGTCTCGGAACCGGGCGAGACCCCTGCGTGTAAGAGCCGCGCTATAAATGCGTGGAATGGAACACGCGCATCAGTGCCGTTGACTTTATCAAGGCGTTCTCTTACGGATGCACCGAGGAGGGGTAAATCGCTCCAGACGCGGGCCTGTGATGACATTAGCATACTCTGCATAAGAAGTGACAGTAGCAGCGGCAGCGCCACCCGGTATGTATGTGAGATGGTCCTAGTTAGCAGAACTTACTTCCCAGACTTTATCCCCCGTCTCAGGTACTAGCGTCAGCTCGCGCACGAACACGGCGAGCTTATCCTGCGCGGGATTGCCGTGCGGGATCTGCTCGGCGGTGCTGAATATGCTGTCCCAGAACCCCCAGAAGAACTCTTCATTCGGCGTCTTGACACCCTGCGCGAATGATGTTGCGGCCTGGGAGGCGGATGTTGCGCTCTCAGGCTGGATGAACTCGTTTAGGATCCCGAATATATCCTTCCGGTTCGGGTCTTCTTGGACCTGCCGCAACTTGATTGCCGTCATGATTTCTGAGTGTCGTATACGTGATGAGGGTGATATGAAGCCAATTGTATGTAGACAAGATCGAAGGAGGCTGCCTCTCCAGATGATGCTACGTGTATAAATGAAGGGCATTAAAGTTGCCTGAGAATCGCCGCCCCTCGCACGCCTACGTCACTGCACTAGGTTTACGGTAGAATAACTACTTAAGATAAAGATCGCCAAGTAGCTCAGCTCACTAGCTAACCCACCCGCCAAGGTAATCTACAACAAGCCAAAAACGCACGTGGAAAACTAATTGTGTCGCATGCCATCTTGAGGCGGGATTGTTCTCCTGCCTCTTCCGGTTAGAATAATGGGATTTAGACCAATCATGATAGTTATCGCCCTCCATTATTCATTGCCTATCATCTTCAAAGCTTGTGTCCAACAGTCAATACTTTGACAATCTGTCTAGAAAACGCATAAATTCCCCTATTTTTTCTGAATAGTTTCCTCGAAGTAGCGTTTTTGCATCTTTTTCATTTCATTTCATTTAGTCGCTTTGAATCGATGTTCTTCATGCTTTACTGGAGGAAAATGCCACCGAGGACAGATCGATAGACCTATCACCCTCCCTCGTCATATATCCTACAAGCGGACACCATCCAATACGAGTGAATACAGTCAAGTCAAACATAACACCTAGACTTTCGCGTACTTTTGGCAGATCTTTGATTATGATCTAATCTACCTGATTTGTCGCAGTATAGTACAACCAACTTCATATCCCAGCGCCTTACTTTTCAGAACTACACCTTTACAAGCCAAACAATCTTCTAGAACACACGTCCTTATTCAGTGACAACATTTTTTACCTTGAGCCGCAAAACAAATGATCACACCTCACCAAAGTTTCAACCCAAGTACTCCTAACATCAAAATTTTCTCATGAATTCATTTTCTGTCAGTAATTCGTCACGATGCTCCATTGACATCTTCAGATAACTCTTCGCTCTCCAATTCGCGGCCTGTGCAGATATATCCCATATGAGTATGCAGGACATTGACAGCCTTGCGACGGGCGCTTAACCATTCTAGAAGGAAGGCGGCCGGATCTACTGCAATCTTGTCGAGGTCATTCGGCGAGCCTTTCACATATCTCGCCACTGACTTCCACTCGTGCTCTTGGAGGTATAGGCGACCAGCTAGGATGCCAAGCTCGATCCTGATACGTTCCGGAAAGGTAGTTCCTAACGGCAGCTCAGGATACGAGTAGAAATTTAGGTCGTTAAAGTGAACCATTGCCTTCGTGACTGGTGTCGCGTACGCGATAAGGTGTGTACAAGACTTGCGTTGTTGGCTACGCAAGAATTCCAGGTAATACTCTGCCTCTTCAGGAATGATTACGAGAGCGGTCTCAGCCCCAGGAGACCAAATAATCCATTCTACAGGGCGCTAGGTGATTGTTAATCTTTTGTTCGAGTTTCATAGTTGCGGCATTTGCATTTACTTACTAAGAAATTGTCTCCCTCTTGCGAATTCTGAGCAAGATGCACGGTATTGGTAAACTCTTTTGAAACGAAAAGTTTCGAGCTTGTTTCATGTACATCAAAACGTTTACCTACCGACGTTCGCCCTACAAAGGAGAAGGCGTGTTCGAAGCCTCGACTTCTAGAACTCGCCGATTCTAGGGTCTCGAGTATTCCAGTTCTCGCGAAATGTAAGATATCTGCATGGATCCCAGGATACTTCAACGGGCTGTAGCGTTTCCGTTTCTCTACTTGTCGGACTTGCTCTACCTGTGCTTCGACTTCCCTCTCTTGCTCAACCTCCTGGAGTGCGTCTGCTTGGGATTTGCCCTGTTGCTCCTTACTAGTGAGTGAGAGTTTCTTCATGAACGAGCGCAGCAGTAGCGAGGTAAGTTTGCCCTGAGAAGTTATCGCAGGTATATCCGGAGCTACACCGTAAAGATCTTTCAATGTTTTGCGCTCTGGTTGTTTGAGGACGCGGAACAGTTTCTGCCGCTCAGACGCTTTCGACATGAAATTTTTACAATTCCAGATTGTATCAGTCCGCTGGCAGAAATCCATGCCTTGTGCAATATATAGACCCTGCACATCCTCTATGGAACGACAAGTTTGCTCAAGGAGCCATGGTATAACATGGGATGAATCTATTTTTTCGTTAGAGCTGAGTTGATGAAAATCTCGAATGCTGCTTTCAACTGCTGGCGGGCCGTAGAAGCATATACTTTGTGTTGTTTTCAATTGACGGAGGCGCATAGCCGCTATGGTTATGATTAGTACTGTACGCCAAGCAGATGAATGTGAATACAGAACTGATTGATGATTATTTACCTTGCACTGTGTGGTCTTTTGTCAACTTGAGCGCTAGAGTCACAGCTCCGCGAGCGTCCGGCGGCAATCGTAAGTCAACGCCTCTTGTGTGTCCTTCATCTAGGAAGACATTACACTGTGAGAGATCATCTGCAAAAGGAGTTGCTAAGAGTGGAACGTCTTCTTTCGCATTACTCCGGTAATGGACCCATGCCCTGTTATCATTGCGAAAGTAGACCACAGCCTTGGTCTCCGGGTCAGCTTTCATCCAAGTGTGGGCGACCTCTTCGTTTCCCATCTCTGATATATAAGCACCCGCATCTATGAGAACTGAAATTCCTTTTCTTTTTAGATCTTCAAAGAAACATCTTTCCTTGGATTTGCTAGACTCCGGGTGAGTAACAATGACGTGGAACTGGCGATTACGATCCTGCAGGAGGTATGAAAGAACTTCCGCACTCGTATGTTGCAATTGTGGAAGATCCCGCTGGCTAATTGTGAGTGGCAGTACCAAACGATTGTCATTCGTGCCGCTGAAACCCGACGTCCGCGTCACTGCGTGCGTAGTGTCCTCGGAGCAAATTGGTATGTCCCAAGCACATGCTTGTAGCTTGACTTCGAACTGTCTTGCGTGCACGGGGAAGACGAAGTGGTTGAGGTATTGATTTATGACGATGCGGTTCGATCTTAGAGAAGTCCACAATCTCTGCATCTGAGCCTTGTCATCTGTATTTATAACGCTCCAGCGACGTAGGGATTCCGGCAGGTCTGTACATGTTGAGGTCAAGCAATCGTACTGTGCGGCTGGATCGTTCGACTGGAGAGTATGTTGCACAACTTGTACAAGCTGCTCGTTCGTCAAACCCGCATAATAGAAAGATAGACACGTAAATAGAATCGAAACGTCTGGATGGCCATACTCAGCCTGTTCAGAAGGTTTACCCTTCGCTTCGTAAGGAACTGCAATTGGATCTCGATCTGGGTGCAATCCGTAGTGGACATTCCATCTCTTTCCAAGACACAAAATTATTATCTTATGCAATAGAAGTCCCCGTATCAGGAGCAGGGCATTACTTGCTATTACCGGGTTGTCGAACAGGTTCGCTACACGGTTCAACAGCTTGTCACTGACTTTGACCCCACAGAGGACCTCCTGAACAGCGCTTCGCTTTTGTTGATACTTCGGATGAGCAGGCCGAAGAAGAGTTAGACTCCCTGAACAAATATCATTGACAATAAGATCTTGCAAAGCATCCTCAGTGTCGGCCTTCAGGAATTGAACAGCTGGAAAGCCTTCCCGCCTCCAGGTGACTTGAATACCTCTCGAGTGTTGGCTTTGTAGTTCTCTGAGATGGCTAGATATCAGGGAAAGCAAATCTTGAACAATTTCCCAACGGTAGGGATGAAAGTCGATAGCCATCTCGGAACCACTAGGATAATTTAGTTGAGTCTTTAAGGATAATGTGAAGTCACATTCGTCGAGTATATCTCTAGAGTGGACGTCAAGCCACTTTTGAAACGCGATCATATGATTTGCCGTAGTCATCTTCGAGTCAATGAACCTTTGCCAGCCTGACAGCTTATATGAAAGCAAATGCTCAGCACAAGTCAGTACCATTCCTTGACAGCGTTGAGTTTCGCGATGGAGGTTGCTGTATAGATCTAAAATCTCCGTCTCTGTTGACGTTCTTCTAGAGTAAGGAATATGTATGAGCTCGCGGCCTACAAGACCGCCTAATTTCGATTGCATTGTCTGGGCAGTTTGTAAGATAAGTGCCTTCGGGACGACAACTCGTAAAAGATCTTGGCCATTTGCTAAAACCGCAGCAGCCATAGGAATAATACAGGACGTTTTCCCTGTGAAGCTATTAGTTAATGGTGATCAAAGTTGTTATTACCTTGACTTGCCTTTCCCCATGCTGAGTTGGAGGATGCCATTTCCAAGACTTGGGTCTATCATTGCTCTTGCGACAGCTACTTGCTCGGCGCGAATAAGGATATTACTGTCTATTTCCAACAGCAGCCAGTCTGGTACCTCGATTGGTTGCCAGGCTTGATGACCAGCTTCGCGCAGCTCATTGCTTAGGGCTTGTTGATCTCCTCGCGAGAGCGCGTGCTGAATCCTTACTAGGTGCTGGACATTAGTAATTGTCAGCCCATAGTATACTATTGCTTCTTTCATAGCAGGCTCAATGGGTAGAGGATCTGTAGACCTCAATAGCTTCAGCAGCTCAGGCGCGGTCGAAAGTGGCCTCATGGCTCCAAGTTCCAGCCAGCCGGTTCGGTTGTCGCCCATAGTAAAGGCAGCATCAATTGCAATCCGTGTATAATTCATATACATTCGTGCGCGACTGAGGGATGCACTGATTTCATCGTAATTTATGTCAGAGGCTACGGTTTGCGGCTCAGATAGCTGGGTTGCCTCTTCAAGGGCTGCAAAACTCTGGCAAAGATCCCTTGCATACTGTTTCCGGAGGCGGTTATCAGTTTGCTTGAAATTATTGAAGATAGTTCCAAGTTCTGTGAGCTCGGCTAGCGACTCAGGTGTCGGCACTTTTGGCGTTTGATTCTGGTGTTTCTCTACAATTCCATTTAGACTGCTCGGGACTCTGTCAAGAGCGGGTCCACGTTGAGTAATGAAGTCCTTAACAATGGATTGATACGAAATAGAGTGTCGTGCTGTATTGAACTTTGGCTCTGTGAGTGTCCAAGGCGTTAGCACCACAGTGTCGCGAACATAAGATATTACTCCTGAGGCGATAATATTATCCAGTAGCATGATATACCTGCCCAGCTCCATATTTGCATATCTTCGTTGCCATTCTGGTTTAATGCTCTCCCATGAAGAGTTTATATCAACCAGACGACCAACGCCCTCTTTGAGGAGTTCACCCCGTGCTGGTGTCAGCATTTGCATGGTCACATCCTGTGCTGGGATTGGCCAAATTCTCTGTATGCGTTCTGCTAGTCCGATACCTTCTTTCTTACAAGCCTCATCATGACCAGTCTTATCTCGGCTGTTCTTATCAAATTGCAACTCCTTGCCCTTTTTATTTAGAAGAGGCTGGAAGTCAGGATACGTCGAGCTGATGAAGCCTTCGAGAAGATCGATGGAAGGCCGTTCACGAGATTGAAAATTCGTGAAGCATTGATGACGAGGAGGTTCCAAGTCCCTTATCTCGTCGACTAGGTAAATCATGGCCAGGGAATGGATGATATCCATGTTGGCTTTTCTATGAAAAGCAAGAAGCCCGAGACGAAACAACAGACTAGCTGGAGCACTGTTGCACCGACAAAAGTCAACGAGTTCACCCCATTTCTCATTGATGGGATCTTCAATCTGATTTATGAGCGGGGCTACATTGAGTTTCGGTGTCCCAGGAACTCGCGAAGGGAACCCGCCGATTGTCTCAAATGATTCCAGAATGTCGCTTAATGTTCCGTTCATTAGGGGTTGAGAGCATTGAGAAAGAATCACACGTGAGATTTGGTAAACTTGAGCGGCTTCGGCACCGCATCTTTGATCTCTAGGAATATAGATCTGATCATTGAGCTCTCGAGCAGCTTGAACATTCAGTGTAGGATCGTAAAGATCTCTCTGAGCGCTACCGCGGCGACAGAGATGTCCCACTTCTTTCAACTGGAACTCTGAGCCTAAGGCAAAGACTGCAAGGCTGTTGGACCGCTCTTTGATTGCCTCAATAATGTCTCTGTAGCCATCACATTGAATGGAGGAATTGAGATTTGCATCCCAATGTACTCTTTGGACCCGCTTGATATCAGGGGGATGGTACTGCCTTTTAGGGGTAAGGTTAACAAATCCCTCAAAAATTTCATTTCCCGTCATAGCTATTGGCGCCCAAGGCTGGGCAGCACCAGATCGTAGTATCGTGAATGATTCGCTAGAGCCTGTTCGGCCAGTCAACGGATCGGGCAGACAGAAAGATGTGATGGCATGATAAAGAGCTTTCGTATATACTAGACGAGGTTCAGGGCTGCAGGTTAATCGTCCTAGGATGTTGTCAATCATGAACCTAGCATAGTGCGAAGCTCCGTGTATGCGAACGTCCACGTGTATACCATTGCGACAGGTAGTCGGTTTTCCGAGAGGTACTATAATGCTGCGAGCCAGGGTATTCTTTTCTCTCATTACAATCTTGCTCCGCATGCCGTACCATGTTCCTGCATCTTGATTTTTGTCGATCTCGGCGTTCAATTGATTGCACTCAAGAATGTTGTTTCTATTGACAGTGAAGCTCAAATCAAAATGCCTCAATTCAACTGCTAGTTTAGCAAATTGACTTCGAGGTTGATAAACAGTCAGTCTATCAGGTTGCTCGAAATCACAGAAAACGTTAGCAATTTGCGCAAAAACCTCTGATTGAGGATCAACAAGCTGGCTGCCGCCTATACCACGATATGCCCTACGCTCAGGGATATTGATAATCCAATCATTCTGTCGTGTTTTCCAGAATTCAGGAGTTTCGGGGGTGGCTCTTCTGATCTCCAGGCACCGAGTATCAATATTGAGCCAGTGCCCACAGTTGTCAATTAGCTCAGCTGGCAGATCAAAGCTAGGGAGCTTCCTGAGCTTCGATGAAGGGATGAATTCCAAAGTTTCTTGAACTCTTCTATTGTAGTTATACCCAATCGAACGAATAATGGCACCTCCATCTCGTGTGCCAAAGTGTATGTAATAGTCCCCTCGAGGCTGAGTCAGCCGATGGGACATTCCGGGCTGGCTGGATGGATAGGTGAGAAGATGCTGATCCCCAAAGATGAATTTGACCGCAACATCATTAGCGATATCCAAGGGGAGCTTAGAACGTGGTCTGCCGTTAACTAATAGGTGGCCTTCGATGTAGTTGAAATGCACTCTCTCACTGAATGGCCCGGGAGTAATAGCAGATATCCAATGACCTTGCGGATCGGGGAGAAAGGTCCATGAAACGCTAGTTGTATCAGTAATTGAGAATCGGTTAGATGAGCCACGTAGAATCTCAGTTCCAACGAGAGATTTGAAGGACTTCATTGCGTGCTTGACGAGAGGTTGAAGGTGGTAAGCCATCTTCGCGTCTCGAAACAGTAGGTTGCGTAAAGCACTAGGTAGTCTGTCGAGATCATGTAATGTGTTCTCTTGTACAGCTATAGATGCTTGTATCCAATCACACAGATCTTCCTGGCTGAGACGATCTTCTAAACCAAGCAACAAGGCGAAAGTTGCTCTACAGTGCAAAGCAGCATAGAGAGCATATGTTGCATATCTGCGTGCTTCCGTGCTGTCTTGTGTGCCTTGAGTGTTCTTCCGCAACTCGGAAATCCATTCTATGAGATATTTACGTGCTGTCATGAGGATATCGGTACCAAGTGACTGTTCTGATAAATGGTTTAGTCGTAAGGCCAGCGAGATCACTAGCTGCATGACATTATGCTCTCTCCAATTAGACTGAATGGATTCAAGCATAATCTCCAGGGTGCTCGTTAGACGTCTTGTAAAAATGGGATACTTGAAGACCTCATGCACAGCACGTAGAGGCTCGTGGGGCAATTGAGGGCCTGCCTGTGATGCTAGCTGACAGATAACGCGCGCTGTATCTTCGTCGCCAAGGTTCAGGTTTGACGAGGACAGTTCCACGATCATGTTTGGCCAACGCCGCCGTTTCCCTGCGAACAGCTTTTGGTAGGCAAAAAATGCTTGAGCTGGGATCTCTGGTGGAACTACAACTTGATTTGCTTGGATTTGGTAGGAAGATGGTCCATCCACAATTGTTGGAGGGTGAAGGCCCTTGGGAAGTATGGATTGGAGACTAACAGGAACATATATTCCACAGTGATGCTCCAGTGTGAGCGGCTTGGTTAGATCCTCAACCCATATTTCCAATTCCGAATCATAAAGTTGAAAATATGCAGCAAAAGGCAAGAGGACCTTTGCGATTGGCACCTTTTCTCGGCTGAAACTGTAGTGCGTCTGCTCAAAGCTCTTTATCTTAGAGGCCATTGAAAGACAACTGGCCTTGGCCGCCATGAAACTCTTCAATGGCTCATATTTGTGCAGGTGTAATTCAGGTTTTGGTGTATCTTGGGGTCGGTATGGGTGTGCCAATATACTCATGATCCGCCATGTTGCATCCCGATAGGCAGCAAACCAGTCCAGTACCCCGAGCTCGAATATAATTGTACCTCTTGTGGGGTTGTTCTCAGGCAAGGACGCTTCTTGAACCTGTATCTGTAGGCGATTTCGCATTCTCCAATGCCAACAACTCGTGCAACCAGCTACTATGCGTTTTCCATCCTCGAACGTACAAAGACAAGGATTTCGCATATTTCCTTCTGTATGTTCGTCATACTTAATGCATAAGTGCTCATGCTCTAACTTCTTCCGCTGGCATTTATTCTCATAGTTAGTCTGAATATGACGCTCGAGAGATCGTAAGTGCGGTGAAGTTTTAAGATACCGCAGAGCAATAGAGTCTTGCTCGTTTGTTTCCAGTACAGTTCCATAGAAGCTTCTCGCATTTCTACCGGCCAAGTACTCTTGAATTTTCTGCAGCCGTACCATTGCCGACTTCGTAGGTAGTTGTAGAACATCGAGTAGTTCGGGACGGAATACTGGAGCATGGGCAGCAAGTAATTCGCAGCTTTCAATAGCGCTTTTGTCTAATTCGACCCACAAGCTGAAGATAGCAAGTATGGTGGAGCTTTTCAGTTCTGGATCAGAGTCGTAGGTCGAATCTACTTTCTTGAATTCCTTCTTCATTCGCTCTAGGGCAGACATGATCTGGGATCCCAATGTTCGACAACGTCCTTCATGGGTTTGATTAGGAAGCTCAGATGGACTAGCCTGTTGCTCGGCTTGTTCCTCCAGCACGGCAAACTCAAAAGCGCAGTCAGTAAACAGTTGGCTTCGTTGAATACTCTGGTCCAGCGGGTTAGGAAGTTCGGCCGGTCCCATTGTCGACAACCGTGTTAACTTCTTAGATAGGATCTCGTCAAGGTATTTGCCGCTATTTGGCAAAGTGAGCGTCAACGAACTGAGTGGTGCACGGTCTGGTAGTGGTAAAACCTGGCGAGTGTTTTTTCTCTTAAACGCATTCCAAGCCCCATTCATCTTCATGTTGGCATCTTCGATGGATTTTCTCACAAGTGAAGAAGCTGCGCAAAACCAGTCTTTGTATGGAGGATCATTGCGCAACTGGACTATCTTTTCATTCATCTCCAACTTCACCATGCGACGGGCTAGCTTAGTTCGAAGGCAAACGACTTCATGCGGACTTAGGCGACCGGCCGAGTCATCAAGCATTTCTGCAAGGATAATTGACATCAGAGTCTTGTACGCAACCTGCCCTTGTTCGGGCCCGAGTGTCAAGCAAAGTTGTCGTTGAGTTGCAACTCGCAGAACCAGCCAAAAAGGAAGCCGCCGCCAAGGAATATTGCCGTTAACAAGATTAACATCATCCCTAACGCGTTTTCGTAGCATAGGTGACTGGTAATGACTTCCCATAGCTTCAAGTAGCGACATTAACATCTGGGTGATCAGAGCCGGGTCTGTAGTGTCTCGTACTTCGCCAATGGACACGCCTGCTTTCCGTGATGAGGCCTGAAGATAATATAGCGACTCCATGCTAGCTTGCTCAAGAAACGAAGCTAGGCTCTCCTGAAAGGGCTCTTCAGTAAAGTCTTTGAGGCTGATGCGGACAGATCGTCCCGGAAAATCCCATTGTAATGCATGGCCAGAGGCGAGGACGCTTGCAGAAATAGGTGATGCCTCGAAAGATTCGAAGATGACGCACTCTTCATTAGTCCTAGCTGGGACGTTAGTAACAACCTCTCAAAGCAACACAAGCACCAATTAGTAAAGCGGGTTGTAGGGACATAACGTACCATTCGTCACGACGAATCAACAAGCCTGCGTTTTGTTCATGGAGATATAAAATTAGTGTTTGGTTTGGATGTAGATCTTTGAAGTGCTTGAGAAGACTGTTTCTTTCCAAGCGGCCCCTGTTCAGCTGAAAACAAGCTCGAAGTGACAGCCGCAAATCTTGGTATGCATCTAGCCACGGCATATCACAGGTCAGACTGATTGCTGTGTCAGTGGCGTGGGCCAGTCGCATCAGAATATCATGTGAGACATCATCAATGTCACTATCTTGAGCACCCGGTACTTTTGGTGGGAGAACTAGGTGGTTGAAGACCGAACCTAGCAACTCGGTGTCGGCGTTCGTAGGAGGCGCCATCGTATTGGCAGTTGATTATGAAAAAGGTAGAAATACAAGACAGAGGAAGAACAAATAATATCCATTCAAACAGCGTCTGGTGGCGAGAATCAGTGATTGACAACAAGACAACAAGAACTGCGGAAGAGGAGAGGAAAGGAAGAACGTGGTGGCAATATACAAGGATCTAGGACATAGAAACTTGAAGAACCATTAAAAGACGATGTACAATCACAAGAAACTCACTCTCAGGTCAACAGCGACACAATAGAGTCGCCACGAAGAATCCGTGGACAAAATGTGCCTACTTTGATACAGAGTTGAGAGTGGGTGATGAGAAAATGCGAAAGCCTGGAAATCTGGAGCTGAAAACGGTGGTTAGCAATCCCGGAGTTGTTTGTTGTAAAAAGAAGGAAGAAAAGGAGGAAGGAAGGTGTGCTAAGAGTGAATGAAGATGGCCAACACGCCTTCCGTGGCCCAGCAACGAAGTCGAGGGCTAATCGATCACTGATCTCAAGTGCCTTGGAACAAGCCACAAGCAAGGCTACAATTCTTGAAACGTATAAAAAAAAAAAAAAAAAAAAAAAAGTTCACTCTGAATGTCCTGGGTTGCCACAAGAGGCACTGAGGTTTAGAAGGGTGCTTACTCACATGAAAAATATCAAACAACTTGGAAGTACCTCAGGTAGCTACTAACACGATGTATGTAATATCATGTACAGAGTCCGTTTGATCTTGATGATAGCTGGGCTGCGGGAAGGCGCGTTGTATTTTTGTAGACAGCAAAAGTAAGTACTAATGTAGATCATCGCGTGGCGTGCTGTTTGCCCTATGCGTTGGCGCCACAATAAGGTTGTGTAGGAAAGTGACTTATCACCTAAACTGTTCTGAAACATGCTGCCTACTCCGACCACATTTGATTGCAGAATAGAGTCGTAGTATCAAGAGTGACGAGATAGCATATCCTCATAGCAGGCAGTATCATCCCAAATTATTTTTCTCTTCTTTTAACCAATTTACCTTCTTACCTACATCGGCATATGTTCTTTTCCTAGAGGGGATGTGGTACTTGGGTGTATGGTCCATTTGTAGACCAAGCCGGTCATGTGATGCTACGTGTCAAGTAGGTGTAACCTCACATGTGAGCTGCTACATGAATAAGGCAAACGAGGCCCTGAACTAGGTAGTGGATGTATAGCACCGTATAACCTAATATTGCTCCAAGAGTTCAAATGTAGGTTGCAGTCGGCGCTTTTCTACGTTCCATTACAATCATCAAGTCTTTCTTCTTTAGGGTCCTGTGAGCAGCAGGCCTTGACAGGCATACATTGTGGCAGTGACTAGAAAGATTAACTCACTCATTTACATGTATAAAGTCATTATTAATCCTACATTTATGTGTAAGGTGCCCCAAAATCTGTCATTTTCGCCTGCAGTGTGGTGTTCTAGGATGGCAAGGTTAGTAGCGCTATGGTGAGAATCGGTAACAAAGATATGGCAAGCAATTTGAAGGTATAGTAAACACCTCCAAGATAACTCAAGAGAATTTGATTAAATGTATGATAAAACGACTTGAACTGAGGCATTTATGGTTTAGCATAGTTGCATTGAGGGTGACTTGTCGCATCTCATCAGTTGCTCAATCGGTTAATTGATGTAAATCCGCGTAGCGAGGTAGTGTTCCGATCATGAGAAGTTGTACTTACCTACCAATTATCTTTCAATAAACTAGCTTAATATGTCTTTCATGACACATGTCAGGAACTGAGGGGCTGGAGTAGATGACTGGAGCTCTCTGTTACGCCGAAACCTCTGCGTTGGCGCAGACTACCAGGCGTGCGTGTCACTGGTCTTGTACAAAGGAACATGGGAGAGATTCGCAGCACCCAGCAGACACAAGTGATAGAGGAGCCAACAAGCGTGATCGTCGCGATTGCGAAATCTCTAAGACAGCAATATCAGAGGCATCCTGAATGACGCAAGCTCGTATGCCGCCAAAAGCAGTCTACCAAAACCAAATTTGGGATAATATAATGCTGTTAGATGTATCATCTGAAAGGAGTTTAAGTAATGATTGATGTAGAGGGAGGCTACAAATCGCTAGAATCAACGTCACCTAATGTTACACTGCAGAGACAGAAAAGTCACTCTGAAAATACCAACCTGTGATTAGTCAGGCTTCCTTTGAGTAGGTAACAACAGGACTCCCCCATGCCCCCATATCCAAGATCTTGGTTCAAAATCGTGCTACCAACGCGGCGCGCTGCATACGGGTCACTGTCGTCGTTCCGAGAACGTGCAAACACGGTGACACGTCCTTTTTCATTCGTCACATATGAGGCTTGATCTCCAGTATGAGGACAAATACAGAAAGATGCATGAGGGTCCTTATCAGAGTGCAGGGCAGGAAAATATTTAGTAATTTCGTATAAAAACATCAGACATCTGGGGCTTCGGATTGAAGTTATTCACATTACAATAGCCTGCTAGGGATGCCAAGGTCCTTGACCATTCAATTACTTCATGGCCTTGGTGCTTTGATTCTGACTTTACTGTATGTAATTACAATTGGACTGCCTGCCCTGACCGTATATGTCTAATTAGTGTAACCTCACTTTCAATAATTGACTGCATGCATCATGAAAGTCATGAAGAGGACTTTTGTGCTGCATATGTCCGTAGCCGTGTGTGCGTGTAACGGCCAGTCAAAGAGTACATGCTTCGACTTAGATCAGCCCTGCTGCAGGATGCTTCATGTATCGCAGCCATGTTTTTCTGTGTAGCGTGTTGTATATACTGCTATATAGAGCTCATCTATAGGCCATTGACATGATGAAACATCTAGGCAGGTAATTAGTAGCTGACCACGCTTTGGGTCAGATGTTCACCAAGGCGAGCCTAAGGCAGAAGCCTTCAACGTCGGACAGTAGTCAGTCCTAATTCCTGAATTCCCCTTTCAAACTTAGAATCCCCATTGAATGGGTAGATACCATTTCTTTGAAGCCCGTGGGTCACCGCCCGGAGCACATGGCGCTTGCTCAACCCTAGTGTAACAACAAACCTGGTGTACTTGTATGGCTCCGATTCCCACTCCATACCGCAGTACATTTTCCAAAGATACAGGGCAGACTGTTAACCTTATAATGTCCGAGTCGTTGAAGCTTCGTGGGTTCACAGCTAACAGTCTCTGTACGTGTCACGTGACATATCTCAATCCTTGATGCCGGAGATCCTGACATCCTGGCCGCCAACTAACCCCACCGCTTTCATGTGACGTTTGTGGGAAGCGGTGATGATAGATAAAAGGAAGGCCAGCTTAGCCTCTATGACCTATTCAAGGTCATAGGGAATTGTGTGCGTGCAATACAGTGCCTGCAAGAGTACACCATACATGTATGATCGGGCCGCTTATTCAATTTTCCATCCAAGATATATGTTATCCACCGGAGTCAAATACCTGTCAGAGCGAAGGTCGTGATTACGGTATGTCGGAGTGTCAATTTATATTACCTTTTTCTACATAGGCTAGCGCGCTGAGATGCCAGGTTTCCCATTTGTGCCTTGGAAATCTTCCCTTTAGCCGCACGTCAAATGTAGTACCGGACAGGCCTCCCTTGCTAGCTTCTTGTGGGGTGCCGTGCACCAAGCGGTACATGCATTCGCGTCCTCTATCTTGGCTCGACCAGATTGCAGATTATGCTGGAACAACGTAACATCGGCCCTCCGCTATGTGTTGCCAGCCTTAAGAGCGGAACATACATCGGGACCGTCTCTCAACGGACAAGTTTATGGAGGAAGGAAGTAGGGATTGATGATTAGTCAACGGATGGCACAGCCGGACCCTTTGTTCTATAATCCTCTAGAAGCGCCTCTTTAGCTCATTATACGTCTGAAATCAGTGTAGTTCCAATCCATATAACGGGAATATCTAATCGGGTTGAGGCTGAAAATGCTGTAGGCAGCTGATAACTTGCGGAGCTCGAGGTGATCGAACACCTAAAAGCTTGGGTAGCTGACGATGCGGATGCGGATGTAGAGCCGTCTGTCCCGGGTTCCTCCTTCAACCGCCACGATACTCTTACTATACGGGACTGCCGATTGACTGAGCCGTGTTCTTGGCTGCGGCGCCAGGTCAAACGATAGGCCGGGAAAAGAAGACAACCCAGTTGCTCAGCCGAACATGGAACTTTGTACATCGATCTCCATGTGTAGCGTCATGCAACATGTTAAAGAATATTGATAATAGAAAATGATAAACGAGCTTTGATTACTTACATAACACCATTGCATACCCGAGAAATATCATAAATGCATCCACCATCATGAGCCAGCCTGCTACCTCAGCCCGTATACATTTTATCAACTTATACCACGCCTAGCCTAAAATCAACGCTCTCTAGATTACTGCAACAAGGGTCTGTGCATGCCCTCTTACTTGGTCCACAAGATCCTAATAATATCCAAAATAAACAATTCTCACGGGCTGCCCAGGCCTAATGCACTCGGCAGCTTCGCCGCTTGTGTCAAGAGCACGGGGCCAATACTCTTGTGGGTACTGATGCATCTACAATATAATTTCCCAATCTGAGTCGGCGCAAAGAGCTGGAGCTTTTCCACCATAAATGGGACGGGACAGAGAATTTAAAGATGCGGCTGTAAAGCCGGTCGATCATAAAAAGCACTCGAGTCCCCAAATTGCTAGTCATGGCTAGTCAGCAAGCACTCGTCAGACAAGCAAGAGATATCTTGTCTAAGGATACGCATATTCTCTATTGTCCTCCTCTTCTTCATCATCGTCATCGTCATCATGCGTTTCTCAGCAAATATTGTAGCCCTTGTGCTAGCATTCAGTGGCAATACCATTCTTGCTTCCCCCGTGGCAAGACGAGCCTGTACAGTCAAGACTCAACGCAAGGCTTGGTGAGTGAAATATTGATCACAACTTCAGCAAGTAGCTAATCTATTGCCTGCAGGGAAGACCTGACTGACGCTGAAAAGAAGGCATATCTTGACGCGGATTTATGCTTGATGAATACGCCGCCTATTACTGATATTCCCGGTGTCAAGAACGTCTGGGATGAGTTGCAGTGGACTCATGCTGCACAAGCAGGCTATATTCACTTTGTCGTAGGCTGTCCGCTTTTTTGATGACCGAAGTTGACTTGGCGAATAACGGTTACTTCGATTTAGGGAACATTCCTCCCCTTTCATCGGTATTATGTCCGTGCTCACCAGACTCTTATACGGGATCTATGTGGATATAATGGACCGCTGCCCTACTGGCACGAGCCAGGAGACGTAGGTGCACTCGGCAAAGCTGCGATTCTCGATCCCAAGACAGGTTTTGGTAGTGGCGGAAACGGCACTGCCCGCTGCCTCATTGACGGGCCCTTCGCGAATGTAACGTTACGTATTGGTAGGAACCTTAAGGCAGGTCAGGAATACTGTGTCTACCGTGCAATAAACGGCGTGTTTTTCAACAATGCCGCGCAGAAAAATGTGGACAAGTGCCTAGCTATGGCTACTTTTAACGATGCCTGGCGCTGCATCGAAGCTGCTCCCCACTCCGCTGGCCACGGCGGCATCAACGGCCTCATGATCGACGTCGCTCTGTCTCCCGGTGATCCTATCTTTTGGCTTCACCATGGATGGATCGATAAGCTATGGTGGGACTGGGAATCTCGGAAACTTCCAGCCCGTTTGACAGAAGGTGCGTATTTCAATCACTCGGTTGAATGATCCAGTTTTATATCTCTTGCACAAGCTAACTTTTGCTCATAGTAAGTCTTATAAACTTGAGTTGCTCTGCTCTATCTCTATGAGATTTCTAACCTGCCAATGCTCTGTGCTCCGAAATCTGCATGCTAACACATCCTAGATTGGCGGAAACAATACTATCCGTGGAATAAACGACCCGGCTTGGGTAAACTATTTCGGCGACAACGGGACTGTCGTCACTCTAAATCATGTCCTAACATCTCACGGTCTAGTTCCCAACGCCACAGTTGCAGACGTAATGGACATCGGAGGAGACTATGTCTGCGCCGAATTTGTATAAGTTCAGCTGTAATTGGGGTTGAAATTCATGAGGAGCTTGTCAGCGTCCAACAGGCAACGAATTTATAGAGTTTTATTTATGACCAGGGCGAGAGCTCAACGTCTTGATTATATCGTAAAGACCAACTTCTTTGTGCACTAATTATTTTGAACTCGCTTATGATCTCATATGGACAGCTATGCAGAACGAATACTCATGTGTGATGTAGATGCCCTCCTCCCCCTTTTTTTTTTGAAGGTGAAACTCTAACAATCACTATTTTTGAACAAGGAATTCTGATGTCAGCCCCATCAGCAATTAATTGCCTAGGAAGCTCTCACTCCAGTAAATCATCAGGCGATCACAATCTGACAGTAGAGACAAGAAGAGCTATCGTAGCAGCGATGACCTGTCACATTCCTCCAAGGCTGGGTTGTCCGATATATCGTCCTATTGTGTAATAGCCAGCGTCTCATTGCAGTCACTCCTTCTCCGCTTGTAGTCAATTGGTATCGTACGAAGATACCGTCTCCCTAGCTCGAGCACGTGAAGAAAGCGAAACTGTTACCATCGTGTTAACTCATTCTGGATTTCTAGGGATTTGATTACGTACTCACAGCTTCAGTAATCCCAGAGAGAGGTATCTGTTTCTTCCACTTGCCCTTGTGTTCGTAGCTTATCTCCGCGAGCCTTTCCCAAATGGTACTGTTCGATTCATAAGCTGACTCTCACGGCTAGATTCTCTTGTAATTACACCGTTTCGCGGTTTCCGCGTTGAATTACCCATATACTATCATGCACCTTCAAGTCACGAATCGTGCGATGACCGCAATAACCCATATTGCCCATCGTGCTGAACTGAATCTCGTTGTTGCTGTCGGCAATCTCTTAGGTTTGATTTATTGATTATTTCTCAGCCTACACTATTACCGGAACCAACACAAGCAGCAAAGGTAGCGTAGAACATAAACTTATACTAGTATGATATTACTTATGATTACTTCACCATTACCCCTATCTATCTCTACGCAAGAGCAGCATATCCCAACATGACTAAAACGGCCCAGAGGCCGAAACCCGACACACCAGACGCAACCAACGGGCTCGCAGCAGAGCCGCTATCCGTTGGAGCAGGCCCAGCCCCCGACTCCGTAGGCGACGGGCCAGAGCCAGAAGGAGTAGGCGTAGGAGACGACGTATCATCCCCATTCCCAGTTCCATTGAACAGTTCCGGGAAAAGCATCGTCGAGTTCGCATCTTTAAGGATCCCACTGATAATAACCGCCGATCCATCAAGTATACTCTCGATCTGTTCCTCCGTGCACGTAGCCTCGACATCCCACAGATAGCAGAAATGCACGGGGTCCTCTGGATCTTCGTTCTTGATGGCCCAGGTATCCGCCGTGCCGTTGGTGGCGTAGTCCGGGTTTGCAGCGGTATTGATGGTGCCGGTGGCGATGTCCTTGTTGAAGAGGGCGCGCTGAAACATCTTGTACGCAGTCTCGGGCTGATACGAGGGGATCTCGTGTCCCGCTTCGTAGACGCGCGAGAAGGACAGGTTGCCGTATTGTCGGACTTGCCCCCCGACGTACGTATCGTTCACCACAATGTCCGTGTATCCTGCCGCGTGGAACTGCTCCGTACCCGTGTAGTTGATGGCGAGACTGACGGCCTCACCGCCGATCCAGTGGCATGCGTAGTCCCTGTCGCCGTACATCAGGTGGACCTTGATGCCGTTCTCCAGGAGGTAAGCTAGATCTCCCACCCAGCCGGGTCTCACGTAGTCGCCGATTCCGCGGAACGCGCTGCTGACGGCCCCGGATGAGCCCGTATAGTTCAGGGGCACGCCTAAGGCGGCTTGCACGTGGGGCTGGTTAAGGTACAGGTAGTGGAATTCTGCCGGGAACGGATCTGGGTCCTGCGTGGCCAGATCGTAGTAGTTGTTATTCGAGTACTGGAGATATGGCCCTCGCACTTCATTGCTGCAGAATGTCTCGGCGGCCATGCAGATATCATTGACGGTGGCGTTGATACCGATGTTGTCCGGGTCATAAGCTTCTGCCACTGTGATACACTCCGCAATCTGATCCCGGCAGCCGCCCTCACGCTCCCAAGCATCTATCATGCTTAGGTATATGGTCTCATTGACGGCTTGGATACCATATGTGTTGTTGTAGGCCATTTGAGGGTAGTGTGGATACATAACCTGGCGATCTATACATGAGTTGATGAGGATGAGGGTATCTAGGTTCAGAACATAATTCTCGCCATCGGTACCATTCCATGTACCGTTCTCAATCTTCATGTTCTGCTCTTCAAAGAAAGAGAAAAACGCCGGACCGTACCGCCCTCCGTATGATTCTGTAGCCAGGCTGATACGTGTGTCGTTCGGATGATAGGCGGGAAACTCTTGGAACCATGTCTGTGCGAAGTGCCACATCGCTATAGCAGCATTGCGACTCCCTTGGGCTGTGCTGTTGCGATTGTCACTCGGGAATGTCCCTAGAAGCAACGTGGTGTTCTGCTCAGGAATTGTATCTAGTTCATCGAGGGGAGTGCTGGATCCTGTCACTAAATTGTAGGTATAGTTTCGCAAGGTGTCGTAGGAGAAGCCGACTTGGACTGGCTGTTCGATATAAAGCATGTTAACTACTCAGTGTTAGTGGGATGCTATCTAGACACTTTGACGTTGGCTTATCTCACTACCTACCTTCATTATTCCAGGACCATTCGCTCAATCTCGTCGAGTTGGAGTCTGGGTTTACATAGCAAGGTCCATTTTCTGCAAATAGACCCAAAAGTGACGAGCTACCCGGTCCACCATTCAACCATATCGACAGAGGCGCATTCACGGGATCCTTTCGCGCCTCAAAGAACCAGAAAAAGGTGTTGATCGGATAGTCTTGCGACTCGCCCAAGTCCTCAAGGGTGCCAGGCGGTAAATGAATGTAGCCTGCATATGACTTAACGCCCTCAGTAGTCTCACAGATACCGGGCTTTCCCTCCAAGTTAACGAGAATGGTCACGAATTGTCGATCAGCAGTTCAGTTGGATGAAAAGTCATCGTACCTCTTTATAGCTTATCTTAACACCATTGCCAAATTTCGATTCCAGCACCGTGACTCCCTCTGGAGTTGGCGGAAACTGAGCTACGGCGGCGGGAGCCAGTAACCCGGCTATGAGGCCGATGGCTTGAATGTGTCTTAAAATTGCTGAAGGCATCTTGTCGCCCGTGAGAGTCACCCTGCTCCTAGAGCAATGAGTGTGGTGCACAACAAGCGTGACCAAGAGAAAAAAGAATGCCTCGAAGCTCTTTTCGTAACGTAGGCGGGCAATTGATTTTATTTGTCGCGGGGAGACTGTTCATAGTAAGGTGGTTTTATACAACTACCCACATCTATCATACGAGCTTCACTGTACCCTCCGCTCTCCTCTTCGTGTCATCATGGCAGAGCCCGGGACCCCGGTCTATGCTTCCTTCCACCCCGCATTTGCAAGCATCAAGATGCAGGTATCCCACGCGAATGGACAACAAAGAAAGTGACCAAGCCCTTCGTGGTGATCGCTATCACTTGCGCAAATCATGTTGATAAGCAGCTAGAGCCATGCGATACCTCAACGAGAAACAGCACGCGGTATCCATTGGCAGTTGGTATGAAAGTTAATAGAGATGAACATTGTTAATTTTGAATTAAAGCTATAATAGAGCACATAGCAGCCGTTTGCTGCGTATGGAAAAAAGTTGGATATATGGTAACGGTCCACTTGATAAGCATGGGTCGCCAGTGACTCCTCAGCTCTTTTCCAATGCCTGCGGGATGGCCATTGGGGAAGGTGGTTAGAATGAATGACGAACTCGTCGTTAGTCTACCCCGCCTTTGGTTCGGTGACGATGTTGGAGATGTGCCCCAAGCCCCCAAATGTCCCCAATATTATATTGCAGATCGATTTCCAAATTTGTTCTTATTAAGCGGTTCGTCTGTCGTAGTGGTCTGTAGTGGTGTTTTGCTGCCCCACTGTATAGTTGTAGGGCTATTCAGATTGGACAGCACCCTGGGATTTCCCGGCTCGAAACTCGAAACAACCTTTCACCCGGATGTGTTATCCGAGAGATCCGTTCTGAGTATTGTATCAAAGTCGCCGCCTGCCTTGTTCAATGCTGCACCTCTCTCCACGGTGAGGGTATCAAGGTATGGCAAACCAAGTGCAACGAAATGTAAATACGAAATACCTATGGCCCATAGTATTATCAAGCTTAGAAGGGATAAGAGAAAAGCGTGCAGTTGTTGCGCGAGGCACCATTCCGCTGACCACTCAGTTGCATAGGTGCAGTGGTGAACAAATTGTACCAATAGTAAAAAACATTTGCACTGAGACAGAAATGACGGACTCGAATGTGACGAATGCTAAGATGGTGGCTTCGATAAAATCGTATCTGTAAGAATTCTACCAAATGTAATGTTTAGGTGAATTTCAGGTAGTACGTTCTAGATAGTGCCGTGATATCTCTAGGGACACTAAACGTTACTGGCAGCGCCGAGACGAATCACCGATGTGCTTGTTAGCAACATTGAACGTAATACATTGCGATGGGAGCCCAGTCCCTTGCGATAATGCATGCAGAATAGAACCTAAGAATTCTCCGTGCTCAAATGGTCAGTATAAAGCAAGTATATGCTATGTCGCTAATGCTAGTGTCTTCCTGGGGAAACGTCGGGACCAGTGTCATCATTCTTTTCTCCTATTTGAGTTCAATGACCGGAGTCCGTCCTCTACGTGAATAGATGCTTTTCATCTAATGTTGTGTCTATCCAATGTCGATGCATGCCAGCACCTTGAGATTTGAGCATTGACGAATTCTATATAGCCCAGCTACCTCTGCGTGCTCTGACTCCCCAGGCAGGAGGGCCCGAGTCGTCGTCGTTGTTTAATGAGGGGTGCTGTCGTGCCCATTCGTGTATATACAACTTGAGGGCCTTCCAACGGGGAGGCTTGTGGCGTGACCGCCTCCGGTATTCATGCTCGTAGGCCTCGGGAGATACCATCTGTTCGTCTCCACTAGAGTCGGAGCTGCTACTGTCGAAGTTTGTGCTACCAGGGCCCATCTCCATTTGAAGCATGAATCCTTTGCCGACTTTAATATTGTCATCCTTACGCAACTCTTCCACACAGATGCCGCTGATCTTACTGAGTTCGTCGTCAAAAGCTCGCGCTGTGGCCGGAAAGCCCAAACTTAGATAATTGTATACTTGTGTCACGAATGCATCCTCAAACTCGGCTAGGATAGCTTCCTCGCGTTCTTTGCGTGCGATCTCTCTCTCTAGTTTCTCGCCGAGCCCAGAGAGTCTCTGCTTGTGCACACTCGTCCCTTTGCCGCCCGAACCCCATATGGGCGATTGCGTTCCACTTCCATTCGTGGATGTACCGAAGGCGACGGCGAAAGGGTCAATCGGAGAGCTTACACCGGGTGTGTGGAGGAGATCGGGTGGTTGCAGAGAGGGTGTGTCTAACTTGTTAGTCTGAAAGGAACAATATCCACGCCAAAGGCCAGTGACACCGGATGCATCACGTTGGGTCTTCTCAAGCCGGTCAAATTGGCAGTAGGGTTGACTTGGTTCCATCCGGGTATACTGTGGACTAGGGCATGTTCGAAAGGAGAGATCAGCACCTAACATTGGTGGCGAGGCGGCCTTGCGCATCTTGCCCAGCTCGACGTCGTCGGGCTGGCTGTTACGAAAGGCGAAAGGTAACCCGAAAGGGCTCGCACGCAGCCCAGTCGACGGCGGTGGGGTGAAAGACTTGCCATGGCTCGGTGACGATGTAGCGAACAAGGCGGGTGAGTGTGTCGGGAGAACGGGTCCCATTGAGCTCCCTATGGCCGAGTCACGCGACTCTCGGCGGGCTGTGGTCGTCCAAAGCGGATCTTCAGGTGGAGGCGCCACCTCAGACTTGTCCGAATTGTCGTCTAGGCTCATGTGAGTCTCTGCACGCATCCGTGCCAGCTTCTCGGCGTGTGCGCGCATCTCCTTGACAGCCCATCCCGGGTCCGTGGACTTGCGACGAAGAAGAAGTTGGGAAGGGCCGTGGCGTAGCGGTGGTTCGTCGTCTCCTATTTGGATCTCATCCTCCGAGTTATCTCTGACGAAGAAATGCTCTACCCCGAGGGGTGGGACTCCATTGGGGAAAGCAGACAGGGCTTCCTCTAACTCCCGTTGCCGATGGGTCTCTCGGGCCGCTACGCCAAGCAGATAACCCGATATTTCTTCGTCGCACGACTCTCTCCGGTCGCGCAAATCATAACTCCTCGTACTCCAAGTGTCCCCATGGTCGCTTCGCGTGTCGGACAGAGCCGGAGCGCCTAAATTAAGCGCGGGAGCGGCTACACGATCATCGTCCTCCGAAGAGTTGCCCGATTCAGATGACACTATAGTATCGAGGTCAGGATGGTAGGAATTAGTACGCGTGCTCCTTCGGGTGCTTGGGCTAGGACGTTGATGGCGGGGTATAAAGAAACGTGGCAGTGTCTCGTTATCCTGCTCAACCGTTGCGTGTGCCAGTCTGGGACTAATTCTGTTGGGCTGAGGTATACCATATTTCAGCTTGGGCTTTGGTGCATAAATGTGATTGGTACCCGGGGTTATATCAGTCTTGTCCGTCAGTTTTGTGGCTGGACCATCCTGCCCAGCCTTCCTTTCTCTCCTGGTCGTCTCAATTAATTGAGGAGCAAACCTCCTCTTTGGTTTCTTCTCCTGCCCTTTTGTGTCCGTGGGTTCGGGAGCCATTGGTGCCGCTGTGGACAAAAGTGTGAGGGACGATTGCGATCCCGTTGGGGAGGGATCTGGGGTTGGTTCAGGGGCTGGGCCGTGGGGATTTTTGTTGACTACCCTGTAAGAATCGAAAGTGGTCTCGATGGGGACAGGAGCAAAGCGCCGGATGGGTTTCGTGGGTAGTCGAGGGGAGAGTATGTCAGAGTCGTTGGCCTGGACGGCGGCATCCTTGGTCGATTGAGTTGCATTGGGTCTCGTGCGGTTGTTTCCGGTGCCAATATCGGCACTGGCATTGGAACTGGCATGATTATTGGTAATTCTATTGGAAGAAGACCTCGTGGTCTGTTCAATGAGCTGGGGTGCAAATCGTCGCTTCGGTTTCGTCACTGGCTGTGCAGGTGTAGGTGCAGATCCAGATCCAAGTCCAGGACCCGATTCAGGTATTAGTGGCTGCTGTGCATCCGACATGGGCGCATCATCATCATCGCCTGCTGCCACCATTTTCTGCGCGTTGACTCGTCGTTGGGTCGTAACAATACTCGGAACAATGTGCTCAGCAAATAAGCATCGCTATATTTAGCAAACAGGAAAATACGAGGAACTACTTCGTATGTAAATAGCTTATAACACCGACAGGGGCGAGATTTTGAAAGAGAGAAGAGGGAACAGAAGCCGATGAAACAGGTGCAGTTTATCGAGCAACAACGTCCGAGTCCGGTAGTCAAGGGCAATACTAACGACGACGATAGTTGAGATATTACGCTAGGTAGTCATATGTACATATTTGTAAAAGACGAGGATAGGAGCGAGATTGCCGAGAGACTGAGGAGCGTCACCATAGCAAAATCGACAGCGCCGGGGGAGCGAAGCAGTGAGATCTGCTCGACCAACCCACCACCATACCTCGTACTCTTCAAGCCGTGACAAGGAGAAGGACAGGACAGCAAGACGACGGGCGGCGGATTACGGTGCCACTTATTTCAATGGATACCACCAAGCCGTTTCCCGTATCAAGGCCTGTCGAACAGCGCGACTAATGTGATTGTGGCCACCTTCGATCTAGACTGTCAGTGTTCTGGTCAGCTCCAGTCTGTTCTGGCGATGGGCTGTGTGGGAGGAGATGAGAGATGGGAGATGGGGGGGAGATAGTGTTGTGGGGGGGTGGGATTAGCCCTGGAACCTACATGTACTATGTAACTAACTGTACAAAGAGGTAAACCAGCCCAGTACCTCCTATCTATGTACATACCCGTCTATGTACTTAGATCTGTACGGACCTAGGCATTCTCACCCCCGATTCTCTGCCTGTTCATTGTAGGTAATCTACCGTATACCTCGCTATTCATACACGTGGACAGTTCAATCAGGTAGTCATTTCTTCAACGACCTTTGCGACCTGATAGTGTTTTGCCCAGGGCTGATTGATCAATTGCAAAATCCCATAGGTAATAGTGTAACTAAACTAGGGTGGGGGTGGTAGCCTGAGGTACCTTCTCGGAGCAGCATGTGCTGTCAACTAAACACAAATTGGCAGCCGACATCAACAATTCAATATCACGCACGCAATCGGAATATTTAATTCGCATTTGCCTATCACGCCTATGCACACCGATGTTCTCCAACAGCTACAAAATAACGAGACAACTGACACAACATACATAGAGACAAATTGGAGATTGGGGGTGGATACCAATGTACCCTGATGCCGATGATATCATCTGTTCCTCTCAGATTCGATAGCAGATGTATGTAGGTACTTAAGTTACCTGCCTTATCAGTACCTCTGGTACCTGCATGCAACTTTGAAGGCGCTTGCTTGGGGTCTAGGCCCAGACTTCCAGGTTTTCAATTTTTTAAAATAAAAGATAGGTATCTACCCGCGTATATCTGCCCGTATCAAG
Source organism: Xylaria bambusicola (assembly GCF_022495145.1). Taxonomy (NCBI): domain Eukaryota; kingdom Fungi; phylum Ascomycota; class Sordariomycetes; order Xylariales; family Xylariaceae; genus Xylaria; species Xylaria bambusicola. Next base: position 656,555 of record NW_025953566.1, read on the forward strand.
TAGACATCGCATCTGCATCATACATGCATTTGTATGTGAGGTACTTACTTAGGAATCATAGACGTTCTGCATACAATTATTACCGAATCAGTTATGGCATCAAGAGGTGTCAAACGCCAGATCATGGTCCTACAGCGAGCAGCATTGGTGGTCTCAGGATGAGGTACCTTAGGTGCTATTTGGTAAGTACCTAGTAGTAGTGCACTAGATTACGTATACGCGGGGTTATTTCCAGGAGCGGATTTACTGAATAAACCCAGATTTCCCTCATTTTACCTCGCACTTTCTTCATCCTCGTGCCTCATTCAAACCCCCTGTCTCTGTTCTGCCGCATGCTTACTATACCTCCCGCGTCTTGCATTGGGTTTGAATATTCATTCAGATATCTGCACGTCAACTAAGAACGCAAGCAGATCGACAAAAGTGAATACCTAATGATTTGTCTGTCACAAGATCTCTGTTGCATGCGTGCGTGGGCCTCTCCCGATGTCGCTGGGTCAGACTTACTTGCTGCACGTAACTTGAACTGACCGCCTCATGTGAAAATCGCACTAGAATAGCTAGTTCGTATGGTGTGTGCATAAGCCACAATGCTCGCCATGGGAGTTTCAGGTACATAGTGACTTCTCTGATCTCAGCTAATGTCGTTCCGTCCCTCATCTCCCCGTCTCACGACCCCTTGACCAATCGACCTCAATGTGCCAACCTACGGCGGACCTCCAAACCCTCTCCACCGACTCTTCGGGAATTATCCTTGCATCCCCGGCAGGTTCGCCGGCCTTTTTCCATCTAGCGGGACTACCGGGATGCGGAGTTCCATTCCGTGGGAGGAAACAGTCACGATACCTCGCTCACAGATTGTGAAGCGGATTCCATCTCGCCAAGTTCGCTATGCCTCATATTCTTCGCCCCACGCGTGAGAGTGAGCCGGAAATGTGTATGTATGTATCGGGATGCTTCTCATCAGAATAGTTGTGCGTGTGACCTAAAGATTATGATATCAGGTAGATTGCCTCGTAAAATTTACATAACAGCAGCAACTTCAGCTAAATATCGGCATCATACCTTGAACTTGTCACTCTCGAGCGCTTAGACACTCCCCCGGGGAAGCAGACTTGTTGCAGCTGATAACCCATATCACGGTGCTAGCATTTGAGAATTCGGACTTCCCCAGATGAAGAGGTTACATAATATTCCTGTCATCTTCCGAACCGTTTATGTTCCCCATCTATGGTTATGTCGGTCGACCGAACACTGGATGACATCTCCATTCATAATGGGTCGCTCAACCAAACATATAAGTATTTCGAATAATATGAATGGTGGGTTGTTCGCTGCTGGGGTGCCTATCAACTACCACTTCTATAGCTGCAAGCCCTTCAAAGGCAAACGACGAGTTATGACGAGTGCTAGTCTGCTGATGAACAGGTTCCCTCAATGTTTTTATAGAACCGCTGGCTGCTACCTCCTGTGGGTTGATGCCAACAACCTTCGGGTAGTCGCTAGGAGCGGCATACGTGTGCCAAAGCCCTCGGCCAGCTTTTATAGCAGCCTCTTCTCTAGATCCTATGCCTCTTTCCTATACGACGCGGCTATGGGAGAATTCATATAATTCTCGTGGCTTAGAGAGACAAGTCCCAGGCATAGGCAGTCCCATCCAGAGTCTATACCGTAGGCCATCGAAGAAGATTGTCGGCGATTGATGGTCTTGTGAGCAAGGAGACGAGTTTAGTAGGTAGGACGAGCCAGTCACCTTGGTTCTGGTGTTACGGAAAGACCTTGCTATCATATCATCGCACCACCAGTATGGTAGATTGCTGGTAATTACGCACCCGATTCGCCTGCAGTCGGTTATTACGTGCGCTCAGCATCATAACGGCGACTTTTTTAAGTTCTACCAGAAGTGATCTTGAACGTATCGATATATCTTCAAAAGCAATTGAGAGGCGAAATGGAATGTCCAGTCTCGAAAACTGACGACAAGCTCTCATTCAAGGCATTTCTTTTCAGGTGAAATTCCTTTCCGTGGCGGTGCTGGTCCTTGCATCCTCGGTGGCTAAAGCATAGCTAGAGACATGAACCATAGTATGCCCCAGGGAGACCTAAGCGCTCAGTCAATTTTGTCTCACCCGCATCTCGCTCATTACGATCAACTATAATGTGTCTTGCGTTCATCTATCCCCTCCGACCAGTCTGGACATAAGACCGAACCATGTCGTATCACGGTCAAACTCCGTGGCGCATCCGGGAGCCAATTGCAATTGATTGTTCGTAATTGACTGACTTAGGCACACTACCTCAAAACGGTCACAGAGTCTTATACTCCAACCCTTACGGAGAAGAGCGGAAGGGCGATCACACCACAGATGCAGGTTCGAAAGACAAGAGATCGCCAGAAGCAATGGCAATTGACTTTGATGTCCACTTTGTTTCGCTGTGTGTCGCTCTTTGATGGTTTATCCCCAGGCTTCGAGGCTGGGTCCCCACAAGCAGAATGCCGTGCAGTAAGTAGTATGTAGCAAAGTGAATCTGATATGTGACAGTCTACTATCGCGACGAGGGGTCTATACAATGCCTTCTTCTAGTATTTGAAAAATAAAACTTGACAACCACAGAAATTCCACAGTATCCCTTATTTTCTACATAATACATAATACACTGGTATCATCGAACCTCATAAAAGTACCATATGTCCTGAAATATCAAACAAACTACGATATTCTCCGATACAACGTCCTATACTCCATTATCGACCTCCAAATCCTAGCTGCTGAGCACCCCATGAAGCGGCATACAAACGAATACTATACACGCAACCTCAATACCCGCTCAAGATGATAGGGCGACAATTGCCGCAGAATGACCAGGGTAGCATCCTACAGATTCTTCTGTGGTTTCTGTTCATTGTAGCCATCTTGAGCGTCGGGGCACGGATCGGAACCAAGTTTTACATGACACGAAAACTGGCCCGAGATGACTGGATCCTATTAGCAGCTCAGGTTGGTTCAAATCATGTTCGCTCAAACGATCCCTGGTAGCTGACCCGGGACAGTCCGCGTACCTAGCACAATGCGTCTCAATATCGCTCGGCACGTCGCAAGGCCTGGGAGAACCAATGAGCAGTTTGAGTCAAGACGCCGTGGAGAGATTCCTGCAGGTAAGCTCGCCCTGCCATCGCAGATTGATCTGCGCGATGACTGACATCTTGCGTGCGTGCGTCAAAGGCAGAGTACGCCAGTTTCGTCTTCCAACTTACCGCTCTCGCCCTCATAAAATGGTCCATCTCGATCTCGATCCGACAGCTCAGTCCTAGTGCGACGCATCAGCGCCTGGACTTGGTTCTTCGCCTGTCTGTCGGAATTTGGGTACTGTCCGCAGTGTTGACGACCCTCTTCCAATGTGCATTTCCATCGCCGTGGGACTATGTGCACGGTTCGCGATGTATTAATAGGGTAAGATGCCTGGTGTCCCAGGAGACCTAGCCTGGCCTTTCGAGAAACGTAGTTGACCGTCAATGTAGCGAGCTTGGTGGGCATATGTCGCTATAGGTAACATCGGGACGGAATTCTTCATCGTCGCGATGTATTGCATGATCATCGGCAACTTACGAATGTCCCTCATGAGGAGATCAGTTGTGTTATTGATTTTTTCAACGCGTCTTCTGTAAGTCGCTCTTCGCACTAGCTAGTCAACTACATCGTCATCATTTGGCTAATCGATCATCAGGATCATCGGTATTGCCCTGGCGCAATTGACTTTCTTTCTGAATGCATTCCCCAGCGCTGATCTCACGAAAGACATCTGGCTGCCAACCGTCTTGAAGTGAGTAAATCTCCCAACTGGTTCCCATTTCCTGCACCAGCAAAGTCAATAGGCTTCCTTCGCCGCCCCCCTTATGCTTCGCTAGCTTTCTCATTTCAGACATGCTTGTGACTGTGCACATTACTAACTTGTGACTCATAGTCAAGCTGTCCTGTCGGCCAGTGTTGTAACCGCGTGTGGCCCTTATCTCCGCCCGTTCATGGAAAGCTTGGAGTCCGGCGTAGCCCGCGTATTACCTGAGTCGGAAGAAGACCTCTCGCATGACAGGATGGGGCCAAGCGCAAATCACTTGAGCAACTACAATTCGGCAGCATGCTCGCAGGCCACGGATCGATGATAGCAATGCACCGAGATCGAGTGCTGTAATTCTCAGTCGCGAGGCCTCAAGGGAGTGTCTTTTGACGTCAAAAACTAATGATTTACGTACAATAATGGACTTAAGACCCTTCTATTGAAGCAAGGGATATCGTGTTTCACGCCCTCGTAGTTCTAGTGGCACCAGGGGTCGGCGAACCAGATTGCGCAGGGCAATAATGCTTTAACAGGTTTTCTTGGCGATTCATATCCGTTGTCACTTTTAATGCATTTAAGCATTTCAACTTCCATTTTTGAGATGTCCCGTTCCACCGCTGTGACTGGTGCTAAGCCCAAATGCACAATCTGTGGCATTTGCATTCGAGGCTGCCAGCCTATCCCGGCTAGGGAGGCATGAGACGCCTCCAAAAGCAATGCGTACAATAAGAATTGCACAATAAGCGAAGCAGTGGCAGCTGTCTCACACCCCAGTGGTTGACGCCGGCATACGTCCGACCGTTAGACAGGTACCGAGGCGATATATATGTCTCGCCCGAGGAGACACTATTGAGTTGATCAGGTTTTAAAAAGGCCAAAGACCGCCTCCTTGGGGATTGTGACTATTTGTCAGCCACACGCCTGATTGTTTGCTCCCTATTGACTCGGGGTTTCTTCCTGCTTTGGGTCACCGGTGGTGTGCCAGAGGAAGTTCGGCACTCGATAGTTTGTGAAAGTATGGAATTAGGTATTGTTGCTTATAATGTGCGCACGCATTTCGTGCTGTGGTTGTGGTGCGACTGTGTGTTGAGGGGTTCGGCTTATCCAACCCGACGGTGATTTGCAGCTGGTCTCACTCGGTGCGACTAGTTGAGATACCCTATGTCAATGGTAGATCTAAGAGGAAAGGGCTATGAAGGGCTGGTATAACATTCTCTTCAGCAACTCCCTTTGCCTTTCCAGGACTATCACTGGTGGATTCCTATCCTGACTTGACAAACACCTGGGAAAGTTGGTTTAGCTGAAATACCTCTGGGTCTCGCTGTTGTTCCCTCTTTTCCCATCGCTCGACAATTCCCTTTGCTACACGACAACTCTGTCCCATCGTACTCGCCCAGTTGTGATCGATCACCAAGTGCTTCAACATGGATATCGGCTTCGAGGAACATGGTCTGCAGACCGTGCTCAAGCAGGGCCTTTCGGATTCAACTTCACGCGACGATGTCGCATTGACTCGTCTCGGAAAGAAGCCCGTATTGAAGAGGAACTTTGGCTTCATGACAATTCTTGGGTTCAGCTGCACCGTCCTCATCACTTGGGAAGGGTCGTTGACGTATGTTCTTGCCTATGGTCGCCCAGTTCTCCCTTTCACCTCGCTAATGGCCGTGTAGCACGTTTCTTTCAGGACTGCAGAAGTATTATACTCCTATCTCCTGATTCATCGGGGGTGACTAACGTTAGCAGTGGGGGACCATCTGGAATTCTCTACGGATTTCTCGTCGTCTGGGTCGGCACCCTCTCGGTATTCACAACACTATCCGAGCTAGTCTCAATGGCTCCGACATCGGGAGGACAGTATCATTGGGTCTCGATGTTGGCGCCCTCTTCATCACGGAAGTTCCTTGGATACCTAACTGGCTGGCTTGCCATTACAGGGTGGCAGGCGCTCGTAGCTTCTGGTGCTTTCGTCACTGGAACCATGATTCAAGGTCTTGTTCTGCTTACACATCCCGAGTATGCTGCTGTCATGAAGAACTGGCACGGCACGCTTCTATTCTGGGGAGTTGTACTGGTTAGTTATGGCATCAACACTGCAGTGGGATCCCTCCTGGCGAAATTCGAAGGCCTCGTGCTGGTTTTACACATCCTCGGCTTCTTCGCTGTCATACTCCCCTTAACGTTGCTCAGCCCCCACGGATCAGCTAAAGATGTCTTCGATACTTGGGTCAACTCCGGACTATGGCAAACGCAAGGCCTATCATTCAGCATTGGAATAATAGGAAACGTTTTTGCCTTTCTTGGTGGAGACGGTGCTATACATGTAAGTTACGCAATCTAACAGCATGGATGGGTTGTTCTCTGACACGTTGGTAGATGTCGGAAGAAATTCGCAACGCCGCTGTAGTGGTCCCGCGATCCTTGATGACAGGTCTTGCTGTCAATGGGACACTGGGCTTCGCTATGATGGTTGCGACACTATATTCTCTTGGGGACATCAAGGTGGCGTTAGCTGAGAACCCGCAATATCCATTCATGTCTGTTTTCCACCACGCTGTTGGATCGACTGCCGGGGCGACTGTTATGTCGTCTCTCGTCGTAATCATGTCCTTCAGCGCCACTACCGGTTGCCTTGCATCTACGTCTCGAATATATTGGGCTTTTGCTCGCGATCGTGGAGTGCCGTAAGCAGCCCTTGACTGTCATTTCGTTCTCCTTTACACGCTCTCATGTGTGCTTACGATGCCATCTGCTAACCTGAAGCATTGCAGAGGCTGGAAAGTTCTGAAAAAGATTAGCCCACGAACCAGCATCCCCGATAATGCTGTACTAGTAACAGTTGTCATTGCCATCATTCTCTCTCTTGTCAACATTGGTGATTCGGTAGCCTTCAAGTGAGTAACATCATCTTGTCTTTTGTTTGGGTAGAAATCATATCCTAGCAGCCTTTACGCCTAGATCAGACTCAAGATTACTGACCCCGACCAAGTGGCGTTATATCCATGTCAATAGCCGGTCTATTTGGCTCGTATCTCATCGCCGCATCTCTGCTCCTATACCGCAGAGTAACAGGGGCTATAGGCACCCGACACGACGACGATACTCTCACAAACACAATCGGTGGCAGCTTAACGTGGGGGCCCTGGAGAGTACACGGCATACTTGGAATTGCCAACAATGCATTCTCTTGTGCTTATCTCTTCTACATCTTTATCTTCAGCTTCTGGCCCCCTGCTCGGGATGTCACACCCCAAAATTTCAATTGGGCTGTGCTGGGTTTCGGGGTGGTTGTTTCGTTCAGTATGCTGTATTACGTAGCATGGGCGAGGAAAACATACACGGGGCCAGTTATCGAGAGTGGTCGCTGAGAAGCCCCTCGTACGTTACCGAGAAGCTGTCTCGTATAGAGTGTACTTTGCTGACGCCGGTGGCCGATAAACTGTATATAAGGCTGACAACTACCGGCGTGAGTATAGAACCTTAATTAATGTTACTTAAAAGAGTGGCTGGATGTACTATTAGATAATACTTTTAAAAGATTCATAATAATTTCGATGCAATGGCGCTGTCGGTTTCTATTAGCCTGAGGCTCCGGATTAGCTCCTTTAGATAGACACGTGTGAAACGTAGTACCCTTGGGTCGCTATTGGTCTCAACCGTACAATGTAGGGATAGTTCTACTATGTAGCATACACAGTACATTATCTCATCTAGCTTTGATTGTCACAATGCTATATGATAGTTGGCTTATATTCAGAATTCCTGAGTGGGTTGAAACAACTTGCAAGGGTGGGAATGCTAGGCACAGAGAATATCTGGACATTAAAACTAAGTGATGATCGCTGCCCTACGTGTACAAAGCTTTGGGAGATATCAATCCGGAACTTTTCGAGTATCAACTTAATGGGCGATTATGATCATCTATGGCAATTATACTTATTTATCAACCTCCGTTGTCAGGAGTCCGATGGGGGGGGGCCTTTTTATCTACGATAGCGAGGGGCAATATTAGGTACTTTCCATCATTGTCGTGGGGGCCTTCTGCGCAGTGCTCCTCAATACAAGTCTTAATCGGAATCGTCGACTATGAGCAATCTATTGGCCGGCCAGTTGGCAGACCAATGCATCTGCAGTTGTTTCAGATGGAGCCCGTGCTGACAGATCACGTCAGAAATCTCATGAGTTGAGAGAAAGACGGGTAAGCTGACGAATGAGATGGTGAAGCACTTTTGTTTACTGACGCTTCAGCTATGACCGAGGGCATGGTAAAATGAACTGCATGCATGCTGTACTCCGTATAAATTGCCATATTCATCCTGGTGTTGAGGGCTGTCTACTGAGGTAAGTAAGTAAGTGAAGGTTGTCGGGATTGTATGACACCCTTCTTTCCATCTTTCGGGCTGCAAGTTGTGGTCTTATCAGCTGATAGGATGCTACAGATAGATCAGTAAGTAAGATGGTGGGCATCTCATCGCGTTGATAACTCATTTCCCTCTGAACGAGCCAATACTATTGCATCGGAAGAGAGACCGTACACACACGGGAATTAGGTAGCGGACCCTATTGACGTGTATCGCGTTGGAGCAAGGAGGCATCACAGCCCCAAGAGGGCATGATAGGTAAATACATGAGGTACGTAGGTAGGTAGTAGCAAAGTGGTGTACACATTGTACGCATCATCGTACATTGCTTCGGCGAAGTTGTTCAACTCCTATGAAGATACTTGCCGCATTGTTGATAATTAGCCTGGTGATTGGCTCGCTTTTTCATGATAAGCAATGCGTGGACCATAACTTGCCTGGGAGTGGGTGAACCAGTCAAAACCAGGTACCGCACATGCAATCTTGAGCAACCTTGAGCAACATTGGGGTCACCAATGCTTCTTCACGCTGCAACATTTAAGAGCAAGTGTGGACAAGTATTGAAAGCATCTGCCACCAACATTTCCCGCCCTATCTTGGCCATCTACGCGAGTGAAGATAGCTGGCATGCAGCCAATAAATACGGGGTGCATAGCCGTGCAATAAGACATTTTCCATGTGAATGTTTTACAACGTGGGCGAGTACCTACCTACCTAACTAATGAATGTATGTAGGTACATATGTAGCTGTCTGTTAGGTAAGTACAAAGTACCTAAGGTAGGTATTTAGCAACGGGGCGATCACGAAGACTTACACTACCCACCTAGGTAAGTACTAGGTATACGGTAGTTACGATGTTGGTGGAAGTGGAACGCTAAACAAGCTCCAAGTCTGGCAAAGCAATACGAAGTAAATTCGCTTAGGTTGTACAGTACCACTTCAACAGCCAAGTACATGTAAGATCCTATCAAAAGAGGTGTATTTACAAGTAGGTATACGTCTTGCTTTTGTAACTCCAGGATCCGAGCGCCTACTGGCCACTGGAGCCATTACTTACTAGGTATTGTTCTAGGAATAGAGGCTAGGTACCTACTTGAATACTTACCTACCTTATTTTATACATACTTGGGATGTTGGAGTGTACTACAGTAGATGTAACTCATAGATCCAATCATCCAACAGATACCTACATAGTACTACCTAAGTAGGTATTGTATCTCATTTCATGTCTTCAATATCGATGATATCTGTGGCCATGTGCCACACAGGTATTAAACTTACTCAAGTACCTACCTAAGCTACAGCGCACGTGTGGAACTTGGCGCCGGCTCATGTGCAACGCCTTGCGGCCTTCGACCGTTCAAGCGTGGCGCCGAGCGTGGCGTATTCCAAGTAGCCTATACATAGCACAATCTAGAGCTGGCCTGGACTTGGCGCAGTTGTTGATCCAAGAAACCCACACGCTATGCACGGATATATACGCCTCGAGATAACGAAACAACTCTGACTGCAAGCTAGGCCGGCACTAGATGGTTAGATTACTCGTGATGCCGTTGGTAAGCTGGGAAGTGCCCTTCATACATAAGTAAGTACAGTAGTAGGTATCGTACAAATCGGTGATGCTTTGATAGGCATCCCGTCTGTACTAAAATCGGGTTTATTGTGGCGTGTACAATGTACCTACCATCGTTCAACAACACCACCCTATCGGACCTATCCCACCCACCAGTATACCACCTATCAGACCAGCTTTTGTCCCATGGTTTGCTGTGCAGGACTGGATAGGTACCTACTGGAATAGACATGGACAAGGATCATGGTCGAGTTCCCGGCAGCAGCAAGGTACCGTAGCAGCAGCAGCAGCAAAGCAACACCATACATAAGTATAGTACATGTAGTTCATCACGGGAGAAGCCTTAGTGGGACCGGTTCGCCAGCGATGTGGCTGTCGACCGCCTACTACCTCTGCAAAATACTGCGGTGTGGTAGGGAGGTAGGTTAGGCGAGTAGGTATGGTGTGGTCACTGGTGGTCACTGGTGGTGTATGGCACGGTATCCATAACACACACGTGTAAGCATCGGTTCATCGAGCCAGACCAGGAATTTCAGGTTTTGTTCGCTTGTTGCTTCTTTTTGCAGTCTGACTCTCTCACTCTTATCTACGTGCAACTTTGGACCGACCTTGGTTGGTACCGGACTTAGTGCAGGTACTTTATTCAGGTACAGTACAGGACTAAGACAAGAGACAAGGTACTAGATAGCTTGCTGTAGATTACCGGTAGTACATCTCAGTCTCCCTGCCCCAGATCCTTTGGGCTCTGATCCTCGTGGCCATCCATCTCATTCTCACTTTGGTTCTCACTTTGGTTCCCACTTCGTCTTACATTTTACACTCTTCTCCTAAAGCCTGGCCGGGTCTCTTAGCATGTTCTTGCTGTTTTTTTATCAACCTTTTCTTTGATTTTGCAACCTGCTAGCGTGTACGTGCTGTTCCTTGGACCAAGCATTTTGGTGTTGCATGGCATGCCTGACACAGCATATTGAAGTTGCAGCATCCTCCCAATTTGCTATTCATGTTACGTCAATTGCCGAGAGCCCGTATTTTTATCGCCGTGTTGTGCAAAACGCCCCTTTCTCCCACAGCAGCAACGACAGCAACGACAGCGACTATAGCGACAGCCGGTATTGCGAGTTGAGATACACCGATATCTAGCGAAAACCTATACTGAAGCCTACACTGCCTGAGTCGTGGGTCGAGAGCCCGATAGAAAGGGCCCAAGATGGTGGCCACTGCCCCTTCGGACGGCAAGATCTCCCAATCTGACAATGATCGTGACCGAGACGGCGGCACATCGCCCTCCGACTCCTTATCTCCCGCTCTTTCGTCATCTCCGATGCCTTTCTTACCCGCCCTCGAGACGACTTTCACTCCATTATCTATGGATAGCAACTTCGACACAAATACGTCAACGAGCCAGAGTGGCGTAGCTCAACCGGCTAGTAGCCAATACTCCCTGCACAAACCCGACGCCTCACTTGCGGATGCAGGGCATTATACCGCATCTTTCGGCGATGCGCCTTCGCTTCCGTTGCCGAACTTTAGCCCACGCCGCGCTGTGGCTACCAATCAACAGGAACCCAATGCACCTGGCCAAGCGCTGGACACTCGGGCTGAAGCAAACTTTGCGTCCGGCGCTGGTGCTAGTTATAATCAAATAGTTACTGAGGCAAACGCTTTTCAGCTTATGGCTGGAGGAACAGCCGAAGAACTGTCTCAGCTGCATCTTGCTCAACAGCCTGTTCTCATAAAGCCAAAGCCTATTGTGCGCACCGCTTCTACCAAAAGCGTGTCTTTGCGCCATCCAACGCCTGACCCCAACCCGCGATCCGTCTCTCGTGCGAGTAACATTGCCCAACTTGAAGCGACTGCCGAGAAACTTTCCATGACATCATCAATCGACGATGCGATTCGCGAACTACATGAAGAACAAAAGCGCGTAGATAGCCGCCGGTCTTCTATATTAGCTGCCAGCATAGCCTCCATCCCCGAAACCGAGGAATTTACGATACCTGCCATCTCCAAGCAGATTCCGGTTACCAGCTCAATACGGGACACAAATACTGCTGCACGCCACGGCGGCTACTCTCCTGCGGGTTATGTTATGTCGCCCAGCTCCAACATGATGGCGGGTGCTTCGCGGCTCAGATCTGGATCAACAGGGATATCCAAATCAGATGCTGATTCTAGTGGATTGTCTAGACATGGCCCCGGAAAAGGATCCGTCCGTAGCGTGCGATCTATCACAGTACCAACCCTCACGAACATTGCCGAGATAGAGCCAACAGCTCTGACTGCAGCGGCCATGGATGAGGCTGATAAACTGGCCGAACATGACGAAGATGAAATCTTACATATACCACAGATACAAGACATAGATCTGACGCCGAATGCAAATATATACTACGATTCCAGTGCGCATGACTATTGGGGTCAGCCTATTGCACAGAGTCATCAACAAGAAGGGTACAGCTATGCTCATGACAGGCCTCCCACTTCTGCGGGTTCAGATGGTACATTTGAACAGGCAGAGCGGGCGTTTGCTGATTTTGATGGTGCTCACTGCTCCCCAGATGTAGATTTCGAAGAATCTGCCAATTTTCAACCTCTTTTCGCCTCACATACAACAGGATCATCGTTTATCCCATCGTTCGACCCCGACTCTATATCCGATGAAAACGAAAATGGAGTGTCTCAGCCCTTGATCTCTCCTCCTACTGGCCAAACTACAGTTCGACCTAAATCATATCTAAATCCTGATACAGGCGAAAAAATGCTTTATTACCCAGCTCGAGTCCCATTAATGCTTAATTTACCACAAAAGCTTTCGAAGAAGCCAAAAACACAGGCTCAAGATGCTAGAAAATCGCAAGTACTGAGCGTGATGCCCAATGCAAATCGTCCGTCTACAGCCTCATGGCTACCTGAACTACACCCTGAACCGCTTTTGGACCCCCTTGGGGGTGTTATGAATGACTCGGACCTGACCGGACATTCTAAAGCAAAGGCGATTCATCAAGATTCATTTGAGCATGTACAAGATGAAAACCAGCTCCCAGTCGAACCTCATGCCCAGTCTAATGATAGCAACCACAGAATGTCTAGAATATCTATGATGGACATCGACAAGCGGAGATCACAGCTACCAGATCTAGGCAATCTCCCCCCTCAACTTCGAGCTAGCGCCTATTTCGAATTACCATCACAGGTGCCCAAAATCCAACTGAAAGATGGCTCAGCGACATCCACCCTTGATGATATACTTAACGCTTCAGCGAGAGCACCAGTGTCGGCCTTCACCGATCACGCGTTCGCAGGTTCACTGGGAGCAGAAGTATATGGCTCTGATAAGAAACGAAAGTCGCACATGAAGCGTGCTAGTACCACCGATCTTCATGAGTCTAAAAATCGAAGCTCATTCTTTCATCTCCGGAAACCAAGTGCGCTCAGTCGACATTCAAGCTCTCAGGAGGAGAGGAAAGGCAGAGATTCTATCGATGATGAAGAAGAAAGACAGCGTCCATCCACCTCCATCAATGGTGATCATATTCAAGGAGAAGAGGGCGAAGAAGAGAAGAGTGAAGAGAGCGAAGAAGAACTCGCCTACCACGGTCCACCTACTACTCTCCTTGCCGAGCTTCAGATGCGTAAACAACAACAGAAGCTACGCACACGTCCTGCTGCCACCGCGTTTCCCAACGGTATGCATTCTACACTCTTAGAACTGGATAGAGTTGCGGAGGTGGAGCGTCAGGCACGAAAAGGTAAAAGGGTTAACCTTGCTTGGGAAGATCCAAATGCCAACCAAGCAGGCGAGGATGACGATGAAGATACGCCACTTGGCCTCATCCTCGCTAACAAGGGCCAGGAGACGGGCTTAATTGCTACTATAGGAGCCCCCCGACCACTCGGACTGATGGAAAGGCGTGATATGGAAGACAACGAACCCTTGAGTGTTCGGCGAAATCGTCTTCATGGAAAGGAAGCTGGACCGATTCAACGCATGACTCTTTCACGTAGCCTGAACTTGGCTCCAGCCCTCCGCGCGCCTAGTCCACAGCTTCGTGTAGTGACCCCGGAGGGAGATGAAATCGAGGATGAGACACTAGGGGATCGTATGCGTCGTCTAAGGTCTCGCGAGGATAACAATCCTCTTCCCCAACACCGTCCCGTAAGCTCGTCATTCTCTGCGGAGTTGCTTAGCCAAATAGGAGATGCATTTAAGGAGGATGCGGGAAGCAAAGATACCCCCAAGGAGAAGGGTAGCAGCCCGGTGCCGCCGACTGAGGAGGAAGAAACATTGGGTCAACGGCGTCTGCGTCTCCAAGCTGAACGTGAAGCACGAGACCGGGAGATGGCCCGCGTGATGCTCAACGGAGGACGATCCAGTGTCTCACCCCAATTGACAAAACGGCACTCCATGGCTGATGTCCTGGGCAATCAGGGGAAGAGGACTGTTTTGAGCGATCCACGAATGGACGCCGAACGTCTCAGACTAGAAGAAGCTGCACGCTATAAAGAGGAGCAGAAGCGGAAACTTGCTGCCCTTCGACACCAGATGCCCTCAAACTTAAGTGCGCCCAACTTGGTCAAGCCTGGAGGATTCATGTCTGGCCGCTTCAATGATGGTGCCGGCGGTGGGTTCGGACAACCTCGAGAGTCCACCATGATGGGTGGCTTTGGCAGTGCTTCTGCGATACCTAACCCTGCGTTGAATGCAAGCGCAATGGGGAATGCTTTCCGCGTGGGTGGTGCAATGTCTGCCTATGGTCCGCCAATGGCCAACGGGTATGCTAATCCATACGGAGCGTCCCCTCAAGTTCAATCAACTGGTCAAATGGCAAGCATCGAACGATGGAGACAGGGTATCTCATAAAACAAGTGGCCTTTTCTGAAGCGTCCAGCATACTACTCTTGTCCATATATGACGACGATGTCAGTGGCATCGCAATCTTTTCCTTGGTTTAAAGTTTTAGCATTGTTTCCCCTATTGGAAGACGGTCATGTCATCTAGCTTCACTTCACGGCTTGGCACGTTCTAAAAGTAAAGCATGGCATGGTGTTATGGTGGGTCTGTTGATATATCACTCATTGTATTGGAAAAGCAATCTTGCATAGAAAAAGGAGGACAGCATCCATATATTGGGGCGCAACATAATAACACTTATAATTGTTCGTTCTTGGGCAATACCAGGCGCAGACCTCGCCGGTGCCTCTATCTTAGATAATTACGCAGGTATATTTTACTGTACACATAATAGACGCGTGCATTGCAGTTGATACTAGATGTTCCATGAATCATCTCTAGAATCTCGGGCTTTGGTATTTGAAGATACGTACAACCACAGCTAGGTAGCAAATTACATGGTACCATCTCTCTCAACAGGTCAGGTACCTGCAGGAACCCAGAACTTACTTAATAAGCTACCTAGACCACTAGACCCGTTTAAGTTAGCTTATTGAGAATTCAGATACCTAGGTATGTACTTAGGTGGCTATGGTGCGATCTATTTAGCTAGTGGGGACCACTTTGACTTGGCCATATCGATAAGAGATCCTACGTGCCAGGCCCAGAAAAAAGTTCCCTCTACCTCTCTCAACGACGATATCCCACCCTCAAAGCAATCACCGCTAATCAACATGGAGTCCACGAAGCATACCAAGAAGAGAAAGTTCAAGGATAGCGATGGCGCCAAAGCCACTGTCTCCAAACCAATCACAGCAGTCGCCTCGCCCGCCCCTAAGAAGAAATTGAAAAAAGCCGAGCCCGAACCCAAGAGCGAATCTGAAGTCTCATCATCCGAAGACGAGAAAGACGAAGATCAAGATCAAGATGACGACGAAAATGACGAGGATATCAACGGCGACGCTGACGGCAGTGAAGTTGATGGCGCTGCCGGCGATGCTGTCGACAATAATCTAAGTTCTCTTGTTGCGCCAACCGAGGGCGCTGAGAAATTTACAGAGTTGAACCTCTCCGAAAGAACACTGCGCGCAATTCAGGAAGAGATGAAGTTTGAGACAATGACACCAATTCAACGTCGTGCTGTACCACCTCTACGTAAGTGATTGTAACCACCATATATAACGTGACAGAGAAGTATCTGACAATATATTATGGCTGAAGTGGCTGGTCGCGATGTCCTCGGAGCTGCTAAGACAGGAAGTGGCAAAACCCTCGCATTTCTGCTCCCAGCGATCGAGATGCTCCACTCTCTCCGATTCAAACCCCGGAATGGAACTGGCGTCATTATTGTATCGCCAACACGGGAGCTTGCCCTCCAAATCTTCCAGGTGGCGACCGAATTGATGAAACATCACTCTCAGACCTACGGTATCGTGATTGGAGGAGCAAATCGCCGCGCAGAGGCCGATAAGCTAAGCAAAGGCGTAAATCTTCTGGTGGCCACTCCCGGAAGACTTCTTGACCACCTTCAGAATACTCAAGGTTTCGTCTACAAAAATCTGCGAACCCTAGTTATTGATGAGGCCGATCGCATCTTGGAAGTCGGATTCGAAGATGAGATGAGACAAATAATCAAAGTGTTACCCTCTGAGAACAGACAAACCGCGCTTTTCTCTGCCACGCAGACAACAAAGGTCGAGGATTTGGCAAGAATATCACTTCGACCTGGTCCCCTATATATAAACGTTGATGAGGCAAAGGAACACTCGACAGTGGAAGGCCTAGAGCAAGGCTACGTGGTTTGCGAAGCCGACAAGAGATTCCTCTTGTTATTTTCTTTCTTGAAAAAGAATGCAAAGAAGAAGGTAACGCAGATCTCATCTTCCTTCCTTCCTAGCAAGTATCAAACTACCTTGTATCCCAATACATGACTTTTAGTTCTAGAACACCATTGCTAATATCCGATTAGATTATAGTGTTTTTGTCTAGTTGCAATTCGGTAAAATACTACGCCGAGTATGTTTCCCGCCAGTCACTGTACACTGTTAATTGGGTCTAACGTCGTTCGAAAGGCTACTCAACTATATCGATCTCCCCTGTCTGGACCTGGTTAGTTGATCACTATCCATTTTAAGGAATCAGATGCTAACGTTTACAATAGCATGGAAAGCAAAAGCAGCAAAAGCGAACCTCGACATTTTTCTCTTTTGTAAATGCTAAATCCGGCATCTTGATTTGCACGGATGTGGCAGCGAGAGGCCTTGATATTCCTGCAGTAGACTTCATTGTAAGTACCTGACTCACCTTTTGTCACTTGTTTTTTTGGACGCTCAGTTTCCTACCTTTATCCATTCTCCTTGCACATTTGTACAGCCCAAGTTGCTAATGTATTATAGGTTCGTAAGTTCTCCTCAAGGCCTTCGTCTAGATCCCTTGCCTTATAGCGTCTTAGCTCGGTTCCAATATTGGGGTCACTATTTGCTAACTCATAACAGAATTAGACCCTCCTGACGATCCGCGTGAATAGTATGTGTTATTCCTTACTCACGTTACGGAGAACTATATATACTAACTATCCTATAGCATTCATAGAGTTGGTCGAACTGCTCGTGGGTCGGGGACAAAGGGTCGTTCTCTTCTCTTTCTTCAGCCGTCTGAGATAGGCTTCCTTTCCCACCTCAAGGTTAGCATGAATTTCGTATTTTGTACTCGATGTTCACCAGGAGCAAAGTTGGTCTAGTCTGGAACTTTTTATTTCTAACGATGATGCCATCTTTGCGCATTCCGCCTTTCTCCTTCATTCGATCGCAACAGACAACTAATGAAAGGTGATAGGCTGCCCGCGTACCGGTAGTCGAATACGACTTCCCTGCTAAAAAGATTCTGAATATACAGAGCCAACTCGAAAAACTTATAAATAGCAACTACTACTTGAATCAAAGTGCAAAAGGTATTTGTTTCCGATTCAGTTGAATGCAGAGTTTGTTCTAACGGTCATCATCAGAGGGTTACAGGGCTTACCTTCATGCCTATGCTTCGCATTCTCTGCGAACAGTCTTGTAAGTTGTGTATTCTATGCTTCAAAATTACCATCATTGATAATCTCTGCTATATGATGTATAAGGGGTAATTTCCTATCTTTACATAACGGCTGTTAACCTCTTTCGGCGCAGTGACATAAACAAGCTTGACCTCGCAAAGGTCGCTAAATCATTTGGCTTCTCCGTCCCCCCGCGGATTGATCTGACATTAGGTGCTAGCATGAGCAGGGACAAGAAAGCTCAAGGACGGAGAGCCTATGGGAGCCAGCCTAAGCAGGGCCAAAAGTTCCAAAGGAGATAAGGTGTTGTTTTAAGACTGTATAACGCGATTAATGCAGATTTCATGTCAACAAGTGGGTTTGTGATTGGCGGCTGGTGATGGTTACATGGTATCAAGGACTGTAGAAGCGTATCACGAAAGCTAGCTAGTATAATCATTAGATTTGAGACTCCCGCCTTTGAATTAGGGCGCTAGGCTGATTCATAGTTCAAGACATAAAATGCCGTTCTGGAATTCAAATTGACCTCCACGTGAACTTACAGCGGATAATGAGGACTTTATTAAATTAAGTCTTCACTAGGTAGTTATTGACATGTATTTACATCTACGTACGGGTGACGAGCCAGTTCCACAATCAAATCTGTAAATGTAATAACTTATGACAGAATGTAACATATTCATTCCATCACGCGTGTAAGTATTGTATTAGATTTATATTCTGTTACTACGAGGATAAGTACGCTCGATCCGTAAATATTGACCGCCCTGCCGTCCATCGATTTCCAGTTTGTAATATACAGCCAATTCCCGGGCGCCTTGGGAGTCAATGAATTTGATCGACTTCCAGTAATACCAGAGACCACTCTTATGCTACCACGCCTGCCCAATGCTAAAGGACAAAGAGAATTAAATAGATAAAAACTTAGCCGTTCAAAAATAGGCTACGCACAGAGTAAAGTAGGCTTTTTGATACAGCCGAAAATAAAGCCATGGACCGAACCCCCGGTCCGTTGAGACTCGAAAGTACTGATCTATTTTCCCTTTCGCCCCCTTTTCGCCTTGGCCGCAACCCTTCGCGCCTCGACATCGCCCTCTGCCAGCCACTTGCTGGCCTTGACGAGTTGCACAACATTGAGTACATTCTTGATGATCATGACTGGAGCGCTAACCCCGGCCAGGATCCAAGGCCATGTCGAGTCCATTTTGTTGGCTCGGGCCATCTCCAATGCCGCAGCGCTATAGGGATTCGTGAACAGCTGGCTGATGATAGAGCTATTTACCTGTGCGCCGCCTTGGATTGCGGCGGCGGCTTTCGACTCGCCAACCTTTTGCAGGAGCTGTGGGGATAGGAGAGGCGAGGAGAAGGACAGGAGGTAGAGCGCGATGAAGAAAAGTTCGTTCAGGGCACATGTGACGAATAGAACGGTCTAACTGTGGTTAGCTTCACGGAACGATAGATTACAAGCGAGAAAAAAAAAAAAAAAAAAAAAAAAAAAAAGATCCGTGGACATACCCTGTTGGTGTAGTAGAGGTTGAGGAGCCAGCTTCGCGACTTGTCCACATTCTTGTGGCTTTCTGCCGAGCCCCCCATCGCTAGAGTCGCATACATGTGGATATAATGGCTCGCGAAGTCCAAGGAGATGAGGCCCTGAAACACAATCGCCCACCTTGGGAACGCCGACGATAGGAACACAAGCAGGCACGACGTGGTACATCGGTCGGTGACCATGTCCAACACGGCGCCGAACCTCGTCGACTGGTTGAAGTAGCGCGCGGCGTATCCGTCGAGGGCATCGAGTAGACAGGAGATGCTGTAGAGTAGGGAGCATGTCCGCGGATGCAACGGCATGTAATATAGGGATGCAATGGCTAGCACGATACGGAAATATCCTGAGGAGCGCCGAGTTAGTCCGGTGTTCGCGCGCGTGAAGAATAATTTAGGCCAAGGCTCTCTCACCAATTACGTTGGGCCAGAATAGAAATATGTTTTCGGCAGGGCCGGCGATTGTCCTTGACGGTGCGGGTGAGGCTCGAATGGCAGCATTCCCGTTGACATCGTCTATCGTATCGGTCTTGGTCGGCGTCTCGTTCGCTGCCGCCATCGCAGCTTGTCGTCGAGTTCTTCGTTCTGACATGGCGTTTCTTTCTTTCTTCTCTGTTTCGTTCTAATGCGTCTGGTCTGACACTTTGTTCGTGCGCCGAGGGGGGCGGGATCAAAGCGGCGAAGTATTTTAAGGGATTCGGTCTATCAGATCGAGCTACGTATGCGAAAGGATAAGGCGTCCCATTCACAGCATGCTTTCGCCACCATATAGCCTAGGAAAGGGGAGGAAAAGTCAAATGTTTGAGTTCAGATGGAGCTTGATGAGGGAAACAGGAGACGCGCAAATCGAAACGTGGATCGACAGACTGGCGGCCAAGGTCAGCAATCAAAATTGGTCTTGGTGCTCGATTGGAGATTGGATTGGCACCTGCTCCAGAGAGCACTAATGGATGGAGCTTGGGAGTACTATTTTTAATAGAAAACAGGCCAAACTCTTAGTTAGGTCGGCAGAGAAATTATGTAGTTATAAGTAAACGTTGTCGGGCACTCAATATCTCCTTCTCATGAGAGTTTTCCATAAACCAGATTAGATTGTCTTTCGCCTGAATGGTGGTCTATGAAATCGTCCCTGTCGCGCAACATTCGACGCCGCTCCTCATGCCCACCTTCGCAGGCTACCCCTACATTATACTATAGGGTACCCATTGGGTACATACTTTATCACAACACAATACAGGGGACTCGAGTACTGCGAGGTACTGTCCAGGGAATCCATTACCCAGGGCAGGTATCGAGCAGCAAGTGCTTTATCATGGTCGATGATAAGATAAGAGATAAGGCTGAGAGAGATGCCGACTTGCTCGCTTGAGCAGATTACCTGGCCTGAACCACTGTGACGGGAGCCTTGGCATGAGTACGTCTCTTAAAGCATTTACTACCTACCTACTTAGGTAGGTACATGCCCAAGAGCAGCCAGGATGCCTGTTTTCCTTTTCCTTTTTCTTAAGGGGGGGAAAGAGGGGAAATAGGTTGGAGCTGATTGATATACCGTTATGTGTACGGTATTTCCCAAGCCAACTGTCTACCTAACGGACGCAATACCTAAGTATGTTGGATTAACATTATAGGAGAGCCCGAGCAGACCCGAGAGAGAAATGCTGCTTACATGATCTCACTTACATAGTACTCCGTATATGACCCCGCGACATGTTTTACAACTTCCAGCTAGCGAGTCACCGGGTGTTCATGACAGGTCGCAAGGAGACAAGATGAGGGCAACGTTAGACACGTACATGGTAGCACAGAATACCGTACACGCACAAGCAAGTATACATACTTCGTAGGTGACCACCTCATAAGTACGTGGGCCAGGATTCCCCGAAAAGACAG
Source organism: Xylaria bambusicola (assembly GCF_022495145.1). Classification (NCBI taxonomy): domain Eukaryota; kingdom Fungi; phylum Ascomycota; class Sordariomycetes; order Xylariales; family Xylariaceae; genus Xylaria; species Xylaria bambusicola. The sequence goes on from NW_025953566.1 coordinate 677,687, forward strand.
CCAAGAAACAGATTTGTTTGCGCTACCAAAAGGGTCGCTTCCAGTAGGTCAGCCAGGCTCGCCAGGACCAACTGCATGATACTAATCCCTACTTATGCGCTGCCGGTACAGCAAACTTCGACTGCTCAGGGTTTCTAGCCAGACTAGGAGCACTAAAGACCGCTTCAGGGTGCGCGAGTCAAGCTTTCCAGACGCTACTTACTGCACTATCCTTTGAGGTTGGAACGACCCGACAGGAATCCTACCGGCATTGTATGTGGACGGAGTATACAGTAGTGCCTCGTCTACTGTGTCGAGCATCCTCAACAGAAAACAAACGGCCTTCTCCTCGTAATATGACCTATCACGGAGTAGCTGTTTGATGTCGTTGGCTGTGTGGGCCAAGTACGGCACTGGTCAGACCTGGAGCCGAGACATTGATGCTTTTTCTTTTAGTCCTGATAATACCTACCACTGGCTGTCCAGGCCCAACAGACATACAGATACCTACATACTTGTAAGGATCGCCGGCTCGCTCCACTACCTAATCGACGTGTGCCGCCTCGTCCAGCTCGCCCTACGAAGTACATAGATATGCGCCTGGGATTTGTTAGGTTGCATATCATTTCTCGTTGTAGCTCTGAGGTCCGAGGCGAGGTGGTTCGTGAGTGTCTACAGACTGATATAAATATAAGTAACTTAAGTAATCCATAAGCACTGTTCCAACGGTTCTCCTAACTGGCCCAGCTATATACGTTCAGGATTTCGTTGGTCAATGAATGAACTAGTAGCCCAACTCTACTGTATTTACAATCCACATATCCAGGTAACTAAACCTTACTAGTATGGAGGTAATGTAGCAGCATCTTGAGCGGTAGCCTTTCTATGATCTGGGCACTACTATGTATTCATATAGTATTTTGACTCGACAGGGTCACCTGCCTGTTGAGTACAAACCACTTCTACATACCGGTATGTAGTGGGTATGTGGTATGGGATGGTCACGAATGCTAGAATGTCCGTAGACTGTACAAGGCCTACTACATCCTTATTTAGTAGTCACACCTGGCCACAGATAGAGCAAAGACAGCGATAGGTGGGAAGCCCTTAGATAGTACACTAAGAATGTAAAATAGTGTACAGAAAGCAAGTTCAAGGTCTCCAGCTAGTGACCAGTAAGATGTCGGATGAGTGAGGTTGCAAAGGAGGGCGGTCTCTGTGTAAGCCAGGCCATCCTTACTTGTACACCACCTTCGCTACAGTACCTGCTTTTGGGTCGCATGTTGGGCCGCGGGCACCGTACTATACTTTGAAAAATAAGCAAATCAAGATGCCGAATAGAATAGAATAAAATAAAGTGAACTGAAAAAGGGCTACTTAAAGAATAACTACCCAGGGACCAACCAGCCGACGATAAACGGCGAGGGGAAAGAAGGGCAAACACGCACACCCGTGCCCACACCCACACACACATACCTACTTAGTACACCAATTCATTCAGCTTAGCTGTAGGTATTGTTATTACGAAGTAAGTATCTACTACTGCCTTGATTGACTTGTTGTGTCTTACCCATCGAGCCCATCTCGTCTTTGTCTTGACCCCGTGTTCCTGGCTCCCTGATGCCCTACTAAAGTTTAGTTGCAAGTACCTCCCCAATCCTGTAGTACTGTGCTTCACATACCTAGCATCTAGTAGCAGGCAAATAATTAAATTGCTTTGCTGCCTCTCTGCGTGTCTGTCTGTCTGTGTCCAGACCGACTTGTCTTGCCGGCCTGCCAATTTACCAGTTTACCTACCTACTACCTACCTACAGGTGCCATTACCTGCATATTCAAAACCAACGCAACGCAACCAGATCAGCCCAGCCCAGCCGTCAGTCAATTTCCTCTTTTTTTTTTCGTTGAGCAGCGCAGGAACGGGATAAAAATATCCACCCCCACCCCCATCCTTCACTACTCCCCTTCGCCTACCCGTGCCTTCCCATTCCCTTCCCCTCGATACCACCACCTCCCTCCCTCCCGTCTCCGTCGCCGTCTGCAAGCAATAAATACTCGTCCGTATCGACTCTCGGATTGCTACAGGCCAATTCTCTTCTCCCTTCGGAGATGACCTTTGATTTGACCGGATTGCCGTTGACAAGCAGGTGACACATGTCGTGACACTGGCCCAGCACTGGCCTAGACCCATCCTTCCGCTATCCCTACCTACCTATTGTTCCCTACCGTCCCTTTGCGTGCCCCATTGGCTTTGCCGGCCACCACCCCCCCAGGCCCTCAGAAAGGCCCGAAAACCCTCCCACGCTTACGGCACCTGCATCTATCTGCCTCGTCGTGCTGTCGGTGAGCATCTGACAGCAATCCAGCTGCGCCCTCGAGATCGGAATTGTCGATCCACAGATTCATTCCAAATCCCACCATCAAGGGCAGGCCGGGCCACTTATACCGGGAACGACTAATACTCGATACCCAAATCCCCGAACCAACGAGTCCTCTGGGGTAAGTTAATAATAGCATTTCTCATTCCTGTTTCTCGGAACCTCCCCCTCTGCTTCGAGTGGTGGTGGGTTACGTCTGTCTCCATTCGCTCGTCTCCGTACTGTATGTTTGCATCTTCGCCGCCCTCAGCTAAGAAGAATGGTGTTACATCGTAAATGAGGTGCACCGCAGGGTTGGTGAGCTGGAATGCTACATGTATACGCACGCACTATTCTTGTAGCTCCCTCGACCCTAGACCCTATCTATTTTCTTTCTTGTATATGATGTTGCCCCGAGAAGACTTTGCTCATATCCGTCCCTCGACGGTAATTTACCATCACAATCCATTCCATTCCTGGTTTGTTTCATAGAGTTTGGGGTATCAAATTGGCTAGAGTGAGCTGGACAGGGCTGCAGAATCACTCTGGAGGTTGAAGGCGAAATAAATTAATTGACATCATTGTAGCTCCACAGCACAGCGTCCAATACCGCCGATCACCGCCGCTGCAGCCCGCGTCCGCACCCCTCAAGGCTCGCTCCATTTGTTTAGCTAGACTAGGGTCTAGCTGGCGTTCTGGAGAAGCTACAGTACATACGTGGAGTAGGCATCTTCGCGCAAACTCCTTCGCATCGTGCAGACCTAGGCAGGCTTGCTATTTCGTGGTCAAAGGTCGCACCAACACAATTTCTGTCCGTCGGTCGAAAAGGTCACTTGTCCTATTACGAGACGCAATCATCTACCAATATATACCCGAATCGCAATCTGTTTTCAACGTTTCCCGCAATTTAATCTACCCCTCTATCCTTCTTCGGACGTGATCAGCTCTCACAAAGCTATCGGTTACCAATTTTCGGTCCATCGACCCAAACTCGACCAGGAGATACGGAAATCTGACTATTTTACTTTTTTCAAAGCTGTTAGCAAATCCGGTCGCTATGAGCGCTTCCCAGGACCACCACGCGACGGTCAAGGCGACCTTCGGGCAGAGGGCAGCGAAAACGGACCACCCTCTCGCCGCTTACCTTTTACGTTTGATGGAGCTAAAGCAGTCCAACCTCTGCTTAAGTGCCGATGTATCCAATGCCCGAGAATTACTTCAGTTGGCTGATGCAATTGGTCCGTCCATTGTCCTATTCAAGACACATTATGATCTCGTTGCAGGGTGGGATTACCACCCCAAGACTGGCACCGGTGCCAAGCTCGGTGCTCTGGCGAGGAAACACGGCTTCCTTATTTTTGAGGATAGGAAATTTGGTGATATTGGTCACACCGTTCAGCTACAGTACACGGCGGGTACTGCACGCATCATCGACTGGGCTCACATCGTGAATATAAACATGATTCCCGGGAAGCCAGCAGTGAAGGCGCTGGCCGAAGCAGCTAAGCACTGGCGGTCCCGTGTTAACTATGAGGTGAACACATCCGTCACAGTCGGCACTCCTGTGTCCGATTCCTTCAATGATAACGGCGACGACGACGACGAGGTGGCGGAGGAAGAAGCTGACACAGTGGGAGCCATGCATCCTCACCCCCCGTCGACTCAGCATCGTGACTCCAACAGCACTGGCAGAAAAGGTAGCATCGTCTCTATTACCACGTTAACACAATCCTTCGAGCCAGTCGACTCGCCACGCTTCGCGACCACAATAGCTGAAGGAGACGAGTTAGTATATGCTGGGATTGAAGAACCCCCATGGGAACGTGGGCTCTTGATACTGGCGCAGATGTCGAGCGCAGGCAACTACATGACACCCGAATATACACGCGCGTGTCAAGAGGCTGCGCGTGAGAACAAGGACTTCGTTATGGGATTCATTTCCCAGGGAACCCTCAACACGGAACCTGATGATAACTTCATTTCTATGACACCTGGTGTTCAGCTTCCCCCTGAAGGCTCGGAAGATGAGACGATAGCCGGAGATGGCATGGGCCAACAATACAACACGCCGACCAAATTGATTGGCGATGCTGGGAGTGACATTATCATCGTCGGTCGAGGCATCCTCAAGGCTGGGGCCCCACGAGCGGAAGCCGAGCGGTATCGAAGACGAGCATGGAAAGCGTACTTGGCTCGGACAGGGCAACGTACATGAAGATGAAGAATGTTTCCAGGATAATGGCGTAACGAAGCTTGGCAGCCTCTCCTATCTCCTGTTTAAGGGATTATTGGAGCCTGGAGTTAGGATTTCCAAGATGGGTCTAGACTTCAAAAGGGCATATATCAATAGGCATAAAGAATCGCGAACACAATAGCACAAGGCGAGCTTGGATGTTTCTTATTACAAACCCATGGAGGTAGAAACGATAGCTCCCGAGAGCAGCTCCTCAATGGCGTAACATAGGCCCTTCGTGACAACAGGAGTAGAACACTAGGTCATTTTAACCGTTAGCATCGGCTACAATCCGAATAGTCACGCGCACTAGCTGCTGTAGCATCTAGCTATCTATGCGGATAGATATATACCTACCTGGATATATTGAGGTGGGGAACGGCCAAGTATGATTCCTTGCCGTCGTATACTTACCTAGGTATATATACCTGCCTGCTCGCCTGCCTAGGTACCTAGGTAATTGGGTAAAACAATATCGAGACATGTAACAACCACGAGTCGTCTGTTCTCTAAACATAGATACGAAGACGTTGAGAAGTCGTGAGATTACAGAGCATCAACTGCATAGGTGTCTGACTTATATCTATCCACGATCTATCTTGCCCGTGTGTATCGGAGACAACGGCGTTTAGGTGGGTCAAACGCCGGACAGAAGACCGGAAGACGATGAAAGCTGACTGACTGAGGGGCTAAATGCTAAATTAGGGGGTGGATTGACATTAGGTGCCGCGCCCATAAGCAGAGAAATTGTCTGACCAACAACTTCGACAACTGCGAATCTCCGCAGGCTACGTACAATCCTCATTCAGTGTGTGTGTATGTATGCGGCGCGGCCTCGACAGCCAGACACCGTTCTTGAGTTATTGAAGAGATACCTATCATCTACGGGGGAGTGGTTCGCTCTTCTTACCATCCACCAAGGCTATACTCACCTACTCGCCTACTTACTTGAGCATAAGGCACCGGAAGCTATCGCCCCCTGCTAACTGTCATCCCCGTCCGTCTAACCAAGAAAGTCCGTGGAACGGCCAACGACGGGAGGGACGTGCAGGTACCGTAGGACTGTTCGAGCCATGCACGTTCTATTCAGTACCATCTCGTAGTGATTGATTGGGTTTCATCTATCTCCCGAGTTACAGTATCTCGTCGACCGATCCAGCTTGGTCACTTCCACCGGCTCAATCATCTCGCTCACCTCCTTCTCCTCCTCCTAATCTGCGCCCAGACACGAGCACGCCATCCGTCGGTTAACGACCGTTCACAATGGGTGATGCTGCCGAGTTAACGGAGCCCGTTTCGGGTGCTGAAGAGCGGCCCAACTCAGAATCCGAGGTTGCGAAGCCGCCGCCGCGCAAGCGCAGACGCATTGTCATCAGCTGCACCGAGTGCCATCGGCGCAAACAGAAGGTTGGAACACCTTGCAAGCCCCCTCCTCGAATGCGCTCACCGATCGCATGCCTTGACGAACCCCCATGCTGAGCTTTCGCTTATTCGCAGTGCGACCGAAAATTGCCCTGTACGAACTGCCAGACGCGTAATAAGGAATCGTCCTGTCGATATGAGGCCGGCGCACCAATCCACAAGACCGACCCGACAGTAGCACCGTCGTCGACGACAAATGAGCAGCCCGACACCAAGTCTGCTGTGCCGAGCGCCGACTTTGGCTACTCAACCAGCGCCGGCTCGACTCTGGGCTTTTTGCGCAAGATCGAGACCGCCCAGGGGGCACCTCTCCCCGGCCTCCCGAATGAGATACCCTCCGAAGAAAGCTACGACATGCGAGAACGCTACAAATCCTTCATCCGCCAGCTGCCTGCGAGAACGCATGTGGAACAGCTCGTCGATATCTACTTCCACGATGTCAATTGGCAGTACTTCGGTATCGACGAGCCTCTGACGAGAAGTCTGTTGAATAAATGGTATAGCCTACCATTCAATGTTCTATCGAACTCTGGGCCGCAGGCTTTAGACCCCATGCTGAGAGCGCTGCCCGCATTGCTGTTCCAATTGGCTGCTTGCGCGTTGCTGTATCTCCCTCGGGACAGCGAGAAGAACTTCGAATGTCTGAAATATACAAGTAATATGACTTTTGACGATCTCTCCGTCGAATACAGTGAGGCTGGTATGGCAATTTTGACGCTGTTGGGTAAGCGACAAATGTCCATTATTACCGTACTGGCGGGCTGGTGTAGAGCATCGCTCCTTAAATACACTGGCATGGTGACCGAAGCTGTAAGTTCTCATAAATCATAGGCTTTCTTCATTGTCTCTAACTGTAGTACAGTGGCATCAGGTGGGAACCTGTATCCGGGATGCTCAGGGCATTGGCCTACACCGAGACCAAATGGATCCTCAGCCGACAGCAGATGATTCTAATGAAGATACGATAGAGAAAATGTGGAGGGCGCAACACCGCCGGATGATCTGGCTTGTCCTCATGGGCTGGGATTTACATACGGGAGCCGTGTTGGGTAGGCCGACCAGCATCGACCACCGCTTCATAAGTCGCACTTCTCCCATTGACGCCATCCTCCCTAAAGCCCCGACCAAACAAACACCTCTTGTGCCGCGCACAGATGACGACCCGCCAACCCCATTAACGAGGATGATCTGGTCTTGGCAAGTGATGCAGACGCTGAGGGAGATCCAGGATCTGGAAAAAGAAGGGCCTTTTCCCAAGGATTTTTCTAAGGTCGAAAAGATACACGCCGAGATTCTCGAGATCAAGTCCCGGACTCCACCCTCTTTCCGCTTGGAAAACCCGGATACACGGTTCGACCAGCTTCCTGAGTGCTGGTGGCTACCATACGCACGAGCACAGTTACCACAGCTACACGCCTTCAACATCCTTGCCCTTCATCGCCCCTACGTCTTCACCCGCGCAGCCAGCCGAAACGCAGCACTGAAAGCGAGTCTGGAGATGCTCGAGTCACAACGACAGCAATTCGCCGCGCTCACCACGACGCAGCACCGGACGTACTCGCTTTTCTTCGGCACCTTCGACGCCGTCGTTATGGTTGCTTCCATCTACATCCTATTTCCGAAAGAGCACCTTGAACTGCTGGACCAAGCTCGCCAGCACTTCCAATGGGCTGTAGACCGATTCGAAAAGATGGCCGAGCGCAACCACCTTGCGCGCTCGGCGCTAGGCGTCCTACAGGCTATATGGATCCGCTTCAAGAAAGCCGTCGGCCACGGCTTCCTGAACTGCAACTGCATCCAGACAGCTCGAGCCGAGACGGAGGCCGCCACGCGCTGGCTCATATCGCAGTCGGAAGCCCACGCTTCCTCGACGTCGTCTTCTTCACACCGCGCCAGCCACGACACATCAGCCACTTCGGCGCCGTCCTTGTCAACCCAGCCCACGCCCAAGACAGAACTCACGACGCCTCTCGGCACAGGACCCACGCCCCCGGAAATTCCGTCCGATAGCAGCGCCCTGCTCTCGCCAGAGTGGACGCTGCCGACGGACTTCGACTTCGGCAGGCTCATGCCCATGTATCCGATGGGCGACATCGCGTACAACGACCTGACAGGCGTCCTAGGCGGTCCAGTCGGCGGCACCACGGCAGGCACAATGCCAACGGAATACTGGACCACGGGGGCCGACTCTTCCTCCGTGAACAGCAATAATCATCCGGACCCCTCCACGACAATGGCGGGGCTAGGGATACCGGGTTTGCATACCATGCCCGCGCAGGAGCAGTTCCCTTGGCAATTTGGGGGCGAATTCGGCACAGATACGATATGGAATGTGCTGAACCAGTTTCCGTCATGATGTCGAGAGTAGTAGGTTAGTAGAAAGGAGTCTGGGATTTAGGAAGGACGTATATATATATATATATATATATATATATATATATATATATATATATGTGCGTATACGCATCTGCACTATTGCATACTATATCATAAGGTTGTCATTTAGTTGTTTATTTTTCCTGTGGAAAGGGATTATTCTATATAAAAGTCGCGTTAGTATAGGTATATATCACGGACATACTTCACATAGGCAGGATGTTGCCTTTGAAATGAATATACGTGTCTTTGGGGACGAAGATATACGTTTTCGCAGTGTTTGTATTCATGCATGTGGATGGTGATACCTAGATTGATAAGCGTGGGTGCGAGCTAGCTTCCAGTCAGAATACGGCGAGGTGTAGAGAAAGTTGATATGTTCGTCATGTGCAGGTATGCTCTAAGGTGCAGATGTCTAAAGATATTACAGTGGACGCATTAGATCTCGGCAGAACAGAACATTTTAAGCTGGATGTAGAATCAGCCCCCAAAAATACTACTTGGTGCGTCAACTTTACATAAGGTGAGCTACATGGGAGGGGAATTGAGCAGAACACGCAAGGCACACGGCGGCAACTATGGTGCACGATCAGTTAGGCGCACTATGCGAAGTGGTAAACAAGCATTTGGGGTTCTGCAGGGCTAGAAGCAATAGGCGGCATTGAGTGCTGGGGTAGAATCATGAACAGAGACCAGACGTATCCGCACCAACCAAAGTAACTATTATCAACCAGACAAAGATGATACTAAAATAAACTGAAATTACAATACCAAGACCTGGTAGGTAACGATTCTTCTTCTTCACTTCGCGTGACACGCACACGATAGCAATGAAAAAAGATGGGATAAAAGCCTGTCAGACTTCCACCGTTGCCCACCCCGGCCACGCGCCCGAAGGCAAGACCGCGACAAACGGGGTTGAGATCATCACCACTCTCTATACAGCCGGCGCACGAGGCATCGACCGCCATCCTTGCGGACAGAGCGAGAGTAGAAGGTAGCCAGGACCCGAAGGGACGTGGCACCCGTGTGAGAAAAGCTTTCACTCTAGGGCGACGGGGATTTTCGTTCATCAACCAGGGTAGGCTCTATGGCTTCTTTGGGAAACACAGAGTGGGACGAATACTATAGAAATGATTCTCTGAAGTCTGGATTTCGGAAAGGGAATTGATTAGCGAGTGTTGCGTGGGGACCAAGACACTCGGAACTGTCGTGGAGGACAGTCTGAATGTTGGGGGGTGGGTGTGAACTCACATTGTCGTGTAAAGAAGAAAAGAAAAACAGAGGAAGAGGTGGGAGGCCGAGGGCCCTTATATAGATGCTGCGGACTGGCCTGCTGGGCGGTGTGGGCCGCTTTTTTTTCTTTTACTGCCGGCAGAATTCGACCTGAGGTTGGTGGGCTACGAGCAAGTACCTAGGTACCCCAAAGACTGGAAAGCGCTAATAGCTGCGCTCATGTGGAGTCTCCCGGGGAATATTTTTCAATGAATCAGCCGTTGACCAATCACGTGCCAATAAAGTTTGTAGTTCCCCATGGCCAGAGATTGCAATATCATTTTCGCTCCATTGACCAACAAAGTCTTCACATTCGAAGAGGCTGGAATCATTCAATGCGCAGAAAAATTGCAAGCTAAGCTGCTTGTTGCTACGAAGAATTTTCGACGCTTAGCTGGTTGTTTACTAGTTGATGGGACGCAGTTCATTAAACCATCTGCCATTCGCCGATTGTGTATAATATGTGTAGTTAAAAGCTTGCTACTTGCACACACTGTAGGTACTTGTAAGTCTACACAGAAAGACAAGGCTGCGATGCGAGTCTCGGTAGCAATAACGCATCTGTATCTGTAAGTAGTCAAGAGAAGTTGTCGCGTAGAAGCCAAGCTGCCTATAAGTGATTTAATTGGTCTATTTCTCTCTATGTCTACTATGTAGGAGGAGATCGTTGAAACTGTAACCAGAATATGACACCTCTAATCATGCGCCATCGAATCGCAAAGAGCGAGGCCAAGTCAAATCGTAATCTCATGAAGCAAACAGAAAGCCCTGCGCCTCGGGTAGTCTCAGATGTGCAAGGGTCCAGGAAAATGAATAGAAAAAGGACAAGCAAACTGTTAACAGCGCTAGAGTGAAAAATAGCATGAAAGCCCCATTATTCGGTCAATCTTTTCGGTCTAGCGATTGCTTTTCATTCAAGCGGTGACCGCGGCAGTCGGCAAAGGACCCTCGGGGAATTGACTCGCAGCAATATTGCACTGTCGGAATAGTCTGACCTCGTCCTCGGCAAACGCTCCGACAACACTGTGCAAGAGGCCGCGGTTGTGGAAAAGCACGAGATCGCCCTGCTCCCAGTCATGCGGGTAGACGTACTTCGGCGAAATACCAGGACGCTGAAGCTTATGCACAATGTTGCGGACCTCAGTCAGGTCATCGATGACAGTTCCGTCGGCGAGGTGAAGTTTTCGCACAGCTGAGGGATGGACTTGCAGCGCTAGTTTTCCGGTCACGGGATTCCGCCAGCACAGGGGAAGGATTTGCGTCTCTTCTTTGCTGTGAGGAGGTAGCTCGTCAACGGGCACTTCTAAGCCCTGGGAGATTAGACCGAGACCGTCCGACCGCGATCTGGCCGAGCTCATCCAGACATATGGGTGAGGTGCGTATTCAACCTTCGTCTCTCGTGCGAATTTCTGGTCTTCTTCGGACAGAGAGTCGTACATGGTATAACCCGAGACGAAAGCCGTCGTGCCGAGCGGCACCTCTAATACATCGCCCGTCCCATCATCGTAGCGACATGTCTGACGTCGGCCACCAGGTACCCTGACAGCGAGAAGGGTCGTGACGACAGGCGGCGCAAGTTCACCGTAGAGCGCAGCATCAATGTGCCAGCGGTAGAAGCGCGTGAAGTCCAGGTCTTCATGCTCAGGGATGGACGTAGCGTGGAAGGTCTTGTGGTGCGGGTGTCGCAGTTGGAAGTCCGTCAGTCCCTCATAGGAAGGCACCCGTCCGTTGCCAATGACTTGCACCTGAGGTTGGTGTGGGATGGTCTTCAAATCCGGGTGCAAGATGCTCCGTTTCGCGTCAATCGTCTTGCCATGACCGTATGAGGAGCCGCCCGCGGGGTCGAAGCGTTGCGTCAATTTGAACTGCGCCTTGGGTGAGACATGTCCCTGATTCTTGAACACAAGTATCTGGTGTGTAAACAATGCGTCACGGATCACAGCGAAATCATCGTCTGTTGACCTGAAGTTAGCAGGCTGAGCGGTTGGTTTCAGTGTGCGGGCTGGGGATACTCACGCTAGGAGGTTACCGATTTATACGGGTATTCTCCCTACTAGTAATATCTCATCATGTCACAAATCACATCATATATTCCTGCTCTTACCAGTCAAATTCTCAATATCGACGTTTGATACTGCTGCTCCGAAGTTGATGCCGGTTCCCTCGGGGAATCTGAGTGGTTCCACGGTGATGGATGCCATGGTGCAATCAAGTAATGCGATATGTTAGGCTGTTTGTTTGATATGTATGTGAGTGCGTGTATTGTGCACGAGGTCACAGTTCAATGGTAGGTTGGTGATATGTTGTGGATCTCGGTGAAGGAAGTTGTCGACATCTTTATAGGCATAGAGGGATCTCGCCTTATCTATGACGTGTTTCTGTTACTCGTGAGCTGAATGTAGGTAACAATGCAAAGCCAATGAAATGGCGCATAGGATTGGATTTCCGCGAGGCCGTCAGATAAAGTGCCGGCCCCGCCCGCCGGGAGGCTCCATCGGCACGCCCCGTATCAAAGACAAGATCAGGTATTTCTATGATGGTAACAGCCGCCGGAATCGGACGATACCTATCTCAGCATGCAGCTAGCCTTTGTTCCAGCCTTGGCCGGGACAATATCTACCATCTCCGATAAGAGGTCTGGACATACACTATCAGCAATGATTAGAAACAGATGAACCACGTGCGATAGTCTAAGGCGGAATCTAGCACCCGCAAGCTCATGGGCTGAAAAGTCCTATGTCCAAGATCAGCTAAAAAGTGTAGATATACATACCTAGTGTCAATAGCAGCATCATCCATGCAGACAATGCTTACTCCGCGCAAAACTTACAAGTGCTATCTAACACTTCAAACGTGACGAATTCCTAATATTGTCTATTCCATCTATAAATCATATCCACCAACATGTATATTTCTCATGTGAACAGGTTATTCCTTGAAAAGCTCAAATTCGAATCACATCCCTAAGCATTTTAGAAAGTCATATAAAAGGGGATAAAAGTGCATCTATACATTATGATAACAAGGTCTCGTCTCTACTTCTCTCGAATTCCGGATCGACAGATATTTCAAAATACTATGCTCTTAGTGTAACTAGACGACAACACATTTATTGTCACGACATTGTGTAATAATGTTTCATAGATGCTCAGGGGCATAATAAGGCCTTCAACAGAGATTCAGAAGAAATGTAATGAAGGAGGCGAATCCAGGGCAGAAATTGAAATTATACACGATATACTATGATGGCTGTCAAGACCTATTTGGAGCCCTTCCCGACTTCTTGCTGGCTGGCTAACCTTCATTCTACCTACAATTGGACCTGCCTCCTTCACCTCTTAAGTCCGTTAATATTCTTCATGAAAGCGAGGGCTGAACACCCTTGGTTTCAATACGAAGTGAATGCCCTAATGGTCTCATGCAGGTTATGCAACTAAAGTCCGAATGTAATAATTACTTACACAGAAGGTATTCGGCGCGTGCAGGAATACTTCATCACACATGAACTAGTAAACACCCTCGATTTCTCAAAAGTAAGAAAGACTAGTTCAGTCACATAGAGTCGATGGATCTCATTTACTCAAGATAGTCCATATAGCTTTCCCCGTCTCCGTTGATATCCCGCATTCCCAGAGGAGAGCAATGAGTGAAGGCTTGATTACAGTTCTATCAATCAACTAAATGTTTATTTACTCTTAGTATCTCTCCCTGAACAAGTTATGTAACTTTCCTAAGATATCAATTACCAGGGCAAACTTACGCTTCCACTCACGTCCTATACTTCGACAGCAGCAGCAGGCTGAGATTCAGTGTATTTCGTCTTCTTTCACTAACTATAGTTCCTAGATTTCGGTTAATCGAGTAACAATACAGTATCTCCCTGGGCAGAAGATCACACTAATCAGATACATGAAACAAGAAAGGTGAAGTAGATGATACCCAAACCTATCGTAAATAAAGAACTAAGACCTCATACTGCTTATCTTGCTATTCCCACAATACATACATATATTTCACACAAGACGAAATGCAGCCGAAACCCGAGGGGGATCTGCATCGCGCGTTTAAGTCACGTCACGCGTACCATTTCTCAATTCCGTGTCATACTGACGCAATATCCTACCATGCGTCGATCTACGCCCACAGCCTCGGATAATCCTGAATTTGAGGTCGCAAAGAATTATCTACGCTCGCGGAGAAAAACACATTACTCGAGCATAAAACAGATTGGTTTATCGTTCACTTAATCATCTCTGACTCCTCACTGCATGTGTAGTGCTTACTGACGGCTGCGATTTGAAACACCGTGGACGATGATAGATACTAATTACATTGGTGCATATCATGCTTGCGAATCCCAGTACAAGAATAAACAGAAACGGCTGGTAGCCTATAATTAAACAGAAAGCAATTTGCGCCGCCATGCAGAACTTTTTTTTTACTTGATCTTTCGCTGGAATCTTTTTTTTAACCACCGCATTGATCCTTATCATTATTTCATCAAGTCATTGCCGTAACAATAAAAAGGAAAATGGAACCAGAAGGTATAACGGGTATCATGGCGTGTAAAACACGATGTGAGCCGAACAGCTCGGGTGAGGTATTTGTAACATGGGGGCTCAGTAGCTAGATGAGCGTCGTGTCATGTATAGTGAGTGGCCACATGTGAATTACAAGTGGCGCTTGAACATGTAACTCCCATACATGCCACCAACAGTAGCCACCGCCACGGGCACCTTGCGCATGCCCCAGAACGCAGCGCCCAACTTCCAGTCACGGTAGCCAAGATCTCGGGTACCCTCTGGTCTTCTCACAAGCCAAGCGCGGCTGCCGAAGTCTGTCGCCGTCCACCCAAGTCGTATAACCGGCTGTGAGCGAGAGAGGCGCGTGTATGCATCATCTGGCAATTCAACTACCTCAAGAGGCGCAGAGTGACGGTTTAGGAGAGAACCGCTGCTGAAAAGTGCAGGAAGATTCAGAGATCCGGCGATGTAGTCCGACAGGTCAAGATACTTGAGCGTATGGGGAATCCAGTCTAGCTGCTCCATCTCCTCGTCAGGGAGGAATAGCCGGTTAATGTCTTCCGTCTTAAGTCGGCGACCCAGTGACAACTCCTCGAGATGCTTTGTTAATGGCCGTAGCAGGCTAATGTGCGAAGCATTCATCCTGCTGCCTTTAAGACTAAGCGATCGCAGGGTTGAGGGTAGAACTGGAAGCAAACGAGCCACGTCTTCTTCGTCGAGCAGTTCGTAGCTTCGAAAGTCAGCTGCTACGCTGAGGTAAACAAGATTCTTTACCGCGGGATGGTGTGTAAGGAAATCGATGAGGGTCGAGCTCGATAACAGTCTGCACTTTGCCAAGTTGAGGTGCGTGATTCTAGCGGTGTGTGGAATGGACATGAGTGCTGCATCGGTGATGCGGGTCCCAGCTACATCAAGGTGTGTCAGATTAGTGAGGCGTGGCAGCAGCATCTCGAATACAGCTGACGGTAGGTTGATACAGCGGTGTAATGAAAGCCGGGTAATGGATAATTCTGCCGGCCAGTCGTCCGAAAGGATCGCCTCAAATGCCGCCTTAAAGGGCGCAGAGGAGCATGCACAAAGGTCAAGTCCTTGCAATCTCTCCAAACCGAAGAATAACTTCCGAAGGACATGAACGTCAATGTCGTCATCGACATATTCCTGAGCCAGGAATTCGCGAAGATATGGTGTTAATTCTAGGCACTGAAGCAACGTCTCATGCGTCAAGTTGCGGGTAGTAGCGCGCTCACTTGCCGTCGTGAAAAGAGAAGTTGGGTTAAAGTGGCTGAAGTCCAATCTCCGAACAATGGTGCCAAGCTCTGGGTTTTGAGCAATGTGGGCTAAAAATTTTCGGAAGATCCTCGAATGGGGGATCGTGATATTCCTGTACAATGCATTTAATGTGGCGGAGTGCAGAGTTCTTGAGGTTAACAGCATTGCCATCAAGTCGGCATTACGACTAGCTAATCCATCTGGTGGGATGTCCAGTACAAGGTGATCGATGATTTGATCTGTAAAATGTTAGCGTCAAGTGCTTGCCTCATACTCAAGAGACTGCATAATAAGCTAGTATTCCACTCAGGAAGACAGTGTACTACGATAGGAGGCAAAATGGTGGTGACATAAACAATCTGGGGTAGCACGATGGGGACTAGCCTTGTTCAAGCCTTGACCTTTGAGCTTGGCACGGCTGAAGATTCATTCTCCAAAATTTGTGATAGGGCACTGGGGATACATGTAAAAGGGGTGTGGTAACCTACTTTTGATCTCCATAGGGAGCCTCTCAAGTGGTGAGCTGCCTGGAGTACGCCGTACCTCTACAGGACCTTTCACCTTCTTCGGTGTAGGAGCTGTAGACCAGACCATGCGCAAGGCTTGCAAGTCGCCAAAGCTCCTGCTCGCCTGCTTACCCTTCACACCAATCTGCTTCCATCCTTGAAAGTTATCAGCAGCGACGGCAGGAAACCAACATCCATGTAGCCTGCTGTGTGGCTGGGTGACGGGTGGCATGAACTGTGTCTCGGCCATATCGAAACCAGCTGATGGAGGGTCACTACTGGTATCGTCAACAGCGGCGTCTGACCCTTCCCTGAAGTATGATGAAACCTTGCTGCTACTAAAAGCCTGGGCTATGTCGTCGTCTACTTCTCGCACCGAGGAGAAGGAGGCGCGACTAGATGAAGATTTTGTTGAAGCGTTGGTTGTTTGCTGGAGAGCGGTGGTGTCACACATCTCCTCGTCAGTAGTGGGTGGCTGGCTCGTTTTAATAAGCTCCTCTGTCAGGGAATCATCCAAGCTCCGCAGGACGGAAGCGGTGGGAACGGAGGCCATGGTAGCCGGGAGAGGGGTGTTTGGGGATGGAAAGGGTAGGTAGGTAGGCAGGT
The DNA here is from genome assembly GCF_022495145.1 of Xylaria bambusicola. Taxonomy (NCBI): domain Eukaryota; kingdom Fungi; phylum Ascomycota; class Sordariomycetes; order Xylariales; family Xylariaceae; genus Xylaria; species Xylaria bambusicola. The sequence continues at coordinate 694,230 of NW_025953566.1, forward strand.
GGTATAGGTCAGTATGGGAACCCAGACCGTACAGTAGAGAATGGGTCTGAGGGTCAATATGGGAATAGCTCAGGGAATGGGAAGGAGAAAGGTTGTGTCGTGGTGCAAGAAGCGCTTGGAATAGCGCAATGGTGGTTTGCTTTCTTGCTCGCTCCCCGTGGCCCTCTCGCAATGTAAGGATTCGTCGTCAGCGACAACGCAGAGGCTTCGTCAAGGTACCGTGGAGATGGGACACGGATACCACCCGGATGCGCAGGTGGCACAAACTCTGTTTGGTTCGGCCGTTTGCTGCGAAGGCGCATGTACGTAGTATGTGAGATGTACACACGGTGTCACACCAGGAGGCCCAGACAGTTTTTTTTTTGTTAGTCAATGGGTCGTGAGTTTAGGTAATAGATATGGTTGGCGCAATGCGGGGAAGCGCTCCGGCGTCGTGATATTAAACGGCCGTGGCGTTTAATGAACTGGTTGGGAATGTTTGCTACTTCAAGGCCAATAGGGGACCGGCTAGGGACAGATTGGACGTGGATGAAACAATTTAAAGAAGGACGGGAAAACAAAGGAGTCCACTAGGAAGTAGTGTATGCGTGATGTGTCGTGTTGGAGTTATGGAGGTTGGAGGAGATAATAATAATAATAATACAGTCAGGTTCAGGACGGCAGACTAAAGCGGGCTCCAAGCAGGTCCGGTCAAGTCAGGTCAGGTCAGGTCAGGTCAGCATAAGCAGGGTACTGTACAGATGGGACTTGTGACCTGTGTATATACGTGGATGATGAGATCTAGCCTCACGGTAGTAGAGGTAGAGGAAAACTACTTACATAGACTAAGACGATGAAAGAAGCCAAAGAAGCCAAAGTGCGAAAGTGACAGACAAAAAGTCTGGGGTAGACTAATGTAGACCAGACCAGGTGCTGGAGGCGATGTTACTTGTTGTTGCTTTCCCGCTAGCGGCCCAGGATGTGCAAGGGGCCGCGCAGATCAAGAAGACAGGAAGCCGTAAACTATTCTTTTTTTCTCTCTTCTCTCTCTCGCCTTGCCTTAATTTGCACAGCACGTGGACTGCAATTCTGTGGCCGAGGAGGTGAGATGGATGGTCAACTCTGGTCAAAGAAACAGGCATCGAAGTATCGATGTAGTAAAGTTTAGCAAAACAGAACCGGCCAGTGGCTCCAGCAGTGTCCGGGCGGTTCGCTGGAGGGGCGCTCGCAGTTTCCATCAGCCAAGTATTGGGTAATGGAAACAAAAGACCTAAGCTTTCTTGACCGTCACCTGACCACATCAGCCATTCTAAACACTTCCTACCACTTCTTGGCGAGACAATGGGGTCCTCGGTCCATTGCCGTGTAGTAATAATAATCATAACAATGGCTGTCCATCTGTCTTCTATCCAAGCAAGCAGCATCGCATGACCGAAGTTGATTGTCAGGGTTGCGCCGGGTTTCTCTCTCTCTCATTTCGGTGTTGTAACCTCGTCACCCAACTTGGAAGTGTGTACCTGTGGCCAGCCTCACTCCCCTCCTCCCCTACCCGTGCTGCATCCATCTCGTCAGGGTGCACAAAGGACCAGGGGGGCGGGCATCGTGACGAAAGGGGCAAAAAGAAGAAAAAGACTGCCAAAATTGGAGAAATCCTCGTGCTACGGCATCGCTCATTGGCCGTCGCCACACGACAAGTTCCTATCCAGACTTTGGGTGTATCCCCTCCCCCTGGCTTGGCTAGCATCTTGGCTTGTCGCTTGGCTTTTCCCAAATCATGACCACTCACGTACAGTAGTGGTAGACTGGTGGTATTGCCCAATCCTTTGGCAACATGACACGACAGTTACATCATTTGGTAGCTTTGCTCCTTTTGCTGTTGGTCTAGTATATGCTACAAAGGCTGCCTACTAAGTAGGTAGTATTTTATATAAGGACAGCGAATGGACATGAGGCCTCGATCGTCGTTCGATCTGGCTGAGCGACTTTCATTTTTCCATCATTATTCACTACAACCCAATTCGTGCCAACTCCGGCAAAACTGAAAATAGAAGATTGGATCGATTTCCAATACTTTGATCACCTGCCCAGACCTCTTGGCCTGACGATGCCCGCCAGCCCCAGGTTCCCGGGCGTTGAGTGATAGCAATAGCTGTAATTAGGTACGAGGCGAATTCCACTGCGCGCCCGCAGTCGGCTTCAAAGTCGTTCGGGCCCATCGCAAATCATTCACCAACACAAGTGATTGATACTACATACATCTGAGTATTACTCACTTGCCTACATCCCGTGGCTAGCCGGACTTTGCGCAAACTCCGAATTGGCCTCTAGTGCCGACATCGGCTCTAGACCTCAGCAAGCAAGTAAGCAAGCAAGCAGATAAACCACCGAACAAGCAAATAAGTTCCCGGCTTGGGTCTTCGCCATCCCAACCTCTGCCTGCGCTTGGCAGGAACCAAAAGACCAGAAACGAGCACCCGTAGTCTTGAAATTTTGCTTGATCAGACCATCTAACTGCCAGATGCATCGCAAAACTTCATGTTATAGTCCAACTCAACCATGGATGACTGCATGGGCCAAGCACTGAGCTTGGTTCGATTTCCGACCATTCTATTAGCTATGTGCTGCTTAGCTCATTTGGATCTTTATCCATCCAATACTACCTCTGAAGACACTGTCTCATGCTCGCATCCGATACCGGAGCTGACGTCAAGCAGCCGCGTGAGCCTCACTTGCTTCGACCCTCGCCAGCCGTAGACCTATGTATGCCCTCATCAGCTGCCTATGTTAACTACTCTATACCACAAGGCATAGGTACCGCGTGAGAAAGCTCAGATAAGTGGCGTTACTATTTGCATAACAACACGTAAGCTGGCTAGATTCCGGGCGTGGCTGGCGCAATGAATTGCCCCGACGACCAACCGTGTGCCACACACAGCCTTGCCTCAATCTCTTGTGCCTCGGCTGTCACACATGGACTAGAACTCGCAACTCGGGGCCGCAACCCGTGGATGATTCGGTCGTTCCGGACATCGACTATGATTTTTGTCCCTGTTCCGTCGCCATCGCGTTAGTGCTGATAATTCGAAGCGATGAGATTCTCGAGATTCTCGGGATTTTACCATGAGTTATAGCTGCATCTGACGTGGCTTATCTACGACGCGTGGTATCTAGCCAAGCTTGCGTTGGCTAACTTGTTGCACTCAAGCAGATCCATAAGGATCTTTGGTGAGGACTGATGGCACCAAAGGTCAGCCGTCTATTAGTGCATAACTGGATTGCGTGAACTATAGCTTCATTATTTTCTATATACCTATTAGCAGATGCACGCTAAGTCTCTGTCGGCAGTTTCCTCCGTCTATCGACCCGACCAAAGTCGTATAGAGACGGAAACAAATATCTTGTTACGTAAACGACGCAATTGACCATCTCTAGTAGCTCCGTGGATAGAGAATTATAATGAGAACTACCGCGCCCTAAAGACTCCTGCCTTTCCTGATGCTATGGGTTCTCTGATAGTATGAAGCGGTGCTGCAAAGTGCCTCTCGTTGCGCTGAACCCCGTCAAAAGATCGCTATAACCTCTTTCATCTTTTGCCCTAATCGCTATTGGACCACCCGCTAATCTATGGAACAACCCTCGAAGGAGGAAGGAAAATATACTGTATCCAGGAGGGCCAAAACCACGAGTCATTGGAATTCTGCAAATGCTCGCTAATCGGCTTGCTCCAGACGCCATTCGCCGTAAAATGATTTGGATGATAGCCACCAACTCCGTTATATGTATCATAGAGGGTGACCTGGCATAATCACTCATTCGCGGAACACGTTACAACCAAAGATTCACCTTCCGTTGACTTTCTTCCCCGTCTTGAGACGGTCCTTGCAGTTATCGCAATACCATTTCACTGTCGCTTATGTCAGTTAACTATCACTGAACTTAGGGAATGCATAAACTCACTGTTAGAGGGTGGAGCTGCTTTCAAGCCCACACAGTCGAGATGAAACCACTCCCGTTGGCAGTCCTCTGCGTCGCAAGCCACCATTTCGCCGTAACTAACCCCGTTGCAATAACAATACAGCGGTTCATCAGCATCGACCTCGCCTTCATCATCGCCGTGGCCACTGCTGTTTGTGTCCTCATCCACAACACGTGGAGGTATTGCGTGCAAAGAGGCACCTTTCTTATGACTCCTCTTCGCCGTTGTCGTCGTCGTGTTTCTTGACGACCGGGACCGTGGTGCTGCATCTGGAAAGCTGCCTAGGGCCGGAGTTGATGGCTTACTGGCTCGCCCGCTTTTAGTTGTAACAACTGTCGTTGTGGTTGGTACATGGTTTTGTAAAGGCTCTTGCTTGGATTCTGCATCATCTGGCTTGGGTAGGTTGTCTTTCTTGGTAAGGCCATTCACGGCAACTGGAGGGCGAACGCTGGTTTCTTCTTTATTCGGCTCTGTCTTGATAACAGCGGTAGAATCCTTTATGGTTTTGGGCTCGACCGAGGCTCGCGGTCCACTGGGTGCGACAGGCACTTCGGAGAGGGCAATAGTCATCCCATTAGGCCGGTTTGATGCTGATGAGGCAGGGCGCTGTCGACCGTTCTCTACATTCGACTGGATGGAATTCTGTCTCGCTCTCGAAGAAGCTGGGCGCGGCGCGTTGGTGGGTGGCACGGGAGAGCCGCGAACATTTGGTTTATCTCCTAGATTTGGTTGAGGGGTCGGTGATGGTATGGATGGAGAGACCGCCGCGGCGGATACGGCTGCGGTTTTGCTGTGGATCGGTGTTAACACATCAGTTTTGTCACTACGAGTGCTGCATGAGACTAACCTCTTCTTCGATATTCCATTTGCGGTGGGAAGCGCTTTCCGCTTCTTGGTTGGTTCGGGCGCTGGAGTCGCCCGTGGGCTAGGATTTTTGGGTTTAGGGACATTGCTGCCATACACGGAGCTCATAGCACGTTCCATAGGCTGTCCGCCATTGACTGCTTTAGCGTTGTTTTCAACCTTCCTCCTCTTTGATGGGGGATTCCCGTTCGCATTGGCACCTGTGGTAATACCTAGACCCACTGGTGTCGTAGATTCCGCGGTTTTGCGTGCTTTAGTTCCGCCCTGTGTCTTTTTTGGAGGGTCGCCTTTTTGTTTATTGTCATGGTCATCGGCGTCGGAGTCTTGGTGTTGGTTCTTAAGGCCCTTCTTGGCCATAAGCGCTTGTTTTCTCGCATCGCTTCGTGCTGCAGCTTCCTCTACTTGGAGTTGCTGCGCAGCAGCGGTGATAACGGCGGCCCCATCACGCCGCGATCTTTCCGCCTGGTTTGCCCGATTGATACGGTTCTCTGGGTAGGCCCAATGCGTAGTACTGCCCCATTTTGCCTCATCACTGAATTCACTTTCGAGGTGGGGCCAAACATCGTTAATGCGAGACAAGTGTTTAGAGAGGGCCTCGTTTGCTGTAGATATTACATGGTTCTTCTCTTCGAGAGAGACGAGTATTTCTTGAATTTTGAATGCGGTGTGGAGAAAGAGTTTCCGCCTTGGTAAGTTGCTTGGATCGAAGACAGTGGAGGCTTGGGATTCGTTGAGTGAGCCAGGCGCCGGTTGACCGCCCAATGCGTTACCACTGGAGCTATTCTGGGCGCTCATAGGTGTCGAGGCGGGCGCGACACTACTGGAGCCATCGCGAGTGCTCCGTGATTCGGGAGGGTTCGATTTAAGAGCGGCGTCGACAAATTGGAATAATGCCTCCTCGGGAGCAAAGATTTTGGCATCAACTTCTTTCAAGAGTGTGAAGTGTCGGACGATGTCTTTAGGTAGGGAGGTAATGGCGTCGGTGAAGTGAGTAATGGCGGGAAAGATGTCGATGGGCTGATCGTGGGCTTGACTGCCTCCAAGCGACTCGCGGCCGCCAACAATGCGAGACCCAGAGTTCGTCCTCGGAGGGTTCGTCCGCGTTTGACGAACTGGCTGGGCCCTCCGACTGGAAGGACCAGCAGCATCGGGTTGAGATGGTTTAGCTGCCTTCATCGTGTCCCTCGGAAACTAATGGCGCGAGAAGAAGAAACGGTCGACTGGAAGGTTGAGCCGAGAAGCGACAAGCGAGGCGGGCGCACAGAAAGCCGTGAGATGAGATGGTAAATGATGTTGACAGGTGAAATCGACAAGGAGCTTCAAGTAGCGAAGCTCAAGTCATCTTGGCATCTGAGGCAGGTTGTGCTGTGCTGGAACAAGTGGTGCAAGAAACGCGACCAAAGAAGTAAAGAGGGTAGAGGCGGAGGCGCAAAACTGCGAGGGCTACAGTGCCTGAGTGTCAGTGAGCTGCAGCGTAGCAAGGTGGTGCATGCTGAAGGTGGTAGCAGCAAGTACCTAGGTACCTACCTAACCTAGGTCCCCTCGGCCAATGCGCCTGGCTCTCTAGCAAGGCATTACCAAATCATCGCCCAATCTCCCCCCGATTAGATAAGATAAGGTAAGGGATGGGATAAGGGATAAGAGAGCAAAGATGAGCTGGGGATGGCTGATCTGCCGCTTGCAGGGTGTCCGCTGTCCTAGACTCTGGCAGCTGACGGGAACTGACACACGGGGTTCGAGGTGACACGCTAGGTATCCATGTACCATCCATGCTTCAAGTTGGTTCCTGAATAGCTCATAAAAGAATAGAACCTCTGTACAGGTATGGTATGTGGGTAGATGTAACGACATATGGACGATTAGAAGCGACAAGTTGTCAATTTGAGACAAGGTTGACTGGCATTGTGGGAACGATGTTGTTGCTAGTACTGTAATGGAGTCTAGCCAGGTCATATTTCCGTGCTATGACTAGATACAACAAGCACTTTTGAGGCCATACCCGATGTACAACCGGGCGGACTAGGCAAGTAAATATACAGTAGCTGGCCATATCCGCTCAGATCCATTTTACTGGTGCTTCTCCTTACCTAGGTACCTTATGTAGATGTGCAGATTGGATAGGTCACTGGATGCGATGCGAAAGCCAATAAGTAGAGGCATCTCGAGAGAACCGTCCGAGTAAACATATGCAGGCATGAATTCATGCATGATTAACTTTTTGCTCCAGTTACCCAAGTAGGGTTTTGAAATGGGCGTTGGCTATGTGGTCCTCCAGTAGTATTTAGGTCACCTTCACGACTGGTGACTTGGTAATTATAACAGTACTGGAGCAAAACTTTGGAATTACCCGCGTCACACACAGCGAGAACTGGGTAAGGTAATCATCGATGCCTAGAATGCTCTGACATCTACGGAAACCGTCGCGCATTTTCTATTACGGTAAACATCGTCTATTCCATTTTTATAGCTAGCAACACGGAACGATTATAAATAAGGCCTTGGATCGCTGTGCTTCCACCCCTCCTAATTGCTGATACGGCACTCAATGAGGTTATGTCAATTCGGAGTTTCCCAGGTTCTCAACACAAGTTTACGCTTCCGTTAAACAATGGTGACCAACGCACTCATGCTACTTGCGTGGTGATTCTTTCTCGAGGAGTTTCTTTTGCCTCCATTGCCACTCGAGCAATACCGGCAAAAAATGCCAGAGATCAAATTCTGGCCAAAAACACTTGAGGAAAAAGATGTGAGTGTTCTCGTGGCATTGCCATAGCATGAAGTCACTCAATCGCGTGACGTTACTTGTTCGAATGAATATATCGAGGGGTGGACACTCTGCGGTATATGTGTGGCTGTTGATGGTGTCGGCGGTGATGTTTTCAGCATTTGGGAATCTGCGAGGCTTGGCCGTCGACTGTAAAGGCGGTGACTCCGGATCTAATGCTGTTGTCGAAGACATGGAATCGTCTACATCCGACTTGGCACCAGTTTCTGGCGACGCTTCCCTGATCGAGTCCAGGGACTCTGTCCTTTTAGAATGATTCGATCTTATCTTCTGAGTTATCCTTGACTGTGAAAATGGGGGTTTCGATGGCTGAGACGGCGAGGTGAATTCATCGATAGTGGCCTTGATGGCGCTTGTCATTTCAGCTCTCGAAGTATACGGGAAGCAGATGTTCAGAACCGCGCTGATATGCGAGTTAGCGCGACTCATGCGAACCAGGAGTTTAGTCAAACCTACTCCTTGTTGTGCTTGGTCATCTCCACGGCTCGGTCGACGAAGGGGAGAACGTCGTCAGGAATAAGGTCTCGCTCGCCAAGCACGCGAATGCACGCGCCATATCGATCTAGCAGTTCGCCGTGCTGCACAAGCTGTTCAAGTTTCACTTTTGCCATGGCCATGAGCCCTTTAACTTCGCCACGTGGACGGTTGAAGTTCTCGATGCTGAAGGCATAAACAGTCACGACTTTGACACCGCACTTGTAGCAGATTTCAAGTACCTTTGAAAGTGATCCATTAGGTGTGTACGGCGAGTTTGAAACGATGGAAACATACTCTCGCGAGAGCTTCGAAGCCTAAATGGTGACCCTCAATTGTCTCGATCTTGTGGTTCTTCGCAAACCGCCTGTTCCCATCCATTTCAAAGGCGACGTGTTTGGGAATTGGCCCTTGTTTAAGTGTGCCGATAAGCATCTCTCGCGCGCCTCTTATGAACCATTCTGCCGGAGGAGATTTCCAAAACCAATTTCTAATATGGGACAGGTACAGATCGGACATGATGAGGTCGGCTATAGGGGGACGTTTGCGTGATAGATGTGGAATATGCAGGTAGTTAAAAGTATATTTATGTTGTCGTGGGAACGGGCACTTCTACTTTCTTGATACTTTCTTTCCCTGCACAGATGAGGCGTCCTGTACAGGCACGAATACGTAGGTAACGAAAGGCAATACGGAAACGCGAAGGTTGGTTGTGGCTATGTCTGATGCATCTAGAAATTATGACGACGACTGTCATTGTTGCAAGGATTCGCAGCTCGAGTTGAACAACTGGTGGAGCGCTAAGGCGCCAATTGGAGCTTTATCGTGCGTTTGTGGTGTGCTCTACGTACCTAGGTAGTATTGCCACATATTGGTATGCTTAGAGCGGCATCTTATCTGGGTAGGCAGGTACCGAGGTAGCTCTAGGTAGGTACCCACATGCAGGCCGTCCTTAGCGCATCTGGGGTCAAAACCAGGCGGGCTCCCTGCTGGCAGACTGCTGCATACCTTATGTACCTTACATAAGTATAGGTATGTAGGTATTTGCAACGAAATGCATCAGAGGTAGGTAGGTACCTTTTGTTGGCAGTCATCGACCTGATTCTCAATTCGAGAACAATTCTCTTTATGCTATATGACACAAATTTCAATGAAATCTTTAGTTTATGTGAGGTTAACTCGGTAGGAGTAGGTAAAGTGTATTCCTTCCTCTTCAGCCTTGCAGGCGGTTTAACCAAGGCTGAACAAGGACACTTTACCTATCGGGTAGAGTGGGGCAGCATAAGTAGGTAGAGAGATAGTGGCATCAACCTCTCTAACCTTACGCATAGGTAAGGAGAATTATACATGATGCATGCCTCTACTCCCTAAGTACACATACAGTAGGCATAACAATACATCGACAGGCACTTCTCCAGATCTGCCCAGATTCGAGGCTCTATCCGCGAGCCCAAGTCAATCCTCGGCAACGCCATCCCAGCGCTGATCATACAATGCGCTGGTAGAGTTGAACGGACTTAAAATGTCTTTCACCAACGCGCCAGTGACGCGCAGCCTTGTCTATGGCCTTATCGGCATGTCCGTAGCCGCGAGCCTCTTGGATATCAAGCATTATTTCTACATCCTCGTTGACTTGCACATTTGGCGCTTCCACCAGACCTGGCGAGCCTTGATCTACCAGCTCTGCTACACAAATTCGTCCGAGGTATTGTTCGCCGCCATGAGCCTGTATAATCTAAGGTCCGTTGAGAGACTATGGGGTTCGCGGAAGTATGCTGTGAGTGTTTCCCTACCCCGCCGCTGCCCCAAGCAATAGAAGAGCTGTGGCTAACTGTAATCCATTGATTCCAGACCTTCATCTTTGTTACATTCCTTCTGACTGGTATATTGTCACCGATTCTCCTAGCACTCTTCCTTCGACCTCTTAGTCTCGGCCTGGTCAATTACCTCCCCGCTGGCCCGACACCCATCATTTTCGCGGCTCTTGCCCAATACCATGCCATGATACCTCATCTCTATAAATATAGAATAGCCACTTCAATGTCGCAGTCGCCAAACGAGCCATTCCAAGGCATTACATTTTCGGACAAGTCCTACCGGTATCTACTCGCGCTGCAGTTAGCGCTCTTCCAGTGGCCTGGTTCTATTTTCGGCGCTATTGTTGGGTGGATTGTAGGCTATGCATGGCGGATGGAGGTTCTTCCGAGGTCACTGATGCGCTGGCGGATCCCAGGTTGGATTGTTGGTATTCGAACACCCCGAAGAAGCCAGGAGTTCGAGGGCCTCAGGCGACGGCTCGAAGACGAGAGTGTGCCGACAGCGTCGACAACTGGAGTTGATGGACAGTCAGGAAATGAACGAAGGAGGACCATGGGCCAGTAAGTTATGTATCAGTTCCAAGGCACATTCTAATTAGCGACAATACAAATATTTGAACTCAACGCTATTATCAGGCTATCCCTTTGTGCTGGTTCCAGTACATGACAACTGCTGTACGAACTATGAAACGTTCGCCACATCTCTTAAAATTCAACTGTGCGGCCGCTGTCAAACATATCAACTCTATTCGGCACAAGGAATCACGGAGTGGAAATAAGCTGATGCCAACATCCACGTGGTCAGGCTGAAGGAGGCTTTGCTTGAACTGCCGAGACTAAATATAGCGAGGCCAGTGCGCAGCCTCATGCTTCCCTAGGTAGTGAAACAGCATGTAGATATTCTCAAACATTGTCTCTATCAATCATGATATACATGTAGGTAACCCTAGTTTTAGCTACCTAAGTATATCACCTACTTACCTACCTAGGTGTCTACTCAAATCCTCCATGTGCATCGGTTTCCGGTGTGCAGGCTGCTTTGCGCATGGGAATACCTAGGTAGGTAGTGAAGATACGGTGCTACAAAGTACCTGTTCCTATGCTATAATAGGTACATAACTATAGTTGGTGTAGTGCTAAGTACGCTTAGTAGCGCACTAGGGCCTGGGGCTCGCTGGATTCGCGCTGTTAAGGGGACAGTAGTAGACAAGCTACCCCCTGACTTTCGATGTTCCCCTCCCCTCCCGGTCTGAGATTCTCACGATCCCTCATTTAGAGAGGATCAGATCGTAAATCAACATAACTATCCAGCCGAAAGGATCATCGGAAATTCAGAACACCACTGCCGGAGATGCGACATTCGGCGAGTCACGCCAGCATGGATAGGGTATGTCAAGAACTAATGCATACACTAATGTACTTTATGTAGGTATCTACTTCACAGCACTTGGAATTGTGACGTATCATACAGATACCTAGCGTACAATAGGAAAGATTGACTCCGCAATTGCTACCCTACAAGACGCTCGGTAGTGCAGTAATAATGCAGGTTTTATTATTTGGGGCATATGCTTAAAGTGTGCAATTTTATTATGTCTTCAGCCAGCAAGCCACGATAACAGCGTGTCGCAGCTTGTGACAGCAGATAAAACAGTGCCGATTGCCCCAAGAGGCTTAGCAGGATGCATTTGTCAAGCGCTAAAATCCGCGCCGCGCAAGGGGGCTTTGAGCGCGGTCCTGGTCTAGCGCACCTGCCAGCCGCGAACGCGCCAGCCACCCTAGACATGAATCCTCCTACTACCTATGTACGTAGTAAGTACTATGTAAGTATGTATGTACTACCACTTATATTACCTACTGGGTTAGCACCTCTTTTCGGTCCTGCCCCAAATCCATTCGGTAATAGGCTTCATTGGATTCGCAAATCTCCTTTTCTTGGGACGGGCTCGACCTGTTGCGCAACCTGCTCCCGATACCCTTCCGCTTTTGGATTGTAAGCGTCGTAGTTATCTGCTCTTCTCTGCTCTTTGCGTGCTCCCTTGTTTGTTTCTTTGGCTAGCCGGCGAATCTCGCATTAGACCCGCATCTTGATTACTAGCATCTTCTTGACGAGGCTTCATCAGATCTGCCTTCAGATTCAATCCCCCATATTCTTTGTTCTTGACCTATCAACGAAATTTAACGCAGTACCGAACGCTTGTCCTTCACGGTACCACGACGCGAGATACCGCCAAAAAATCTGCCCAATTGCCATCGCAATCCTGTTGTGCCTGCTTCGTCATGATTCCGAGTTAGCACCGCCAGAACGTGGTACAGAAGAAGAGAAGAAAGATGGATAACTTCGCGACGTCAAGACAAGACAGCTTCGATGTTGGTCGTGCTTCGATGCCTATACCCTCATTCCCACCCAATGGCTCGGCTCTGGTCGATTCCTATAGGCAAGAAGCCTCGAAAGGGTTTGAAAAAGAAAAGCCGCCAATGAACCCGGTGCGTTCCAAAGGCTCACCCTTTCCAAGCATTTGGGTCAGCTCAGTTCGCCATACTAACATTTCTTAATCGCAGACGAACAGCGAACGCACTCAGAGTTCCGTCTTTGTCAATCTCAAAGATTCCGTCCAGGTTCACCTTCTCACCGAGACGGCCTTATTTGACAGCAAAGAATACGTTATCCTGTCAGAGGATGAGGTCGATAAGCTCAAGAAACAATGTCAGTTTCTTACACAAAGGATAGAGCAAGCCCGCTCTAACCTTACAATACAATCGAAATATCGGGATGCCGCTATATCCATGACGCGGTTGTACTCGCCTACTAGTAGGAGAAGGAGTTTGTTGGGAAACCGCCTTAGTGGGGGAAGTGATGCCGCCCGCGAGGCAGAAGCTGAGCGTGATGTTATTCAGAAAAAGTGTGAAGACCTAGCGGCAGAGCTATGGTCTCTAGAACAACGTCTCATGGGACCTCAAAGGAAACTCCTGGAGCACACGGCAGGCATTCTGCAGCATGCTCACAAGATGGCCAAGAAAACCGCATCTGCATCCTCTAAACCACCTTTAGTCAACGGCGTCCCCGCCAGCCCCGAAAGCATGTACACGACAACAAATGGACGTAACAGTTTAGATTTTCTCGAGGACGGATTTGTCTTCGATGAAGCGAGTCTATACCGTTCTTTTGACATGACCGACGTTCTCAACAGCCAGCCGCTCCAGAACCCCATTGAAATCCCTCTCAAGTCTCCTGTACGCGAACAGAATAAGCAGCTTGTCGAAGAAACCGATAAACTGCGTCAGGAAAACGACCAGCTACGGAGTGAGGCTGAAGCACTCCATGCTGAAATCGAGACATTAAGAAGGCAAGGAGCAGACCAATGGAACATGATATCGGACACAGAACGAAAGCTGGGGCAGTTTAATCATCAGCTACGGGAGGCTGTAGTCCAGACAGATCCGGCTCGGAATAGTGAATATGCTCCTGTTCCAGTCGGGCAGCGGGAACCAGGTGATATGCTCAACAGTCATCTTGAGTATCTAGAGAATGCGTTGCTTCAAGTCACTGACGATCAAAATAATGGCTCTGGAATTGCTCATAAACTGCAGTCCTTGAATTCGCAAATCCAAACCATTGTCGTAAACGTCGACCCCAGCCACCCACATGCTCCTCTTTCAACTGATAGTATTGAGGTGCAGTTCGAATACCTGCAGGATTCTCTAAAGGCAGTGGACGAACAGTTTCGCCGGACCGCAGATATTGCTAATTCATCGTCAACTGAAAAGCAGAAATCTGACCAATATGAGGCTGTTCTTATGGGATTGTGGGATATCATCCAGTCTGGCTACGCTGATATCCGCCAACGCAAACAAGAACGTCATAGGACGCGCATGGAAAAAGGCTTAGAACCGGACGAGGAAGACCTGTCAGATGCCGATTTGCCGGATGTGAACGAGACTTATTCATTACCTGCATTCTCCTCGAAGATCCAGTGGTTGTACATGCAGGCCACCAGGCTGAATGAGCAAAAGGCCGTTCTCAAGCGACAAATCAAACAGCAACGAGAACTGAACAGTAAATCTGACTCAGAAAAAGACCAACAAATTCACGATAAGGAGAGCGAAATAGAAGAGATAAGCGCACGATTGGGCCGTGCCGAGCGCGAGACAGATGATGTTCGTGCCCAGCTATTACAAGCCTTGGAAGAAATCGAGGATCAGCAAGGTAGTCGTAATCAAGAAGCTGCTGTCATCGAAGAGTCACGAGAACAGTTGAAGCAACGACAGGCTAGGATTACTTCCCTAGAAGCTGAAACCAGGGACTTGCAAGCTCGTCTAGCAGCGACAGAGACTAATATTGAGGCACTTAATACACAGCTCAAAGATGCCAATGGCGCTAAAGATATTGCTGAAAGCGCTATTGAAGAGAAAGAGAAGATAATCAGGGGTAAAGAGCAGGAACTTGAACAAATGACAGTCATGGTTGCACAACTTAAGATGGAGACCGCCATGGCCAAGGCTGAACTTGACAGCGCGTATGGATCTCGAAAGGAACGCGCTGCCGAAGTTGCCGCATTACATAATACTTCGGAATCGACCAAGATGCAACTGCGCGTCCAATCATTAGAACAGGAGCTCAAGGCTACTGCCGACGACTTAACCGGTGTCGTGAAACAGTCACTTGAAAGTGAAAAGAAAATTGGAGAGTTGGAGGGTGAGCTTGATAGGGTCAAGACAGAGCGTGATAGGATCCGGGATGAGCAAGAAAAGGTTCGCGAAGATCTTGAAAGGCAGTTACAAGATGCTACAGGCGATCTTGGAAGAATAGAAGCAGAAATTGCTCGCCTACGCAAGGAAAAGGAGCAAGTTCTAGACGAGTTGGATCGGGAGCGCTTAAAGAGCCCTTCCGGCGCGAACAAGACCTCGTACTTGACAGACTCATACAGGGTCGGTTTGAGAGCAGAGCGGAAGAAGTATGAAGAACAGTTGAGAGTAGGTACTTTGAGCTTCGCGCCTCGCAGGATATAATGCTGATTTTATTCTATAGGCAGAGCAAATGTTGCGGCGAAAGGTTGAAGACGAACTCCGGGCGTTGAAACGGGTACAGGGACCAGGCCGAAGTCCTTTGAGTCCTCGACCATGAGCATCATGTTACCACATTCTAATTCCAATCTTGGATTCCCTCACATGCACTCATCGGAGTTATTACAGCCCCTTGTACGATTACGGTTTTCAGGACACTGGGAGTATATTGTTGGCACTTCCCGTACAATTTTTAACGATGGCTTCTAGACAACCAGCATTGGGGAGCATTGCCCAGGTTTTGGGTTATACTCTTTGGTTAAAGATGATGACATGGCTTGTTGGTTTAGAATTTTGCATGCAAATGTTTAAGTGTTGGTATGAAAGCCTCCGGGACTGGCGGTTCTATATCAAATATTGGAGTTTATTTATACCATGTCTGCACGCAGCACGGAACTGAAATCAAGTGCTGTTTCTAGTCATTATACACAACTAGGTAGTTTCAAAGACGTCGTCTACCACTTGCCGATCTCCGACTATTCTTGTCTTATCTATCAAATTCTCTTCCCGCCGTTTTTAGGTTCACTTTCATGGACAACACCACGGCATAAGAGCCATCATAGTAATAACCCAACCCGACCCCCCCTCAACCGATCAACTTTCATTCACCGCACCCAACTCCCTTTGGAGCTTTGAAAGGCTCAACCAAAGCAGACACAGGGGTTCGGCAGTGCCTTGTTCAACTTCCTATGAGGCACCCAACACAATAGCTGTACGTATCATACAAATAGAACATCTCATCCGAACTGCAGGGACGATAGTGAAAGATTCGTTGAGCGCAGCTAGGGTGGACGATTGTAGTTGGTTCGCCCTTCTCGTTGTATGGTTGGCCGTAGCATGAGTTGCCACATCTCAATCAACCTCTTCGTCTAGACCAACAAATCATTCTACTCGATATACCTGATTGAAGTTTACCATATTGTTCTATATGCATGTTGATTGTTGAGTACGATTGTTTAATATGATTGTGCAACGTGACGTATTGCGACTCTATTTAGATACTAATCGCTTACAGGTCGGGGCGGTTTGTTTTCCCTTAGGTATGCTAAGCTTTGAATAAGTAATTCTTGTCAAGCTACCTAGAGGCAAAATGTCTACAATGTCAGCTTGTCATTGTCTTGAATAGAATCTCATTGAAGGGCGCATTGACCCAAGACTACTGTATCCATGCATTGATGCCGCAATACAAGACATTTGATGAATGAATAATGCCCCAGGCTGCGGTCTACACAGCCATTGCGACCATTTGGTTGCCGCATTATCCCCTTCATTATCGTTGGGTGTATGATTGTGACACTAACCTAATCTAAGCTCCTGCCGTTTTCTACATAATGTGGTGTAGACAATGTACCTGTTCACAGATACCTCAGGTGTTTCCATATATCTCCAGTTTCCCTATATATCACGCTTCACAGTTCTCACAGCCAACCACCTGTCTACCCCATAGACTCCGTTACACTTATCATACCGTGGCAATGGCTCATACCGCAGCTATCATGACGGGTAATGCGAGTGTCCGACACAGAGCCAGAAATCAACACGTGTCTGGGTCAGTATCTATGTATCCTCTTGCCTTTCTAACTCTCATAACATACTATTTATTCCCGTGTACCATGCTAACTGATTGTGACTAGAAATTCACCAGAGAATCTTCTCTCTAATACAAACATGGAAATCCAGTGTTCTTCTATCCCGAGGCCCGCCACTACTTTCAATAGCCTGCCATTCGAGATTCTTTGTGAAGTGCTCTGTCACTTTGATGAATATAAGGATCTTCTTAAGTACGTTATCCACTGATACTGCTTGCTGTCATGATCTGTTCGATGGAGATACGGAGTTCTAATAGATACGCTATAGTGCAATGTGTGCCAGTCGATTTGTCTACACGGTATTCAGAGATGCGCCCCTCAAGCTTCTATCACAGGTTGCACTGAACAAAGTCCACCCCGAGGCATTACAAATGGCCCTGGCAGCATTCTATTGCACAACGAACCGCTTGCCATATGTTGAGAATAGCCATCCTGATCAAGGCAAATTGAAGCAAAAGGGCTTCCCCGCATTTCGATTTCCATTCAAGTTGCCATTTCCCAAGCAACAGTCGGATATCACGGCGTTCTTCCACTTCAGCAAATTAATACAATCTGTTGCGGAGATATTGGTTGCCAAATGCCATGCCTACCACAACGAGCAGCTTTCTCTCAGACATTTACAAGTGCCTAGCTCGCATATTCCTCTTTCAGTCAAGGAGAGGGGGGATTTAGAGAAAAAGCTCTACCAATACGAATTTATAGCTAGAACTCTGAGTCTCAATGAGGACGGCACCGTTAATTCTGACGGTGTTCCATTCCGATGGCGGACTTGGCTCCTCAAGAGTCTGGGGGTCGTAGAATATCAACAGCTCCTTACTATCGAAAAATGGGTGCTGGCGGACTTGCGGTCGTGGGAGCTCGAGTTTCACACAACGTTCGTACATCACATCTCCAAAATTGCCGAGAGTTCCAAGGTCACACGGTCTACCTCACTCGATCCTACTCACAACACTCCTGGCACGCAAGAACCTCTTGTTGACGTCCAAATGGCCATCGCAACGGGACAGCTGTTGGCGACCATGCCGTACCTAGGCAGGATGACGTATAGCCAGGCCGCTAGGGAGCACTGTATATTCGTGTCCGTGCTCCAGACCTACGGTCTCAAGCTTTACAAAGTGATGGTGGAGTCCAGTTCTGCTACACGGCACGACCTAATGATTCGCTGCCACAAAATGGTTGAGCGCATGTCCCGGCGTGCGACAGCGCCATATGCCTTTGTCGGGTACTTCCCACTTGTGATGTCAAACCATCCATATATTCAATTCTGGGAATGGGCAAACGACATGCAAGATCAACGGGTTGGATTTCCCAACGCGTTTACCGCGGAGATGATTCAACGGTCACGTCAAGGTATGATCACACTCAGAGGCTTGGAAACCTATGCGATAAGGACGGGTTGGTGGTTCTGGGACGACGCTCATATGTCAAGCATGCACTTTGACGAGCACTGTTCCATATTTGGGAGTCGCAAGGTAATTGTTGATTACCATGAGCTGTGCGGTCGTGACAACCTTGAGCCTGTCATGACCGGAGATTTGATGGTGAATAGCGTCGACTATACGCTACCGCAAACAGCATGGGAAGAGATCGTTGCCAAATATCAGATGGACCCTTCTGAGCTATCTAGTTAGAGGTTAGCCAACTACTAAACTCTGTATGTGGAGTGAGATGCATACCTAGGAGAAACGTGTTGATCCTCGGCTGTACGTTGGATTGCTTCAGTAAACTCACGAAACAGACACTTAATGTACACATTTCTAGATAGCTGCTAGTGAATAGTCAGAAAGCAATTCTTCCCTTCGACATCGCTTTTGTCTAATGTTCGGGGCGGACTTCGCAGGAGGCAGTACATGATGCAATTACACACCTGATTCTCTAATGAGCGTCGACCTAATTAGGAATGTCGGACAACTGTCTGAAGCTACTTAAAGACTTGCCACCTCCGAGCAATCAATTTGACTTGGGAATTTGTAGCGCAGCTCTCTGCAATGGGTGTCGTACATCCCATAGTATTGTAATTAACGACACGTAGAGAAGCCCCGTCCAGAGTCATTTATCGTTGCGCGAATCAGCTCGAGAAGCAGGTAGTTCGGAACCCAGCCCTTGTACTGCACAGAGTAGGAGCCGCCACTTATCCTCTCGAACGCCTCCAAGATGACACCAAGCCTCGCCTTGCGTGAGGCGATTTTTTTTATTTATTTCGGCGACGCTCAATCGAATGGATCGAGCCTCCAGCTCCCCATGTGTCGCGAGGCGACTAAGTAAAGCTACTTAGCCAAGCTATTCTAGAACGCACAGATAGAGACTCTCAGAAGCGTTGCCAAGACCGTTAGCTGAACTGGACTCTGCCATCCACCTGCGGTTTTGGGAAATGGCCAAGAGATCTCTGCGCGATCGCCTCAAGAACGTGGCCTCGGTAACCCACCGTTACTGGCTTATCAGCAGAGCTACTTGGATGGTTAAGTGGTGCCTTCAGCTAGCTCACCTAGACGTGCCGTTGGAAATACCTACACGTGTCACCATGAGTGGTGAATTGGATATTGACTTTGCAACAAGATATTGCAAGAAGCTTTATAGTCTGGTCGTGTCCATGAATTTAGCATGCCGCGGGAAGCTAAATGGCAACATAGTTTACACTTACTTCAATAGTTATTAGATCTATGCATTTTACTGGGCGCAAAAAGTCAGGTTGTAATTTGCAGGTGTGGCCCTGGGTTTGTAGGTGCTTTCGGTGGCACGTGTAGGTTTGCTGATATTAACTTAACGTGGCTGGGCGCTGCATTTCCGCGGTTAGTTTATCTATAACTAGAACGCCATGCCGGCGTACATATACGATGGTTCCTGCTTGTTTGTTCTGGTCGAGGAATTCACGACATCTTCTTTGCCTGATACCCGCGCTGAAGGCTGAGAGTAAGATCTAGTCGAGTAGTGGCACATCAAGGCCTGACTTCACTTGCGCAGGAAGATGAAGAGCACCTCCGTCTTAGCGTGCGCCCTTGCCGCCGCCGGCACCGCCTCGGCCGAAACCATTGGCGAGATCAACGGCAACCGCTTCCTGTCGCCCTTCGATGGCAAGAAAGTCACGAACGTGACTGGAGTTGTGACCGCAAAGGGTCCATCGGGAGTATGGCTGCGTTCGCTCGAGACCACAACAGACGAGCGTGTATCCGATGGCATCTATGTCTACGGATCAGCGCTGGCGAAGAACACGAGTATTACGACTGGCGACGTGATAGTGGTTGATGGAACGGTATCCGAGTACCGCTCTAGCGCGGCTTACCTTCCTCTCACTGAAATCACCCTCCCCACAGTCCGCGCCATCCTCGAGCGCAACCGCACTTTTGCACCAATTGTTCTTGGAACAAAGCGCAGTCCACCCACGCGGCAGCTCTCGGGCTTAGATTCTGGCAACGCGTTTGCTGTCCCGAACAACCAGAGCTTGATCACTGTTGTGAACCCCGTCCTTGAGCCGAGCAAGTACGGTCTCGACTTCTGGGAAAGTCTCGTGGGCGAGTATGTCACAATTAAGAACCCCCGCGCTGTCGGCAGACCTAACCGGTACGGCGACACTTGGGTTGTTGGTGACTGGCACACGACTGGCGACAACAAACGCGCTGGATTGACTATCTCCTCAAATGGTACGATATCATCTTAGAACTCGGCGAAAACTCGCAAGCTTATATGCTAACATACAATCACAGACGCAAACCCCGAGGCAATTCTCATCACAACCCCTCTTGACGGCACTAAGAACCGGGCCGATGGAAAGCTCGGTGACGAACTTGAGGTAAGTAATTGGCGGCCTACTTTGATTCAACAACTTTTTGCCTCAGAGATTCAAGATTCGTGCTCAACTGATCACATGAATAATGCAGGACATCACGGGTATTGTGAGTCAAGGCTTTGGTTTCTACCAAATCCAACCCCTGACGAAGCTCACTGTTACTTCGTCACTTGAGCCCGCAGTCTCAGGGGCCACGAAGCTAATTAGTAACGGCAAATGCTCTGGTATTACCGTTGGAGGCTATAATATCGAGAACTTTTCTCCCAAGGACGTAGACCACGTGACCGCCGTAGCAACGCACATTGTGGAATATCTCAAGACGCCAGATCTGCTTATTCTGCAGGAGGTCCAGGATAACAACGGCGCGACCAACGATGGAACCGTGGACTCCGGACTCACGCTAGCGGCACTCGCTGATGCCATCGCAGACCTCAGCAATGTTGTGTACAATTACACGTACGTCAACCCCATCGACGGCGAGAACGGCGGCGCACCGGGCGGCAACATCCGTAACGCGTACTTATACCGTCCCAACGTCCTCCAGCTACAGGGTGGCAGTACCGCCATGGCAGGAGATGCCGTCACAGCGAATGAGGTGCTCAAGGGACCCAAGCTCAAGTACAACCCCGGCCTCATTGACCCAAACAATGCCGCTTGGCTTGACAGCCGAAAGCCCCTCGTCGCCGCCTGGGAGCTCGTCGGGTCACAAGGTAAACCCAACAAGCCCTGGTGGGATGTCTTGGGATTGTGGGATTTGTTCGGTCCAGGCAAGAGCAAGGGAAAGACGCTGTTCACGGTCAACGTGCACTTCACCTCAAAGGGCGGCTCGAGCTCTCTACATGGCGACGCGCGACCTCCCGTGAACGGCGGCGTCGAGCAGCGCATCGCGCAGGCCACAGTCGCCGGAGAGTTCATCTCAGAGATCCTGGACCGCGACAACAACGCGCTAGTGCTGACGGTCGGCGACTTCAACGAGTATGGGTTCGCGGCGCCTGTGGAGACATTTGCCAAGGTGTCTAGGCTGAGGGATCTAGATGAAGTTGCGAAGATCCCGGTCACGGAACGCTATTCGTACATCTACGATATGAACACACAGGAGCTCGATCACGCCTTTGTCAGTAAGCAGCTTGGCAAGGGCGCGAAGTTCGAGCATCTCCATGTCAACACGTGGCTTGCGTATAATGATCAGGTGTCAGATCATGACCCGAGCGTTGCCAAGTTTGATATCTGCTAGTTCGGAGTTACTGCCATCTATAGAAACGATGTGTAAGGCTCGATTGAGAAGCTCTATATTTGTAATGCATAGTACCCTTTAGTAAATGTACGTGTTTGAATATCGCTCTCTTGTATTCGTGTTTCTTGCGAGTCTCATACAGTATATTTTATATATACATCACTCCGCCTAGTTAAGAATATGCTACAGAGAACGTCTACAACCATCTAGAGTGAGCGTTCATGAGAGGTGCTGTACCTACTAATTCGCTACCTGGCTAGGAACTAAATACATGTACGTTACGTAGTTAGTAGGATTATTGTCAAGGTATGGCTATTGTGATTGTATTGAGGTTGTAGATGGAAAGATTGGCCTAGAGCCCTAGCATTATGACTACCTATATATATATATATAGTGTAGGTGGTAACTGCCTACAATTATGTATGTATGTGGTATGTCGTCATATGCTTGGTTATGGTTGGATACCTAGATATCTAATCTACCTACGGTACCGAACAATTTGCTCAAGTACTCATATATACATTTAATATACATTGATGTAGAGTCGTAGGGTACTTGAGGCGAAAAGTCTACCATGACCCTGTAAGCAGGCATAGTGTAAATAGGAAGAGTGCAATCCGGTCTAACAGCTGGCAAACATCTTGCTCGCCATTTATCTAAAATGCTATAATAAAAAGACTAGCTATTTACTCAAGGTCTCTCTACCTAAGTAGCTTATCATTATGATAGTGAAGATTATTTAATATGCCTTACAGTTGATTCAATCACTATGAGTTAACGATCAAAGGGTGCTTCGGGCTGGCAACAGTCCATCTGTGGCCCCGCAAAAGGGGTTAAACCCGTACCTACAGATGGAATTGCACTGTAAGCAATTACCAATTATATAACCTCACTTTCCAATATTGCCTATATATCTTTAAAGATTATGAACAGTCTGTAATGGCCTTTCGTACAGCCGAAGCGCAAGGTGCACTCCATGTTCAGCTTCTACGTATATAACACTCTATCAGATAACGTGGATGTTGACGAGAAAGCCGGAAAATGGTCGAGCGTCCATCACGTGTTATTGTCAATATCATCTAAAGAGAGTTGTATAGGATTGTATAAGCTGTATATTCATCTGACGAAAAACACTATCAGGTTGTAGATCAATTGCTCCTGATATTTGAGCCATCCCAATAAGGAAATACACCTAATCGTAACCAGCTATATCGACAAAATTTTAATAATCAGAATGAATGTGACTGAGGTATCTGCTCCTTGGCTTTTATTTTAGACACATCACAACAAGAAAAGAATAAATAATAATGGAGAAGATGTAGGTCCTACATCACGGTGCCGTCTGCGTTTTGGTGTACTGATCAATACCTTTGCAACCAACTAAAGGGAAACAGTGACTAGGGCAGTTGTAGGCCCTAACATATTTAACCAACATATAGCTGAGCTTAAAAAAACTTACTTATATAGTTGTGCTCAACCCTCAGAACATGCAACTAGCTAGATGGGGCAAAATGTCGGGTCAAATATAGGGTCCATTAATGATCGTACGATACATAACTCATTCCAAATTGTTCTTGTTTCGTAACCCTTCCACCCAAGATCTGCTCAGCTTGCACGTGTCCGCCCATATCTAGAGACCATGGGACGAAATCTAACATTGGAGTGGAGCGAGAAGATATTTTCGGGTATCCTGGTTACTGTTGCCATTGGCGCCGAAGGCACCATCTCGAATGCTTGTCAGAGTACGGGTGCTGTTGCCCCGTACTCTACGTGTTATCCGTTTTGAACTAGTCCTATCATCCAATGATTGTCTTCAGAAAGCGGGTTTGAGATGCAGTCGTCAAGTTGTTCAGGGCTGATGTCGAAGGTGGCATCACTACTCATGCGCTGTCTTATCATGGTGGAACTCCCCCCCGCTCCGACGCTGTTATCGTTGCTTGAATGCCCAAGTATATTGTCGAACTGCTGTCCTTCTACGTGGGGCACAACCGCCTGCCCTTGCTGCATTCTTTGGCAGAGCTGTAGAGTTCGTGTAACGACAAGTCGGTGGTCAATGGCCTGTCCGGCTTGGCTCGCGGCAATTCGGGCCAGCTGTGCGGATAGCAAAACATATGGACGAATCTCTTCAGAACCACTTCCGATGCGCAGCGACAAGACGTGAAGATAGGCGTCAACAAGCTTCTGCAGGCTAGTTCGTGTAACCGGGAATGCCGCCTGAACAAGCGTTGAGGAGAATGGATCCTCGTCCGCCAAGTCGTAGCAAAGAATGCTGGTGGCTAAGATTGGAACATGGGTGAAGATCTCGGATCCCCGTCGCAGCAAGCGCGCGAAATCGTCCGTCTCGACTTGCGAGCAGTGGCGTAGAATGGACATAGAGATCTCCGTAGCAACCTTGCGCGAGTAGTAACGCGTGGGGTCGATGTGTGCATGAAGCGCGAAGGGGGCGTGCAATGTCAATAAGAAGCGGTGGAGAAGTAGCTCGCATAATCTTACTGCGAAATTGGAAGCGCGACTCTGTATCCGTGAAAAGATCTCGCGACTCTCAGTCATGATGCGGGAGCTCATATCCAGGGCCTGTTCATATGAGCACATCTCGTAGGAGACGTCATTGATGGCCTCGGCAATGGCGTGTCGAATAGGGAATGACTTGTGCAAGGCAATCAGTATCGAAGTGTGTGTAAAATCTTCACTGACAAGTGGCACAATCGTTGTGTGGGTGTCGAACTGTTCATCCGCCAGGTTAAGCGGCGGTGGCCCATTGTCATCACCTCTGAGAACTACAACCGCCGGGGTCAGTAATCAATCTTCGGGTAAGAGGCTTGGGAGCTCTTCATACTCTCGAGACACACTTGTGCCCCTAATAGGCAACTATAACCTGCGGGAGTAACTAGAACAGGAGGAAAACGACTCCGCGGGTTACATACTGGGCGACGGTCGGCCCTCATTTACGGCTGCTTGCAAGGCTAATTCTTGGCAGGTAGTCCAAAGTCTACGCCGCATCTCCTGCTCGAAGAATGATAAGCCTGGTAGTTTGGTCGGATGAATGTGTAACCCCACGTGCTCTGCTGCCCGAATTAGAGAATCAGCTGAAATTAACCCGGGTCGCTTCTTCTCAGTGTGCCGCGTCTGTCGAGCTTCAATCAGGAGACAGAATATCTGTACCAATTCTCTACCGCTAGTACTAGTCGTGTCAATTTGGTTAAGGCACGTCTCTGTTAGTGTATCTCGCAGCCAATTTTGTGCTGAATCAATCCACAAAAGGATAGACTGGTCTTTCACCGTAACCTGCGGCGTGAACGCAGCCCCAATAGCCATTACCAGGCCCAGCTGTAGTATGAATTCCTCTCGGGCATTCTGAGGAGATTTCCAGTACTGCTGGCACTCCCGGACGAAAGACGGAACGTGAAGAATCCGTAGTACTGACTCAAATGTGCGAAAGTATGCTAGTACAAGCTGGTTGCTCACTTCACGCGGCGGAATGGTCTCGGGGAGTTTCCACAAATTCGTGCTGCCCAAACTATCAACAGAGCTGGGAGAGCCTACAAGTGGCTCGCAGTTCTGATATAGAGAGTAGTCTGACTCGGCATGTGGCAACTACTTGTAATTAGAAAGCGTAAGTACAAGGGGTAAGAAGATGTTCTGACATGTTGATAGAAGCTTAGCCAATGGCTTGGCCCGTAGAACCGGCCGCGGAGAAACGTTCCACGTGCCGTGAATGAGTCTTGTCTTTCAATGAGATGGCCGGTTTTTGCTTCGGGAGCGATGGACAGGCTAGTGGTACTATTATTGCCACCGTTGCTGGTGACGCTTCCATTGCCGCTAAACCAAGGAGATCCGGAAAGAGGAACCGAGAGGGGAACAGAAACGGGCATCGAGGGAGGGTAGTCTCCAGAAGTTGAAGCAGTTGAAGCAGTCGATACATTCGAGTGCTCTTCTCCGGATCGTTGCTTCTTTGAAGTTACATCTTCGTTGGCCTCGAGATAGCTGCAGTATGACGTTCTGGAGCGCGTACATGGGGTGCATGGAACTTCATGATCACACTTGATTTTCTTTCGTCTACACGGTTCGCAGGCGAGTATAGGCCGTCGGCGTCTTCGAGATGCAATGTCTTCCATCTGGGCCTTTTTCTTAACGGAACGTGCTCTAGTGTGAGTGAACCGCCGAAACCAGGAATATGCCTTTTTATTCTACGAGAAGGAGAGGCTACCGCCGATAACGCAATCTATTTGATCACAAATCTGACAACGTGATAAATAGTCCTGCGGCGCAACGAGTCCAAGACAGCTCCCAAGTCGGTACCTATCGCTGTTGATGCCAAGCATCATCATCAGTAATACCGTATGGACTTATCCGTCGCCAATACGATCGCGCGTACGACTGACTGGGCTACTATTCGCGATCAAAACCTCTGGCTTCCTACAGACTCTTCTTACACTGTCTGCCCGGATAATGCGGCATCTGAAATGGCGCGCGTGGTCCGCTGGGCGTTTGTAGAGCTGCGCGCCTGCGGCACACCCATGTTGTGGTGAGCCTGGCGCAGGTACATACGCCGGCAGATGATCAATCGAGTAGTGCCTGTACACCGACTCGTGTGAACTGTATGTGAAGCGTCCATCTTCATACTACTATCAACACACGAGACACATCTTTCGTCTACTTACGGAGGTTTTTGCGACCCGTCCATGTCCAAACAAATCTGAAGACCGATGCCTCATTTCATGAATCACGAATGCCCAAAGCGCTTCGCTACGCTCCGTACGCACGCTTGCTTCTCTTCCATGGTCCTTGAAGCTGGGCGTCAGACCAAGACCTCTGGGCCGTTACAGCTGATGATTATCGTGAAGGAACGCTAGCGACGCGGCGTGGTACGAATTTGGCCGGGAGGTCCCGTCTGTGTAAGGCCACCCGAGGCCACCTTTTCCCGAAAAGGCTTAAGGCGGATCTTATCAGCCGGTTATCAGTCATTATCAAAAATCTGAAGTACCGGTACTGTGTATACCCGAGTTCTGAAGCTTAGGTTACCGCAACATAAGTACCGGTATGAAATAGTTACCTATCGAGCTCGCCTATTTATATACCTAAGTACCTTCGACCAACCCGGGCGCCACCCTTGGCCAACGTAGGTGGCTTCGTCCATGGGTTTGTGCCACATACGTCACTTGTCTTTGTAAGGATAGTAACTACCTAGGTACATGGTTGAACAAATACAATGTAAATAACAGAACAGTCGACACACATATACAAGGTAGTATGCCATCCTTGCGTGCTTCATTACGGGCCTTGAGTTGAGTGCTACATATACACGTGTATAAGGAGCTGAGGATACATACAGGTAGGGAATAGCATGAGTGTTACATGGATTGATTGCGTGTAGAATTGTGACCAGGGTGTTACCAGGGGTTTCATAAGGGAGGGGTTCTACTTACTTACTTACCTAGGTAGGTAGTTAGAAGTACAGATATGTAGCTGCCATGCAAGAGACAAAGACCCCGGGTGAGCGGAGCGTGTACTGTGAGACGTAGAAACCCCAAGAAGATCTGCGATTCCGGCCGCCAGTAATCGTAAACTGGGCAGAACGCTGGGATCACTATAAATATTAGCGCCTAGCAACTCCAGCTAAGAATTGACGCAAGACTGCTAATAAACCTTTGCGATAACCCTTCAACAACTCTCATAGTAATCCTTATAGGTGCATGTATAGCGGCGTTCCCAGAAATGGAATAAATCAGATGAGACAAAGGTAAACCAACCCCCTTGCCCCATATTGACTTATAGAGTAACCAAGTCGTAACCAGTAATTCCAAGTATTAGTTGTCGAAGCACTTTCAGATAAACCCTTACCCTGAAAAGAAACCTCGAAAGCGAAGCGAGCGGGGCTTTCTTCGCGGGATGGGGGGTCACCCTTTGAAGAGATGGTTTCACCGAAGATGAGTCTAGACGCTTGATAGGATTTCTCACATTGGGCAGATAACCCACAGGCTGACTGGGGTGAGCTCCCTAGGTTTACCTGCATACTCCCAGCAACGTGGGTTAAATCATTTGTATGGCGGTCGTAGGAATCGTCCACGGCACATGTAGTTCAGCTAAACGGGCTCGGCATTCTCGTGTGAGATACGACAAGCTTCCTCTTGCTAGCCTCACCGTCGTTGTCAGTCTCCTACTGCCGCGTGCCGGGGAATACCTACACTAGAGCAGACCATCAGATAGTCTGACGGGGGTCTATAAATCCTATATCAACTCTGCCCGCGCTCAGCTTTCTGCGAGAAGCAAGCTATGTTTGCCTGAATTGTATAATGAATGACATCTTGTCTTGTGCTCTGCCTTTTGCGATAATTCTTCTTATACCCCACTTCATCCACATACTGCAGTGATCGCAGCATGGCACCGGTTATGCGCCAGTCTTGCGATCGCTGTCACGACCAAAAGTTACGTTGTACCCGCACTGGCAGCAAAGTTGGCACCTGTGATAGGTGTGTTCGCAGAGGGGTGCAATGCGTATACAGTTGTTCGTTGCCAAAGGGTCGGCCCAGCTTGTATAATGTCGCACGTAAACCTCATAACACCGTTACTGGACCCCAAGACTCTGCAATCACACGCTCAAGCCGTTCGTCGAAGGTGCGCCAACGTTGTTCCCAAGCCGGGACCACCGTGGAGTATGCGGACTTGGGTCAAAGCGCAGACATGAGCTCGCAGCCAAATCTAGACAGTAGCATTCCTCTGGCCCACTCAGTGGAGCAGGAGCTGGGTATGTTCACGGAGTCGGGCCTGAAGTTCGGGTCCTTGGCATGGAATGATATCGCAGTGAACCCCTCAGCAAGCCCTTGGAGCCTCTTTGACTCGGGTCTGTCAGCACACGCTGGGATGGAACTCTCTGAGTCGTCAGAAAACACATCGGCCGTTATCGACTGGACGTCCCTAGGACACGAACCTAGTGACTTCCAACTTTTCCCATGTGGAGAAATTGAGAATAGTAGCCCTAAGAGGCAGAACAGTACAGGGGGCGGCAACAGTGGTGATGGTAGCAAGGCCATCATCGCACAATTGTCGCAGCTAATCATGAGGTTTTCGCGATTACATCGGCTGAGTTATGAGCTAGTCCGAAAATCGAGTTCCCCAAACGTCAGCAACGACACAAGCCAAGTCCACGACAACAATACCATGACCTGCAGATCTGCACCCGAGTGGCTTGTCCAGAATCCCTCTAAAGATGCTCCTTCTGTTCATCCGCTGACTAAGGAGGAGACGACAAGTAATCTTCTGTGCCGCGTTTTCTCGGCCTCGCATACTTTCTTAGAGGCTTTGCACGAGCTACGAACCAATGCCGGCATCGACTACAACATAGTCCTCCGGACCTCGCCCCCAACATCGCCCGGGACCGGCTCTAATAGATCTTCCCCTTTCACCTTAGACACGGCCTTAACGCCATATTCAGAAGTTCCAGATCATTATAGCGATAGCGTTGTTCGACATTTAACTACTACCTGCTATACAATGCTCCTCAACATCTACGTGGCAGTTCTGAACGCACTGGAATACGACGCTCGTACCGGCCGCCTTACGAATGGGGCCAACCCGGGTGACATGCGCTTAGCTTCAATCGTCCAACTTTGCTCCTATCTTCTCGAACGCCAACGCAAAGCTATGGATACTTATTTGTCTGCCCAGAAAACCCAAGAATCCTGGGGAAAGGTGTGGGATCCTGGTTACGAGCAGGCACACGGGGCCGCGGAGGAGGAGATGAGAACCCTAAGTATGGAAGTTGAACAACGGCTTACGCGACTTCAACAAGCTTTGGGCTTATGACCCTTGTGGTCTGTTCAGCACACACTATACCATGTACCACACAATTAGGAATCCAAGCAACACATATGTGTAATCTATTAAACACTGTAAATTCGGAGACAGTCCCACATAGGCATAATTACAAAAATACATATTATGGATGTGCCCATACCACGTGTACTTGCCCCGCAAGTAGACAAGCCTTTTGGCGGCGCTCAGTCACCAAGACCGAAGTATCCATCTTTCAAGGATTGCTGTACCATTACTAAGAGCATGGGTTGGTTGTGTTGTGCACCTGACAACACTGCATACATCTACAAGAACACTAGGTACTGCGAACATCCGCTACTGCTTAGCCGTAGATTGAAGCTACGTGCTGAATCACACTAGCGCTACATGGCGAGGATCCGAGACTAAGCCTTATTGTATTTGTTTGATCAGGGTACGGAGTACAGTTAGTATGGATCAATCAACGGATGCCCCCTTCTACCTATCCATATGTACTGTATGTACATGTATGCTAGTTCGTGCAAGCGAGCCTCAAGGTTGTCTCTGCCCTATTGTACCAGGATCTACGGGCTTTTTAAACTCTTAACTATTTAGTGTTAATTTGTTGCACGCAGGGATCAAGGTCAAGGGCCAATCGGATTTGTACATGTCATCAGGATGAGAATGGGCACCGTGATGCTATTTGCAAGCAGAGTAAAAGTACCATTAACTCGCAAGACTGTTTTATTGTTACATCGCTGTCTCTTGCTACTTCCTGATATAGTCACTCTCGGCTCTTGGTGGGTTAAGAGGTAACATCTGTCATGATTAGATAAGGATCATAGGAATGAGATCCAGCTCAAGAGGGGCCATGGTAGCCCGAAGCCAAGGCCTCGGAATCTTACATACTTAGCACGGAGTGCATATGCCAAGGACCGCTACATGATTCACATCCTGTACATAGCAAGTATCACACTTAGTCGCGCAATCGCCAGGGTAGTGTCCAGGCCCCCCTGTTATTCCATACAGATTAGGACTATTGTAGATACAAATCGAGCTTTGGTATGGGCTGACTGTGGTGTACTAGCAAATGCCGAAAATTATATCTGAGTATTTGCCTAGTGTAAGGTAAGTTTGTCCACGGCCTTCGCATATATATATGAACCTTT
Source organism: Xylaria bambusicola (assembly GCF_022495145.1). NCBI lineage: Eukaryota > Fungi > Ascomycota > Sordariomycetes > Xylariales > Xylariaceae > Xylaria > Xylaria bambusicola. The sequence continues at coordinate 724,735 of NW_025953566.1, forward strand.
TACCATCACTAGCTAATAGGTAAGCTACAGCACCAGTTACGAATAGTAGGTGTAAACCTAACTATGGAAACTATTATACAAGAGCCTATACTAGCTATTATTGTAGGGCTATTGTCCTATATCAATCTTTTGATGAACTTTACCTTGGTGGTTGGATCAGTTGTGCTGGGAGATAGGTAGATACAAGGCGGAACTCTGTTAAGCATAGATTAGGTTATTTTGGCTATGATAGTCAGTGGAGTAGTGGTACGTATCAGCCCAGATCTCTGCTATACCGATTTTAGGGCGATGTGAATAGCGATCTCTTAGGTAGTAAAACCCGAGAAGCGAGGCAATTTCTCGCCCTTATGAGTCGACTTGGCCGAGGCCGAGATGGCCATCAAAAGATGCCACGGTGTCGTAAGTAAGGTACTCGGGCAGTCACCTACTCCGGTGTCCCACAATACCTTATCTTCCCATACTTAGTATACTCGGGTAACTGCCAACAAAACCAGGGTACAGCGAGGGTGCAACTACTATGTACGCTTGGCTTCCTATTACTCTACTTGATACAGCTTTAAAACCTCGTGGCTAGGAAGATCTCCTTGGGTGGCTCTTTTCCCCCTTCTTATTTGTTAATGTAAAACCGCCTTGAAGCCTAATATAGTATCTGATGACCTAGTGGTAATTATTGGAATGGAAGATATACACGAGCTGCATGACTTACAGTGGCTAGACCTACCTCAACTCCACGTGTTCCCCTCATTTTGACCGACTTTACTAGGTAGAGCATTGCGTTTTCTTCACCTACAATTCGCAAATCCCATTTGCAATTGAAATCAGTCGACCAAGTGCATACCTATCCGCTACGCTCTACTACGCTAGACTCATCTGATGAATCCACGATAGATTTAGTTAGGCTACTTTCGACGCGCCCGCTTCCTCCCGCACCCCACGATAAATGAAAATGACTAATTAGCCCATGAGGCGGGTTAGATACTATATATATATATATACTTATGTGTGTGTGTGTGTGTGTGTGTGGTATGTATTCGAGAATACCGTCTATTAAGCTAGCGATTTGAATTGTCGACACTACTAGGTTCCCTAGCTAAAACTAGACCTTTTCGATAGCTATTTAGTATGTACAGTACGCAATGTCTATTTCCCACCAATTATGGTCATGTAATAGACGCTTATTATTCCTTCGCTAACGTTGAGGACTGAAAATCATTCGACTGGAAGAGACGGTGAATATCAACTGATACGGGAAGCTCCGTAATCCATACTTACTAGTAGTATGCTTTAGCGAAAGGTATGATTTGAGCCATGTTGGCAATCACCAGATATAGTAATCGTCGTAAGATGGCACCGGATGAACGCTTTGAGTATATGTCAGTATATCTCATAGCAAGGGGTCTTAATCTTGGCTTTCCGGGATTGCCCGGGAGTGGCCGCTAGTTCAGGCGTCCTAGGATTACGCCCAGAAAGTAGGCTGCTGACTCAACATGTGCCCAGACGCCCATAAAACATATCAGTCAGTCAAAGTTGCGTCTTTTGTTCCTGTGCTTATATGCCTGGGCGGCGGATAACTTCAAGTGTCAGGCTCCAGCGTGTAACACCAAGCACTTAGTGTGGAGATATATGTCGTATATTCCTTTGCCTATACAGCCAAGCCAGCCGAGAGCCTCAACTACAATGACGTGACGCGCCAAGTCTGTTCGCAGCGGATTACCCGCCAGCTACCCAGCTACATGTACACAGCAAAAGACTATGGACTGTAAGTCTGGATAATCGTTCGATGCACTCTAACAGCGAGTTAAATCTCCTGCTACTGACTACGACTATGTAAGTATACAAAAAGCGAAACGCGTTGCACCTCAGGCTAGCTACCTAGGTCCAGGTACATCTATAACCCATCACTTGAGCCTTCGCATATTCAAATCCGTGCCACTACCTTGCTCCTCGCCATCACCCACTGGCTCGAGGGATATCTGCTCAACAATGGCCACGATCGTGATTTTGAAAATGACTTCTGCCGCATCCTTGCCCAGCCATTGTTCCGAGGCGGCGCTTGCGCTGTATGGAATGTATCCACAGCGCAGAGAATTGGCATCAACGCGGAGGAATCGATCAGGATCCCAGGCGTCGCAGTCAGGACCCCAAATTACAGGATCCGTATTTACGCGGTGAGCGTCAATGACCACTGGAGTTTGGGCAGGGATGAGGCACCCTGCAATGGTTCTAGTGCCTCGCGTTAAATCGGGCGTGGAGAACCCTGCAAGCCACGAGCATATATTCATTAGCGCCCACATACATGTAGATCTGTAAGTGTACTTAAAACGACGACAAGGGACACTGGGGCGCAGCAAGACGGATAAGGAAACACGTACCAATCGCCGGGGAGAGACGCAGGCTTTCTTGGAGAACCCGATGCAACAGAGTGTCTGACCGGTGCAGATATATATCTCTGGCATCCTCATTTACTTGGATCTCTAGGCGCAGAGCATCTTGGATGGTTCGGTTGGCCGCCAACTTCGTGAAGATCGTGCTAAAAACTTGACCAGTGCTTTCTACATTGTTGAACATGATTTCGCTGAGAGTCGACAGGTACTAGAAGTGGTTCCAAACAGTTAGTCTCCCGGATCCTCATTCACGAGCTTATGGGTTTTACAAACCGCTTCTTCGGTCATGTCACTAGCGCTGACGCCGCGGTATATGACCTCAACCGGACACTTCCATCGCCCCTGGGAAGTAGCACGTAAGCGATGACGAAGAGGTGTAAGACTAAGGATACACAGACCTTTTGAGCCAGATCGACGATTGATCGGCTGAATTCGCGCCATTCTTTGTAGGACTTCTTGGCGAGCTTTGCGGAGCTGTCGGTAGTTTCCACAGCCTTTTGGTGGAGAAGGTAAAGCTGTAGCAAGGCCCAGTACCTCTACACAGTCCGGAAAATCATCAAAGGGTTAGTTATTGGGGAGATCAAAAGGGCGAGAGTCAGCTTCACGAACCCGATCGTCGTATGCATCCTCATACAAGTGCAGGTACATCATGCGAAACATGATCATGTCGAATGTTTGCCTCGAGTCAACAAAACCAACGTCCAAAGTCTTAACCCAGGTCTGGATTTCTCGAGCGAAACGTGAAATCCTTTGAGAAACAGCTTCAAGTGAGAGGATAGGCTTGAAATGCTTGCGTGTCTTGCCGCAATCTTGGCCAGCTGGAGAGGCAGTAGCCCCGGGCATAACACTAGACATCCAGTTTAGAAAGATGGTAACCAAAGGTATGAGTTCTCAGAACTCACTATCCGAATGGGCTGCCAGACAGCGATACATTGTAACTTGTAGATACTTCGAAAACGCTGTCTTAGTAAAATATAGAAAACTAAACAGCTTGTCATAGCTGATTCTTACTTTGATAATCTCGGCCATAGAGATCCTGAACATGCTGAGCTTTGGCAATTACCAATTCTTGTCTTGGTCCAGTGCGAACAAGACAGGGGGATGGTCCGGCAATATCCTTAATCTTTCGGGACAGCTCGCCGCTGATATTCCGTACGTAGCATTAGCGTGAATGTTCGAGATCGATTACAAGTAACAAGATTGATCACAAGGGTGTATGCGTTGAGTTTACTAACCTACTCTTGAATTTCTTGCCTCGAATATCAATTTCTGGCAATTTTTCGCCATTCTTGTTGGTGATTGTGAGATAGGTGGTTCGGTGTTTACTCCTGGATGAGACCAATCGCGCAATCAAAATACAGGAAAAGAGAATCCCACCAATGAAGGCTAGGTGCTTAGTAGCCATAGCCTGTGATTCGCCTCGCCAAGTGGCCGTGGTCGACATGGAGCTCATGGTGGTGTAAGAGAAGAAAGGGAAAAAGGCGATAAGAGGTAGAACAACAGGGACTGAGCCTTTACCCAGCTATCAAATTAATAGAACAGTCATTTTTTAAGTAAAGCCAAAATTTCACTTGTGGATGAAGCCAACATATGACCATCATGCGTCAGCCCGGTCATATCGTGAAGATCGGGTGAAGCCCTTGACGTCCCCTGGCACGTAGGTTGCTCAAGCTAAAGCGCCTTCGGATGAGATGTGAACATGCTGCCTAGGTCATCATCGGCCGACTTGCGTGCATTAGCGCCGGCCGACTTGCCGATCTCCCTCTTCAGCGGCTCGCCCCTTGTATGCCGATGAATCGTGCTACTTGGGACCGACGGGCTGTTACCTGACCTTCCGCCTGACATCAGCTACGCTGTACGATGCACGGTATTACATATCTGCACGGTGCCGCGTATCTGCGTATGATCCCTCCGAACACGGACGATGTAGAGCGTGACCAAAACAATTATGTTCGAAATGGCAGGAAAGGCTTAGCTAGAATCCTAGTTGATTGCTGACGACAGTGCAAGGACTGCCCATCACAAAATAGCCGCTAGATTTCTTCATGAGCTGTATGCTTTCTTTTCGGTGTTCCTGCCAGCTTATGAACATGGATGTAAGCAAAGTGCGGAAGGAAGGCATTCGCAGAAAATCTCCGATGAACAATAGTATGAGATAACAATTGCCCTGAACGCACTATGTGCAAACTTAGGAGACATTATCTTAGGATCTGTGTGCGCTTGAGTGGGCATTGATAATTATACCTTACTGTAGAACCGTGTTGTACAAACAATTTTAGATTTAGAGCCGCATTATTCATGAAACTAACGTACTGTATGTACGATACAGATCATCGCCTATCACATCTCTTAGTAGTTGGAAGTAGCCATAAGGTATCAGCGTCTATAAAGTAAAGATCGCCAAATATAAAAGCAGGTCTAAGACTTGTCCAGGGCGGTGACACCGCCAAGCTGGATATGTCAAGTACGTGGAGGACAGCCTTGTTTTTCCCCATTCAGTCACTTATGTGTGCAAGTCGCATTGCATAGCATAATGTGAAGCGCGGTTGCTTTTGCGGACATACAGCATGCCCACAAGTGGCGCCGCTTGGGAGAGTACGATGGACACTTTGGCTTATGCTTGTAATATGGGGGGTAACATAACGATATTGGAGGGTTATGTAACCAAGAGCAGGGTTAGTTGTGGTGAATCACTTAGACAGTTGGTCAAGCTCGCACGTCTCCATATGTAAATACAATGTTTGGTTAGTTATGTAATTGCTAGTTCGAGATACTCTTTAGGCGGTAAGATATAATGTATCATGTGTATATATGAACAGCTCATAGCATTTATTTTGTCCAAGGTAAAGGTACCTTATCGTATGGTATGACTTGGTCAGCACCTTCAATGCAATACCCCCAATGATGTCATATAGCATTATATATCTTCATAAGAGTATGAGCTAGCCCTAGCAGCAAATGGTTGTCGATTAAGCAATGCAATGGTTGGACGAGGCCGTATCATGATATTTTCTACAGACAAGGGTCCAAAGGGTTTCTAGTCCAATGTGGTATAATCTCATGAGCTTTACTCATACGAGAAAGAGAAGTTCTATTACGAAGCTGTAATAGTTCACAATCGTGCCTAATGTTACTGCAATTGCCTGAGATGTTCACCGCGGATTGTACACCAAGGGGTTGCGGGGTAGGGGTTCAAATCAGTTAACCTTCTAAGATCTCAGATTGTATGAGAAGATTGTAAAAATACAACAGTAACGCTAGCTCTGTGAATAAAATTTTAATTATATCTTTCAAATACCAGTAAGAACTTGGATAAGATGCTTTGCTAGGGGCGTTGTTACCTGATCTCTCTACTGCGTCGTTAGTGTTACCTGCAGTAGCCCCCTTTTTCTTCTTGAGGTTGAGGTTAGAATAAGCTTTAGTTACTTCATAGGAATCTTAAATTTCATATGCAATATCGTGCCTAGTAGCAACCCGATAGATAATATAGTGGATCAAGTCATTCAGAAATCGGTATTCCTTCATAGAGGCAAAGCCTGAACATGTAATTCATAATCATTTGGAGTATTCTAATGTCACAGTACTAGCATACGCGCACCACATAATTATTAGCACACGTAATTCCGTTGATAATTGTGTAAGCCCTATCTCATGATGCTAGCTGAAAAATCAAAGAATTCTCAACACACGTTGATTAAGTAACTTCTGTTTACAATGCCAGCCTGGTTTTGAACGAGTCAGTACCTTCAATCCACACCTTATGAATTTGTGCAACAATCAAGAAGATGTATGATACACTGGTTATTCGTGATAACTCTCAACCGGTGGATAGGTGATGCAATGTTGCTTGATTCACACTACAACTTAGTAGTATTCAGATTGGCGCATTAACGTCACATTTATATGACTAACTTATACAAGAAAAAAATGCCAGCGAAAACCCCTTTCGCTGTAGTACTTGACTTATATGTCACATTATAATATTGAGAGGCTGAATCAGCATACTGAAGTTAGGTTACGACTATGCGGAGGGGACTTTGATTACACTGACAAAGCCTTTTTTCTCGTATTGATATTCTTTGAATTTGATTCGTGTACGTATTCTACGTAGTCAAGGTCACCAACTCGACACACCCTTTGAGGTAGATCATAGATGCAACCCAATACTGGCACGCATTAAGGCAGTGTGCAGCATATTGTTTTCGACATGACTTATTATTAAAATCATATGTCACGGAATGACATAAGGAGTGCAGTACTATGCTACTACGCCACCAAAAGGTAACGACGAGTTATCAAGTCGAAGGCTTGACGTCTCTGCACTCACTATATAGTACTGTACTGTGACATCATAGTTCATGTAAGTATATCCAGGATAGTTCTTCGTAATAGTGACCCTTATTGCCACCTTAAATGCACTATCTCGTGCTTTTAATCACAGCTGGGAGATTCATGTCTTTTCTTCTTCTTTTGCTAGAAATTCTCCCTTTTGGAAGCGTGGTAAGCTTAGCTTCTAGCGATTTCGAGCTCTTCACGTGTTGAAGTGCTAAAGCACGAAGGCCCCATACTGCGCCAACCAACTACAGCTGCCTGCCCATTCCTACCGTTTGAGCCCTTAAGACTCCCAAACCATTCCTCGTATCCTTTTATCTCTTCATATCTTCGCCTTAGTCTCAAGCTCTCCTTAATCTTTAGTCGTTACAGGAAGCACCTCTGGCAATTTGCCCTCCTCAACTATAGTTTCAGCCGGAGAGACTGGCCTTGGACTAGTACCCGTAGTATCTGAAGGCTTCACAGTATTTACATTCTTCCACTCCATACAGAGAGCTGCAACTACTGCAACTATAGAGACGCCATAAGCGCTCTTGAAAATTCTGTTAATGGCAAAGTTGTAGACCTCCTTAACTTGGGCTTGGTACTGTGGTGGTAAGGATGAGATAACCTCAACAGCGCCTTGATTAGTTAACTCTGCAGGGTCAATATTAGGAATGTCAGCTAGTTTCTCGACTAGGAATGTACTGAGCAAACTTTGACCGACTGATGTGAAGATGGCACCACCTAGCTGCTGGAAGAAAAATATGATCGCAAGTCCCGTAGGAACATCAGGCATAGGAAGAACAGCCCGGGTAGCGAGATTGGAAGCTTGAATTCCAAAACCCAGACCAAAGCCTGTAATGAATTGATAGCCTATCCACTTTGAGGATGATTCGTTTACTTTGAAGGTAGTTATTAGTCCAAGACCGATCGCCATAAGGCTGGGGCATATGATCATTGCTGGTACATAGTACCCCGTCTTTTTGATCAAAATGCCCGAAATATTGGCTGAAACGACGAGACTGAGAACTAAGGGCAGTGTGTATACACCAGACTCAATGGCACTGGCGGCCAATATGACTTGGACTATTACTCATTAGCTGTGCCTCACGAAAGGGGAGTATAATTGTTAGCTGACTCAACTTACACCAAAGAGGAAGATAAAATATGGCGATAAACATGGCACCTGATATCGAGAACATAAAGATAGAGGCCGCAAGAATACTGCGCTGGGAGATGATTCTCCACGGTACAGTAGCATTATCGGGCCATCGAACCTGAACTGCCACGAAAGCTATGAATAGAACTCCAAACACCACTAGAAGAACAATGATACGCCAACTATTCCATGGCCAAGTCGAGCCACCCCATTCCAGTGCAATGAGCAAGCTGACAACACTTGGTATGAAGAAAAGGGAGCCGAGAGGGTCCAGACGAAGAAACTGCTCCCAAAGAGTCGCTGTTTGCTTTTCGATCTTCTTGGGGTGAAGAAAGAATACCAGGCAAACAACAGCAACACCTCCAATTGGAAGATTAATGTAGAAACACCACCTATACACTGATATTAGTACCCAGGACACAGTTTGCGTGCTCCAACAGTTGGATGATGACTTTCCTCCATGATACATGAGTGGTAAATGCCCCTCCGACGATTGGCCCGATAACCGAGGAGATGCCAAATACGGCTCCAAAGATGCCTTGGAAAATAGGCTGCTTCCTCAATGGAATCATATGGAATAAAATAATAGTAACCCCAGAGAATATCCCGGCTCCGCCGACACCGGCAATCGCACGACCGAGGATAAAGAGTACGGAGTTCGGCGCCGCGCCGCAAAGTGCAGACCCGGCTTCGAAAAAGAAGACAGACACAAGGAAAGTCCTGATTTAGCATCCAAAATTAGTCCCACAATTATCAAAAAACACGACTATGTATTTACCATTTGATGTCATAAGATTTGTAAAATTTGCTGAAGATAAATTGCGTTGCCGCCGTGGTCAACAGGTACGCAGATCCATACCATCCGATGTCTCCTACCCCTTGGAAGTCTTGTGTGATGCTGGGTGTCGCGGTACCGATGATTGTTCGATCCAGAGATATGAGAAACAAACATAGGAAGGCGCTGATGATAACAGACCAGAACTTGAATGTCTTCGGCTTGTAGTTCTCTTCTGCCTCCAAGTTCTGTCCCGGCACGGCCAGTGTTTGGGGATGGGAAGGGGACGGCGGTGGAGCAGGAGTCTTGCCTGTGCTATTGGTCTCGGAGATCATCGGTCCTTGGGAAGTCGATGCGGCCATATCGAATGATCTGTGCAGTGTGCGGGTCAAATCAGCAAGAAGGTAAACTGAAAAAGGGAGATGGAAGAAATTAATGTTAGAGAGTAAGTTACAGGATGGAGAGATGCTATGGTCTTGAATCTAGCAATGCTGCCATAATTAGATCTATTGCTTACTAGTTTAGCACACCTCATTCACGCCCCCTTGGTATTAGAAGCTCAAGAGGCCTACAGAGAGTTACGTAAGAACTGTTGCACGGAAAAACGAAATCACAGTCTACCTTTAGAATTGGAATGTTTGTCTGTGATCTCATCTCTGGAAGCGAACAACTATTGGATTCACTATTATGTGGCAGTGCCTGCCACTAGGGAAAGCAAGGACTAGACTCTAATTAGTCTGTTTAGTGATGTCGCGTGCGTATCGTATCTCTCACTTGCTATAGCTAACATTTCGGCCCATTACTAATGATCTGGCAGGATGTAACCAACTAGATCTTTGCAGGGCTGGAAGTCTAGCCCAAGCAGATCCGTGGTCGTCCGGGTCGGGGTGGGGACTGACTCGGCCGACTGTTAAATACGGGGCGCCCCCAATTGCCTGATTAGGAACCGAACCTCAGTGGTGCCTTCTCCATGGAACTGGAATGAGAGGCCCTACAGCCAAGTGCAGGTGTTCATGCACTTCAGCAACACGGACTTCTGAGCAAAGATAACGCCCGTGGCAAGGTCGTATCGAAGGATGAGTGATAGAATGTTTAGTGGTGTGATGCTGAGTGATGATTCGAGGTGGCAGGTTTGAAGATAGCAAACACACCTTGCCGTACACCTACCTCAACGATCTGATCCGTCAAGGGCCCTCTCTGTGTTTAGCGCAGCTTTTCAGAGACTATACATGATCACCTACATGCTTCAGTATCTGCGTTTTCCACAAGAGACCTGTAGCATCTAGCCTATTTCCATCATACTGAGCGGCAAATAGTATCTTTACACAATCCGGCACAGTAGTCTTCAACTGTAGTCTCTGGTGCTGAGGTAACCACATGTACATACAGGTGTGCTGTAATTTGATTGCGACATAAGTCGTCCTCCATAACCACTTCAGTAACCTCTTTGGATCTGAAGTGATGTTGACAGCCTCTGCTTGGTTGATTATCATGCTGTCTACCCACGTTCTACATAGAACATACAGCTATCCAAACACCGATGGACCTACGAGCAGAGAGTATTTTCTAGCTAGAGTTCAACTTACGACTAAGAGGTGAATCTCTAGTAGAGATAAGGAATCACATGGTCTCGTCAACAACGCAGCACATCTGTAAGAAGAAAGTCTTGCTATGGTAGATTGTGCTAGATCTAGATCTGATTGGGCTACTCTGTTAAATACTCTGACCTAACGATAAGAACATTGAACGTAATTATCCAACTCAGATAGCTATGGCACATGTTGCCTATTTGTATGTATAGCGGAAACTTAGGCTTCCTTGTAGAGAGCAATCAGGACACCAGTCTTGTTAGAGGGACCAATTCGCATGACAGGGTGGTATGGGTTATCATCACGAGCTTCAATACGGGCGTAGATCTGGGCTAGTCGTACAACCATATACGCCGCTTCAGTCATGACCATCATTTGCGCAGGACAACGACGGGGCCCTCCGCTAAAGGGAACGAATTCCCAGAAGTACGCCTTTTCCAAGAATCGTTCAGGTCGGTACACATCCGCGTCATTTCCCCAGTGTCGAGGATCGCGCTGAAGTACAGGCTTCGCGACCTGCACCATGTCGCCCTTGCGAACATAAATAGGCTGAGTACCGTCCTTTCCGCCACCACGGGGAAGTTGCGTGTCATTGAGGCAAACGCGCACCTGCGTGATGTTGTTGGGATATAAACGATGCGTCTCGTTCAGGCAAGCCTGAACGTACTTCATCTGTCGAAGAGCTTCGAATGTGATAGGCTTACTGCCATGTTCGATGACCTCTTTACGGATCTCTTTCCAGCAGCGTGGATTACGTGCCAAATTCCAGATGACGTTACTGGTGTATATAGAAGTAGTGTCGCTGTTAGGGACCATGAGGAGTGACAGCTGAGACCGAAGCTCTTCTCTGTCCGGACAGTTGTTTACCATATACCATAGAAGGTCTTCACGCTCTGGTCCGGGTTCTTTTCCAGACTCAACTATCTTCTTTCGCGCTTCGAGATCAGCATAAGCTCTCTCAATGTGGTCGTCTACGAATTCATGTACTTTCTCAACAGCCTGGAACCACCAGTTCCAGTTAATGAGAGAGTGGATTCGCCATAGCTGTAATCGCAAACGTGCACCCCGAAGAACGTCAAGCATAGCCCACGTGACCTGAGCGCGCTCAGGGTGTGGTAAAGCGCCCATAGGCTGTCCAAAGATGAAGTGAGTGGCAGCATCCAAGAACTATTTGACAAGTCAATCCATTGTTTCAGTAATCTAGCGAAAATTAACTGAGGAAAAGTGTAACATACCCATCGCTGCAACAGAGGCTGCATATTAAACGTTTCGCCGTCAGGAGGCAAGAGAGTGAACATCTCATCGGTATATCGGCGAACACGCTCGACATCTGTGTAGACCTCGCGATAAAAGAAGGGTTTGATAAGGAAGCGGCTAAAGGCCCAGTCTTCTCCATCAGTCGTATTGACGCCTTTGTCGGCGAATGGATACCCGATGTTTTTATATCGCCGGAGGGGGCTGATGCCAAAATTCTTGTTAACGACGGCAACCATGTGCTTTAAATTTTCCGGATCCTGCGTGAAGATTTGACGCTTCCCCAGGAATTTCACCTTGAACGTATCTGGCTGTCCCTCGTGCATGCTTTTCAGCCAAGGGAGGAATGTTTGTTCCTTTAGGGCCCTCCACTGACTCCAAGCCAGATCAAGTCCGAACACTGGATCCCATTGTGGCCTAGAAGGGATTTTTCCACACTTGAGCTGTCGACGCTTGTTGGCTTCTACCACAGAGCTCACAATAGCCTGCGCTACCAGAATCCCGGTCAAAAGACAAGGGATAGTGTACCATGGCAGGGAGGTCAGGTCGTTCAAGTGCGAGAAAAACTTCATTGTGTAAAGATACTGTTGAATCTTGTTCATTGATAGTATAGAACGAAGTGCGAACCTTTGGACGTTCCTCCCGGTTGATAAAATGCTAAATATCTTGGTATTATTCAAGTCATGGAGGTGGATCTGCATGGGGCATCTGCCCGAGTGCGGCAACTTACGGTCGGCCGACCGTCAACCTTCAGTGTCCACTCGGACGTAGTAGACCAATGACATGATTCGCGCTATAAATAGTTACCTCAGGTGCTTATTCAACTTGTTAAGGGCGTTTTGACGGTACGATCCCGCCTGGCATTACGATGTCGCGTTATCCAACCTAGTTAAGCACATCACTTCGGCGGTTTTCATGGGGTTAATCAGCGAGACTGATCGTTATTGAATCAAACCATCCCGATGTAGTTCGATTTGCAATTCCTCTGCTAATGTGTAAACAATTTGCTTAGTCAATGTATGTCCTAACTACCGTAGAGTTTCAGCGAATCAACCCGTGCCAAAAACCTAGGAGCCCGAACCAGAATGGTGGCAACTCGCGGGTTATGCTAACCTTTATCCGAACTATTTCAAGAGAATAACAAAATCATTGAATTTGAAACAATCTTAGGATCATATATCCTCACAGTTTGAGGGAAAATATTGGCGTCATGTTTCTTCAGGCATAATCAAACGTTGCTTTATTAGGCCCACGGGTTATGAGTATTAATGTTTTCTTACTTCGGGTGGTAGGACTAACTGCACGACTAGGTGTAGATGGCTAGGGTCCTCCTAAGAGTGAAGGTCTTCTTGTCCCTGAGCCAAGTGGTTTCTAGCTGTATGACACCACCCTCAATTTACCACAGTAAAGTAATACACAGTAAACCACTTTATAAGACTCTTCTGTGACTTATAGTATTATTCAGGCTAAGAGTCTGACCTGGCTCATGAATCGTTACACCTATCATATTCATATACACGTCTTAATACATATAGAACTTTGACCTATATAGACTGACGCTTTAAGATAGTAGTTTTTAACGGCACGGATATTATCAACCCCGTCCCTTCTGTCAGCTAGAATATTGGTAAATTGAAACAATTATTCCTTGCTGAGACAAAGCGCTGAGATAACGTGTTACCTGTTACTGACTATGAGGAACACAATAGTCTCAAGACTTAGGTTTTGGAGCTGAAGGTGGTAAATTTCATTATAGTGAAACTCTTGAAGTGGTATATGCACATGCATTCAAAGTTATAATCTGACAACATCAATTTGATACCAGTTTGACCAGAGGAAGCCAGTTACACGGAATAAACAAGCTTGTAACCAGATGGCGGCTGGCCGCGAATAATGTTGACCCCGTCTAATACACCTTCCCAACCCCCGGGCATTGATTTCGTTGGGTGTGGCTCAATCAAGCCATGGTCCAAAAGGGACTGGGCAGCGGCAAATGCCTTACCCCCAAAGACCTTGTACTCGGGAACCGCATCCCTCGCAAAAGCTCCTTCAAGTGCGATCTTGTTGCCAAAGATTGAAGTGGCCATCAGCCATGACGGTTCGACGGTGAACTCCCGTGTCTTGACCACGGATTCGCGGAAGGGCTCCACAGTGACATACCGACCTCCTGCTCTGCCTAAGGATTGGTAGCAGAGTTCGGTGGTCTCTGCTTCAGCAACGCAATCAAAGGCGTATGCGAGCTCATTTCCCGTGTACTCACGGATACCCGCGCCACACGTCTCGCTGTGGTAATCAAAAACCTTCTCGGCTCCAAATCCGCGAACAAGGCCAAATTTGGAGGGCGACGCAGTTGCGATCGGTCGTAGTCCAGCGCTGAGATATCATAGTCAGTATATTACGGAGCAAGAGAAATGGTGTAGTTAGTAAATACTGACGCCTTCAACAATTGAATCGCGCGGGCACCCGTAGCTGTACTTCCACCCGCGACGAGCACAAAGTCACTGCCTTTGGCATTGACGCCCCCATTCGCTAGCTGCTCGAGGGTCGCAGGTACGCGCAGCATGCTAAAGAGGCCAAAGGCAGCCGTTCCTGTCGCCAGACCCAGAGTAGCTGCATCTTCGAAGCGCATGCTGTCTGGAATTTTTAACAGAGTGTGAGCAGTTGCGACGATATACTCTCCGAAAGCACCTATTTCTGGAATCAACTTGTTCATTCCGTGCACCATGCCAGCAACACGGTCGCCGACCATCAGTCCATGTAAGACGCTAGGATCCGACCCTAACGCTACTATCGTTCCGGCGTAATCGGTGCCATGGACAGCGCCTGGAGCAGGACTGTAGTCAAGAAACTTGGCATCAGACGGGTTGATGGCAACAGCTGCTACTTTCACCAAAACCGTGTCGGCGGCCAATGGTGGGATAGGTAAGTCATGCTTAATGACTAGTTTTCCAGCACTCTCTGCCACGACAGCCGTTCGTGTCTTAGGCAATGTTGTCAGGGGGTCAACAGATGGCATTGTGACGGTCAAAATGTATGGAAGCCTAGTCTATGTTTAAGACAAAGGAAGATATATGTAAGTCTAGACTCAGAATGATAAAAGAGATAGGGGCATAACGCTGCATAAATGATTATACTCTCTGCGCGTCTCAGGGACAGTTTCAGGTTTGGAATCCAGGCCGATTTAGTATCTTCGGGATTGGATCATTGAATCCCTTCGATGCGATCGATGCGGAGTAATCCGAACGCCAGTAAGCGATATCACACTGACTATGGCGCATCAGCTAATCGAATGAGTACCTTGAATCGGCCGTGTGGCATCTGAGAGTATCTGACTTATAATGTCGCCGAATCTTTGAGTGGAGATCTCGCAACCCTGTCCCATGTAACCGATGCAACCCACCCTCCCTCGTGGGATTGCTGACCTGCATGTAAAGATCCGGACTCGTACTAAGGGGTCCGAGAGGGCTCACTGTCCAAAAATCAAAAAATTTAATAAGTGTACGTAGGTTCGGGTCGCAAATTTACATCAGGCTTGGGACGGTAGGCTAATACTAAGGGTGATGGACATATACAACCTCGACCTCCGTACACCTTAAAATTTGGTAATTCGCTGAATTCGTCTTAGCGTATACAGTAAGGAATATAAAGTGTAGTATTAAGTGTATAAATGATTACCTAGGTACTTATTTTAAAGGTTGTATTATGCTTTACAACTGTTTAAGTTATGGCTTCTGGCTATATAGGTCTGCATTTGCAGTCTGTATTGCAGACCTACAATACAGACCTACAGTACAGACTGCAATTCTGACTGCCAGGATAGACTGCAATATAGGTGGACGAAGTTTATAATACCCTACCAATCATCCCTTACTGTATAAATAATTTTATAAGTTTACTGTATACATGGCTTATAGTAGTTTAGTGCTGTGACCCTAACAATGAATCTGAGGTTTTTGGACAGTGACCCCTCTCGGACTCCGTACCGGACGGCCGGTTCTTGGGAAACTGTCGGAATAGGGAAAGTCATAGATCAACAGACCAAATGGGGAATAAAATCTGGGGTAGATACCAGGGTAGCCCGGCAGATCGGCCGTCTCCATCCTACGGCGTCATTTACCACCGTTCACCGCTGACCGGTTCCAGCATGTCTATCTCAATTCAACATCTGATGTAGGATAAGGATGAGGTCACTCAAGGGCTCAGCTTATCGTTCCCCTTGTCAAAGAAATCGCCGTGCACGGCGTTCTAGAAATGCCTTGCCGCTTCAGGTGTCGGCCGATCACGATAAAGATGGAATGACTCAGTAACTATCAATAGAAACAGCCACGGTGATATTGATTTTGAGGGTCTGTCGGAAGCAATTAATGCTACAACATGCTAGTATATAGGTTACAACGCATGCATGATCGAAGACGCCATGATTGCGCGTGTGGTTCATGCACTTCAACAACGTGGGCTCTGCATCAACCATTTCATTTGAACAGCTATGGAAAGATCACTTTGTTGCTGCTGTCTAGGTCTCGTGAAATAGCTTCTAATACTCAATCACCTTTTATCTATCTACCCTTCAAATTCAATCGCTGCAATGGCGCCACAACAGCAAGAGCCCATTGCCATAGTCGGCAGCGCGTGTCGTTTCCCTGGTGGAGCGAACTCACCCTCAGCGCTGTGGAAACTTCTTGAATCTCCACGAGATCTTTGCCAAGAGGTTCCCAAAGATCGATTCGATACAGCTAGGTTCTATCACCCAGATGGAAGTCACCACGGCACCGCCAATGTCCGGCAATCGTATTTTCTTGATGAAGACATTAAGCTGTTTGATGCCGCTTTTTTCAATATTAGTCCTAATGAGGCTGATTCAATCGACCCTCAGCAACGGCTGCTACTGGAAACTGTGTATGAAGCCCTTGAGAGAGGTGGCCATACACTAGACTCTCTACGTGGGTCTGACACCGCTGTGTATACGGGTACCATGAGTGTCGACTACGCGGACACAGGCATCCGTGACCTTGACACGATTCCCAAATATTTTGCTACGGTATGTATCGAAACCTGCTGTGCCGAATCCGAGACCCAGACTTGGTAGGAAATATCCATTGTCTTCTAGAGCTAACTATTGCCACAGTATGTGACATTCTAATCCAGAAACGTGATCACCCTTATCTATGTGAATCTATTAAGTATGTAATTAGGACCTGGACTAACACCCTTTGATATGGCAGTGGAACAAACCGAGCGATTATTTCAAATAGAGTGAGCTATGTGTTTGACTGGCACGGGCCAAGTATGACCATCGACACTGCCTGTTCGTCGAGTCTGATTGCTGTGCACCAAGGTGTTACAGCGCTACGCACCGGCGAATCTCGTGTGGCCGTAGCCTGTGGAACTCAGGCGATACTTAACCCCGAGACTTTTATTGTTGAGAGCAAGTTGAGCATGCTTTCGCCTACTGGCCGCTCTCGCATGTGGGACGCTGATGCTGACGGCTATGCCCGTGGCGAGGGTGTGGCTGCAGTTGTCTTGAAGAAGCTATGCGACGCTATTGCGGACGGAGACCACATTGAATCTATTATTCGTGAGACCGGCACAAACCAAGATGGCCGTACTGGAGGCATCACCATGCCAAGTACAGAGGCGCAAGCAGCGCTTATCCGTCAAACATATGCGAAAGCTGGGCTTGACCCGGACAACAATCCTCTAGACCGCCCCCAATTCTTCGAAGCGCATGGAACTGGTACCAAAGCAGGAGACCCTCGAGAGGCCGCTGCAATTTACCAATCCTTCGGTCGTCATTGCACTAAGGCTGACACGCCCCTATACGTGGGATCCGTGAAAACGGTCATCGGCCACCTGGAGGGCTCCGCGGGTCTCGCTGGTCTCCTCAAGAGCTCTGCCAGTATTCAGAACGGATTGATTGCACCGAACTTGCTGTTTAACCGTCTGAATCCAGACATTGAGCCCTTCTATCACGGCTTGCAGATTGCGACACAGCCTGTTCCGTGGCCGAAGCTACCCGAAGGCGTCCCTCGACGTGCGAGTGTTAACAGCTTCGGTAAGTGAGATCAAATTCTAATAACACTTCGTTAAAGAAGTATACTGTGTTAATATGGAACGAACTCTAACTTCCCCTATTACAGGATTTGGTGGCAGCAATGCACATGCTATTCTCGAGCAGTATATGGGAGCTGATGGAGAAACTGTAGCTTTTGTCAAGAGCAAACTGTTTACTCCATTCGTCTTCTCCTCTGCAACTGAAGCTGGTTTGGTCGGAACTCTACAAGCATATTCAAATCATCTCAAAGCACACCCTGACATTAACCCATCTGATTTGGCTTGGACGTTACAAAAGCGCAGAACTCATTTCCAGTTCAAGGCATCGTTTTCTGCGCAAACTATTGACGAGCTGGTCTCAAAAATTGACGCCAAGCTGTCCTTGGTGAAAGAAAAGCCTGGTTCAACCATTGGTATCAAAACTAACCCTGCCAGCCAATACACATCCCCATGTATTGTTGGTGTCTTCACTGGCCAAGGGGCACAGTGGCCAGCAATGGGAGCTCAGTTGATCCTTTCGTCTGACTTCGCTCGCAAGCGAATAGAATATCTTGAGGAATCCCTTGCTACCTTACCATCTGGTGATCGTCCTAAATGGAGAATAAGAGATGAGATGCTTGCAGACGCTAACACGTCGCGCATCGGCGAGGCTGCTCTCTCGCAACCACTGTGCACTGCAATCCAGATTGTTCTTGTTGACCTTCTGAAGGCTGCTGGCATTGGCTTTTCCGCTGTTGTCGGCCATTCTTCAGGCGAGATCGGTGCCGCGTACGCTGCTGGTTTTCTCTCAGCCCATGATGCCATCCGTGTCGCGTACTACCGAGGGTTATACGCATACCTAGCTGGTAGTAGCAGCGACCAGAAAGGCGCTATGTTGGCCGTGGGTACCTCATGGGAGGATGCAGAAGAACTCTGCAATTTACGAGTCTTCAAGGGTCGACTAGCCATTGCTGCCCACAATTCGTCTGCCAGCGTCACCCTCTCAGGAGACGCTGACGCTATTACCCACGCTAAGAGGATCTTCGATGAAGAGAAAAAGTTCGCCAGACTATTAAAAGTAGATACCGCATATCACTCTCATCACATGCTACCTTGTGGTGATCCTTATGTCGAGGCTCTGAGAGTATGTGGCGTACAAGTTAATAAGAACAGAGACAAAAATGCTGCCACTTGGTTTTCCAGTGTAGTACCTAGCGAAAAGCCTATGGATGCTATCGCTGAGCTACAAGGCACCTATTGGAGGGACAATATGACCAATGCCGTACTTTTTGCTGACGCTGTCAAAAACGCCATGACTGCCAATGATGGAATCAACATGGCCATCGAAGTCGGACCTCACCCAGCACTCAAGGGGCCGGCCGCGCAGAATATTGTAGATGTGCGACCAAATCCTCTTCCTTACACGGGTGTCTTGAGCCGTGGGCAAGATGACGTGCAGGCATTTCGGATGCGCTGGGCTTCCTATGGGCTCAGCTCGGTGGGCAGGCAATTGATTTCCAGTCTTACGAGAAGGCTATGACATCTACAGTTCGCCAGCCAAAACTGGTCGTCAACCTACCATCCTACCAGTGGAATCATACTAGATCTTATTGGAACGAGTCGCGCAAGTCTCGGAAGATGCGCTCAACGAAGGTTCCCAGTCACGAGTTGTTGGGGCTCCCGTCAACAGATTCTAATGGCCACGACTTACGTTGGTCTAACGTGCTAAAAGTGTCTGAAATCCCCTGGCTCAACGGCCATCAATTGCAGGGCCAGATTGTCTTCCCCGCTGCCGGCTATGTTGCGATGGCCCTGGAAGCCTCACGAAGCCTAGCGGGAGATAAGCCTGTCGAACTCTTCGAGCTCAACGACCTGACTTTACCTAGGGCGATAGCGTTTCAAGATGGAGACATCTCCGGCGTTGAAACTCTCGTTACACTCACGGCGATCCAACACAATCAGAGCAAGTTCACCACTGCCGACTTCTCCTGCTATGCCCTGCAAGTCGTTAATACCGGATCAAAGGGAGAGCTAGAACTAGTGGCTTCAGGTACCGTTAAGATCACTTACGGCGCCCCCAATGTGAACGCACTGGCCTGTGCGCCTGTAGAAGATTACAACATGTATCCTATCGACATTGATTACTTCTACTCGTCTCTTTCCACACTGGGTTACGGTTACACCGGCCCGTTCAGAACGCTGTCAGCGGCGAAGCGGAGGCTAGGTTATCTTGTTGGACAGATAGACTCCTATGCCTACCCTAATCCCGACGACTATGTATACTTGGTTCACCCAAGCACGCTTGATGTTGCATTTCAGGCCTCTATCTTGGCCTACTCCGCGCCTGGGGATGATCACCTTTGGTCACTGCATGTGCCAACAGCGATCCGAAGCATCAGGATTAACCCAGAGGTATGCGCTATGCAACCTACAACTGGGTCTCCAGTGCCAGTGTCTTCAGTGCTGAACAATGCTTCGGAATCCTTTTCTGGATGTATTGACCTATTTAGTGAGGATGGCCAACACGGCATGATTCAGGTTGAGGATCTCGTGATTAAACCATTTGCTCCCGCGACAGAAGAGAATGATCGTGTAATGTACACCCACACTAAAATCGACGTCGCGGCACCTGATGGAGTTGCCGTTCTGAAAGACCTACACCCCTCTGAGCATGAAATCGAGGTTGCCAATATTGGAGAGAGGTTGTGTTACTATTATGTCCGCAAATGGGACGCTGAGCTCACGGATAAAGATTGGCACGATAGTCAGCCTCACTTCTTACATCTTCGCAACTGGGTAAATCATGTTCTCTCAACGGCTTCTAGTGGGAAACACCCAACTATAAAGAGAGAATGGTCTAAAGACACAGCTGATGTCATTAATGTGCTCATTAGCCCGCTCGCTGGTGACACGGATATCAAAATGATTACGGCCGTTGGCGAGAATATCCCTGCTGCCGTTCGGGGTGAAACGACGATCTTGGAACATCTCATGCGAGATAATCTACTAGATGATTATTACAAGTACTGTCTTGGTGCTCAAGAATATAACGGCTTCTTGGCAGGTATGGTGAAGCAGATCACACATCGTTACCCTCACGCGAAGATTCTTGAGATCGGTGCTGGTACAGGTGGCGCGACGAAATCCGTCATTGATGCCGTAGGGCACAGAATGTCCCACTATACGTACACTGATATCTCCTCCGGTTTCTTTGGTAACGCCGAAGAGGCATTTAAAGAGTACATCGACAAGATGACATTCAAGACTCTAGATGTGGAGAAGTCGCCGATGACTCAAGGATATGAAGCACAGTCGTACGACATTATCATCGCATCCAATGTTCTCCATGCTACTCCATCGCTCAATACCACCTTGACCAATACAAGACAGTTACTGAAGCCCGGTGGTTACCTCTTGCTCCTAGAGATAACCAACCCAAACCCCCTTCGAACTTGCTTCATCTTCGGTAGTCTGCCTGGTTGGTGGTTTGGAGTAGATGATAATCGCAAACTGGTTCCAATTGTCTCCCCGAAGGTGTGGAACGCCGAGCTCCGCAAAGCAGGTTTTGCAGGAATCGATGCTATCACTCCCGACATTAATCCAGTGGCTTGGCCAGCATCCATTATAGCTTCACAAGCTGTCGACGATCGAGTGCACTTCTTACGACGGCCCCTCGCTTCATCGAAGGCGTCGACTTCGGTTTACATTGACAGTCTTGTGATCCTCGGAAATGGAAAACTTGAGACTTCTCGTATTGCCGAAGAGCTTTCAGACCAACTTCAACGCTTCTGCGGTGAGGTTACTATCCTTGAGACCTTCCCTACTGAAGAGCAGGCGCTTGAGTTGGCTCCCATGAGCACCTTTATCAATCTAATTGACCTCGACTCCCCGATCTTCAAGAGCATCACAGAAGAAAATATGGAGGGCCTGAAGCGACTTGCCGATCAGGCTAAGCACATTCTGTGGGTTACCCAAGGTGCCTTAGTTGACCAACCATACCACATGGCAAGTGTTGCATTCAGTCGTGTGTTACGTGCTGAGTCGGCTCATCTAAGTCTGAACAACCTCGATATTTCGGATTTAGATAATGAGAATGTACCTAAAATGATCGCAGAGCATCTCCTTCAGATCTACGCTTTGGATGAATGGGAGGCCAGCCCAGCGGAGCTCATGTGGTCAACAGAACGAGAGGCATTTATTGACAACGGCAAACTTAAAGTTCCCAGGCTGATCAAGAATGATGGTCAGAATGCCAGGCTGAATTCTGCTCGACGCGTCGTCAGCAAGCAGGTGCCAGTCGCCAAGACAAATATTTCCATTTCCCCTCCATCCGCCAACTCGCCTGCTTCTTTGGTAGACGTTGGGCCAGTTGTGAAACGTCAAGCCCAACATGATAGCCTCATCAAGGTCTCGAGCTCCAGCTTGATGGCACTCAACATTGTTGATGATGTGTACTTATATATCGGCGTTAGCGCAGATGGCTCAACCGTCCTTCTATCAACAACCAACACCAAAGAACGTGCTGTAATCGCGAGCGTAAATACTCCTGTCGCTCAAGAGGAAGGACAAACAGACGACGGTCTGCTAGTATCTGTGGCTAGTGAATTGCTGGCGAGAAGCTTGATAGAAAAGGTTTCCCCAGGAAGCAGCATAGTCGCCCTCGGTTCTGGCAAGGACCGGTACCTCGCTGCCGCTCTGTCGCGACACGCTGCCTCTAAAGATATTCGCATCACCTTCGCTTACAATGCCGATGCTTCTAGTGATGCACATGATCTAGCATGGACTAAGCTGAGCGCACGTGCTCCTCAACATGTCATTCGGAAAGCCCTTCAAGATATAGCTCCTACGCATTTCTTTGACCTAACCTCATTCTTGGCTGCCGAATCTAGCCCTTTAAGCATCCGGATCGCGCATTCGTTGCCTACGCATTGCAGAAAGGTTGAACCGTCAGACTTACTACGAAGCCAGTCATCATTGAGCCGATCTTACAAGACAGAGTCATTAAAGACTCGGCTGGCAGAAGCTGTCTTAGATGCAGCATCGTATACCAATGGATCAGTTGAAGATTTGGTTATTCAGCTTGAAGAAGTCGTGAAATCTACTACGTTTAGCACAACAACTGCCATTCACTGGCCCTCTGATGGAACAGTCAAGGCTCTTATTCGACCGCTAGACAGTAGGAGCATGTTCTCGAAGGACAGGACATATCTTCTTGCTGGTGTGAGCTCGCGGCTTGGACAATCACTTTGTGAGTTCATGGTGCAGAATGGAGCAGGTTGTGTTGTCCTTACCAGTCGCCGCCCTGCTGTTGATGAAAAATGGTTGGCATCTTTCGAGGGAACAAATGCAACAGTGAAAGTGCTCCCAATGGATGTTACCAGCCAAAAAAGTGTAGAGAAGTGCGTGCAAATCATCAGGGAAACCTGTCCACCAGTTGCGGGTGTTGCTCACGGAGCCATGGTCCTTCACGACTCGATATTTGCAAGAATGTCGGCAAGTAAGATGCAGGAGATCCTGTCTCCTAAGGTTGACGGCGCCAACAATTTAGAGGACGCTTTCCGCGATGACGATCTGGATTTCTTCGTCATGTTTTCGTCTGTATCAAGTGTTGTGGGTAACGCAGGTCAGTCCTTCTATGCAGCAGGAAATGGCTACCTCAACGGGATGGTCCGACAGAGGCGTAAGCGGGGTCTAGCAGCGTCAACGTTTGATATCGGCCGTGTCGTCGGTATTGGATACATTGAAACAGTAGGTCAAATTGTTCGAGATCAGCTCATTGGCCTCGGTATTCAAGCCATCAGCGAGACGGATCTGCGCCTGGCGTTTGCAGAAACCATCCAAGCTGGGTGCCCAAGCCCTGATGACGACAAAGAGCTTCCTGATGCTGTCGTAACCATGGGTATTAGATCCTTCCGCGAGGATGAGGACGTCAAGGGTCCATGGTTTACCAACCCTCTTTTCTCACATTGCGTGATCGAAAAGAAAGCCGTTGGTGCAGATACTGGAGATCGGAATAACAAAACTACACTCCCTGTCGCCCAGCAACTTGCAAGTGCGGCCACAAAGGAAGAAGCACTCGAGGTCCTACTAGGTGAGTTTCTTAGTCAGAATATAACAGAAATATGCATGGTACTAAGTAGGAAATTTCGCAGATTGCTTCTCTACGAAACTGCGGATCATCATCCAACTAGGTGATCAGGCAATCGATAAAGACGCTCCTCTCGTCGACCTCGGTATCGATTCGCTAGTTGCTGTCGAAGTCCGTTCGTGGTTCCTAAAGGAACTAAAAGTTGATATTCCGGTTCTCAAGGTTGTCGGCGGGGCCTCCCCAGCCGAACTATGTCAGAGCGCGTTCGATAAACTTCCAGAAGAGCTCCTTGCCAGTATTGGCACGCAGGCCGCTGAGCCCGCAAAGCCGACACAGACAGTCAAGAAACCCGCCTCAAAGGCCAAGACACCAGCCAAGGAAACTATTTCTGAGGCAGGTTCAGAATCTGAGGATACTCAGGCTACCCCAGCAAGTGAAGTCTTCACCCCCGCCGAAGGGTCGTCAGGCCCTGTGTCATCCGCTGCCTCCGATATATCTGACGCAGTCGGCGGGCCCGTTTCCGATTCCAAGGTCAGCGCTTCCTCTACTTCTCCTTCACCCGTACCTATGCCAACCCCAAATCCAGCACCGAAGCGCGCCCCACAACGAATTGTGAAGACCGTGCCCATATCACTAGGCCAGTCTCGTTTTTGGTTTCTTCAGCAGCTACTTGAAAACCAGAGGACGCACAACGTAGCCTACTACTATCACGTCACCGGAAATCTACACATCAGTGACTTAGAGAGGGCTGTTAGGCTTGTTGCTGCCGGACATGAATCTCTCCGAACGATTTTTGTTGCAGATGAAAACGACATCTCACAGGCTAGCCAAAAGGTCCTCGCCACGTCTCCTATCCGACTCCAGTGCAAAAAGATCAACTCCGTGGATGATGTCACCACAGAGTACGGGAAATTGAGGGCTGAAGAGTTGGATATGGGCAGTGGCGAGTTACTACGCCTAGTCCTCTTGACGTTGTCGCCTTCGTCTCATTATTTATTAATGTACCACCATCATATCATTCTGGACGGCGTTAGTCTCCAAGTTTTTATTTCGGATTTAGAAAAGGCCTATAGCGGCCAATCACTTGGACCGACGCCCCGCCAGTACCCAGAGTTCTCGGTGGCTCAGAGGCAAGCCTATGAAAAAGGAGAGATGAATAAAGAACTTAAATATTGGCGCAGCGTTTACCCCTACGGCGAGCAGCCCCCAGTCCTCCCGCTGCTGCCAATGGCCCGAACTAGCTCTAGGGTTCCTATGAAGAAGTTCGACACCCATCAGGTCGAGTTCAGGCTTGGGGAAGAACTTGCTATGCGAGTGAGATCGGTATCAAAAGCGAACCGATCCACACCATTCCACTTCTATCTTGCCGCCTTCAAGACCATGTTGTTTAGATTTACCGAAGCAGAGGATTTGACAATTGGCATTGCGGACGCTGCTCGAAACGATGGTAACCTGATGGGTAGCATTGGGTTCTTCCTAAACCTACTACCATTGCGATTCCGCCGCCGAGATAATCAAAAGTTTTCCGATGCTATTGTCGAGGCGCGCCAAACGTCCTATGCGGCTCTTGAAACATCACGCTTGCCATTCGATGTGCTCCTATCCGAGTTGAATGTTACGCGGAATTCGTCTTATAGCCCGTTCTTCCAAGCATTTGTTGATTACAGACAAGGTGCTCAAGAGAAGCAGACCTTTGGCAACACCCAGTTCGAAATGAAGGAGGTGCACACGGGGAAGACAGCGTATGACCTTACTATTGATGTGACAGATCTCCCTACAGATTCGGTCATCATGTTTCGAGCGCAGAAGAGCCTCTATGATCTGACGGCGGCAAAACTTCTAACTGTGGTATTCACGCACTTCCTCGATGTCTTGACTCGTGATCCGTCACTTTCCCTTGAAGATATCCCGAAATTCAGTGACAAAGAGCTGTCGCAGGCCGTCCAAATCGGACGTGGCCGGAAAATGGTCTCTGACTGGCCCGAAACGCTCCCACATCGCATAGACCAGGTTGCGCTAGAGAATCCAGACAAAGTTGCCGTCATGGACGGATTTGGCAAGGAGCTCACGTACACTGATTTAGTTAACCGCATCGAGGCAATCGCAGAGGCGCTACAGAACGTCGGAGCTGGCGCAGGCTCCCGGATACTCGTATTCCAGCAGGCAGCGGCTGACTGGCCATGCTCTATGCTAGCCATTATGCGCGTCGGTGCAACATACGTGCCATTAGATCTCCGAAACCCAATGCCGCGCCTAGCGGCGGTAGCAAAGGACTGTGAACCACTGGCTATCCTGGCAGATGCTACTACAATTACTGACGCACCGCAGCTCGGCGTGGCCAACTCCGCCCTAATAGATGTATCTACGCTTGGGGAGAGCGCCTCGGGGCCTGTTGAGAACCTGGCCAAGGCTGATACGATTGCCGCTATTCTTTATACGAGTGGTTCGACCGGTACTCCGAAGGGGATTATGGTCACACACTCAGGACTCCGAAACGAAATTGAAGGCTATACGAAAATGTGGAAGCTGGGTGCAGAACGTGTACTACAGCAAAGCGCTTTCACATTCAACCATTCGTCCGACCAAATGTACACAGGTCTCGTCAACGGTGGCATGGTCTATGTGGTTCCATGGAGTAAACGCGGAAACCCACTCGAGATTACCGAGATCCTCCAACGGTACTCCATCACATATACCAAGGCAACACCATCAGAGTACCTGCTCTGGATGCAGTACGGTGGTGATAATCTTCGACAGGCAACCCAATGGCGATTTGCTTTTGGCGGCGGCGAAAACCTAACGACAACTGTCACTCAAGAATTCGCCGACCTTGGGTTACAGCGGCTACGAGTCTTCAACTCGTATGGCCCAACTGAAATCTCTATTTCGTCGACGAAAATGGAGATACCCTACCGTGACAGAGAAGCCCTCGAAGCCTGGGGTCGTATCCCCTGCGGTTATCCCCTGCCTAATTACCACAAATACATCGTGGATGGGAAGATGAACCCGATGCCAGTGGGTATGCCCGGAGAGCTGTGCATAGGCGGTGCTAGTGTATCCCGAGGCTACTTTAAAAATAAGGACCTAACTGAAAAGTGTTTCCTGACGAATCCTTTCGCAACACCAGATGACATCGCCAATGGCTGGACCGGTCTATATAAGACGGGTGATGTCTGCCACCTGAATGAGAAGGGCGAAATGGTATTCCACAACCGCCTGGCTGGTGACAGTCAAGTCAAGATCCGAGGCCTCCGTATTGAGCTAAGCGATATAGAAAGCAACATCGTCGCTGCGGCTGGAGGCGCACTGAATGAAGCTGTCGTCACGCTCCGCGAAGGTGATCCCGAGTTCCTGGTGGCGCACGTCGTGTTTGCACCCAACCAGGAGATTGATACCAAAGAGGCCTTCCTGGAGCGTCTTCTAAGAGACCTACCAGTTCCCCAGTACATGGTGCCTGTTGTAGCAATCCCGCTCGACAAGCTGCCTCTCACAAATCACTCGAAGGTTGATCGCAAAGCCATACAGAAGATGGCTCTACCCAAGCGAATGAAAGATACATCCCAAGACTCAGAGCTTACTGAGACAATGATGCAGCTGAAGGGGCTATGGCAAGAAGTTCTTGGAAAGAGCATTGAGGCGCTTGGTTTTGAAATTAGCCCGTCAACTAACTTCTTCCTTATCGGTGGCAACTCCCTGTTGATCATCCGCCTGCAGCAACGTATTCGCAAGACTTTCCGTATCGCTATGCCCCTAGTTGAGCTCCTAAGCGCCAACACGCTAGCACAAATGGCACGCAAGATCGAGGAGAGCTCGACTACGGAGCCGATTGACTGGGAACAGGAGACAGCGCCGCCTACAATCCCCAGTTTCCTTCGGACTGTTCCACCCGTCGAAGCTGGTGAGCGAAAAAGCAAGACCGTTTTAGTCACTGGGGGAACAGGCTACCTTTCCAGATATCTCCTTCCACAACTGGTTGCTAGGTCGGACGTCGATATGATCCATTGTGTAGCGGTAAGAGAAAAGCCAGGTCGAATGCTGCATCCATTCAGCAAAGTCAAGTACCATCAAGGCGATCTCTCCTCCCCTCTTCTCGGCCTTTCGGAAGATGAATTCCGTGCGCTAGCAAGTCAAGCTGATGTAATTATTCACATGGGCGGCGCTCGGTCCTTCTGGGACAACTACAATGTGCTCCGGTCTAGTAGTGTTCTCCCCACGAAAGAGGTGGTCAAACTGGCGGCGCCCCGACACGCATCTATTCACTATATTTCCACAGTTGGCGTCCTACCTCACGACAAGCCAGCGGTTGCTGCCTCGGCAGCCAGTCAAACCCCGCCTGCCGATGGAACCGACGGCTACGTCGCGACGCGCTGGGCCAGCGAGCGTATCCTTGAGCGATCTCAAGAAACCCTCGGCGTCCCATCCTTCATCCATCGCTTCCTTCCCGCGTCGCAACAGAAGCCTTCGCCGAAACAGGCGCTTGATGAATTTGCTAGGTGCGTCGATGCGACAGGGCTGATGCCTGATACAAGCGGTTGGGGTGGCCGGCTCGATATGATACCCGCCGCACAAGTCGCTCAGTGGCTGAGCACCTCGATGCTTGAGGAGCAACGGGCGGAATGCACAAAGTTCTTTCACTATGAGAGTGAGATTACTACCACTATGCCCGAACTCGTGAAACTCCTAAAGGAGCAGGAATCTCGCAAGCTGAAGCAGGTGCCCATTGTCAGATGGCTCGGACACGCAAAGCAACAAGGCTTCAATTACTTCTTAGCTTCACACGAAGCCACTATTGGGGGTGCAGAAACGCGAAGATGAGGTATATGGATTTATTATGTATTATCGGCAAACAGTGTTGATATTTTGCTCATGTATCGGCGTTTGGAGTACTGGAGGGATCTAATTTCCAGCTAGGCTCGAGGTTTGTTTTATAGATACTCTCATATAAGAATATTTTCTCATTAAGCTGATATACTACATCCCGTGTATAAAGATTTACCCCTTGTCGAAATAAGTACCCCAGGCAGATTTTAAGTACTAATTAAGTACCTAACTAAATCAAAAGGTGCGAAAACAGTGATGTGAAGCCCATACTAATTCTAGTGATATAAAGTGGTGATAGTAATAGATGATAGGCAGGTAGAACGATCCTATAAATGCAAATTCGCCGTTGCTCTTATACTACATAATCTTGTCACTTGTTGATTAAAATGCTATTAGAATCTAGTAGTAATAGTGAGTTTTGAGCCATCAGCAAGACATTTACTTCGCTAGAACTACAACGGAAAAGCTTTACTATTGTCACAGCCAGTTCCCTGAAATTACATGCAGCGAGCGCTAGAAGCAACATGTAATCACGAGATAAAGATAGTATGAAAGATTAATCATCTGGTGCAGTTAATGTGCCTCTACTACATCGCTGGGCCGAGTTGACCATGATTAGAGTTCATCTTGAAAAGGGGTCCATTCTTCAGCGACATCCTTATTAGCTCTCACTCTCACCAGCTTAAACCCCGGCGTCGAGTAGGCTTTCTATTGAGGGTCAGAGTAAACTTGCTGAGTCGGGTTCAGAACGTCGAAGAAGACTCTGCGAAATCAGCGGTGGGATGAGAACCACAACCATGGAGTACCTACTGTGGCATTCATTGTTGCACGAAAGTTTAAACCTTCGCGGTTAGGCTAGGGCTACATATAGCGAGCCTCTCTATCTGTAGCCTTAGGATCGTGACAGGCAGGAATCAAGATAATGGGTGTAGTTAATAACTCTCATGATCGCTATCGACAGGAGAAATCAGGACTCAATCGCGATGTATTAGTCACGACTAGATGACTGAACATAGCTTGAATATGCAAGGAATCAAGGTAAGTAAGCCCGTTACACCACCTACTAACATTCAAAGCTCGCTACAGTCCTTGATGCGGTGCACTGGTGAAATTAATGTGCCGTTAGCAAGACGGAGGTCCGGGCGATTACGAGGGTCCGGCACGGCCGCGACGAGCCAACAGAAGCTTTCGTATCGGATGTTCAGTATTGCGAATTCTTCAACTCCTATCAAAAGAAAAGTCTCGATCAAATGCCTAATAATCCCCCCTAGCTGACCACGAGACCACAACAGCGGCTTATTAGTCCTTCCTAGTTTCTATGCAATCCCACTCCGACGTTGATTATCCAACGTGATGTCTTTATATCCTACTTTGCCACCCGGAGGTACCCGACATGCATTTTGTAGGATGGATCGTACATGCGTCTTGTGTAATGTGGTATAGCAACATTACGTTACATGGGCTTTTTATATCGTTGTTGACCTGCCACGGCCGGGGCGGCTAGGAAGGAACAAGGCTGATGCTACCCTAGTCTTGGTAGATGAAAACAATACAGACAAGTTTCATCTATATGTATGGGCTTCTACATGCTTAACATCAGCCCTCTAGTGTCGATCTTATTTTATCTAGGCAATGTTGGCTTCTAGGTTGGGCATATTATATCTCAGATACTCATGATGAAAATATTAGTCATTGATGTGAGTTTGTTGACCAAGGGCAATGGAAAGATGACATTGATAATTTAACTGTAACAACAGCGAAGGAAACAATGCATTCTAACTTAGTTAATTTTCTGACATGATATATCTCGATGTGGACCATATACGAATCTCCATGTTTCATCGCCCATAACTTCGCAAATCCTAGATATAGAATAATTCTTATGATAACTTACTTTACTTTTATACTAGGTCATAACTTATCTAGCATTATATAAGTTAACAAGGTTTAACATCCTTGCAAGTTCAATCTTCATATCTTAATACACTTCTTACGTCTGAATAGTTGCTTGCGATTAAGCAGTAAAGCAATCTATATCTCCTTATAAGCTATTTCTCTATTCAATTGATAACGCAGTCGTGGGAGGAGACTTCTACTATTCTCACGATATAGCATATATGTGTAGCATTTGTTTTACAGCTCGCAATCTAACATCTCCGTATAAACACCTAAACTATCAAGATTTGATTTAACCACAATCACACTGCCCTTTCCCCCGACAATTAATTGCCTCTGTCCAAGCGAGAAGGAGGTATAAACGGCGCTGATCTTAACAAGACGCAAGAGTAAGCATGCAGAAGTCCTAAACAGCAACCCGAAGCAAATGATGTAATACCTCCCAAGTTCTTATATGAGCGTCTCACAAGACTCAGGGGCGAGGGGCGTGGTCCGGATGTTGCGGTTAACACGTCACGATCAGCGGTCACGAACGCGGAAGTCGAGCGTGCATTGCCGCCTCGTTGTCCGGATGGACGACCCGGTGCATGATCCTACTACCTAGTAACTATGGCATTGAGATGCATGACACCGATGGCGATGTGAGGCATATGCGTCCTAAGTAGATGTGGCCAGGTCAAGCTAGTAGGTATGTGAGCGGTGAAGGGGCCGAGGGATGAGATGGCCGAGTAAGTGTGCTACAATGCACCCAGGTGTAAGTAAATAGTTGCTGGTTTCTGAGCTCAAATCTATGACTGTCTGTTTACTTATTTATCTATTATTGCCAATGTAATCTGCACTTCCTTTTTGGTGTCTCAGTTTCTTCTTTTTAACATGTATTTGCTGTGTTATTTTCATGTAGGGAGAGTACGTACTCAGAGGCACATATCATAGGAAGAAAGGAACAATATGGGGGCAAAAAAAGCCACAAAAAAAAAGGAAAGGGAAAAATAACCTCATATTGAAACGGTTTCACCGATAGATTGGATGCATGAGTGCGTGCATGCATGCAGGTCGGCAAAGTTAGGTGCAAATTCTGGCTCACGGTCGGTCCGTAAAGCGGAGGTCTCGGATAAATAAAATGGACGAGTGACGAACTTTTCAAGGTTGCATACAGTATGCACTCTGTGTTTCTGGCACAGCCGATTTAAGACAAAAAAACGATATAGACATCGGTAGGTACACATATCTTCTCATTATTGGGCATTTATAGTGCGGTGTATGTATGTAAAACAATGCCTATACATGTGCTAGATATGCGGGAAATTCATATTACCCGATGACATGTCTGGTACCGATGAAGTATAGAGATATGATACAAGTATGTATGTATACATCTATCTGCACAGCCATACAAGGACTTCATGCTTTGAGTACCCATCCTGGCGAATCACCATGTTCTAAATGGTGTTTGCATAGATGTGTGGTGTGTGTGGTGTGTGGCGCACAGCATGCGGCCGGGTCAGAGGGGCCTGGGAATTACGGTACATGTAGAAAAAAGTAAGCAAGAAAAAATGAGGCATCGTGGTGGCACACGTCGAGAGATGCCGGCAACACACCATGGGCTACCGGTGTGTTGTCAGTTTGATCAATCGCAATCGTCTTACGTATGCTACATCAAGATTGCGACATATAAAAGTATCCAGGAAATGGTTGCAAATTGTTTGCACAGATATAAGTATATCATATAGGGAATACTACCACCCACCACCTACTTGTAAGTATGTATGTCGATACTACTACGTTAGATTAGATGTATGTATACCGGTATAGGTATTTCCCACTTCGCTTGTTGAACTGATTAGACAAGGATGAGACAAGAAAAAACGTGTCAAACAGGGGAGAAAGACTTAGCGCCAGGCACAACCCACATTAAACCAACGGCGGATGATATTTTGGCTTGGGGTCAGCAGGTCAGGCAGGTAAGGGTAGGTACCTAATTAAAGAGTCAAGAAACGGGAGATGACGACATAGTTTTGTTTTTGGTGGCGGCGATAGAGCAGAGGAGATTCTGACAGCGATGCTACCGTAATTCTACTTTCTGGCTATCGCTTTGTTACTGTAAAGTGCACACTTGTCTAACCTTTTAGGGGACTGTGACAGGGTCCACACATGGATGGACAGGGTTTGCTAAATTGCGACGAAGAAGGGTTCGGCATCGTGTGTGTAACCAGCGCTACACTGCTTACTTACCTCTTACTTACTTACATGTAGATGTGTACTACTATACTGTAGGTAGACGGGATGTAGGTAGACGAGTGCGTGAGGGTACAAGCAGTGTACAAGGTAAAGGGTACATCCACACCATCCAGGAAGTACCTAGTTATTCCTCCACTCATCATCGTCGTCTCAGCTCTTCAGCCGAGACAAGGCCCCCGTAAGTATTGACCATCATCCCCCGTCCATCCGTTCTTGGTCAGGGTACCACCAGGTTGGTGCAGGTAGGGTGTCCAATTACTGTACGTGGCCGTCTCAGCTGCGACATCGGTGCCATCCATCATGCTGCTCTGGCTCTTGGGACCTTTTTTTTTTTTGGTCTTGCGCCCTGTTCCTACTTACACAGAAGTGTAGTGTACAGTACTATGTGGTGTGGTATCGTGGTGGTGTGATAGAATCCTTCTTTCCTTTCTTTCCATGCCACACTACACCAGAACTGATGTTGTGATCATTTCCACATTGTTGGCCACCATCAGTTAGCGGCGCGCTGGTGTGGTCTTCGTGTGCTTTCCGTGTCTGCATGTTTGGGTTGCGTTTGGTTTGGTTTGTTGGCTGTGATTGTGTGTGTGCCCATCCTTCTTAGTGTGTATACACTATTTGTCATGTGAATCTGGAATTACCTCTGAACAAACTACTTCGTAATGCGCATTGATTTTCAGTAAATTATGGCTTCAGGGACTTAGAACGTCCCAGTCCTGCTCCTTTTGCTCTTTATCCTTGAGTGCTGTCTTCTTGCAAACGATTAGGTATTCTTAAATCTTATAGAACCAGCATACCGGTAGATACCTACGAAGGTAGGTAGGCATGTTCTCCAAGAAACTAATCTGCCTAGATTTACACTAGACCATCGCCTACCACTCAGCGGTTGCAGCTGAGAAATAGGGCTTCACCATTAAGATTATATTTAGCCATGTGTCCATCTGCCGGAGAGTACGTACACGTGTAGATACAATGCGCTAACTTAGGTCCTCTGATTTAATCACAGGCTAGGAGGCGCAGTCCATACCTAGGTCTGTGAAACAGATATCTCGCCTAGCCATGTTTGTCAAGCACGGCAAGCGTCCCGAGTTCGCCTGTCACCTTCAATCTTCCAACCAACCTTGTACAACATCGTACTGAATTTGGGGAGCTGGTAGAAGCAAGTATGAGT
Source organism: Xylaria bambusicola (assembly GCF_022495145.1). NCBI lineage: Eukaryota > Fungi > Ascomycota > Sordariomycetes > Xylariales > Xylariaceae > Xylaria > Xylaria bambusicola. The sequence continues at coordinate 758,451 of NW_025953566.1, forward strand.
GTACCGGTACATAAGGAATAATCCCTGGCCTGAAAGTGAGAAAAAGAAGGCGAGGGAAATGAAAAGAGACCCAATGCGGGAGGGAAGAGCAGACACTATAATTGGTCTTGGGATCCGGGTGCTTGGGTCTGATCCTAAGACTAATTTGACAAGGGTGACTAGCCATTAGATAGGATGAGAAAATCTTTGCGGTGACTCCGACATTATCACGTCGCTAGACACTGAGACTGATGGAGGTTACAAGAGAAGGGGACAAGAGCAACCCCAGCGCACTACCCAAGAAGCTTAGGAAGTCGATGGAGCGCATTAAATCACGTTTGCAAGGCCCTTGCTGATGAACTGGTAAAATCCGTCTATTTTGACTACTATCATCTATTGCTGTCTCCGTAATAACGGAGGGAAAAAAGGAGAGAATGGTATTGAGAGGTCTTCCCTGTACGGATATTTCCTGCCACCGATGCGCCAACTTCCTGTATAATATTGTGAACCTCTTGATATCTTCCCATGCTCTCTGGCCCTCCCACTCGCGTTGAACAAAACACCACTATGATGCTGAGGTATACTCGGGATATGACAATGACGACTATGCTTCCCAAAGTGAAATGCTCCTTGAACGCCGGTGGAAATGAATTCTTGGAAGATGCCAAAATCGCTCATCTGACTGTGCTCGAAGGTCCAAAAACAAAAAAAGGAAGGAATAAAGCAAAGCCGAGTCGAAAAAATCTGGCTGGATGTCTCATACACTGAAGAGATGAAAACCTATAACGCCAGAACGATGCCACCGGTACCCGGATAAAAAGCAAATGAGCTACGATTAAAGAGGGGTAAAGGTGGTAGTAGTAAAGGACCACAATGGGTCAGGTCCTTCGTCGCCGAGATTTGACAGAAGTTTGAATAATACCCATCTCAAGGGGGTATTGCCATGGGCATTCTGGATCAACCTTTAGATGACCATAGGCACATCGTCATCAAGAACGTCGTTGTCAACGTCGCTGACATAGACGAGCTGCGACCATACTCTCCAGTGTATCAATCCCATGTGTGCTAGTCGGATAGCCATATCATCTACGCCAGCCTCTTCACGAGTACCGCGGGTCGAGCTGTCTCGCTCCCCATCCCTAACACTGTCTCGCGAGATATCCCAAGAACGATTGTGACCTTGTAGACGACCACCAGTAGCGACAGAGAAGAGATTGACACCGGTTAAGCCTTTCAAGTCCTTCACGCGCTGTTGAAGTTCTGCTCGTAGACGGTCGCGGAAAACGTCCTCGACACTCTGAAAGAGTGCCGAGTAAGGAGTTTCCGACCCATCGGTAGGCGAACGTACGTCACCGACATGCATATTGAGGCTCTTCTCGAAACTCTCTAGCATATCCGTTGAGGCATTAGTGAACCTGAAAATTTGCAGGGCTAGGGAGTCATTCATCGCCCGCCATCTGGACGCACGTGAGCTTGTAGTAGAACTCTGCACCAAAGCTACAAGAGAATCATACAGCTCTTGAGATCTAGACCGTAGTTCTTCTTGCGATTTGACGGCTGGAACTGTTGGGGCGATAAGGGAAGAACGGGGAGAAGAGTGGGCAGAGCCAGCAGAGCTGAAGACCATACTCGAAGGTCGTGAAGGCGCATTAAAGTTGAACTCGCTGCCCTCGTCCTCGGTTCTCGAGCTTAAAAATCCTGAGGCGTCGGACAAAGGTGTAGCTAGGTATGGGGAAGGGACTGCCATTGTAGGATCACAATGCGACATATTCCTGTCTACAGTCTCGTACGTCTCATACAGTCGCATACATACTTCCAAGTTGATCGCGTCAAGTATGTCGCAGCGAAGCTTAGCGATCCGCTCCTCATCGAAGAGGAATGTGGTAGGCAGACTACTATATTGGCGGGCGCTGGAAGGCATGGTCATGTTGATAAGCTCCTCAAAAAAAACGGCCATCTCTCCGAACGCCTGCACTGATACTGGATCCTGCACGGGGCTTAGGTGTGAATACCATGTCTGTGCTGATCGAGTATTCACCTTTCCATCTCTCATCTTCTTAAGGAAGAAACGCTGCTCAAAGTGCACAGTGTCTTCAATCAGAATAGGCCGTAGACATCGAATCTGGTGATTGGCCACATCTAGCTTCATTGCCTCCAAGACACTTAACAGATTGCGCAAGCCTTGCACAAGCTCTGCCATGTTATTCGTCCGGTTGCCGTTGGTCAATTGGCTGTACATCTGGTCCACCCATTCGTCTCTCATAGGGGCGCAGTGGGATTTTAGTACCCCTGATAACCAAGAGGCCAATTTTTCGAGATCAGCCATGCCTCTGCTGAATTGCTGCATGATGAGCTCCACGTTGAGACCCTCATCTAGACAGAGACGATCCCTAGCCGGCACCAGAGTCTGAATAATTTCCTTGACGGATCTCAGTAATAATGGGAGAGACCAGTCTTCCCCGTTTCCGTATTGTTGAATGAAGCCATCTCTGTCAGTAATGAATTGTTGCAACTGATCACGTAGGGTATCCCAGAATTGGTCGGCTTTTTGTTGCTTCCTCCTACCCTTTTCCCCATCCAGGTTGGGTCGGAAGTGAAGCTCGGGGTCGAAGTTGATATCGTGCCGAAGTCTGGGGTTATGAATGATTTTGGCAACGTCCAATTCGCTCAGAGTGGCTTTTGTTACGGGGGGTTCCATGGGGCGTGTGGTTGGTTCCGGCGAACTGCGAGTAGAATGCTGGAATGAATTTCGGTTGAGTCCATTCCGACTTAGCCCGTTGTCTCTGGGTGTGCTGCGTCGTCCGGCTTTCAAATACTGCTCTTCATCTTTAGACGGCGAACCCTCTGTTTGGTTGGCGGGCTGCTGAATCTGATCATCGCGAGGGTTTGGTATGGCTTCCGACATTCGCCTCGCAGACTTGTTGTCGAACCCACCACTCTCAATGCCGCTTCCCTGATCGGTCATTTTCGACAACTGTTTCCTCAGTTCCACGGACTATTTGGGCTGATGAAGGCCTGGCAACCTCGATCTGATACGAACTAGATCCAGAAGTGATTTCAGATTTAAATTATTTTTAGATTAGAGAATCGGTGAGCCAGACTATCCCGTTGTTTGCTGTTCCTACAGGGCGACCTCTTGTGTCAGTCACTCAATCACTCGTGGTATGCAAATGAAAAAAAGGGCTGGGTTGTTTGACAAGGAAAGCCTCGCGAGTCCGGCCGGGTATTTGCAGGGTCTGTACGAGGGCTGTTGCCTCAGTACCTAAGATAGCGGCGACGGTATACACGGCAAGCTTGTCGGTCCAAGGTATCATGCTGAGAGGACTTACTTATTCGGCCCTGATTGAGCGTAACGAAACGGCTACTGCAGGTCGAGCTGGCGACCAGACGGACTCCCTAGGTGGAGGAGGAAGATATATATTTGCAGAAGGAACGAACTCGTTGACCCGCCCAGCTTTCCTTCTAAAAGAACGTACGGGGTGAGAACGGTGAAGACAAAGAGAGCTTTCCTCACGATTGCGAAAAGAGAGACAATATATCCTAGAAAGGACTGAGTGCAAGTTGGGACGGGGAACGGGGGGAAGGGAAAGTAATATACTATTTTCTTAACGCCTGAAGAAAGAAAAGGTCAAGGTAGGTAGGGAACACAGCGTCTACACTACTGGGACATATGCACAGAGAGTGAGAGAGAAAAAAGAGAGACAGTCGGTGACAGAGTGGCCCTTCATATGAAAACGACAACCGCATTATTAGTAAAATGAGCGAACAGGCCGGGGAAGCGGATTCTCAGACCAGAGAGACAAGGTGCAGCGCTCTCGGCAGCGTGTATGTACCCAAGGTACCACGGGGGTACTTTGGGCACATCCAGGCAAGCGAGAGGCCAGGTACACAACGATATGTTGTCAAGGGGGGGGAAGCATGTTCCGGGGAAATTTGCACAAGGGAAGGGAAGGGAAGTGGAAGAGAGGGAAGAGGTAGGTAGCGATTGGGAGTACGGTCGCAGTACCTGGCTTAGTGCAAACCACATCCACACAGCTAGTCACTCAAGTACCTACTCCGTACATGAAATACATTAAAACATAGGTATCAAGCAACAAGCAAGCAATCAAGCATTGCCGGCCACTTTCTCTTCAACAGGCCCTCAAAACGCTACAATCTACTAATGCTCAGATAATGCCCAGATCACGCCTATAAGTATCTACATCTAAAATATACATGCATACCTGTATAGGTATCTTACATTTATCCACTATTTACAGTATGTGTAGTCACTACACACTGTTTGTATACCTCAGCATAGGTACTGCGAGTACGGTGGAAGCAGTATGTGTGCTTATGGCGCAGCAAGTACTACTCACGTAGAATATATACTGTGCATGGCGATTTAGGTAGCGTACTAAGATATATACGTATATAAGTACCGGTACTGTACTTACGGATGCATCCAATGCAATGGAATCCACACACACCCACCTGGGTCGCCCAGATTGCCATTTTGGTGCATGTCGACGTTGCAATGCCTGGAAGAGCCGACTAACGCCGAGAGAAGCTAGCCTGAGGCCTGGCGGAGCCGGGGTGCCAGAGTGCACGAGTCCGGCATTGGACGCCCAAAACGCACAGCTGGAACGGCCGCTGGGGAGGTGTGCTGGCTAGCGATACCCAGAAACGAGACATCTGTGCCCGTACCTGAACCGGTACCTGACCCCGTACCTCACCATACCCTGCCTCGCCCTGCCTCGCCTGCCTCGCCTGCCTTACCTCCCTGCCCTCTGGAGGAAGGTAGCGTACCTACCTGGTGGACGTCCTGGTGGAGCAGGAGAGACGGCGGTAGCTGGTGGAGGAATCAGGAAGTGTACTACCTACTATCGCCATCCCATCTTAGTCATACTTAAATAGGGTGACTGTCGATCGGATGGGCGAACTGTAAGTCAGAGTGTGTTGAGTACAGTAGGTGTAGGTATCTATTGAAAGTCGAGATACATATATGTGTCACCTGCAATCTGAAGGGCGCCCCCAGACAAACATCTATATGTACTACTGTCCTTCGTAGGTATGTTAGCTACGGACAGTACTTGGCAAGGTACCCAGCGCCTCGACACAAACAGAGGCACGGCGAGGGGCAGCCAAGCATTCGCTCGCCTCTTGTCTGCAAGGTAATCATAATCATCGATCGTTGGTGTACCGTACCTACCTACTACTGTAGCTAGGTATTTAGTATCTTGCCGCATGCGCACAAACCCATTATTGTTATAATCCAGTTGTCGTTCCGGTTGGGTTGCCACCTTGGGGGACCATCTCACTCTTCAGAAGACAGCGCTAGACTAGAGTACTTAGTGTCGTCGAACCAACGGCTGGAACAGGAAGGGGTGGGTTCCCTTCTTGCTGCAACAGTAGAAGTGCATGGCCAAAGGGGAAAGGGTGAGGATTACTGGCAGAGGCGGTCACGGGGTCGGAGACGAGATCAGCAGCAGAATGGTGCAGTGTTCAGGTGGCAGGTGATTAATTCTGACGGTGGTGTGATATTGCCTTTTCATACATGAATTTCCTGCCGCGTGCACACACATACTCACCGTCGTCTGCACTGCAGCGTACTGGTGATGCAGCAAAGTGGTGTAGTCAAGTCTACCTATAGTATGTAGGCGAGCAGGTACATACTTAGTAGGTATGTGCACTAGTATGCCCGTGTGTTCTGCCTGTAGATTGGATTGGATATGGCCTCTCCTACACAAAACATTGGTCAGAGTAATCAAATGAGATCGCCATATACCACCATCTGCAGGGATCTCGATGTCTTGAGCCTTGACTTTGACGGTGAGCAGCGGTCGAAAGGGTACGGGTTTTTCAAGTTGTACACGTATCTAGCACCGGGTTAGTATGCAATGCAATACATGCTGCTGCTACCACCTGGGCATGTGCTGCAACCATCGTGGAAGCATTGGAGTGAGTGTGTGAGTGTGCAAGTATTGGGGCTACATGTTGCAGTTGGTTGCGAGTAGGACGTTAGCGCCAGGTGGCAGATAGCTAGTCCAGGAGACCGCAGGAGATAGGCATCGGCAAAGGAACCCACGATGATCAGCGAAGCGCAGCCCTCTTCACCTGCGCTCACCTGCTTTCCTCGTTAGGTAGGTAGGTAACTGTAGATAATACGTGGATAGGTTGATCAATGGATGGGTGGGTAGATAAGTTCCGAGATAGACGAGTAGGTATGTACTATGTAGATAGTAGATAGTAGGTAGGGAGGTAGTTGGAGGCGACACGTGTAAGGGGTAGGCGGTGTTGGGTTCCCTTGTTCCTTGTCGGGCACAAAAGCACGGTGGCAACGGTTCCATTTGCCATTCAATTCAATCCACCACTCAATGATTGAGAGTCTGGGTTGCAAAATTGAACACACTGCATACAGTACTTACTCAGTACATAGCTTGGCTGGATACTAGCTATCATCTAGGCACATGCCTAGGCACATATCTCCAGCCGGTGATGTGCAGCTCACCTACTTACCGTTGCCCGTAACTGCTATGATTCCGTGAGGGAGCGGGTTTTCGGATGCGACACGAGTGAAGGTGGTGAGCTGGCGACGTTGACTGGCCTGATTGCACGCCTCAACCCTCCGATGGCGGTCTTGTTATTAATGGAGCCGGGTTATAGATGATGGTATCTCTCTTCTTGCAGATATATCGTGTAAATTAGCTATCACAGTCCTGCGGTGCCGTCCAGGGACCCTCCCTTTCCTTTGTTGATATAGGTAGGTATAAAGATGGTGGCTGTTGACATGGCGGCCTGCACATATAAAGCACTGAAATGCTATGATCTTTCTCTTGTCCACCTCGTCTATGCCAGGTGATTGCAGCGCAGCTCGCAGTCATATTGGATGCTTTACTAAGTATGTATCAAACGCATAGTACTCTAGGTAGGTAGATACTTAGGTACTTAAGGTAACGTGATAGCATTCCCATTCTAAATAGTACGTGTAGTGCCACCCTAATGCCACTGTACTTAGGCCCTTAAGGATGGAGCTGGCATGGTGGCTACAGCGCTATCTAGAACTCTTTAGGGCCACCTACTTTGCGACCCCTATACTGAGACGATCTTACTAAGGTATATAGGTACCTATGTACACTACCGTACTGTAGGGGAATGCTCGTGGTCCCATTTGGGGCGAATTACTTTACCACACAGTGGGCATCGAAATGGAAGCCGTAGAAGCCGTGGAATTCTAGCGTCGTTGCCACAGACAAGGGACGATAACTCCTTTGCACGCTAGTGCCTGGCGAGGCCTGGCTCTGTACCTGGCAGTCATTGACTGACTGACCTGAGCAGCGACCAGCCGAGGCAGGTACATGAAGGGAGTAGGTGGCGGAATCTCATAAGTATATGTGCCTATCGTATCGCCTCGGCCACCGATTTGGGTGCTCAACAGGTGCTTGAGATGCCCCTCCCATTCCCCTTTTGGTTTCGCCCAATTTGAGAGTTTCCATCGCTTCGGGATTCCCACAAGACAGAGAGGAGCAGTGATCGTCTAGCATCGACAGGGATATCCCAGACACGTCTATCCAGGGCAGATCCAAGGGTTCTATCAGGGTTCTGCCCAGGGGGTAGTGCCTCTAGTCTAAACCGCCCACAGTTCTGCCACAGGTCGCAAAAGTGTATCAAATAGCACCTTAGCGCAGGTAAGTCAGTCCCTCGGTAGATAATTCAGAGTCAGCAGGATGCCCTAGAAAGTTGGTAGTCTTCGCTAGCCCAAAGGTCCAAAAGTCCCTGCATAACACCATATCATAGTTCCAGTTATACCACACCTGCACCTACTTAAGTAAGTACTTACTAAGTCATTAAGCACACCCTTACTTAGGTAGATACTTGCGCTAATCCGGATCTTCAACCATAAGTAGGTAGTTACAACTCCACCATTCCGGTGGGCAGTTTCACAAGTACGATGTACTGAGCGAAGCACTGTCCTGGAGTCTGGTGTTTGTAAGTATGGCGTATTCTACTACTTATGAAGGAGGTCAGCACATGTACTATGCAAGTCGTCCTTGCGTGGTGTGCTGTACTGTATTGTAAGTAGGTGTGTTTGGTGTGTGTGGTCTGCTCCTCCTGTTGTCGTGACCGCCATTCCTTGCAGGACACCGAGTCATGCGTTACCAACCCGAGCACCAGTCGCATTGTCGTGTCAGCTCATTAAAGATTTTGTGCAGTAATACCGATGTGACCTTGAACCTTTCTCTTGCATTAGTGAGCTTATAAAGAGTCCACATGTTGAATTACTACCCTTCCTCCTTTTTGGGATGCGAGTGCGCGCATTAGAACAATGCAGAGATGTGACAGTGGCTCATCGCCACAAGGCGAATTGGTGGTTCAGCTTTGCCCTTGGGATTCGCGACATTTATGTCAGTTTGGAGCTCCCATTAGCTACAGTATGGCTACTTGAAGATAGAAAACACACCACGCCTATACTATGTATGTATCTCCTTAGTTGTCAAGTACCTAGATCGAACAGTTGTCAAGGATAGTTGAGTTAGCTAGCCCCATTCACAACCATATTACACAGTAATACTTGAAAGCATTCCTTGGTCTTGCCTTCCGAACGACGCCTTGTCTTACATAAGTAAAGCTACCTACTTTCCATAGCATGCGGTTCTGATAGTTTGTTATGGGTCGTCATGGCGCCTAGCGCCCGAAACTACTAAAGTTTGTAATGAAACACAACCAAGCCAGACTTATGCCATATCATATGTGCTTGTTAGCCGAGTGTGTGTTGATGCTCGTTTGCACTAGGCCAAGATGATTAAAACCATGTAACGTCGACAAAGTGATCAGGAGCTGTTACCACTTATTGCCTGTATCAAACAACATATCCATTTAAACTACCTCGTTCCTATGAGCCTGAAACCTGCCGATACACATACAGATATCTAACTCCCAAGCAGTGTGTGCAATGATCCCTTATAGGGGACAACATGCTCTTTCGTAGTATGGGCTATCAAAACGGGTTCTCACTCAGACAGGAGATCCTTAACTTAAACTTCTTGCTTCCGCTACAGCCTATCTGCCATATTGGCTACAGATTCGTTCTGTTGGTGGGTTTATTACGACGACGACAACTTCAGCCACAGTGCGCCTCAAAGATGTTTGTGAAGCTCTTGTGACTTACAAAGAAATGGTAGGGCGGACGACCTATTGGGTATAATCTCGCCAGTGCCGAGATGAGATAAGCATCCTATTTCAATGGTCACACTAGGGAGCGGTTAGGCGCAGGGGCAGAAAGTGAGGCGAAGTATATGATCATGTATGCACAGGACAGACACAGGACTAACACTCCTGCCAAGCGGTAGTTACAGTGCCCAAAAATTAACGAGGAAGACTGTATCGTCGCAGAAAGTCGATCAAAGTCTAACATCTTGAGGGATGAGAATGCGCCTCGTACGACGCTACCTTACTATATATTGTGTATGCTACTTTGAAAAATAAACGGGACGACGATGGTGTGTTCGTATTAAATGTTTGTATCTACAGTACTCGATATACATCGGTAGTACTACTTTGTATTGAAACAAAAATTGTGACTTGCTAGCCCATTCCTCCCACCGTTTCGTGGCGTCAATCTGGCGCCGTTGAGAATGTCATTAAGTAGTGCCGCTGATGTAGTTAGTATACGTTAGATACATAGTAGATAAGTAATGAAAAATACATCAAAAATAATACGATGATCATCGTCCTTGGTAACATATCAACTAGCCGACAAAAGCTGACCACTCTACCGACTTATATGTACTTAGCAAATAGGTACTGCATGTCCAGAGACTATGGGTTGGTCATATTCCTCGGGACTGTCCACTGTTGGCAACATTGCACTGACAATTGAGCCCGGGCGGCCCTGTACAAGAGACCATGAAGTTCCTGTTTAGACGGGCAAGTTAGCTGAAAATAGCAGAGCTCCCATTCGCCGCCTAACTTGCAGTGGGGGAATCTCAGCTTCTTCTTTCGGCATGCGTCCCTTGTTTACAACACTCATCAATCCACCAATCGCTTTGACCTGCGGGACGAGATTGAGCGGACTACTTATGTGCCTACGTATGTCGGAACATGCATGATCACAAGAGAGGACGCGAGAGGAATGCGTTGCGCGTTTGGTTGATTAAGTTTACTACGCGCCGAGCCGCTATGTTGGATGATTATTTCCAACCTTACATGCCGCCGATTCTTTCACGATGCCAGGCAGCTCGGCCCATCGCCTACAGGCACACGGACCCCACTAGGTACAGTACGTACCTAGCCCAGACGGCTGCAAATACCATGAAAGGCGACGACTTGGTGGACAAGAGTCCATAAAGCGGCTGACTGTTTATGACTCGAGGCAATTCGGTTAAGAACTAAGGGATGTTGCGTCATCACGAGCATGCATTGCATGTTACCTAGGTATGTCCTTATTAATAGACAGCTATGGAAGAACAGTAGGTGTCCCCTCTTTGAGAGATTCATGTGGGCAGCTGGTTGCTTCATTCCCAGGAGGAATCTACAATACAGACTGCATCTACAGAAATCAGCCCCCCCAACAATTACTTGGTCACAGCCCGCCATTCTAAGCGCCGAACCCCCTGCTCTACCTAGGTCCTCAGAGACTTCTGAATGATACTATCGTCACCCTGTTTCGTACTTAGCAGAATGGTGTCGTTGCCAGCCTCGGACTATTTTTATGTTCCTTCCTTCAGCCTCAGCCGCGGCGTTTTCGCTCCTCTCCGTCACGTCACATGAACTCTTTTCTAGAAACTTGACTACTGGGGTTGCTTCGCTTCGCGTAGCCAAGGGTATCTGCAGTTCAAGTCTTCCATGCATCAGAACTGGTCGCAATGTGACGTCGTTTCAGGCTTGCCCAACAGATAGGAATGAAACTGGGGGGCTACATCTCTTCTGGATCCGCTTGCTTCCTTCCTGGGCGCTACTTGGGGTGTCTGAGCAGAACTAGGTGGTAGTGTAGCGTCGTGTGACTGGGTACGCGACTGCAGCAGCGTAGATTAAGGAAGAAGAGAAGGAAGAAGCGTTGTACCGGGAGCATAGAAGAGGAATGCTTACCTAAACGCATGAAAAGATAATCTCCTTACGCTTGATGACTGCAGCCGTAGGACTTGCCGGGCTACGCTACACTAACGTTATACGACGATCGCACGGGAGTTTTGGCACCGTAGCAATTCATAACGAGACCCATTAAATAATACTTGGGGCTGGGTTAAGCAAGATACTAATGAGCCCTGCCAGTCCGAGTCGTTTGGCATACTTAGAGTTATGTCTGCATGGGTGTTGTTGATCCTCACTTTACCTAACACAAGGAATTCTCAGCACGGAGATAATTCTCCATTGCCCGCCTTTTCGGAGTCACCAGCTCTGACCAGCCAATCCAGGTATCAGTATCATCATGATTGAATAATCTCACGCGCATAAGTGCACACGCGCACACACAAACACACGGACAAACAAACAACGAGGACTCGCATCTTGCATTGGTCGTGTTCCTGCCGCCCTTACTTACTTAGGTATTTGGTTGTCTCTACCCGCACAGTAATAAGCATACCTTCAACTGGGCCCGTTATGCAGCCACCGACGAGACATCTTGCTTTTAGCTCGACGTACCCGTGTCTGCAAGGCTGCCCCTGCAACACAATACGGTAGGTGGCATGTAGTCGGTAGGTATGCTTCCTTGACACGTTCTCCCCAGGTCATCGCCGATCAGGACATACGATAATCGATAGAGAGTCAGAAATCAGATCATATAGCACCACATTTTCCATCTTTTCCAACAGCGGATGCTCATGAACAGTTACACCTTGATACCTGCCATGCGAGCTTCGTCTCCAAGGCCATACCAAGTAGTAACATACTGCTTGGGACAACAAGAGGCTCTCTCTCACTGTTTTCTCAGTCGCTCTGGCATCCCTGTCCAAGACATGCATTAGAACTTAGCGAATATCAAGTTTACCAGAGTACAGCATTCGGGCCGCCATCTAGGAGGATGCAACGCTCTATCGCGACAGTACATATGCGCCTGTGTTCATCGTATGATGGGGTCAGAAGTCAGCAGACTACTTAGATGATTTCTCCCACCGTTTTGATGATATTGAAATGACCCTCGCTGAGGTCATCAAGAAAAACCACTGCATGCTACGTTGCATCGCAAGGCGACAAGGCTGAGTGAACATATCCAATCAGGAGAGCCAAATTGAAGCATGGTTCGTTTGAATGCCTTGCGATGCAGAAGCCATATTCAGTAGAGAAACACTGTGCAGCACTACTTAAGTATGCGTTGACGAATCTTGCAGTCGGAGATAGCTCGCCTTTTCAATTGGTTCAAGACACACCCCGCGTTGTTACAGTCGTAGATATTGTATACTTCAAACATATTCCACCTGAAGCTTGGCTAGTGCACGGTTCAAACAAAGCCCAGACAGCTGTTACGCGAGGCCTCCGGTATAATAATCATTCAATGCAAATAAGCATAGCAGCTAAGCACTGGCAAGGCCAAGTCTGGCAAATCACGCCTTTGGAAACATCATAAGGCATGTCAACTCACTAGATATTGACTGTGGCATCATCCAGGAGACATCGGTAGTCGCATATATCGTAACTAGAACCCAAGCGCTCGTCCATAATTCTAGTTCACAAATGTCTTGTTCAAATAGTAAACCCACCCAGCCTGAACTCCTTTTGCGCATCCATTGCCCAGGTATCGAAATCAGCTGTGAGGGCGAAGAGTTAGGTGCCAACGACCATGGAGACCTGGGCCATTAATTGTCAGTCTGAGCCCGAGGAAATTTGGCAGAGTAGGGGCGCAAAGCCTGTCATACCGCCATGAATACACAGCACAAACTTATGTATGGGCTCAGTCGCTCGCCTATCCGTGCTGCCTTCCAGAATATGCCCATCAACCTATGAGCGCAATTAGTCTAAATCTGCCTCGAGCGTGTCCATGCTGAACCCCTAGTGCTTGCTGATGTTTGCTTCGAGTTCGGCTGGGCTCAAACTACGCACCCTTGCTTGTTGCGGTCGAGTATTGTCGGGAATAGGTTGTGAACGTAGGCGCTCGTGCAGATGAGGAGGAGGATGACGAGCAGCAGGCTCTGGAAATTGAACAGCGCAGACTGGAACGAACAGTTAGCAATATAGCAATGGAAGACGAGCTGGGAATTCTTTCATACCATTTTCTCAGTCGCTGGGATTTAAGATGTAACAACAAAATGCCGTAGACTTTGTATATTACGTCGTGGTCGAAGGCCCTAAGCTTGGATAGTGCGCAAGCTGGTTCAGCCTTCTCCAAATGCCAGATACGCACTAAAGTACCTAGCTGTCTACCTAAGTATTTTGTGGAGCCGAAAGCCGCCTAGCTGATAGAGCAGTACCTGGGGAGGCTCTGCAACAGTTACCTACGTCGGTTAGGTATGTACCTAAAACCGGTACGTAACTTCTCAAGACTACCTTATTCACCAACATTAGCTTACTTGCCTGCCGGCTACAAACGACCACGGCAGACACCGCTTTTAAGCTCCCACGTACGATCCAGCGAGCGTTAGAGAATCAATGCCCTTTGCGACGCAAACTTCTTGAAGCTCGAGATAGGAACTCGTCGGGGTTCCGAGCTGTTTCCCTCGGTCTCGAGATGGAGCCTCGCGCTCGTGCTGGTAAGCATGTTGGCAAGGAGACTTTCAATCCCAAAGAGAGTAAGTCGTATCCTCTCCATGTACCAACAGACGCCCTCAAACTATAACTCAAGATATACGGAGCCTAATTACTACCGTCTAATATAGTTGCCGCTCTGCTTTATGCCTACGGTGATGTTCGCGACCCTATCCCGGAGACGGTGCGCGTGCTAGATGAGATTGTGACCGAGTTTTTGGAGGGCGTGTGCTTCGAGGCTAGTCGACATGCTCAGGTGGCTGGTCGACAGAAGCTCAAGTTCGACGATTTCGAGTTTGCATTGCGCCGTAACCCGCAGTATCTCGGGAAAGTCAAGGCCATGATCGAGAAGCGGCAGACCATCAAGGAGATGCGTAAGACCTTCAATCAAGATGATGATGCCCTTATGAAAGACATGGCTGCAAAAGACAAGGATGTGAACAACCAAAAGCAAGAGGACGACGAGCTACTTGGTCTGGACGATGACCTGGACCTAAAGGAGCTTGGGGCCGAGACTTCATCTCGTGGTTCTGGCGCGAAGAAGAGGAAGGCCGGCGCAAAATAAAGCCAAAGAAACCATACTTGTTTCAACTCCCATCGACTAGATTCAAAAATCGACTCATGTCGACTCTACTAAACGCATAGCACCGGAGTTTGGAGATACCAGATTGCTTTCAGCACGCAGGCCATAATGATAGATTACATTTAGCATCATCAGCACACTGTCCAGAGAATACAGCTTGCCTCATTTAATGCAGACATTAAAGGTAAAAATAAATCGCTACCTAGCAGCACCCCGTGAAAGCCTAATACGTAAGACGAGTGACCAACGTGATTTAGCAGCAGAGCCTAGCATTCCAAGACTTTGTATCGGTTCAGCGTCATTTCACTCCTACAATGGCGTGGTATGAGCAGACAGAAAGCTATTGTTGGCTTAGGAATCTACCACCAGTCTTGTTCCATGTTTGCCCAAGACCAGAGTAGTAATGACAACGATTATGGTTACCGCAAAACCTCTATTCTGATCACAACCAGCGTCGTCCTCCGTGGCGCAATTGGCTAGCGCGTCGTAAGTTAAATTCTAACATTGTTGATAATATAATCTAACCATTACGGTAGTGACTGTTAATCAGGAGGTTGAAAGTTCGAGCCTTTCCGGGGGAGTTTTTTATTTTTATTTTGGGAAGTTGCTCCCTCAGTGCATTTTTCTCATTTTAATTTTCGTTCTTTTACTGATATGGCACCCCGCAACTTGGAGCTCATGATCAGCGGCGATCGCGGGGTAGTAGCGATTCAGACTTTCGTGACGACCTCTCACCTGCTTAGCGATATCGGCGCGGCATTTGGAAACTCAGGACCATTCCGGCGACCAAAGGCCCGCCTGCTAGGAGCCTGTCTCCTCATTGACAACAGTTACGACAGGACAACTGTTGCTACCCAATGCTGCAAGGCCCTAACAGTTGATTGTTGTCATGGGAGATCCAGTTGATGTCGAACGGATGGTGCATCCGACTTTCGCAAGATTCGGGCTGACCAATCAACCTTGTCACTTGGGCTATCAAGGATCTTACAGCAGATCACCAGTTACCGGAATGGATTTGAATGAGGCAATCCGGTCGTATTTTGCTGACGTACCAGAACTTGGTCGTTATTTCCTCTCTTCAGAGTCATATCTAGTATCCTCTAATCTATATTTCATCATACCTGTCTAATAACAGTATGGAGGCAGTTCGACCCTTCATCATATGTTTTGCTTTGCAATAGCTTCGGTTATGGTGAGAGGTGTGATGGATGAATTCCCATCTTGATTCCTGAAAAGGTAGACATTAACCATGACTTCGAAGTATTTAGCGGATGTCCCCAAAGACGGCTATCCTGAGGTCTTGCAAAATGAAACAGACGATCTGGCATCACCAACATCCAGTGATAACTTGGCAGATAACGGGGGAAACAGTCCAGATGGGAGTTTTTCGAGTCCTAGTGACCTTCGGCCACCTGCTCAACCACCTATCCAACAAGATGAATTGACATCATCGGCATTAGACTTCCAACATCGGTTTCCGCATCCTACATCGGTAGGAATAACATCGATACCGCCTCCCAGTAATGTCTCTACATGGATGTGTATCCGTAGATTCTGCGCTTCTCGGTGGGAAAGACATGAACGCCCGATCTATGTAATCATTTCGCAATTCTTTGGCGTATTGATGAATTTCAATACACGCCTCCTTGAGGGAGGCAATGTCGATGCGAAACTCGATCCCATGCAACTTCTGTTCTGGCGAATGCTAACAACGACTCTGATTTGTTCGGTTTATATTATCTGGCAGCGGATTCCGCATGGCATACTGTAAGTAACGCCCATGCTACTACTAATCATTTTCCTCGTTAAGGACGTCGAGGCGAGGCTTCCTCGAACTGGAGCTACACCATCATTTTCCCACAACCAAAACATCCTTTGAAATCAATGTCAGAGTGATCATATCTAACACCGCGTGTCGTAGTGGCGATCCAAAGGTCCGATGGCTACTCATAGCCCGTGGGTTCACAGGTTTCTTTGGAATATACGGGCTTTGGTATTCGATCAAGTACCTACCACTCGCAGAGGCAACTATTATTACGTTTCTAACGCCCAACCTACAAGGATGCTTGTGTCATCTGTTGCTCGGACGTCCGTACACAATGGTTGAGAAATTGGCATCAATTCTGGCCCTAGGCGGCGTAGTATTAGTTGCAAAGCCTGAGAGCTTGTTCTCAATGATGGACCAGGGAGAAGACCCTGGCCAGGGAGCCTTGGATATTATTGGTAACATAAAAGCAATAGCAAACCGAGAATCCAAGACGCCTTCCATCGTTGACGCTTACGTGCCTACGGCATCCGAACGCCTAGGTGCCGTCGGTGTAGCTCTAGTAGGTGTCATGGGAGCGGCTTTCGCTTTCACATCAATATCCGCGATCGGGAAACGAGCACACACTCTCATATCAGTGAATTACTTCGGCGGATTTTGCGTTCTCATATCGTTCATTGTGCTATCCTTCTCATCATACTTCAACATCGGACAACCCGGCCTACAATTCACAGCCCCTGCCTCGATACGCCAGTGGGGTTTACTGGCAGTCATCGTGGCCTGTGGACTCGCGTCGCAGGTCTTTGGTACTATGGGTATATCGGCAGACGGAAGCAATAAGTCTATGACTATGTTATACACTAGTATGGTTTTCGCAGCCGGCTTTGATTATTTCGTCTGGGGTATAACAATAGGCTGGGTAAGCCTCGCCGGCTGTGCGATGATTATCGCCGGCGCAGCTTGGGTGTTGCTCAGTAAGGATGAGACCAACAAGGCGACTGCGGGCCAAGACGATAGGGATGCAAGCATTGAAGGTATCCCTATGTTGCCACTACGGCACGACCATGAGGACGATGATATTGTTTAAAAAGCATGAGATAAGGAAAGCGATGATGCGGTAGCGATACAAGTCGAAGACAGAAAAATTCCGTGTTAATATAGGTTACATAGCGTATACAATGAATCAATTATTTGCACATGTTTGTAAGGCTGGTACCAGTTGTACCTAGGTACACTATGTAGCTGTAAGATATGTATATAGTAGCCGGCACTGTATTCGCACAGTCCTCACGTCGCGCCTCAAAAAAGTTGGCGGCTTAGCTTCGAGAGCTCTAAGCTCAAGCCCCAGCTAGGAAACAATCACTTTGCGAACCCGACTCTTCAGCCTTCCACTCCATACCTACCTAGCATCCATCAACGGTCTCTTGCGCACTGAATAACCCCAAAACCGAGAGTACGAATCAGCTCTTAACAACATTGATTTCTCACGCGACCGACCGCAGATTGTCTATCCCTACCTTCGCCCAACATGGTGCAAATTAGCGAAGTGAAGGGCAATAATCGCGACAATCGGACCGCTTCCCACACCCACATCAAGGGTTTAGGACTGAAGGCCGATGGCACCGCAGAGAAGCAAGCCGGCGGCTTCGTCGGCCAGCAGCAGGCTCGAGAGGTAAAGTGAAGTGATTCGAGCAAAGGCATTGGCAGACAAGGCTGACTTTGACTTCTTGCAAAACATTCAGGCTGCTGGTCTCGTTGTAGACCTGATTCGAGCACAGAAAATGTCAGGACGGGGTGTCTTACTAGCTGGTGGACCTGGTACTGGAAAGACTGCTCTTGCACTTGCGCTAAGCCACGAACTCGGAACAAAGATCCCATTCTGCCCCATCGTCGGAAGCGAAATATACTCGACCGAGGTCAAGAAGACGGAGATGCTGATGGAGAATTTCCGGAGAGCAATCGGTCTCAAAGTACGAGAGACGAAGGAGGTTTACGAGGGCGAAGTTACGGAGCTTACCCCTGAGGAGGCAGAGAACCCTCTCGGCGGATATGGCAAGACTATCAGTACTCTTCTAATAGGATTGAAGAGTGCTAAAGGCCAGAAGAAGCTCCGGTTAGACCCAAGCATATACGAGGCGATCCAGAAAGAAAGAGTTACAGTGGGCGATGTTGTCTACATCGAAGCCAACACAGGCGCATGCAAACGAGTCGGCCGATCGGATGCCTATGCCACAGAGTTCGATCTTGAAGCTGAGGAGTACGTCCCAATTCCTAAAGGAGAGGTTCACAAGAAGAAGGAGATTGTGCAAGACGTCACTCTTCACGATTTGGATGTTGCAAACGCCAGACCACAGGGCGGACAGGACATTATGAGCATGATGGGCCAGTTGATGAAGCCCAAGATGACGGAGATTACCGACAAGCTACGAGACGAAATCAACAAGGTCGTTAGTCGGTATATTGACCAGGGAGTTGCGGAGCTTGTGCCTGGTGTTCTCTTCATCGATGAGGTATGTTCCGAACAACCAACCTAGCATATCTACTTGACTCGGCTGTAGTTGCTAACGCACACATCGCAGGCGCACATGCTAGACATTGAATGCTTCACATACCTCAACCGTGCCCTAGAAATGTCCATCTCCCCAATTGTTGTCCTAGCCTCGAATCGAGGCATGTGCACTATTCGTGGTACAGATGAACTCGTGGCTGCACATGGCATTCCGCCGGACTTCCTGGCACGTCTTCTCATCATTCCCACAACACCATATGATGCCGATGAGATCAAAAGAATCGTGCGTATTCGATCGACTACAGAGGGTTTACAGATAACGGATGCTGCAATTGATAAAATTGCGGAGCATGGCGTGCGCATCAGCCTGCGATATTGTCTTCAGCTGTTGACTCCTGCAAGGTATGTAACCTTTTACTCTACTATTAATCGACCATTTGCCAACCGATCATGTCAAATTTTCGACTCTAACTAAGCCCGTTTATAGTATCCTTGCGCGTGTCAACGGCCGTAACCAGATTGACGTCAAGGATGTTGCGGAATGCGAGGAACTGTTCCTTGACTCACGGCGCAGTGCAGATTTATTGAGCGGTGAGACAGGAAAGGGCTTCATCTCGTGAATTTCACGAACCCAAGCAGTGTAAAAGCTGAACAGCAAGGGGCAGGGATCTTGGGCATATTCCAGGATGAAGATCAGCAAATGTAGTAGGCTACTAGCAAGCGCGTTGTAATATTCCTCTTCCTGCCTGCCTAGTATTATCTAAAGGTCGTACGAAGTATGGAAAAGCCGGGGCAGGCAATTTCCCGGCGAGACAGAAAAAACCCCATGGTAGACGGAGAAGGGAGGGGTTCGGAGTTCTTCGTTAAACGGAAATGTCGGCTGTATGTGATTTGATAGCCCGATTGGTCCTGATTGATAGCTTCGCAGATGAAAAACTATCCTAATATCATTCATGCTCATAATGAATTAGACTGACTGGCTAGTTCATCGCTCACTTCTAAGTTGTGACAACAATGCAAGCTGTAGCTGATGAGCTAGTTACCAGCAGCCTGAGACATACCAAACACACATTGATTAGGTCCATAGACACAGTATACTGAATGATGCAATGCTGGATTCGGGTCTACGAATCTATCTGTTTTGGTATTACAATCAGCTTTGTTGGGCTCTGCACAACTTCATTGGGTAGCATTCCAATGTGCTCGCTAGTAATACCATGTGCAGCAATTACATTGAGTACAAAAGGAGCAATATCGCCAAGATGGCGGTGTCTATTAACTCGACTGACTGACCGTTGTCAGCATTATATAGGTATGAAACCCAATGATTGGTTGATGCGGTGTGGCGGTGATGGTATTAAGCTGTGCGTGCATCCATTCCCACGTGCTCAATACCACCCAAGCACGGTGACCTTTCCTTCTCGTTGTAGATAAGACACCAATGCAACAACTATGTGCTATAAGACTATTCATTAAGTGGTGGTGGTAACGTAAACACATTCAATCAATCTAGGCGGCTCTTACACGGTCTTCTCATTAATCTTCGGTTGGTGTATGTCACTCACCACCTATGTAAACGACAGTGTTTTAGATTGCACATGGACACACCGAGCTAATATGTTGCTACCCTACAGGAAGAGACACTAATATTCAAGATGTATTCGCAAATTGATCTTCGCGGGCTACAGAAACAGTTCCTAGGCACCCTTGAGGGTCATTACCTAGGCGCAGCTACAAACGCTATGAGACAAAGAACAGCTACGGCCAGTGGCCCCCTATTCTTCTGTTGCAGTCATTGGCTATAGTTGGGCTTGGTAACATCTGTAGCAGACACAGCGTATTTCCGAGACAAATACTCAGCCCGATCTCTAGTGCATAGACGATGTAAATGTCAAGCCAGGTCGATTTGCAAACATATTAACTTTGAATAGGTCCATAAGGGTATGCCGTGGGCTTGACAAGCATTTCTAGAGTACCCAAGGTGGTTAGAACATAAGTTAATGAGTGTGATACGGCACAAATTCTCTGATGAAAAAAAAAATGACCTGTAGAACATGAGGCTTCTAAAGAGGCCAGCCCAGAACCCATCAATGATGTGCCATGCTTACAACTACTTATTTGAAAGAAGATCCACGTCATACTTGACAGATAATGGGAAAGATAACTCGCGTCGGCGATAAGGTGATGGGGGAACAAAGAAAATTGAGGGTCATAAATTCATTCACTGAAACGGGAGGTGTGTCTGTATGCGTTACGCGATGGGCATTTTCCTGTCTACCATTCATAGTCCTCATTGTTCTACCTAACGGTACTAGGTGAGGGCAGAATTCTCTTTGACAAAAACAAAGGAGAACGTAGAAGAGAGTCTAAGAAACAATCCCTCCCTATTCTCACAAAACAAGTACTTGGTTCTCCTTGTTTAGTCGTCGGATTGGCCTGACGTTGCTCCCCGGCCTCGCTTTACGACCATTCACCCTCTCAACCACTCGTCTGCCCTTATATTTCCTCTTAGTCTTGTTGTCTCATGTGGACCCATGTCCCCTCAGACTCTCTGCAGAGAACAAGAGTAAGTGGCAGGAGACAATCAACGGAGCCCGCCCAGTCTACAACCACTATCCTCTTGTCTTATCTCGTCGCTCGTCTCCCAATCTTCATTTCGAATACAAGGAAGAGATAAAGATAAAAATAGGAAGATTGATAATTAAGTCTTATAACATTCTTCCTTGATCTTGTATTGTTATTTGAAGCTCAATCATTGAGACTGCTGGTAATTTTGCTATGCTCGAGCCCGCTCCTTTCCCTCCACACCTGCATCCAGACCACCTTTACACCCGTTTGCAAAACGACTAGGAACTTAATCGTCACAAGGAGAAGTATACAATATCTTAATACGAGACCATGACCGACACAGCAAGTATTTCGAGTGACCATTACGCCTCCTCCTCGTCTTCTTACACTCCTTCGCTCCAACATTCATCGGCCAGCGGAAGACTCTCGTCAGTGTCTCAACATCGCCCCCCTGCGCTCAAAATCAATACATCATTACCGAGGAGGCCCCATAGCCAACCAGCAATGGCCCCAAGTGACCGCGGAGAGAATGACAGTCATATGGCAGTGGGAAAGCCGCTGCTTCCACCGACGTCGGGCTCTTCTTCATCTTACACGCACCAGCACGACGAGTTCGGCGAACCTAAGAATAAGAAGCGGGCGAAATCAATCGACATTGACGAGGCAAACCAGCCGAGTATCGCAAAACTAAGTCTATACACCCCGACAACGGCACGAAGCGACGGACCGCGAGAATTGATTTGTCTGTGTGCTAAGGCACCGAAGGTACCTAGACCACGGAATGGTATGTATCTCAGAGTTTCTCTCGTCAACTTGCGTTGTCCCTATTACCCTCTTGCTTTCCCGTCTCCCCGAGACCTGTCCTTGCACTATCATTGTTTGTCGACCACTTTCTCATTTTCCAGCCTCTCGATTATCCATCTGTTGTCCCTTTCATATTCCATATACTTTCACCCCCGGGGGGGCTTAGTTCCTAATCCCTAAGATGACAACTCGGATGACATGACTCTTTGTCTGAGAAACTCCGTTTTGTGTCTTATGGGCGGCGTGTTACATGAAAGGGGCTAGACCCTGGCTTATTGTTTTCATTTCTTTCTGCCTTATTTGTAACGAATGATTTCGAATGTCCAAGCCCTCCATTTACACACACAAGCCGTCAAACAGAAGGCAGACAAAGAAGGGAACCCCCCTAACAAAGTACAACAAAGCACAACAGATCGATACAAGGACAGAACTGACCTTTGTGCGTGTCTCTTGCAGCATTCATTCTTTATCGACAAGCCTGGCAAGGTCACTTCGCTGCCCAGCATCCGGGCCTTGCCAATCCAGAAATATCTAAGCTTATTGGCGAAAAGTGGCGTGAGCAACCCGAGAGTGTGAAGAACGAGTGGAAGCAACTTGCAGACGAGGAAAAGATCCGTCATCAGCGTCAGTATCCCGGGTACCGTTATCAGCCCCGACGAGGAGGCAAGAATAGTAGCGGAAGACCAACATCTTCGAGCGGAGACGCCCCCGGACGCTGTCCCAAGTGCGGTGGCCGTTATATTGCCACCCCTAGAACACCTACAACCCCCTTCAGAGTCGCGTCTCCTCCATCGTCGAAACGCCCAACGAATATGCAACATTATACGAACGTGGATCATCAGAGGCATGACTATCAGAGGCACGGATCCATTTCAGGTGGCAGTATGCAAGTAGACCCTCATGCCCGCCGATATACACAACCACAACTCAGAGATATCGAGGAGGATTATTCTGCAATGTCGCCCATAGCTGCACCTCATCCTGGAATGCCGCCTGATACGAAACGGCGGCGATACAACGGTCCTCCAGTCTATGTGCCTGCATCTCCACATATGGGTTATGCGCCCGTTGACCCTCGATATCAGCAGCATCCAGCAATGGGAGGACCGCCGGTGTCAGCAACCGGCTACGGCCCAGGACATCTTCCGCGGGCTCCTCTACAACATCGTCCAGGACACTACGCAGGCCACACGGCGAACACTCACATGCAGCCTCCACCACCGCCACGACCATCCATGTCTTACCAAGCGGTGTCAACTCCCAATCACCCAAACAGTGGGTTTGACGAGTCACTCAGACTTCCACCTCTACAGGCGCAGGTAAATGAATCTCCAGTGGCGAGCACAGAACCAAGCACAAGACAGACAATGGTGCCCGCGCACCCACAGCAAACTTCTAGTACTGGCTTAACTATAGCCAACCAGGCAAGTGGCTCCGTACGACAGCAGCAACAGCCACAGGCCCCTCCACCATCAGCGTCCTCAGTGCCGCAGAAATGGACATTCCTCTTTAAGCTTGACGTACTGCGTTCCATTAGCCCTCCCCTGCGACCACCTGGCCAAGGGGGTCCCCACTTCGATACGCGGGGACCGATCATCGCTGTGGAGGGTGCGCCGACGCAGATGCTGAAGGATGTGGCGGCGGTGATCGAAAGGGCACTATCAGTATCGGCCGAGTTTGCTGTGAGGGTCTGGTCTGAAGACACGAGCACCACCATCGCGCACTCGAGCCCGGAACCACATGCTAGCAGCAGTGGCAGCTCCGAGGCCAACAATAACAATAATAAAGAGGGAGGTGTACATGGAGGAAACACCGCGGCATTGCAGAAGAAATCCTCGTCGCTGATCAGCCCCATCGCGAACTATGTCGCGCGCATACTGAAGTGGCACAAGACCTCCGAGGATCTCATACGGTACATCACAAGCTTCCCGCCTGATCAACACGCTAGCGGAAGCAGTGATGGCAATGGTGCTTCGTCAATAGCGTCCCCTTCCAATCATGCCTCCTCGCCGTCCCACAGGCTACCAGTCGCCATCATCTCAGATGGCTACAGCCTGACGTTTTCAGACCGGTACGCCAGTGCGCTACACGTCAACGATGCGTACCGCCCCGACGACCACTGGCAATGGGTGGCGACAATGTGGCGCGGCGTCGTGGGTGCCGACCTCACCGTCTACGTTAAGAGGCCTGCTGACGACGGCCCTGGTAGCGGAAACGGGGCCGGGAGTGTTGAGATTGCGTGCCCCGGCGTCATGGTCCTCCGCGTGCCTGACGCGGGACGCGTCGATGAAAAGCTCGAGCGACGGCTGGGGTTCGAGATTGCTGAGTGGGTTCGTGGTGGGAGTTTCACGACTGGCTTGGGGAAGATGTGATTCTTCCCCGCCTCCCTTTGCTGTTGCTCTATGGATTGTGGCGTGGCATGTATGAATTCGATTCAAAAGAGAAGAGGATTAGATCGAGCTTTGAAGGAGATATGATTGTAAAACTGTTGTGGAATGAAATGAATTCACTCATGAGGGAAGGCGAGGAAAGGGGGCATTGGCTAGGGAGAGAAGTCGTTGATTGCCTACCCCTTTTCCCCATCACTTACCTGTCTCAACTTTCGGTCTTTTGTATCTATGTTTCTGTTGGCATTATGCCGGACTTGTAGGAATGTTACATAAAATATACACCCGTATGTAGCTAAATACTATGTTGTGCTCTTCCTTCGATGATTCTAATACTACTTCGTCTCGTCTCGTCTTGCTTCGCTTTACTTGGGCTTGGTTAATTGAAGAAGGGCTGGGTAGGGGCCAAGATCGAATACTTACTGTTAAAGTGTTCACGCCTCTGAAACTTACGGAACGCAATGTGATTCACATGAAAAGAATTCTGCAGGATCTCGCATGTTACATTGATCCTATGCTAGCTTCTATAGATGAGACATATTTTCAAGATCGGAAATGCGAATGAATTATTGAAATGGATTTCAGATCTGTCTTGGCGACTCCCTTGCAGTGGTGTTAGGTACAGTATTAGACATACAGTGCCAGAGTCTTTTCACTGTGCATGTTTATAGCGACACCGATTTATGCAAGTCGCGTAATCGAATAAGCAGAAGACGCGTTTCAAGAACAAAGCAGCTCCCGAGGTCCAAGCTTAAACATCCGTCAACCTGGAAGCAAAGCACCACCGGCCCGGGTTCTGTCTACCCAGCAGCTTTGAACAGCCGTCGAGCGGCTCGCCATGTACTAATACTAACCAGCATAGCTAGCCCTAATGGTAGAACGACATGTCCGAGATAGCAGTTGGCCAATACATTCAGCTCAGCGACGGCCGCAATGCGATCGTCCGCTTCGTTGGCCAGACCCAGTTCGCCGTGGGTGAATGGGTCGGAGTCGAGCTCGAAGACGACTCGGGGAAAAACGATGGCGCTGTCCAGGGCGAGCGATACTTCGACTGCCCGCCTGGGAGGGGCATGTTTGTGAGGCCTGCTGCAGTCACCATACTGCAGGCGGCTCCCACTGCCTCGAAAGCAGCCGCCCCTATCCGTCGAGGTTCTCGAGCAAGTATCGCGCCGGGCGCTACAAATCGGCCACCGTCTGTTACAGACCCATCTCTTGGGAAAAGAATGAGCTTGAATGCCCCCAGTCCGAGCCCGGTGCCACGGGCATCTCGCCCATCTAGTATAGCTAGGGTGTGTCAGAACCATACTCATACTATGAAAAAACTAATAGGGCTAATATGTGCGAGATAGTCTCCGACGAAATCTCCTACAAAACAACTAGTTACGGCCCCGTCGAGTACAGCTACCTCCCGAACCGGCACCCCATCGAATGCTCGACCCTCAGGTGTTGGTGTGAAACCCCGCCCCTCGATTGGAGTAAGAACATCCATGGGACCGCCTGCACTTCCACCGGCTGGGGCGAAGCGACGAACTTCTACCACTGCATCTACATCCTCCACAACTGCTCCAAGATCAGTTAGTGGTGTTACAAGACCTGCGGCCGGAAGAGCGTCAATAGGGGTAAACCAGCGACTTACGCGTCCTGTTTCTGGGAGAGTCTTATCTGGCGGATCTGCTTCAGGTAATGAAACTGGTGATAGGTCAGGAGTCAGTTCACCCTTTAAGAGTGACGGAGAACAAACTAATAGCCCGGTGCGGTCCCGCACGAAAGCTCTAGAGAAGCTCACATCCGGTGGTACCTCTGCATTATCATCGAAACCACCAGGAAGTGCGACCACCTCTCGAACGCCAGGGACAGCTAACTCGACAACGCGAACGGGAGCTAGTAATGCGTTAAGTAGAGAGAATGAGGATCTCAAGACAAAGCTCAAGGTCCTTGAGCGCAAAAGAGCAGAGGATCGCGATAGACTTAAGGAAATGGAACGAATTCAAGAACAGCGCGACAAATTCGAAGCCATTAACAAAAAGATTGAGGGCAAATTTCAATCAACGGTACAAGATAATGTTGCACTACGAAAACAGCTGAAGGAGGCGGAAGACCGGCTTGGCCAAGTCGAAGAGCTGCAAGCTGAGCATGACTCCATCATGGAGCTAGCAACCTTGGACCGCGAAATGGCAGAGGAAACCGCTGAGGTCCTTAAGGTTGAGCTGGAGGCTCTGAAGCAAAAAGCAGAGGAGTTAGAACTAGAGGTTGAGATTCTACGGGAAGAAAATACCGAATTCTCAAATGGTATGTCGCCGGAAGAGAGAGCGAGCACAGGGTGGCTGCAGATGGAGCGGAATAACGAGCGATTGCGCGAGGCCCTAATCCGGCTTCGGGATCTTACCCAGGAGCAGGATGAGGAGAATAGGGCGCAAATTAAGTCTTTAGAAAAGGACCTGGAAGAATTTGAGGCTATTAAGGAGCAGTATCAAATTGCCAAGGAAAAGCTTCTAGAGTCGGAATTGCGAGCCGAGGACCTGCGACAACAACTCGACGATAATCTAGGAGCCGAACAGATGATCGAGCAGCTGAGTTATGAGAAGCTCCAACAATATGAGCAGATGCAGGAACTGAAAGCCGTAATCGAAGATCTCGAGGCTTTGAAGGAGATCAACGATGAGCTCGAAGTAAACCACGTCCAGAATGAAAGAGAGATGCAGGAAGAACTTGACTTCAAAGACAACATCATTACCGAGCAAGCTCGACGGGCAGTTGAAAAGGATGACAACATCGGAGACCTGGAATACACACTGTCGCGGTTCCGAGAGCTTGTTACAAATCTACAGTCAGACCTCGAAGATTTGCGTGCCTCTCGCGCTGTTAACGAAGCCGAATCAGAGCAGCTCAATAGCAATGCCCGGCTCATGATGGATCTTAATCAGAAACTTCAGATATCAGCCGCCAAAACCCAGATCAAGACTATTGATCTTGAGATGCAGCGAATGGGGGCTCAAGAAGCGCAGCAGCACCTTGATATTGTCAAGCTATTTCTGCCAGAAACCTTCAACACTGACCGAGACTCCGTTCTTGCATTGTTACGATTTACGAGGTTATCCTTCAAAGCGAATCTGTTGCATGGTTTTATCAAAGAACGAGTCGGCCAGCCACATCCAGGGCATGAAGACGATGTGTTTGCGGGCTGCGATGTACTAGACAAGCTTACATGGGTAGCTGCGATGTGCGATCGTTTCGTTAACAACATCAGTCACTGCTCGTTGGAGGGCTTTGCTAAGTATCAGGCTGCTTTATACGAGCTTGAGCCTGTCGAGAGGGCTCTAAATAATTGGATTGAAGGCCTCAAGAGAGATGAACTGAGGGAGAAACAGTGTGCTGATGAGCTCCAACGTTCTCTTGCTCTCATGACCCATCTCGGGGAAGTTCATATCTCTGAGGGACTCGAAAGCTTCGCAGATGAGGTACAGATGAAGACAATGCTAATGCAAAGCCACTTGGAGTCAGCGTCCACAGCCTTCGGTGTCACGAAGGAAATGGTCCAGAGACTGGTAGTAGCTAACGGCGATGACGATGAACACTCAGAGCATTTTGCTAAGCGTGCAGATGCAGTCATTAGCCAGACACGTAGCGCGAAGGTTATCGTTTCGAAGGCAGTCCGGTCGCTTGAGGACCTGAGAGCGAGATCACTCGCGCTTACACCTGAGACTGCAGAGGCCTTTGAGCAGTGTGAAGCTGCTAGTCGAGAATTAGGCGAAATGTCACGGCTAATTGGCCTTGACTTGCATAAATTACTCACTGTAGAGGGCCGTGAAGAACCGTTCAAGCATTCAGAAGTACAGGACACTGTACGAAATACTGTCATGACCTCTTTCTCGTCTGCAGAGTCTGATCTATTCTCGACCTATCTTTCTAAGCTCCGAACCCTTACCAGTCAGGTCACTGATCTTGCTGCTGTCTGTGCCGATTTATCACAGACCCAAGAGTTCGAACGGAGTCCTGCACCCTGGATTCTCCGAGCCCAAGAGCTCAAGGCTCTTAAGACTATACCTGTTGATGCAGAAGAAGAACTTCGTCAACTCAAGGACCATTACAACCAAGCTCGCCGTGAGATTGCTTTACGTGATGAGAACCTTAGTACTGCCACTTTACGTATCGAAACTCTGGAAGCCCGCATGCGTGATGCCAATGCCAAGGCCTCCCGTATGTCAGATCTTGAGGCACAGATCATGGATGCCCAAGGCCAGGTTGATCGTCTCAAGAAGGACATTGAACAACAAGACCGCGAGGCCAAGACCCTCGAAGCCGATCGTGACAAGTGGAAGAAGATTGCTGGCGATAGCAGAATCTATGGCGATGCATCTGACTCAACCGGAGCTAGAGCCGGCCAAGAACGTGCAGTCGCTACTGCTCGTGAGATGGATGCTCTCAAGAACGATATTACAAACTTGCAAGCTGCTGTACGCTATCTGAGGGAAGATAACCGCCGGGCTCGCTTAACCGAGCAGCCGAAGTACGATTGGCTTGCTGAGCCACTGAAGAAACCCAACCCTATTGCTGAACAAAGAAAGGGCCTGGTCGCTGCGGAGGGCAAAGACGTGCTAACCGAGCTCCTGCATATGGCCACCTCTGCAAAGATATATGACTTGAATGCTCTTCCAAAGGACAAGATGGCATGGAAACCTGCTAAGGTGACACCACAATACCACGCTGCCAGATTGGCAGAAGACTTTGCAGCCTGGAAGAGCTGGGAAGCCTCCGTCAGGCAGAAGACGCGCATGGTCATGGGACAACAACAGGGACGCAAGCAGGACCTAGACCATACGAAGATGAGGAAAGCCGCGGCGAGGTTGCAAATCCGCTTGCCCGATATGAATGGGAAAATGATTCCCAGCAGTGGTAACGATGTACAAATAGTAGGATCCCGAGAGTGGGAGGGCCTACAGGGACGACTTGTTGCTTAGTGAATGAAGAATAAGATTGATGATCAAGGCTGTAGAACTAACTCAGCTGGATACTTGTAGAACTAAGTCTTGGAGGGTCCAAGCATCGTTTTAGTCGGTCTCGTTCTACAGAAACGTTCAAGTAACATTAGATACCCCCTTCTTTTGTATTACCAGACAGCATATGAAAATGGAATCTTTGAAGCCAGTTGACTGGCTGTATTGCTTCATCGTTTACTCTGATTGAGAGGGATTTTTGAGTTGTTCTTTGTGACATGCTGTAATTCATTGACAAGCTAATGTGCGTCATATACGATCATCAGAGAGCTAGCCTTAAGCAAGCGATGTGCTCATCGTAGAATGACTTTCGTCTGGGTCAAGCCATAGTTTGGTAACATCGAGTCAGAAATCGTACAGTTTCGTTCACCGCTTACCCTTCTTTCCTTTCTTCCCGCCGCCCTCACTTCCACCAATAGCAGGTCCGCCGCCGCCGCCGCCCATCCCCATGTTCTGCAGCATGCTCATCATATCAGCATTCATGCCAGGCATGCCCGGCATACCAGGCATTCCGCCGGGTCCTCCTCCGCCCTGCATCTCACGCATCATATCCTTGAAGGCATTCTCGCTGACTCCACCGCCCGTCATGGCAGCCGAGTAAGCAGGGAGCAGCTCCCCCATCTTCCACCCCTTGGGCACCGCGGACCGCGGCCACGGCTTGCCGTCAGCATAGACATCTCCCGCACCCCCCAGGCTGCCCAGCCCTAGTCCCCGCATCCCCTGCCGCAGAGCGGGCGAGTCGTCCGTCGTCGGGTGCTCTTGCAGATACTTGGCCACCACGACGTATAAGTGGTGCTTGTTCTTCACGGGGTGGTTGCGCGCGCGCGCCTCCTTCAGCGCGACGCGCACGCGGCCTGGGTTCGCCCAGTCCTTCGGGTGCGTGCGGTGCGCCTCGAAGACGGGCGATAGACGCAGCGCCGCGCAGGCGTTGGCGATTTCGCGGGCCAGGGGGTTCTTCACGGCCAGGTTGGCTGGTACGCGCCGGCCTTCGGCACGCGTGCGCGTCGCGTCGAAGTACACGGGGTACAGCATCTGGTAGTCTTTGATGTCGTTGGGTTGCAGCCCGGGTTGAGGGGCTTGTTGGGAGGTGTGCTGCTGTTGAGGAGGATTTCGGGTCTGGGGTTGAGATGATGAGGAGGAGGATGGCGCTGGTCTGGATGGGACGGCGCGCAGAATGTCCGAGTCCTTGAAGTCGTCGATATCGCCCTCGCTGGGATCAGAGACGTCGTCGTCGCTGTCGGATACTTCTTCTATCCTCGCGTGCGACATGGTGATTGATTGATTGATTGATTGCTTTGCTTTGCTTCCTCCCTCAAAAACTGAAACTTGCTCCTTTAACTCGTCCTTTTCTGTGCCTCGATCGATGCCTTGTAGATATGTCGATTCAGTGCTGGAGGGAAGAGAGGTGGTAGTGAATGTTGTTATCACGAGTGTGGAGGGAGTGTGGAGGAGGAGGATGATGAAGTTGGTAGGCAGGTAGTGGTAGCGTTTCGTGGCCGTAAATTTAGATCGTGGGGTAGCTCGGTGGTGGGGCCTGCCTTCTCATAATCTAATCGCCGGTCGTCCGTTACTGCCTCCCATAATTACCTCCCATATCGACCCACTACACATCCCGACCGCCGGTGGCGTTCCGGCCAAGCAGCTTCGTGCCCTCCGTTGTCAGTTAATTCTGTAGCGCATTTAACCCCCGGCCCTTTGATGCATTAATGGTCTTGGTTCCTTCTTGGGCGGCTCGAGTAAAGTTTATTTTGCCATATATTGTAGAATCAAAAGGGGGGATTACAGAATAAGTCGGTGACTAGTTTTACCTTGCCAGAAGACTTCAGTCCCTAAGGTATGCACAGACGCAATCTCTAAAAAGCCTCGAGACGTTTTTCAGCCGTTAAGCAGTAGCTTTTATCTCTCACTTAAGCTTGTATGAATGAGAACCTACGTATTATTCACTGGTCTATGGTACCTACCCATCGCCTATTTGTCTCCTTGTTCTTTAACCATTGTCCAATATTCAGGTGCAACCAAAACCAAGATGAGATAGATAGCTGACACATTTTTGCACTTCCGGCGCTGTGAAAGGAATCAAAACGGTAGAATATGATTACCATGGTATATGGAAGGTAACGTTTGCAAGTCACAGTCACAGGAAACAATTCAGGATGGCGATGTGATTGAAAGAAATCAATTCGAGAACTCCAATAAGATGCACGCTCCCCAAATTATGTTCTATCAGTGCAAATTGCCACGCATACATGAATTTGAATTCGACAAGTGCCGCCTCCTTCCAGCCCCAATGCAACCAGCTCTTTGCATGCAAGTTACCTACATCGCCAAAAGATCATGACCAACCAAATGATATGTTCTCATTACAAATGGCTGAGACTCGAAAAACGCGCGAGATCCAGCTCGGAGAGTTGTGGGACGAGAGTCGACAAGACTTGATATTGAGTGTGTCATATATGCGTCGTGAGGTAGAGCGGGGTGGGGTCGGTGACTATCAGGACTTTGGCCTCAATCCTGCCTCCATATCAACCCACAGGAGAGCAATGCTCTCATTATGTGAGCGACGTCGTCTTCCCTGCAGCGTGTAGTCATGACTTTTTTGCGTCTCATATAAACAACTTCCATGCTCTATATCCTCTATGTACGACAATTGTTATGATTATTGCCTCCCAAATGTTTCGGTGTATGGAGCTGTCGATGTCGAGATCACGTTCATCCGTAACAATGAAGGGGATTCTGATAGATGAATATAATATGACCCAAGATCAAATCAAACGAACCGACATGGACTAGGTCGAGTGGTCCATTTTCGGTAGTATAGTCTCAAGGTTAGGTGAAATGTGATGATTGAGGGGGTGAGATCTGACCATAATTGGCCGGCGTCGTCTATGAAATCATTCACGGCTCTGCAGTCACTTTCTTGGCCGTTTCTGTGCTGCCGATGCTCGTCACGCTAGTTTGCGTGTCGCGTCTTCTCGGATTTGCCATCCTTTCAAGAATGGGAGAGTTGACGTACTCCTTGGGCAAAACTCGTCTTCTGGTCTTGGCCATTGTAAGGCCGTCATCGCTGTCGCTCTCGTTATCCTCGTTGTCATCTACATTATCGGAAGACGGTAAAGTAGAGGCTTTCATCTGATGACGTGGCCCTGGAAACAATGTTGGGTACTGATCATCTACCCTCAGGGGGAACCCCTCGATAGGCTCTTTCCCCAATGCAGGTGGGGTTAAGGAGTCTGTAGTGTCTATAAGAGACGGTCGGTCGAAGGAACCAGGCTTCAGTAGAAAATCACCTTCAGCATCTGCTGAAACAGAACTGGCACCGCTGAGTAGTGCGGGAAGTGAGGGATCTGACCGGAAACTCTGCTGGGGCAGGTTTTCAATACTTATTGGACTAGTCATCGGAGTACAGAAAGCCCCAGAAGACGTGGAGTTGGAAGTGGCCAAGGTACCTGCAGTGTTAACCCTGGATGAAAATGGCCTGTCTTCCCTTGCGATCTCATCATCTGGCGACGGAGGGCATGGTGGCACTGATGACGTGACATTGCCATTATGCGATGACGTGTCGTCATGCTTCACTTGTTCCTCGGACTCACGGATCTGTTGTCGGATCATGCGTTGCTGGGCTCGAGCAAAAGTCTCTGGGGTGGACGAGTTGTATGCCCTCGGAGGGGGCGTCTTCCCTTCCATTTGCATGACATGGTGGGCTGTCAACGGTCGCCGGTCAGGTTCGGGAACAATAGGGTGCTTTCCATGGATGTTTGAGTCGGAGTTGAACTGGCCATGCTGGTAGGTACGGGAAGCCGAAGGCGACAAAATTGGAGACATGAGCGAGAACCTATTCGCGGCACAGCTAGGATCAACGGACAACGGGCGTGGAGGCAATTCTATATTGCCAGGAGCAACTGCAGTGCTAAGCGCAACCATGGGCTCTGCTCGTTTATCTTCGCTTCCGAATAATCCCCGGTCGACTGACTTTGATCGGGCAGGATCGTCGTTGATTCGAACATCACGTGCTTTTCTCAAGGAGGCAATCGAATTATCTGCGGCTTTACCATCGGCAGCAACGGGAATTCCAGACGCCATTTGCTCTTCTTTTTCCTTGGCATGCGCCAACGCGATCTGGGCATTGCTAACCGATCTCACTCGCGCATGGCGTTGAGGAGCAATCAGGCTTCGGCCTGACGAGAGGGACGTAGATGAGGAGAGCGGAGCCCCTAAACCAGGTAACATGTCAAATATACTCCCGTAGTCGTTGGTTGTAGAATTTAGCTCTGCACCGGGAGGTGTCGGGTGTTGTCGTGGAGAATCAAGAAGCTCTCTGATCGGAGACTCGTGTGGGGTGGCACTTACGCTTTGAGACAGAGGGTGTTCACTTTCTCTGGGTGTCGTAAAATAGTCGTCAGGCCGTATGCTTTTTCGGCGGAATTCTGGGAAGAAGGGGAACGGGCTCGTACTTGAAGGCATTTCACCGTTCGAGCTTGCGACGCTGCTTGCTGCCCTTCTCCGAGAAGGGCCGTGATTCTCTTGTTTCTCTGTCCGGCCACCGTGCATCATCACCTTGTTCACAGCTTTCTTGACAACTGAGCGTGCCCTTTCCATCAAAGTAAGAGGCACAACCGCCCGTGTTATCTCTTTTTCGTCTACTTCGATCTTGCGACCGGAGAACCGACGTGAAGGATCAGTTTCATCAATCCACTGAATCGGAGGCATGTTAATATCGGCAACCACCCAAGGATGGCGTTTGACGTCTCTCAACCTGATGCGTTTTTCGGGGTTTTTGATAAGCATTTTACGCATGAGGTCGTGTAAGTCATCGTCGATTTCTTCGTAGGATAAACTGTTGTCATCCCGATATGGTCCATTGTTTACCCTGTTGTGGAAGGACGTCGATAATGGTGAATGATGAGGATCAACTGGGCGAAGGCGCCGACGCGGGATATATACCTCTTCCTTAGCTATCTTCTTAAACATTTGAAACTCATCCTCAGCCATGAATGGTATTCGGGCGAATATCAGACAGTAGAGGGTTACACCTAGGGACCATACGTCTATTTGTTCCGATATCTTGGGTTGTTCGTGATCGACTTCCGTATAGCACAGCTCCGGAGCAAAGAAAGCAGGTGTGCCAACAGTTTTGGCGAGCTCTAGGTCGTCATCAAAATCTCTCGCCTCCGATTCGGAAACCAGTTCATCAGGCTCGCCTTCGCGAATGGGTCGGCCAAAATATGATACCCCAAAATCCGATATCTTCACTCTATGATCCTTGGTCCATAACAGATTTGCGGGTTTGATGTCGCGATGGACCACGCCCTCGTAATGAAGATACTCGAGACCCAAGACCGTGTCCCGAAAGGTTGCACGGGCTTCGTCCATGGTAAAGCATGGAACATAAGAGAAATCGTCCGAAAACGAGTCACGAGGTAGCGGGCCAAAGTCAATTGACGACATGTGGGAGATGATGGAATCAGCCATACTTGGGGACCTGTCACGGAACACCTGCTCTTCGACATAAGCACCATACATTGTCCCTTCCAAAGCAACCAAAGATCCAGGTTTCGATCGCAAAGGGCCAGGTGTCTCTTGCTCGCTTTCATCGTTGATGTCAATCGACGAAACGTCGCATTCAGAGGGCAAGGGAGTGTTGGAGCGTGTGCCAGATACGGCTGATCGGCTCGAACAGCGAGTTATGGATGCGTCTCTAGACCCAGGGTGTGACGCAGATGGAACTGCAGTGGACGGCAAGGCAGTGAGGTCCCCATCTCTGCCGAGTGAAAATGCTTGAGCCTCACCGTAATCATCATCATTGGCAGCACCATACTCTATGCTCCAGTAGTCCCCAGCTCCTCTTTGTGACTCTTGCATCTTGGCCCTCTTCAGTTCATTGATTGCATGTCGTTTCTCGAGAAGCTGGTAATATCGTTCGCTTTCCTCTTCATCGGTCGTCGTCAGTTCGCCGTTCATCCCCTTTTCTACCATTCTCCTCTCCCATAAACAGATAAACGGGACGCCTTTCTTGCGCCAGACAATCTCTCCAAGCTCAACATGTTCCAAGACGACGTAAATCTTCTTCAGCTCAGGGTCGTCGATAATTTCGAGCAGCCCAACAACATTTGGGTGGCGGATTTTCTTGAGAATGGCAATCTCTCGCTTGGTTTTGTCTTGTGGAGATGCGGTAACTTTTCCTAAACGTCTCTTTTTCGAGAATCGCGGAATAATCTTAATAGCAACATTTTCGCCGTTCTCCAAATTCTTTGCCAGCTTTACTTTACCATGTACACCACGACCGAGCTCTTCTAAGACCTGATATTGATTGATCAACTTCCGCCCTGTCATCAAGTCGAGGTCTACAAGCGCCTTGTGCGTTCTATTACCGTCGACGCATGATGTTAGCAAACCTCAAACCACTTCTCGAATCCACCAAAAAAGGGCTGGACAAAGACAGCGAACTGCTAGCCTAGCATTATCTTGATGCCATTCCGGCATAACAAAGGATGTGTATTGCTTACTCTCTCACTTTGTGGCTTTGCAAGGGGTGCAAATAAGGGCTATTCATAGAAGCAGATGGCGTAGAGGTATCCGAGGCAAAATGGGGGAATACATTGGAGCGGATGTTCGTCGGGCTGAAGAGCCCCGGGGACGACACCGGGGTGCTGTTGGCCGTCCGCGACGGGATGGCGGGGAGGTGAGGGGTGTTATTGGTCATGGAGAGGTGAGGACGCTGTGCTTGATGAGGATCCATAGCGACACGGACGAGGTTGGATTCGTGGTGGGATTGTGGTGGCGGTCATTCTGAGACGCAGTCGAACCATCTCGTCGCAATCACGAAGGCTCGAGGACAGACATGGAGGAGAGAAGGGGGTTTTGTTAGCAAGCCATGGCCAGAACCCAAACACAGTTCCCAGCTAGTATATGTCGGAAGAATTGAAGGAGGAAGACGAGGCAGAGGCAGAAGCAGAGTATATTCACACAAAAACCAAGTTGGCAGTGTGGGAGGGGTCGTCCGTCAGGCAGGGTCAAGGGGCGGTGGAACAGGAGGCAAAATTGACTGGCTGGCTGGCTGATTGATGGGAGGAAGAGCCGACGACGAGGAACCGGCGAGATGATAACTCGGACAGGACGGGCAAAAGAGGGTTTGTCGGCGGCGGTGGTGCAAGAGCTTGCAAGGTTTGGAGTGAGTTCGGGTCTTTTAGGTGTCTTGGGTGCGTGTCTTGGGCGTCTGGGACATGGGGCCGTCATTTCTGTGTGTGTCTCTGGCTCTCTCTGTCTGTCTGTCTGGCTGTCTGGGCCGGGCCTGTCCTGGGCCAAGGTGGGCTGTAGTGGTGTACACTACACCAGGTACTTACCCACCTAGGTACTACCTATACTTCTGTGGTGTAGCGATGGTGGGTTGGTGGGCTGGTGGGCTGGTACCTAGTGGAGCAGGCAAGAGAGAGCCTACCTAGGTACCTAGGATCAGACAGGACTAGCCTACCTGAGATACCCTGCTAGTGCAGCTTTCTTTGCCTACCAGACCTACCATGTACGGTATGTACTTGAGAGATAACTGTACAGTAGTAGGTACATGCACAGGCGTGCAGAGGCGTGTTGGCGTTAGCGCACCCTCTAGAGTACCTAGGTACATAGATGCACCCTTGTAAGTACTCGTTCCCACCACCCACATCACAAGCATGCAGTGTCCGTGCAGCAGCAGGCAGGGTCCACTCTGGTACCTTGGCGATTGAGTAAGCCGTGCGACGAAGTCGGATCCCAGCCAGCGAATGCACCATCCACCTATCAACATGTACCTACCTTTCTTTTACCTTTCTTTTACCTCTCTTGCTTTCTTCAACAATACAATTGGACTACGTGGATAAGTGCCTGTCACGTTCCACGTTCACCAAGCGACTCTGATCCGCTGCTTTTGCCAGGTGTACTGTATATACATACTGCTACAGTTCCATGCGCCCAGCCCTGCGAAGCCCTAAGAAGCCTGTTTTGGGCTTGGGAGCCAATGAGGATTTGTGGAAGCAAGGTATGAATGATACCTACCTAGGCACAGTGCACCTCCACAGAATTACTGTATTCCACTATCTATCTACCCGAGCTAAAGTATCTACCACTCTGCTACCACCACTTAGGCCAGCGCTACTCGAGCGAGCACAGTGTGGGCTGTTATCTTAATCTAGAAAGTACAGCACCTAACCTAACTAACCGTACATATCATGGGGTGCAGACTATCGACCCTCGATAGCATGCCACTACCAAGACGTAAGTCTCTCTATCGTCTTCAGAGACTTGGCTTTGCTTGACGTTGATCCTATAGATACCTATGGGTCAAATGTCAAATTGACAGGTATGTCATGTTGTTGTACCCATAGAAACTACATAGTAAGACATTAGAGGCGCGCGGTATTCGAAGATTGAGATACCGACAGGGCGAATAAGCGCTCATGATATCTATGTGTCCATGCCTCTAGTACGTACGTATTACTTCGTAGTGGAGTTACAGATCTCGATACTGAGAGCATGCTCAAGCGGCTTTGGTACATTACATACCTAGAGCCACTCACTACGTGTACAACTCATGACACCTGCAGAAGCTATCCATTACTCGTGCTTGTTCTGGGTACATGTATATTTGGCATTGGACGTTAACTCTAACACTCTAACCCAGTCTCATATATAAAACACTTCAAATTGTTCTAGAAGCAGAGAAGTTCTAGATGCCGTGTCTCAGACAGGTAGATTTCCCTATAAAGCTTCATTCCTAGTACTGCCCTCCGTGTCTGCACAGCAAGCGTCCAAAAGTGAAACATATAACACGAAAGGCGATAGGAGAATGAGCAGTCGGTCTACATGTCATCACTGTGTTTTGAAAGGCAGACTTCTAAACATACCTAGTCCTATTGAGTAATGGCTCAACAGGTAATTACTGCGAGCTGGTTGGTTAACATCAAGTATCTATCTAGTTACATAGTCAACGACACCTGGGGTCATACCTAGTACATTTACAAAAGCTAGCAGCAATATAGTTAGTTGCATAGGACACTTTGAAGCAAAACTTGGATTGACAATACCTACTACTCCGTACACAGGTAGGTAGGTAGGTAGATAGGTATGAAGAACGGCCTGCCCCACTTACATATCCAAGAGAGGCAATCCGGTATTTCTCTATTATATTTTGAGCACTGACATCTACACATGTGAGCAAAATTACATACTTAGTAGTACACAGAAGCGAATCGCATGAGGTGCAAAGAGATGCCATTCTACAGCCAGTGTGTAGTATAGTTTCAACGATCGAACGACCGTTAGGACTGTCAATATCGCATAGTACGTGTTTAGTATGCAGTAGAGTCAGATACACAGCTGGTACCTGATGAGTAAGGCTAAATATGTGCAGACGACCACGTCACACAGGAATACGATGGAGTCGAGTCGCCATATCATATACCGGTACACGGAGGCAGGTACCTATCATGTAAATTCTAGGATTGATACATATGGATATGTAGCACCTTATGGCAAATATATACATATGTAAGTACTGACTAGATGAGTGAGCAACGCAGCAAGCAGGCTGAAGCATCGTGACTTGTCTATCTCAAATTTGAAGATGGCTCTCTCTCTCTCTCTCTCTCTCTCTCTCTCTCTCTCTCTCTCTCTCTCTCTCTCTCTCTCTCTCTCTCTCTCTCTCTCTCCTGTACATGTACCAACCGCCACGTGTTGCACCGTGCGGTAGAAGAAAGACATGATGATGTAGCACATGTAGGTATCATTTCGCCATGTAGACCCGACGGACCCTATTCCGACGCCTGAGCTTCGCAAACTCTAGCCGCTCGGTGATTGACCGCTCTTCTGCCAAGGTCCGTCCGTCACACTGCCCGCCTATAACGTCGAGTGCGAATTGCTCGCACGACTATACGCAAACCTAATTGGCATTGACTACATGGAATATGCACGTTTGAGAGAGACTTGCTAGCAGGCGTGGCGAACTATACAGTTTATACCGCGCAACTAGTCGCATATGTAGATGACACACTCGTGGTTAGATGCATGTATTACATACGCTGCTGCTCAGTGTAACTGGGGGCCAATAGAGGATAGAGGTGGAAGTGGAAGTGGCAAGTTCCATGAATCTTCTGTCTTTACTTGAGATAAGACGGCACGATGCAGAGTGTGGCACGTAGCATGAAGCTACCTACCTACCTAGATACTGAGTAGGTAGGTGTGTAGCAGTATGACAAGAGCACAGGGACATAAGGGCGGTCTACCGGTAGTCGTGAGGCTACTTACTTGCAAGGTAGGCAGCGTAAATAGAATCTCCCGGGCAGTACCCGGGGTTCATAGCTTCTCTACATGGGGACGTGCTGAAAACTTATCCACCGTCTCTTATAGCCAGGGAATACCCAGCCAGACCAGCAAAGGGCTGGGATAAGAGAAAAATTACATCGACCTCAGGGAAGTAGGGAATAGATACGACTTTTGCGTCTTGTGTCTAAGTACGATGGTAGGTAACCTAGGTACTAATGTGAGGCTCTTGTGCGCTTACGCCATACGAAATTGCTTTCATCCTATCATACTACATCGTAGATGTGAGCAGTCCTGTGCCTGCTCCCTTGCCGTCGTCATCATCTACCCTTGTCCAACTGCATGGCCCTGGAGATAATGGGACCTCTTCATCTTCCGGCTGTCGCCGTTGCTTGCTTGCTTGCTTGCTTGCCTGCTGCAATAGCGTGGCGACAACGTTCAACTGCGTCACGGAGCCTCCCCGCTCTCTAAGCCCACCACGACTTCATCTACAGACTTCTCCCTCGTTACCAAATCGCATATTTGTTGGCTTGTGACGCTAATAAGCGCAAGTACCGTCTCCCTCTTTCCCTTCCGGCGCTTCCCTCCCACTCACGATACCATCGTCGTGGGAGGGGCGACCTCAATGCACCGATTTTTGTCCGCATTCAGATTATCCTGCCTGCATGCCCAAGGGGGCTGCATCGATGGGAGTCTGGACCGCGGGGTCGGCAGTTTTAAAGTAGTGTTCCAAATAGCAAAGGCGTTCACGATGCCAATCAGGCCGCACCACAGCGGCCAATATTGGAGTCACCGTCATACAGTCAAAATCGCCCAACCGGGTGATACAAGGGTGCACCACGGTCAATACCTACCAACACACATCAAAATGCACATAGGACAGCGGTGCAAGTCCGAAGGCGGAGCAGGGGATCGTCACACTCTGCTTACTTCTCGCACAACGGAGCAGAGTAGCGTACTTGGACAATGGTAGGTTAGGCGTATATGGCCTACCATGTTCTGAATGCTGCTGAAAATTGCTAGCATTATCATCATACTGCGCACGCGTAGAGGAGATTATGAACATAACAAGTGCAGGATGGAAACCCCATCGACGGACCTACTGAATGAGTAGGTTGATGCCGGATGAAATATCTCAGCATTGCACCTCAGGATTGAATTAGCTGATGAACAAGGTTCCTTGTACGACCACCATGCCTACCAGGATCCGATAATTGCTAGCGAGGTTGTCTTTTCATTTCGTATCCTCTTCCGACACGACGCGAACGAACTCTACCTACCCAGCCAAGCTTTCTCCGCGTTCTACCGACTCTATCGGTTGCAAAGCTCTCAAATCCCCCACTCCACGATGTTTCACGGCACACGGTTTGTATCACTGGGTATTCGCACCCGTCCATACAGGCCTTCGGTCTCTCTAATCAGGTTTTCACTGCTGGCGCCAATGGCCAGACTGCATCCACCGGAGCCAGACTCGGATTAGGTACTCAGTACCTAGCGACCTACTAACGCAGGGGGCTAGGATTACGTAGCAGGTTCTAGCCTATTCTGCTCACAAACAGGACACATTCCGGGTCTGGTGCTGCGACGACGACCTTCACGATCCTGCGGTCATGTACTGATGCCCTGCGCTACTCTATACATGTGATATGTACTAACACGTAGCTCTTATTACTAGTACTATACATACTTACTATGTAGGTAGTACGGAGCAGACAGACGGTCTAGGCTCCTGATTTCCTTAGGGTTTTTACTAGTGCAAGTCGATGTCGTCACTCTACCGTAGTCAACATCGCGCGCCATATCACACCCAGGTTGGGTTAGCAATTCGTCGTCGCAAGGAGGCCATCGTGAGTTCATGTCGATGGAGTGGCGACTGTACATGTAGGTAGTATCCTTGAGTGTAATTTGTCCGTTTCCTAGTACTGCAAATGGAGACGTGCGCATTTTTGGATGAACGATAGCCCCTTATGACTAGGTAGCGTACGGTCTCGTACAGTGGAGAGTAGCATTTTGGGTCTCCATTCAACCCATTGCAACTGAGGTATTTGCGGGAAGCCATGCGCTACGGGAGCAAGGTTCAGGGTTTGGAGTCGAGAATACTGCACTTTTTCCTTGTGACCCGCCGCCCCAAGCGACGATGATGTCGCTAAGGTACCAAAGCTGCTTTGGGGAAGAAGTGTGTATAATGTACGCTAGTGAGCACATCCCACATGATAACAAAATTAGACATCGTCGACGGGCGAAAGAGCACAGACCGAGACGAATATTGAAGAACCCCAGGTAATCTGATGGTGTCGGGTTGCTGAGCATGTGTAGCTACGTCCACCAATCATGATCATCAGTTAACCATGGATTTGAGGGGATCAAGGCAAAGTATGCGGAGAAGAAAGACCACGATCACAGATTGCGGTCTCTTGGAGCTTATCTAGTGGGCACTTCCATAGCCAGCAAGTGGTATATACGAGCAGAAAAAATATTGCGCATCTTTTGTCCCTCAACCCAGGGCAGACCAGGGCCATGAACCACTGGACAACATTGCGACGTAACTTTCCATAATCCTTTCCGGCCGGCATTATTGAGAGCATAAGAGAAGAAACGACTTGTCATAAACTTGGAGGCTTAATTAAACACGAATAAGGTAGGGTCGGTATACCGGGCTTCCTAGGTATACTGAATGCCGAAGCTACCATCATAAAATGACACAACGTACCTACGACAGAGATATGTAGGTAATGCCGTGTATCATTTTGAAGCGTGGCTGCATGTAACTGCAGATCTGCAAATAATGCACAAGGCGACAGCCACAAACAACTGGTACAATCACCAACAACCTCACAACTCTAGCTGAGTAAACATATCCATTCTGTTTATTTTGGCTAAGCTTGCCATCAGTAGTCATCTCGGCATAGTGAGACGAACTGCCTTTCTATCCTTATGATAGGCACCCGGCTGATAAATCTCGGTCCGAGTTGTATCGTGAGACATGTGTAGCCCGAGACACGGAGTGCAAAATCGCCGTACACTAAAGCATCTTTTGCAGGATCTGGTTCTGCAGGCGACGGAGGGATCTCGCTGATACATCGCCGCCAAGTAACAACAGGAATGTCTGCAATGTCACGTTTACTACGTCTATGTACTCGCAGGTAGATACTATTTCGACCTCTGCTCAAAACATATAAGCCGATTTCTTATGTACAGATACACCTCGTAAAATCACCTTACCTGTAGACTATGCTGTATGATGCGGTGGTGCACCGGGGGTTACATTCTTCGCAGCTATCCAAACCCCCTGCGCAATCATACCCAAGGAGAGATGCCGTATATCGTGACATCGACACTGCCGTCGCGATGAGGTCTAATCAAGAGACATCGTCCTTACAGTACTTGGTGTTCAACAAGACGTTCCCATGCAATGCTAATAAATAGATTACCATGTTATAGTATATGCGCTCCAGGTTTTATGCATCATAAATGGCATAGTGCCGGCGCAAGAGCTCCGTTTGGTTGGCATAGACCCCAAGTTTCGAGGGTCTCTTAAGGGGAAATGCGGAGGCGACCATGTATCGGAGTATACGTATACCCACGTACAGTAGGTAGCTCGAGGAGGTATCTGATCAGTGATATTGGTGTGTGGCTGGGATCCGCCGAACGACCATGACCACAGCCCGAATGATTCGATTCAGCTTCTAAGGTATCACTCGGCCGGCGTAACTACCAGCACGGCCGAGAAACCACGCCACCGGCTATCATCGCAGGGTTGGTGATAGGGTATCGGGCCTCTCGGTTTGTAGCCTTGCTGCGCTTATAACGCCATCACGGCTCCAAAATAGCCGGGCATGGTAAATCACATAACTACCTAACCTAGGTATCTGAAGCAAGCAAGATCCTTACTTGCATGAGAGGCGTGCTGAAACCGGAGTGGAAGCCAGTGGGCTTTTCATGTTGCTCTAGCAGCACTCCAGAAACACTCTGAGCTGCAGAAAGCCGCTCGTAGCCAGGCCGAAGAGCAAAAGAGACAACTCGAACCGAGGGGAAATGGGACTCAGAATTGGTTTATTATGGTACGCTACTGCAACTCGGCTGGGCGCATCATGCTCGAACACCTCCAGTATCCGGTATATCTATCTACACTGGACCTTACCTCATAGATACCACTCTAATGAACATCAACGCCACAACGCTCAGCTACAACCGCCCAACATGCACTCGACCCAACAGTCTCGGTCGTATCGGTACATCGAAGCCATCAGGATCAGACAACAGCCTAAACCGGCAACAACGCCGCCTGATTGGGCGAGCCGTCGCCAGCTCTCTCAGCCCGAGAGACGGTTTTCATCCATCCGCATGCAGGGGATGCCCCATACCTTGTCAAGAACATGTCTACGGTATACCTACACTACCTGTAATCCAATAGCTACAATAATTACAGATATACCTACTTATACTACCTACGCTAGAGTATCTAATCGACGTGATGATCCGATCTGGCTTCCCAAGTCAGACAGGAGTGCAGGACCGAGCAACTAGCTGTGGACGACCCTGGCACGGTGGCATGCATACTAGTATGATACTACTGTGCCTATGCCAACTAGAGTCCTCTACCCTCCGTGAACTACACCAAGGATTCACTAGACACGCCGGGGCATCGCGAGACTACTCAGGCAGCCAAGGCGGTAGCGTAGTGCAGCTCCTTTCTTTCAAGGGCTTCGACTCCGAAAATAAACCTGTGAAAAGTACGGTGCTAAGCTGCTACCTAACACGGCCAGGGACAGTACCTACATAGGGAGGGAATGAGGTCCTCGCTTCGATGATTGCTTGTCAGATAGATAGCTGTGTAGTACACAGATTAAATTAATCGGTTGGGTACCTTAGGTAGGCATCCAAGAACTTGAACTCACGATCCATCGTGCAACGAAGGAGTCCACTATTTGTCTGCACGTCATCCCACAGATTGCCGGCGACCAATCATCACGTCATTGCAAAATCGAAAATTCGCTTTGACGATCCACACACCCTGCAAGCCAATCCGAAT
This sequence comes from Xylaria bambusicola, assembly GCF_022495145.1. Classification (NCBI taxonomy): domain Eukaryota; kingdom Fungi; phylum Ascomycota; class Sordariomycetes; order Xylariales; family Xylariaceae; genus Xylaria; species Xylaria bambusicola. The sequence continues at coordinate 803,018 of NW_025953566.1, forward strand.
CCGGCGATTGGTGAAGACGCCACACGTACAAAGGTCTGCTGTATTGAGTGTCGAGTATCAAGTACACACCAGCTTGCCTTTATCCTCTGTCTTATGAAAACATGTATCTATCTATCTATCTATCTACATGTACATACTAGTAGTACACAGCACGCAGCACAGTAAGTGCAAGTACAATACCACACTCCCGAATTATAACGACAGGACAGGACACACGCTCTGCCTAAAGGTTTCCAGGGGATTCCTTTGCAATTCATGACTGGCAGCCACTCGTTCACCATATCATAATCCTATTAATCCTATAAACCCTAGTGATCCTTTCGTTTTGCTCATTGGAAGGGAAAGTAAGATAAAAAAAAAAAAAGAAGCTTAGATTTCTAAATACCTAGCTTATCAGTGTTTCAGCCCGCTAACTTCGCCCTTAAGCCAGTACTTACTCAGTGACATGTGATGCGCCAAGCTCTTTTGGCTGAAACAGCTTGTGCGTTCGTTCGTGAGGTCAAATAAAAAATGGCCACCTCTATCTACATATCTATTTATCTAACTATCTTAACAATTGCATAGGTACCCAGGTACTAATATAGTACTACGTATATCGCCACTCGGTATCTGTAGCCGTAGCTTGATGTCATGACTAAGAGCCCATCCCATCTCTCCACTACCTCATATACATAGTATATTCAGATCAACAGACCGATGGAGATAGGGACTAGCATGTACATGACTATTTGCAAGCAAGCCCATAGCTTTAAATCGCTAGAGCTTGACTCGATCATGTTGTGCACAACAGTCGTGAGAACGCCTACGCATCCTAACTAATAGATATCGCATCTTACGTAAGGCCAATCGGTGCAACGACAAATGCTCCATCCAGTAGATAAATGAAACATATTCCCCTCGATTGCCTCCAGGAAACCGGAGAAATGACACTTGATGGAATGGTTACGGTATGGGTCCTTTGGTGTCGCGCCGCCTGCACAAATGCACCTAAGTAAGCGGCTTTCTACCTTTCTTGCGCTTGCATTTGCCAGCAACACGCCACCGATGACGACGTAGGTATACCCCATAGCTACACCCTACAATACGGAGAATATCGAATATCAAACGAGTGATCTTTTGCAATGTTGCTTGCTCGCCACTGACACCCCCCATGTCCCCTACATGTATGTAAGGGTCACTCAGTCTTAGTTAAGTGCTTCAACCCACGGCAAGTTACGTGCCATCAAACGCCATGACATGACCAGAAAGGTAGGTAGGCGACCACCGCAACCCGTCGTCCAATAAGTGAAATTCCCCCGCAGAGCCAAAAAAAAAAAAAAAAAAAAAAAAAAAAAAAAAAAAAAAGGAACGATTTCCGCGACAACCGACACAGCATCGGTCTTATTGCTACCGTTGTCTAAGGAGAGGCCGCCCGCGCGAGCGGGATGCGGAGAAGGGGGTGTCGTAGTTATGAATTCATACGTTCCAATTCACCACCACCACCACCACGCGGGATAAATGGTGTGCTGGTGTGCGTTGCGTTGCGTTGCGTTTTATTTTCTGTTTTATTTTGTTTACCTTACCTACCTACCTACCTACCTACTCAAAGCAGCGCGTATCTGGCCCGCCTCAACCCCAGGTCCCATACTTGCACGCGATCATCGGCGGCCAGTACAGCTTTGCACGGTATACCTACTTCCCATAGCTGGACTGATCTACTGGCCACCGATTGTCCCCGTTTTTCGATAGTTGCCGTAGGTGTATGTATGTAGTTAGCTAGGTAGGTAGGTAGGTAGGTATGTATGTCTTGAGACTCGGTCACGAGCCCCGCCGAAATGCGAGGGTAACACCCCAACTCCCCTCGATGGAGATGGAGATGTACGCACAACTACCTAGTGTTGTTGCGCGGTACTCTAGAATCAAATAATCCCGCTGAAGCTTATGGGTATTGGCTTGCAGATATCTTTGCGAACGACCAGAGAACCCCCAACCCATGGGACTTGTGGCGACCTGTCTGGGATTTGCTCGGATACTCTCTCGGAGAAGTAGGAGAACGACCCGAGGGCCAAGAACGACGTTCTGCAGAGTGATGTAACTATAACCTTAATCTCCTTGTCCTGGGTCAACCTCCATTTTGAGTTCCAGGGTCAGCGGTTAAGGGGATTGCCGATGGTATGCTTCGTGACTTCTCCGTCAAATCCAGATATCGTGTACTATAGAGAGCACGACGATAGTTAGGTCCGCTGTGTTCGTGAGGGGGTCTACCCCTCTGAGCCTTTCTGACAGGAATGGCCGTCGCATTTCCGTGGGGAAATGTTTGGAAGTCCGCGTGTTTTAAAACTAACGTTTGCCTTCGCGCACCTAAATATCATGCCGCATGTCAAGCTCGCATTTACTGTATGCGTGGTTGACGGGTGGCAAATATTCCTGGGGAAGATGTTCTATGTACCTAATGAGTATATTGGGAATATTGGGTTCAGGACAGCGACGTTGACTTTGAACATACATCTCGTGGCCTGTCATCCGTGGTTCAGGTCACCGAATACGTGTGGGATCACATGCCGTCACTCGGCGTTCCGAACTACACGTTCAGATCCACGTGTTTCCATGTCATCTTACAGTACATGTACATAGTTGTAAGATGGTCATAGTTAAGTTTTGCAGTCTTGGTCTTGCACAAATAACTAAACCTGTTTCTTTTTAACCGAAGGAAGAGAGAATGGGGCAAGTCCGAAACCCTATGGTTCGCTTAAACCACCGTCTGTGTTAACATCAGTACCAAATATACACGCTCGCTAGTACTAGTTAGAAGGCTCAGTGGAAGGGAATAGGCGCAGCGTCTCTTAGTGCTTTACGAGATTTGCCGTCAATGTTGTTAGTTATGTGGTAATTACAATTTGGAAATGTTACCATAGTCGATCAAGATGGGGCAGGTGGCAAGCAGTTCATATCTGTTATTAGTAGTCTGATACCATTACACAACCCATCTGACTACCAATTGCCGATTGACTTCATCAGGTAATCAGGGCAATTTCACTTCCAGGGCCAGGACACGACTTTCCCCTCGTCTGCATGTAAGATCGATGTTGCTTTTCAGCTTAGCAACGCGGTGTCTGTATCTCGAACGCAGTACGGCAACCAATCCCGTCCTGCTGCTCCACCAGCCTGCCCGTTTCCTAGTTGGATTAAATATATGGAAAGAAGTAATTTCAATTACTACCTTTCAATCTCGTCCCGGCTCCCATGACACACGTGCTTAGTAGTTTCAACCTGCACCAGAAGCTGGTCATGTCGACTTTGCTAAGCCTTGCGAAATGCTATACCCGCCCAACGTGACACTTTCAGTCGAATATGTATAATATAATAAGAAAAGCTTTTCAGTCAGTTTATTTCTTCAGATTGAAATAGATGCTGAAGATGGGGTTGGGATTATTCACGGGCGAGAACCAGCCCAATATGATAGTACCTGGGAAAGGCTAACAAGAGGTGCTTGCTGAAGTCGATTACATATATATTTCTGGACTGGTTCATCGTTCAGCTCCGGTATTTACTGTGCATACGGAGCATCCGATATCTTCAGATTCCGTATCAGCCAGTAAGCCCGTGAATCAATGAAAGTTATGTAGCCTAGACCCTAGAGCGGCATCTGTAATGACCAAACTGAAGTAAAATTACAGTTGCTACAAATATGTTCGACGGTCTACGTGTTCATGACTTAGTCTCGATGGAGCCACGACTGCGAGATATGAGGTGAAGGTCAGCTTGGCAAGACATGGATCTGTTGAACAACAAAATTGACCCAAGAAGCCTGATGGCCTACAAGTTGAAATTTAGCGAAGAGAAATCTCGCAAAGCCTAACTGAGTGTATGATTTGGTCACGACGAGAACTTCTGGATAACCATATTCTTCCGTAGCAACAAATACAGGCTTCTCCTTATTGACGTACCATGTAGAATGTCATCCGAGGAAGACTAGAGGTAAGTTCGCAGCTAAGACTCTTCATCTTTTCTGATACCACGGTAAATATCTAACTCGAGAGATGACCTAGACTGAAGAATAATATGAACCACAAGATCCCAACTCCTGGGAGAGATGAACTGACTTAAGTGTGATGTAGAAAAGACCACAAGACTAGCGTACTACATGCCTCTCAGTTTCCAGCGAATATGGGTCACGCTACTATAACATCTCATCTCATTCAATCACTTTATATAGCCTCTGCAACAACACTATGAAACACCCAGAAGGAAGGTCACGAAATATACTGTCAACATGAGTATCTGCAACCTTTACCTAGCGTATATGACATGCGCCCTGTTCCCCGTCAGCTTGTATACTCGCCAATGCGAAGGTATGACGGATACTCACCGTCTCTTAGGCCAATTTTGAGAGATAGTGTACTTGGGAGCAAACTATCAAGGCTAACATATCACTCGTACAAGATGGGTCGCCTTGTGTGGCAATAGTATACCATTTCCCGTACTGCGCGACTGATGGCGGGAAGCTACATACATGTATCTTGTACTATGGTGTCAAATATTTCGGCGACTATCACGAGCCTATAGTCAAAGGAGTACGTCCTGGCTTGTGCCACGCTGCACGACGCATGGCGTAAGAGCACATGAACCGCCGAGGTTGCTAAGCGCTTGTCGGTGATTGCAAGAGTAGCACTATATAACTGCTTTCTTGAATAATAGTAGCGCCACTTAAATTGCTGGTCGAGCTTGATAACAGCTGCATGCGGGTTACAACTAGCTCAGAATTTCATCCTGAATGGAAGTTTGACCTATACCTTAAGTAAAGGTGATATCGATCACATACATTGTGACGTGTAGGAAGAAGTCTCCGACTCAGCAAAGCAGATGGATGTAAATAATTCTACGTATGCACATAAGTAGAAGATATTGTCCAACTCTATATGTGACAAGCTACTTAGGGTCCATACCCTCATCGGAAAGCTTCCGCGTGTTGAAAAGTATGGGATTTCTAATATCCAGTGATATACAACCTCCATTAGAGGAAAGGCTGATAAAGTGCTTAAATAAAGTATATATGATGCCACCGCGAGTTTCATATTCATGTAAGCGACTCAAAGCTCATTGATCCCACAGCATGACCTAATGGTATGCTCGTAGCGAGAACATACTATTTCTGCAAGGGGTAGTCTATAGCAACCCGTCCGTTTACTCATACGTATCCTCATCTCGCATCTTGCGTGTGCCAGGTTGCTGAACTGTATATTGTGCCAGTTGAGCATCATTTCTTCCTTGATCAAGTTTTGACAGAATATTTCTTGTATATTCCGTTGGACACTCTTCAAAATTGTCTGATAAAGTCAGTGCCTAGGTATTCCAGAAAGCCAACGTGGAAAGGCAGCAGTAGACAGGGTGTTAAATAGAGATAGGCTGTCTCAGAGCCAGGTGTTGGGAGTAGAACGTACATAGATCTAAACCAGAGTGGCAGCAATTGCTGTAACTGGAGGCTGAGGAATCATGGCTTTCAGGCACTTGTACCATCTCGATGGACTGAATACCTAAATATTCACATGGATATTTAACTGGAGAGGGTGCGTAACGGAGATCAAACCAGCCGCATTCTCCGTGCTTCCGGGATTCACATCGTCGTAGCTGAATGCATACCCCGAGCCCCCAATGAGATTGTTGTGAACCACCCTGGCGTAGTGGTTGGTAACTGATTCCTGATAATACTTATCAGGACCAACGTCGTGTGAAGGTTGGACTCCGTCGAGATGTATCGTCGAACGAACGAAGGCAGCACAAAGACGGGGTCTAAGTCGCGCGCGCGACCACGACTCTGTAGCCCCATTTGCAGGGTTTGCGAATGGACCCGAATCACAACCGTAGATATCCCTCGAAACTGGACGGGCAAAGTCGCCTGCGTCGTTGTCGCAGTGCAAGATATCATCATGACCCACGCGGCATGTTACGATCCGACCATTGTCGACCTTGATGTTTGAGTTGGGACCATCAACTTGAGTATTGATTTTTAGGTCCACATTCTTATACTTTTCCCAGGCCTTGTTGATATAAGGTTCGTAGTAGCTGATCGCATCTTTGTCGTCTGAATGGATGCTGATATACTTCTCAGGCGACATGACCCTAAGCGGAGTGTTGTTGGCGGGTGACCTTATACATAGCTTTGGCCAAAAGCCGGGAAGAGCAGACAATGCTTCGCATACTTTGACCAGTCCGTCAGGCTGAAGACCACCAATTGTCACGGTATCCGTGCCATTTGGACCTTGAGATGTTAAACTCATTCCCAATGGCAGACTTACCCAGTCAACGAACGACAGATTGACTACCATATTCTCATTACCATTGCTGGGGTCTTTGGCGTGGGTGAGTTCGATAAAACCCCATAGCTCTTGGCTTGCAATGTCGGTTGGATTATGAGGATCTGGGTGAATGATTTTTTTGTCTTCGCTCGCGTAGAAGTTGAGGTAGCCATCAGCAACGATATATATACGACCGCTGTTGATTATACCCGGCGTTTTGAATCTAGTCCCGGCGGACCCAGCCTTCCAGCTTGCGGTGGCCGGCGCAGCTTTCACGACTTCTGCACGGGCATGGGCAGGGGGCGAGAAGTACGTCGTTGCCTCTCCATTGGAACGCTGGGCGACAAATCCAACAAATTGGGATGGGTTTGCGGGATTAGGAGATTCACCAACAAGATATGTCGAGATGTTTTTTGGTGAGGTAGCTGGGAGTGTAGAGTTTAGGCCCAGATGTGAAGTCATAACCGTAATCAGGAATGGCTCAACATTTGGTTCAGAACGCGAATGTCGCAAGCTTCCATGTACTCTACGCTGATGAGGGGCTGCGTGAGTCATACTACACCATAGAATCATGAGAAATGCCGTAGCGGCTCGCATAATGCTATACTTGGCCATAACGAGAACGAATGCCTAATGTGGCAATGGTAATATGAAAATTTTCGTTAGGAAATCCGTGTATGAAATTGGGGAAAAGGAGAGGCTGTTAATTGTGTGAATTAAATTTTCATTTGAGAAGAGAATGAGAACCGAAGGGGGTTGTGCAAAAGCGCCAGCGCGAATGGCACGAATTACATACTACTGAGAAAAGAATGCAGAAAGGTTGCAAGCAACAGTGCTCGAAACTGTTAGCCATATGGGTTGTCTATTGCCTTTAAATAGACAAGAGTTTGTTGGTTCCTGTTGCAGAAATAAGCTCAGGGATCAAGACGAGGCATCTCGAACTCGGCAGTTCCTGTAAATACCAATGGGCCGTGGTTCACAGGCCAAATACGCGACTAAATTTTCCCTAACAAACTTGTGTGACACTATATAGCAATCCGCGGCCAACAATTTTTAACTATTGCTAAGAAAAACACGTGCTTGGGTCCGCTCACAGTGCGGCGCCTCTCCCTTTACAAATGTCCTCGAATGCTAGTAGCGTATAATTCTTAATTTGAATGCATTTGTTGGTTTCATACTTTTACACAGTGATGCAAAAATTCATGAAGTAAGCCAACTAGAGGCTGGATATTCCCGTACGTGTAATAAGCGCACCCATCTCTCCGTCTTTCGGCTAGAATAATTAGTAATTTCATGATGATAGGATACCTAAGCGCGCGAGTATGAGCATATACTTGCGTCTACCTCTCACCTCGTTACAGAGGTTGGCTGCTCTGAGAGCATGGAAAAACGTCTTGTAGAGAATATATGATACTGGGCATTTCATCCACAGCACAACGACGCGAGGTTTAATCGAATCCTAGGTTTTGTAGCCGAAATACTGCACTGAAGTATAATGAAGAAATAAATTCACCTCTTTTTGGAACCAGATAAACTCGCCACGCGAAGCTGGCTTGGGCCAGCTCCTCTGTGTGTTTGTAAGATGGTGTATGCCTGCAGCATTCGGGAAGTCGTATTCTAATTTAGATCAAAATGTCATGTGTTTCCTCTCTCCACTTGGATCTTATAATTTTGCGGGATCTCGCAAATACATTTTTACATTAGAAACCCATAGGCCGGGGTTGTCATAGACGATATTATTACCACTTCTAATAATATAAAAATCCACATAAGGGATAGAGAGAAGGGCGGCATTGAGCCAATACAAACGTCAAGGGATATAATATCCATGCTTACCTGATACTAAGGCTGTTGTTCTTCCCTGCACATGAGTATGTTCTTTCTGAAAGAAAAGGGTATGAGCATCCATATACCAACCTAGAGAAACAGTCAATTATTGTCACGGAGCCAAGCCTTAGTCAAAGTTATGACCCTGATTACTTGAGTGACCAAACTGAAGCCCGATTTCGCGCAGATATGATGGCATCTTCGTATGGTGCATGAAAACTATCGTGTCCCTGGGATTACGACAGCAATCATGAGGAATGTTTTTAGGTTGCCCAAGGACCTTGTGTGGGGGCACGAAGTACGACGAGGGAGCTCTCATAAGTCGTTAAGGGTCAATTAAATCTAGGGACGCTGAGGTTATGAGTGACGAATATCTTCTGCACCATATGGTCTTCATGAGGGAGACGTGAGTTGAGTAAAGTCGTATGAGGTAGGACTAGTGTTTTAGAAGTAAGGCCACCAAAACCAGCATGTGTTGAGGCATCATGTGGTCGCTTGTGAGTTCCCCTGACATAGAACATGTAACATCATTCATAAAGGGAAGCTGTAGATGGGTCTCACCACGTACATGTACGACGCACGGCATCGGGGCAGTTTGAAAAGTGAAGGTATATGCGTATATGTGCTGCCGTTTTTGATGACAATTCTCGGGATTTGAGCTCCCAATGTGGTATTACAGGATCTCTGATACAAACAATGGCATCACATGGGATAGTTTGAATGATCATGAGGTACGACTGGAGCCAGTAAGGATTCCAGCGTAAAACTTTTTTCTGTAGTATATAAAAGGGCACATATACTTTGCAAATTCAACGCCCCCTAACAGACCAGTCAAACCCAATCGGCTCGAAAACATCTCGAATGAATAAATCGCCACCTAACCATTAACTTTTCAACCCCCGTCTTAATCGATCACACTCACACAAGCACAACTTCCATCGATACAATCAAAGACACATTCTCCAAAACTCCAAGATGTGCCAATGGGCTATGAATGAGACCACGTGTCAGACATGTGGCCACCAAATTTCACAAGTCTGGGCTTACAGAGAACGTGTTTGTCACCACGAAAAGCATAAACCAGGTCAATGTCAGGTTCGGTGTAGGGGAAGTGTCATTCCCTACTATGCGATATGCTCTGCATGCATTGCACGTCAACAGCAACAACAACAGTACCAAGGTTATCATCAAGGTTATTAAACGCAACAGTAGGGACTATACGACCAGTCTTCATCTAGATATAGCCGAAGGCTCAAACGCGAAGAACAGCGAACAGTTATAGAGCCCAGTGTTCTGGAGCTTCCTTGCCTACTCCTTTCCTTCACTTCCCAATTACCAACTCTTAAGAGGAACATATCGCTCTATTCATAATCGCTGCTGAGTTTCAGCGCTGCCTCTCACTCTCATAACACTCTTTATCTCTCACCTATCTATCCATTGAGTTTGATGGCAAACGATAGTATTCATCTCATTGATACTAATACAAATACAAATCTCTGTTCGCTTATATTATCTTGTTAACTTCAGATCAAATTCATTGAGACTTGATGAGACACCGTAGTCTACTTAGTATGATCGTGACAATCAGATGAGTTCTTGGAAAGGCTTGCTACCATCTTGCTGTATATGAATCTTTACATTTGAATGATATTTCACGTGCTCTACCTAGCCTAACTAGAACGGGGGCTTAAGAAAAATTGAGCCTATGTAATAAGCTCGCCGTTGTATCATAAGGCCTCTCAGTTCAGTAGCGAGCAATTTAGCTCAAAGACCATGTAGTCTCATTCAGTTTACTGCGCTCTGTCACCTGTGACTGCAGGGGGTTGGAGCCGTTGGAGAAGATGGACACGAAAACACGTGACTTTCATTTACAGGCTCCACCAATCGGTTGGTTCCCTCTTCTCATTCCAGAAACATCCAGAAAGACTGTTATCAACGTAGCAGCTAATCTTCCTATTGAGTGAAAGGCCTGATTTGATAATATTAACATTTCTAGATCCTGTTATATCAAAGAATTGTTGGTTGCATATAACGGCAAGGTGTGACACCCGATCGACCTGGAGTAACTGGTTTCATATTCTATTGCGACAGTACCATCACACTCGATGTTCGAAAACACCAGAATATTCACATAGAGTCGGGAATTTACACCAGACTTATAAAGACATGAGGCCGAGTGGGAAATTCCTGCCACTATTTCGCAGAGCCATCATCCACAATAAAAGAACAGTTCAATCGGCACATCCCTCAAGATCACTCTCATCTATTGCTCTACTAACGCAGCGTCATCATCGCCCTTCATACAAATCATCCCTGCGACTTGCAGAATCCACCCAATTTGCGCGCAAGCCATACTCAAACCCGTCTTATAAACAGTCTTCACCATCACCAACTATGGATACATCAAACCCCAAGTCGGAAGGCAACAATGAAACTCAGTCCGAGCCTCAGTCAACCCCATCACTCCCCGCTCTCCCTGCCGCGGGCGACGCTGCACCGACACTCGAAGTAGACGGCGCAGCACTACGTCTAGACCATCTCGGCCCGCTCGTCGTAAACGAGGACGGAACGCTGAGCCGCATCGCAAACTGGGAGAAGATGGCAGACATCGAGCGCGAAAACACATTGCGGATATGTAAGTGTGTCTCTTTTCTAACGCTCTCATACTCTTCACTCTCTTCTCGGCAACATATTCCATCTCTTCTACGTCATGACCTTAACGATGATAAGCATTTAATGAATCGATTTGGTCTTCTGCGTTTCATTTCAAACTATCTATATACTACCTAATCACGTAATCGTGCGGATCACTGATTGATTGGATGCAGTGGGAAAGCGAAACCAGATGCGCCTGGCGAAACTTCGTGCAGCACAACCAGGTAATTCTGATAATGCGCCGGAAAAGGCCTCTGAAGAGAAGAACGCTCAGCCTGATAGCTAGCAAAAGATAAATAAATAAATTGCGAGTCATGTTGATGGTTACACACTGCTAATACGCTAAACGCTTACCCATCATCTTAAGTTAGTGTAAAACCATGGTGCACTCAATATGTGTGATAATGGTTTACAAAGACTTAAGACTTTGTTGAGAAGAAGTCATGTGTCATGGTAAATGAATGCCAGGTATATCGTAGGCACTGGAACTCGTGACGCATAATGATTGTCAGGGCAGGGCAGGACAAGACTGCCAATAGTGGTAGTATATACGTGATCGGAGCCCCGACCGAAACACTCAAAAGCAGATATGTACGAATCACTGATGCAAATCCAAATCCCCCACCACCACACTCCCCAGCTCCGGAAAGGGTATGCGGATTCCCCCCAAAATTGCCTTCCTCTTCAACGCCGGTTCCGTAATATAATCATGCACGCGTTTCAAATGCAAAGTTGTTGCCGATTTCATGAAGAGGTTTCTGATTTAGCTTGTTCCGCCGCTTTTCTCGACTCGGGCTTTTGCTTTTCTAGCAAGGCCGACACTACCGAGTCGCTACCGCCGTTCTTTTCCATGACCAGTTCTCGGAGCCATTTGTTCTCCGTTTCCAAAGACGAAATCCGACTTTCCAATGCACCGACTTTGTCGCTGAGCTCCTTCTCGCGCTTCTCGAGTGCCTGCTCGCGAGCCTTCTTTTTCACTCGAAAGCGAGCACTAGCGGCTGTGTTTCGCCTCCGCTTGTCCTCCTCTGCAGCTAGCCTCGACTGCTCTTCGAAGGAGAGCTGTCGGCTGCGTCGTGGAGCCGCCTCACCGGCTTTGTCGCCTGAATGCACGGATGTTCCGTAAGGACCCTGACCCCCGTTAGGAGGGTAGGTGGGTGAAGGCTGAATTGGTGCCAATGTGCCTAGGTTGTCTGAGAAACTGCTGACGTTTGGCGCCGGGTAATTGTGGAAATCGAAGCCATTAAAATCGCCTGAAGTCATGACGTGATGTTAGATTGTGTGACATATGCAACCGAACCAGCATGAGGAAAACGAGGCAACGGGAATTTAATTTGAGGTGCTCAACACCATGGATGACAACTTCGAAAGTCGAAAGGGTATAAAGAAAAGTATAGGTAAAGTTTAAATCAATGCCATGCCTATCAGGCGCCAGCAAGCTCGCATGCAAGCAGCAACCCATTCGCATGTGGCTGCCGGGCTTCCCCTATGATCACCTCAAGATCACGGGGAATTGCACCATCGGGCAGATTGCGCCATAGCATGCTATTCTGTCGAGCGAATGAACCTTGAGGCGCTTGCCAGGGTCAGGGCCCCCACGATAGGGCAAACGAGCCAATCAGGGTCGTAGTAGATGGCGATTTGCGGGGGTCCGCTGTGGGTTCCAGACTCTCGAGAGACATTTGGCGAAGAAGCTGTGGAACGGACGCATTCCCACGAACTCCCAACCAAGGAGAATGCACCGCTGATCCACTCGGACACGGTAAAGACAGCAATAATCAGAAAAGGGGACCTTGGGCCAGGAAGCTGCAGACGGAAGGTCTCTGGCAAATAGGAAGCCTGGAAGATGGTCGGCGTGTGCGTACAGCGTAGACTTGCACATCTTCTATCGGGATTAGGACACCCGGGCCTGCTGACTGTTCCATGCGGGGGGTGGAAAGTTCAGGCAAGGCGGGGAGAATAAGAAAGCAATAGCAGATAGCTCACGCAGGATCCATGCCGATGCTAAAACCTCGATCCGAACAAAGAGACGAACTGCAACAATAGATGAACAAAAAGGCACACTAACCTGTCAGGTTAAAGTCGAAATTCGACAGGTCACCATTGACTGCGTCAGAGGAAACACGCTCCGTCGCCGGCGAAGTGGTCGAGGCGGTTTCATGCCCGCTTCCATGAGGAGTGCCGGCATCCCAGTCTATAAAATTGGTGTTCGTGAACATGGCCAGCTCGTCATCGAGACTGGGCAGATTGTCGTCAGGCTGCGGTGCAGGCTCCGGAATCCTGTTGAGATCCTGTAACAGCTGCGACACATTGACGGGGTGGCCCCGACGACCGTTGTACGCTGACATGCTGACGATATGTTTCGCGGTGTTTTTTTATGGTCGTAGTTTTGTAGCCGACGAGCGGCGGCGTGATGAGCGCCTTGACCAAGCAGGTCTTCTCGGTAAGGCGATGTTACCGGCCGGCGCAAGCGTGCGTTCAGTGGCAGCTTTGGAAGTGCGAATGCACTGGACGTTGTGGTTTATATGCTCGGTCGTCTAGCGGATTGAAGTTTTCTCATGCGTGTCCCGATCGGTGCCGTCAGCTGCAGTTGTTGTAGAGGGGTTGACGATTCCAAAGATCCAACAGCGCAAGAGAGAGATTTGGAGTGGAAAAAGGGAAATACCTAGCGCTGATATCGATTACTATAGTAGTGCTCGGTGGGTCGACCGGAATGGTGATGAATCGGAGCATCAAAGGCGCTGGTCTCACAGACTCGACAGATTCACGCTCAAAGGGCCCGGTCTCAGGCGGTCGACGCCCTAAACAGGCTAGCCGAGAACACCCGTAGCTCGCCCGCGCAGACTCGTGGGTTGCCCTGTACAGACCCCTGTACAGGCCCCTGTGCAGACCCTTTCTCGCTGTCTCTCGCCTGTACCTACCTACTTACTTACTTACAGTCGCGCACCCACCCATTAGCCGTTCATACCACCCTCCCACACAATCTTGTGCGCATCTTGTACGCATAACAGGACACCCTCCTACAGGCAGGCGGGGGGGTTTAATCGAGAGTGCTGACGCTCACCTGACGTCTACCTAACGAAGATATCTGTAGGATGGTCATGACTCGAGTTCACAATACTACCTACCTAGGTAGTTAGGTAGGTAGCGCTGTCTTGAGCAATTAGGGTTTCCCCTCTCTAAGACCTACTTACCTCCTCTGTACATCCATTTCGATATACTACTATGTATGTATTGTCAAGTTACCTGGTGGAGTGGCTAGAAGACGGCTGAGAGTACAAGCTGCTGGACTTAGCCTGTACATACGAAATAGTAGGTGAGGTAGGGTGCTGCTAGATTTGAAACTGCCAAAGATTGGCCAATGAAAACCTGGAATCGCCTCACATCCCGCGCTCGATTTACCTAATGGGCTCGACAGACGGATTGCCACTGCTACCTACCCATACTCCAAGGCACATTGGTGGCAATAAATCAAGGTGTGCTTCCGAAATAGACACCTATCTACTGTACAAATAGAGCCCAGTCTATCAAATTCTGGCCTGCCGATATCATAGAGTATGATACAGAATATCGTTTACTACTTAAGCTGCTGGAGTATGTAGATACGGTACACTTACTCGAACGCCTTGTTCACTCGGCCGAGGGCACATACATAGTATAGTAGGTATCCAGATCGCTCTCTCTGCCCTAACTAACGGCCAAGACAGTTAGCTGCCAGGCACCGTCTGCGATCCGCTCAGTCTGCGCTTAACTAGCTATGCGGATTTATAATCAATAATTCGCTTCGGTTCTGCCTGCCTCTTGACTGCACTACTACATGTAGTATGTGTTGTGTAAGTATGCAGATAATTCTTACCACATGTGTATGTATATTCGCTTCGCAGCTCGTTCAGCCTTGCCTTGCCTACTACGTAAGTGAGCAGTATCAGGTACACTTCCGGCGGAATTCCGGCGGAAGATGAAGGCCTGAATGCAAGGTGTTTCCCTGATATTTTTCCTTTCAAAATGACATGTTCGGGAGCTTTCGGCTTTGTCGCATCGCCACTCTGCAACCCGCTACCGGAGGCGTGCACGTGACCGGCGTACAAGCCGTTAGTAGCGGTACGAATCCCGAGACACACATTAGCACCTACCTACTGTACATGTACATAGTATGTTGTAATGTGTATTATACATAAAATACCTAGGTAAGTATAGTACATAGGTAGTGTGTGTAGTAGGTTAGGTAGACTAGTCACGTTTCTGAACTAGATTGGACCTTAAGTCGCACGTGTAATTTGGGAGATGGTGAATTTATAAGCCCCCGAATTTGCCCAGTCTCGTTTTGTGAAGCTGCAGTGATATGTTGCAATCTTGAAGCCGCCTGTTGCGGCTTTAGCCAGATTGTATGCGTATTCATGGCGCACCGAAGCGGGGTTACCAGTCTCTGTGATGGTTACGCGATAAAGCCGCTTCGAAATTTCCATCGATCCCTACTGGCCTCCAACACAAAATCCGGACTTTTGCATAGTACTGCATACTCTCCCGCATGCAGACGCGCATGAATTGTAAGCGTACTTGCTCTTTTTGTCACTAGTCTGCTGTATGTTACCTTGGAGCCAAGGTATTGCAACGTACTTTGACTGCTAGGCGTGCTTTATAAGCAGTAGCATTACAAAGCACCCAGCTTAGACGCCGAGCTTCGTGCGTGCGTCTGTCTTACAAGTAAACACTCCAATCCCGACAGAGCCTGACTAGAAAGTAAAATGTTATTTTCCAAATATCATTACTTCCATCGCAGAACCTGACATGCTCACAGGGAAACGCTAGCAGACTGGAGTTGGCTGAAACCTGAGAGTATCTGGGAAGAGTAGGTAGATATCTAGGTACTGGTACGGAGTATACTCTTCGAAATTTGCGAGTTGTCGATACATAGGTACATCTCGTCTGGAGTTAAGCTTTAGGGCTGTAAAACCGTTATGCTAATTACGTTGCGATCATGGGACCAGACAGATGATTGGTGGCTTTGAAACCCATTGAAGAATGTCTGGGGTTCTCCATTGTACTTCGTAGTTAATCTGCAAGGTTACATAATCTCAGTACCATGCCTGATGAAGATAAGGCTTATCTTTTATCGCGACAGAAGGCGCTATCTACCGCCAAGAAATCCCCGATGATCCATTATCTAAACTGCGCTTGTGATCAATATCGAAGTACGTGATGCGAGATTCATACAACAATCATGAGAACTATTATGGGTTACCAATTCACAACGCAATAGAGAAAGTAAAAAAAAAGCATCTTTAGGTACGCGGAGATGGACTGTATGTACGCACATGTGAGAACGCCTATTACCATCGCATCGCTTGGATTCTAGAGCCTTTAGCCTAGGACACCAAAATACGAGACGCGTCGCGCGTCATCGGGCTGCTCTCCAGCGTCACCCCACCTTTGCATTTCCATACACAGTACACCATGTATCAATTCACATTGTAATGACAACAAGAGCTTGATCTTGCGATTTTCCATAAGCATCATACTGGGGATTCCTCCCCGATACTTGAAAGGGCGCATAGCCAGCTATGGCGCCTCCCCTTTCTCTTCCCACTACGGCTCGTCTGCCTTCTTCTCTTCACGTCAACTCTTCCAATCCCTCTGTCATAAAGGTTCTTAATCGACTCTCGCGGCCATCACTTTTGTCTCTCGTTCTCGACTGGCTCGAGCCCAGCAACGGGTCTCTCTGTCATCCGTTTCTTCGCGAAAATCTATCCGACGATGAAGATGAGGATGAATTCGACAACGACCTGTACCCACCGGCGTCCACGCTGGCTGAGCTTCGGGAGCTGTACGTAGATATGCAGACACGAAAGGGCAGCAGACGTGAAGTCGTGGACCGTATACTCGAAGGGGATTGGCGAGAAGGCTTGACCCTTTACCAGCTCGCTATGGCTGATCTACAATACTTATATGATCATCCGGGGACACTGAAGTGGGCTTGCTACAAGATACAGCGCTTAAAGACACCCAGGCATGAGGACGACGTCGAAGCCGACCGCAACTACGATACGATCGACAAGCTGGCTATGCACGTCCCACGCTTCCATCCCAGTACCTTTTTGCAGAACCTACAAGCTGAGGTGCTTCCGGATGTCAAGGCGCATTATAACTTTGACCGGCCCAAAGGCCTCCCGCTTCTTCTCCTCCGCATCTTTGTGCTCGACTCTCCATATAACACCGACCTCGCCGTCTCCGCTACGTCTGGATCCACGTCTTCAGGGGCCCGCACGGTGACAAGTTTTGATGCTTCGCGCACTATATATGTTGCGTTCCCCGATGCATCTCCGCACATCTTCGTCAGCAAGTCGCAGAGTGCGGGACCAACAACACACGCCGAGACAAGATCCTTACGTGCCCTTGTTGTAGAGGGCATTCCTAAAGCCTTGTCTCGCCCACGTGAGCGGTACTCCCTCAAAACAACTAACCTTCAGACAAAAAACCTCGACGCTATGCTCAGTCTACGTGGATCAGGGCGCAGTAACGCGGCTGCTGGTGGATGGAGTGTGTACGCGGGTGACAAGGCGGCCGACGCGCGAACTCATAGTCCACTCAATTCGCTACTGCCCACGCCGCCACTTTCGGACGATGCTGCCGGGGAAGACGAAGAGCAGACAGTTGGTTTCGGCAACGGAAAGCCAAACACACTGAAGCGGACTTTTGATTCGGAGTTGTCAGAAGAGGAAAACCGGCGTAAACGTACGCGACTAGTGGCACAGGCGCGCTTCGGAGATAATGCTAAAATGGATGATGGGAAAGGTATTGAAAGGGTGGATATTTTGATTGAAGACCCTTTTCCAGTGTCGGAGCTGGACTTTGAGAATGAAAGCGATGGCCAAGACGTGGGGGAATTGAACTCATCACATCCTCGGAAACCGAAAGGTCGTCGAAGTAGTCTGGATGCTAGCCTCTTGGAAGAGGCCGAAGGAGACGAAGATGAAGATTCCGAACTACAGCGACAAGATTACGACCGGGACAGAGGTGCTAGCGAAAACGTGCCTCGTGTCATGGGAAGACGAGCGCGAGAAGGTGATAGGGGTCGAGAGAAGTGGGCATGGCGTCCCAATGTTCGACTTTCACTCCATGGACCCCACGTCTTTGCGGGCATTCGCCAACTTGTGGAAGCTGGCTTTATCGATGGTGAGCGAATGCCGGGGTGGATGACAGGCGAGGATGGGGTCACGAGAGGAGCTGTGAGAAATGGGAGGGTTAAAGGGTTTAAAGGCTCTGGTTTATGAGCATTATGGGAAGCGAGGCACCTACAGTAACGGTTCCTAGGTTTTGGCATGACGAGGGAAGTCTTGTCAGCTGAATGTTGCTCGAGGGGCTCGTTGCAAGGAACAGTGTAACCGCATCGTCATGTCCATCTCTCGCTACGCAACGATTAGTGTATATCACATTGGCGATGCTCATCTGCTCGATCCTTTGAAGAGGTGCCTATCCTCTAGATTAATGAGCCAATGTCTACGAGTATGTAATGAACATCTATGACTGACTATGCGCTATTTCAAATGTCACATCATGTCTATTACAATCATTTGGGCTATCAATGGAATAGTCTAGACAAAGTCAAGGCAGATGTTACGCGTCCTCGCATCTATCTATTTATAAGTCTAGAGCTCTTGACGCACGTTCTTTACGTAGACCAACTCCATAGGGCTGGCACTCTATTCTGGAGGTAGAAGTTCAACTATAAGACCTTAGAATCTCATTTCCATACGCAGGGTATCACCGTCCATCATTATTCAGGCCTTTCCATCTTCATCAAGCCCGAAGACCTTCACAGTATTCGCCCAGGCAGCCTCGCACACATCGCGCAGTGGCTCACCCCGCACACCAGCAACGACCTGTCCGACACGCTCGATCATGCACGGCTCGTTGCGACCTTTTACCATAGAGCCCTCGACCCACTTCTCCTTTTTCACGAAGCGCCAGCGCTCAGGAACCTCAGGTTCCTTTCTCTTCGGCTTTTTCGGCGGCTTAGCGGGTTTCGCCTGTGCAGGCGCAGAAGCTTCTTGCTGCGGATTAGGCGTCGCCGTCCTGGGCGTCGGTACCACCGTGGACGCGGGTGTAGATTCCGGCGTTGCTTGCGCGGAGTCGTCACCGTTGACGTCCAGACCTGCATAGATACCCTCAGCCTTGGCCTTGGCGTCCAGTAGATACCGCCACCCAGCATGCGTCGGCCGGATCTCGCACCACGGCCCGTCAGTCTCGAGCATAAGCCGGTCCAGCGGGATCTCCTTCACGACGGTGCAGTTCTCCTCTGTCTTGAAGCTGCATCCGTTCGTGCCGATGTACAGCCCCAAATCGGCGAGCTCGTGCATCTCCGCCGCCGTGCCCGTGAAGCTGTGCACAACCCCACCGCGCTCGAGCTTTTCGAGTCGAGACCCAAATTTCGCTTTCAGCAGCCCTACGAAATCCTCGTGCGCGGCCCGCGAGTGCAGGAATAAGGGCGGCTGGGGGCGGAGCGAGAGCACGAGGTCCAGCTGCGCTGCGAAAGAATGCAGTTGCACTTTGCGGGAGCAGTAGTGCAACCTGTCGTAGTCGAGACCGAACTCGCCGAAGGCGACAAGGGCGCCTGGGTGCGTGCTCCTTGCTGACTCGATGAAAGTGCGGAGCTCGGAGATGATTTTTGTTGTTTTGGCTTCGTCCGGCTCGTGGTCCTCTGAGACGGGCTTCTCTGGGTCCGCGTCATTCGGCATCGTGAACTCCTGTGCATCGTGATGGGCGTGTGATGAGCTGAAGATGGCGCTTGAACAGGGATGGACGCCAGCTGTTGTGTATACGATACCCGCTGAGCGATGGTTAGTAATTGTCTCATGAATCCAATGAACGTAATGAACAGTGCAGGCGTAATCATCAACATACGGTATTCTTTGGCTATGTCGAGTGCATCTCTTGAGCTTTTGAAGTCAGATCCGGTGATAAGCAGCTTTTGACAGCCAACCTCTTGCGCACGCGATATCACGGCCTGCAGGTCATTTGGATGCCGCTCCTTGCCATGATATATACCTCGAAAGATGGGATCCGCGAGGTTTATTCCAATCTGTAAGGAACCGTGGAGTGAATTAGTAAAAACAGCATAGACAAGGCTTGTATATGTATGCAACATAATCACCATTCATGTCCTGGCACGCCTTTCCCGCCAAAATTAAGAAAAAATTGATGAACAGCATGCTGAGAGGTTCTGATATCCCTGACTTACATCAACATAGCGTGGTATGTATATCGAATTACCATCTGCACTGGAAGGAGGCGCAGAGTCTACCACCTCTGAAGCCATTTTAACGAAAGATGAGAGCGGTCTCACCAGATATCTCGACGAAACCGACAGTCGATTGGCCTTATAGTGTGAGACACAGTTGAAGAGACTTCTACTTCGGATCATTGAGTCTTCTTTCGCCCATAAAAAGAAATACGGGAGCGACTCTGCTTCAACATAGATGACTCAACATCGTGGCTAAGCCTTGGCGCAGCTTGTTGCCTCGCATTCCCGTCTGAAGTGCCAGCCAAGTCCCCCACAGTGTATGCCAATATAGAACTGTGACCAGTAGTTGTTTCTCGATTAATGCATATTTTTGCTAGCTGAATACAGGATCGTTCACAGGCGCCCAATTTCATTTGTAGGCTTTGGTCGATTGATTAAGCTATCTACATATGTAGTTCGCTACCTGCTGTTAATTTTCATAGATGAGAATTGAAATGAGTTCAATTAGGCTGTACGTCTACCCAGCTATTCACGAGAACTGTCTTTGTAGTTTTATGGTAAAACATATCCGCCATCAATAATGACGTCACTACCCGTCGTATAGGTCGAGGCATCGCTGGCAAGATACAGATACAAACCCTTGATCTCCTTGACATGGCCTTGTCGTCCCAGAACAGCCATTCGATAGGCCTCATTGGCCACAGCAGGGCTAGCGCCCATCTTTGTATCGAAGAACCCAGGCGAAACAATGTTGACTCGGGCAAAGTCTCGCCATTCGCGCGCTAAAGACTTGCCAAAATGCGTTACGAAAGCCTTCGTAGCATTGTATACAGGCTGGTCTGTTGGTACGTTGACGATGTGCGCACTCACACTTGATGTGATAATGAGGTTTCCCGTGCCTTGGCGCTTGAACACTTCGCCAGCGTACTTTGCACAGACTACCACGCCGTCAACTATGAACAGAAAGTTAGCATATGAATTATACAATCGTCAACCTCGTGGATTGCACTTTACCGTTAACCGACATCTGCTTCCTGTACTCCTCAAGTGTTTGTTCCAGAATAGGTTTCGATATTGCCATTCCTGATTGGTTATTAGTCTGGCGTGTGCCCAACTGACTTCGACTGAAGCTACGTGAAACTCACCAGCGTTGGCAATGAAAACATCTATTCTACCAAAATCTTGCAAGACCTTATTGATCCCGTCTTGGACCTCTTGAGGGTTGGAGACTAGGAAAAGCTTGTTTAGCTCAAGGTCCGTGTAGACATTGAAGGGTAGAAATGAGGCCTTACTGTCAACTTTGTACGCGCACGTCTTCAGGCCGTGGATATCAGCCAAGTTCCTAGCCTTCTTGATGGCAGCATCGTTGCTTAATTCATTGTGAGTACTAAGATATCCACTTCCATCCTTATCATCCGTCCCAACTCACGAGTTGTACCACAAGGCGACATTGGCGTTAGCCTCGGCCATTGCCTCTGATACGGCATACCCGATACCATCCGCAGCTCCAGTCACGACAACCACCTTGCCCGTCATGCGAAACTGCTCCAAGACATTGGGAGATGTATCCGGGATGGGTCGGGGGAATCCATCTCTCACTACCCCGCAATCCTCGAATCCCATAGACATCTTGATAGTCGTGTGATAAGTCGCCGCTGGTATAAGAATAGAACAAAGGAAGATGAGCTTGAGGTAAAGCAGGTCTCTCGCAAAGCTCGATATTGATGCGAATACCACGACTCTTTCTTTCAACAATGAGGATGAGAAGTCCCGGCTCCCAATACCGATGTCTCTTGCGGGACCATGACTTGTACTGGACAGATCATTAACGGTCGACGTATCTTGTGGATCTGAATAGTCTAGCTATCTGTGGTTTCCATGCCGTCGTTCTCAAATACGGGTATAAAGACGAGGAGCTGCGCCTTGGATGAGCGTAGCATCAGGCCAATTTGAGATACACCTAGTTATCACATCAAGGGTCTTTCGCATATCAATAGCTATTATTGGGGTGACGCCCAATACCTACAAGGTCGTAAAGCAGGGTTGCCGAAGCGGTCAGTGGCCCAACCGCCCAAAGGCCATGGCCGCCAAGCTCTCTAACGTCTTTCAACTGTAGTTTCTTCCCTTTGCACGAATGCCTTGTCGGCGGTTTAGTAGATGATTTCACATCCCCACCAATCATCGTTTCACCCAAAATACCGAATGAATGGTTCACATCCACGTCTCAAGTGGGGCTTATGAGAGTCTCTCATTTGCAATCGGGTCTCTTAACGGGGAAGTCAAAGACCCGGTTTTGCTTAGTGACAAGACTGATGTTATTGGCCTTGACATTGTTATTTTACATCAACACGGGAAGCCCCGGTGATTTTGCGTCGGGAATAGTTGAATACATCATTTCATTGACTTGGGATGTTCGCAATGATTGTTGGCGATATCTGGATCTTTCAGCAATTATTGGCTTTACGTTGAAAGTCGATTCCCAGTAAATCATCGCATACTCTTATCTCCTCACTTGGAAAAGCTACCTAGGTAAAGCAGTCCCGCATCCGATACCGCCTTTATGAAGATCCTAAGTATAGAATAGATCATCTTCATTCCCTGGTCGTACAACTATGCGGCCAGGGCTAGTTTCTTGAAAAGCTAGCTCATGTCACTTTTGCGCGGTCCATTCTTGGATGAAGTGGTGAATGAATAGCAGGTTGAAGGGAAGATAGAGCAAATTTCACGAAAACTCAAACCACCTCTTGAGGCTTCGTGAAGTGACGCCTCAGAACTCGTTGGTGCATAATATCACACAACCTCGCAAGGTACAGGGTGCTTGGGGCTTATCTAGCCTCGATAGCCACCAGAGATAGAACACAATGTGTAGTAAATACTGATTGATTTAGACGTATCAAGGCTGCGCAAAATGAAAATGGAGCGCCGGCGGCAGCGGCAGATGGCCGCCCGGGCATTGGACAGATGTTACTTGTAAGTATCCATGCTCCGTGCCGGCTCCGTTCTCGTTGGCTTCATAGTGGACCTTGCCAGTTATGGCCGTAAATGCCCCCTGTGCTCAGAACCGATCCGGAGTATCGGATCAAGTGGCGTTGCAGGACTCACCGGGTCAATTTTACGCAGTGTATTAGGCTAGAGAAAGGGCCTTTATATGTTTGTTGGTAATCCGGTTGCCATGGCATTGTTCCCAGTTGCTGCTTAACAATTTATTTCATCAATTAGGTACTCCGTACACGTGCCCCACTTTCAGAAATCAATTTACGCGTCTTCCTCATTCCAATTCTTCAATGTCTCGGTCAATGTGGGGCATGCGCGACATAGACACCAGCATGTATTCTGTAAGCACTATGAAATTTCCAAGAATCTAGTTTGTGGAAGTCAGTGTATGTGATTCTTTGCAATAGAAACAAGAATGGGAATAATTGGAAATATCCAGGACATGCCTCCTTTACGATAGAAGGCAATGAAAACCAGAGCAATGGTAGCCTATGCAACCTGATGGAGCCACAGCATGCAATGCCATGCGAGTACTTTATAGTGTATCTAGGTACCTGAAGTAGCTAAAGGGTGACCTGGACAACCCCGCCATCTACTAATTCAGCGCGCGTCAGAGCGCGTTGAGTGGCTGGCAGCGACTTGCTGATTCAGCGCCTCGGCTTTATCTAGATTTGTACTCTCCATGTACTGTAGGCACCCTGCTGTAAAGCGCTCTATCGAAGAGGATCGACTCGCTGTGGGCGCTGTAACGAGGGGCGCCTTACAGGCACTATATTGCCCCGAACTTGTTATTTTGACGCGCTAGAGAAGTCTTAGAACGCGGTCTCCTAGCGAACGGCGCGTCTCTATTTAAAGTTGGATGGTGGGTGCATGGTTTTTATCCGACTTTTACTCAACATCACCAAACTAGTCAACTCTTTTAATATCTCACACGAGTGCCTCTTCTGATACCCATTCACTGTTGCCGGCATAGAGGCTTACGGGCAGCTTGGATTACACATTGACAGTTGCCGTACCTTTTTTTTCTCGATATTGACTTACCTCGTCGTTGGCATTGTCCCCGACTCGTACCTTGTCAACCCACTTTCCCACGGGTTTCGTCTAACCCGCGTGTCACGATGTATGTCAAGAAGCGAGGTATGTTCTTCTACGAGTCCCTCTTCTCGTATCGGCTGCTAACCCGTAGACAGATGGCCGTCAAGAACGGGTTCAATTCGACAAGATTACCGCTCGTGTATCGCGCCTATGTTACGGCCTCGACACCGACCATGTCGACCCTGTTGCTATTACCCAGAAGGTCATTTCTGGTGTCTACGGAGGTGTCACCACCGTACAGCTAGACGACCTCGTAAGTTTCCCTCAAAATGTGACCCAAACATGCCTTTTCTGATCGAACCCCGGAAACAGGCAGCCGAGACCGCCGCCTACATGACCGTCACCCACCCAGACTACGCCATCCTCGCTGCACGTATCGCAGTATCCAACCTACACAAGCAGACAAAGAAACAATGGTCCTCCGTTGTCAGTGATCTGTATCACTACATCAACCCCAAGAACAGCAGGCCATCACCCATGATCTCACAGGAGACATACGACTGCGTCATGAGACACAAAGACGAGTTCGACTCGGCCATTGTATATGACCGAGATTTCAACTACCAATACTTTGGCTTCAAGACTCTAGAGCGTTCATATCTCCTAAAGATCAATGGCAAGATTGTCGAAAGACCTCAGCACATGATTATGCGTGTGGCTGTAGGTATCTGGGGAGATGATGTTGAGAAGGTCCTCGAGACCTACAATCTGATGTCGCTCAAATACTTCACCCACGCCTCGCCTACTCTATTCAATGCCGGAACACCACAACCTCAGATGTCCTCATGCTTTTTGGTTGACATGAAGGAGGATAGCATCGAGGGCATTTATGACACCCTCAAGACATGTGCTATGATTTCCAAGATGGCTGGTGGTATTGGCTTGAACGTACACCGTATTCGTGCCACGGGCTCTTATATCGCCGGTACCAATGGCACGTCAAATGGTGTTGTTCCTATGTTGCGTGTCTTCAACAACACCGCCCGCTACGTTGATCAAGGTGGCAACAAACGACCCGGCGCTTTCGCCATCTACCTTGAGCCGTGGCACTCGGATGTCTTCGAGTTCTTGGATCTGCGAAAAAATCATGGTAAGGAGGAGGTTCGTGCTCGCGACCTCTTCTTGGCTCTTTGGATTCCCGATCTATTCATGAAACGAGTTGAGAAGAACGGCGAGTGGACACTGATGTGCCCCAACGAGTGTCCTGGTCTTGCTGATGTCTACGGCGACGAATTTGAAGCCCTCTACGAGAAATACGAAGCTGAGGGGCGAGGTCGCCAGAAGATAAAGGCCCAGAAGCTGTGGTACGCCATCCTTGAGGCCCAGACAGAGACTGGAAACCCCTTCATGCTCTACAAGGACCATGCCAATCGCAAGAGCAACCAGAAGAACCTGGGCACAATCCGCAGCTCTAACCTCTGTACTGAGATTATCGAGTACTGTGCCCCGGATGAAGTGGCTGTTTGTAACCTGGCGTCTATGGCTTTGCCGTCTTTTGTCGATTACAACACGGAAAGCTATGATTTCCAGAAGCTGCATGAGGTAACCCAAGTCGTCGTGCGCAATCTCAACAGAGTTATTGACGCAAACCACTACCCTGTTCCCGAGGCACGGAACAGCAACATGCGCCACCGTCCTGTTGGTCTCGGTGTGCAGGGTCTGGCTGATACCTTCCTTGCTCTTCGTATGCCTTTTGAGTCCCCCGAGGCTCGACAACTCAACAAGCAGATCTTTGAGACCATGTACCACGCTGCCTTGACTGCGTCAATGGAGATTGCTAAGGAGGAAGGCACGTACTCTACATACGAAGGTTCTCCAGTTTCACAGGGTATCCTCCAGTATGATATGTGGAATGTCACCCCTTCTGACCTCTGGGACTGGGCTACTCTCAAGGAGCAGATCAAGCAACATGGTGTACGCAACAGTCTTCTGATGGCTCCCATGCCAACTGCCAGTACCTCGCAGATCCTGGGCAACAACGAATGTTTCGAGCCTTACACCTCGAACATCTACTCTCGTCGTGTTTTGGCCGGTGAATTCCAAGTTGTCAACCCCTGGTTGCTGAAGGACCTGGTCGATCTGGGTCTATGGTCTGACAATATGAAGAACCGTATTATCGCTGAGGGTGGTTCTATTCAGAACATTCCTAGTATTCCAGCGGAAGTCAAGGCCTTGTACAAGACTGTCTGGGAAATATCCCAACGCACAGTAGTCCAAATGGCCGCCGATCGCGGTGCGTTCATTGATCAGTCGCAGTCGCTAAACATCCACATGAAGGACCCTACAATGGGCAAGATCACAAGCATGCACTTTACTGGATGGAAGCTTGGTCTTAAGACTGGCATGTACTACTTGCGAACTCAAGCTGCTGCCCAACCTATCCAATTCACAGTTGACCAAGAAGCCCTGAAAGTCACAGATTCAGCGGCCGCTAGGCCCGGCGCGTTGAAGAAGCGGGCCCCTCCTTCTGGAACTCACACATCTTCACCATCCCCTGCTATTCCACGACCAATGTATGCTAAGAGGGAAAGCTCCAACGTGGTCAATACCCCCCATGGGGTCCCCACACCTAGTGCCACCCCTCCCCCTGCCAAGGAGACAACAGTTGTGGAATCAGCTATACCATCCGCCAAGGCGTCATCTTTCAAGGCAGATGTGCCTGAGGGTGAGAGCCCTAAAGCTTTGGCAACAGAGCCTACTGAGAAACCGAAAGCAGAGGCACTACCGGATGCAGCTCTTGAGGACACCAAGTCGCCACAGCAAGATGAAGATAACGAAGATACAAGCAAGGAGCGCGAGTATGATATCTATGCTGACGCCGTTTTGACATGTAAGTAGCCCCAATAATCCTTTTCGAAGATCACATTCCTAACAACGTTGCAGGCAGCATTGAGAACCGCGAAGAATGTATCATGTGCAGTGGTTAAAGGGCCAATATAGGAATAGAGAAAGTGATGATGTTATGCAATGGGTGATGATAATAGGTTTAATATATGACGGACGATAAGCATGACTCGGGATGGTCGACGGTTGGTGTCTATTAGCAGGCTCAGAATTCTGCACCAACACTTGAATAGTCCTGGAGTATTGTACAGGCAATATGATATTTGCGCCTCGGTAGGCGACTTCATTGGGCGGGCGTTGGTCATGTATTTTCTAGTTCAGTATAATAAAACTTTAGGCAAATTCTTTTGATGCGACGTGATATAGAAGTATTCAAGAGGCAGCTAGACAGGCTGAATGTTGGCTAGGAATAGTGAGGCCACGCGAACAGGCAACCACAAAGAAGCAAGTCAGCTTGGGATCTCTCGAGCAATCACTGTGTTTCCGTGATTAGAATTTCATACATATTGTCAGCTACAAAGTCCAGCACATGCAGATATTCTCGGCTGTTTGCTTGTGTTCGAGTGCGCATAATCGTAGTTTTAGTCCTGAGAATACACAGGTCTGCATGATGGGTTACGATAGCGTAAAATCTCTGCATATGTGATACCATACATTGCGCATCTATATCGTGTCCATGGCACTCCGGTGGGTGCGCGGACGATATAATTGTGCCGGGTCATCAGGTGAGGAGTACGCATTCAGGTAGCATGACAACACGCAAGGCTGGCCTTGCTTGACGTGCTTCATGATTAATATTCATGATTTATGCATAACGGCATGTCGCCTGTGAGAGTCAAGAATGCCTAAATGAACAAGGGAGGCAGTTTCGAAGGCGGCTATGTATGGTGTTGTATGTGAGAGTAAATAAAGGGGTATCTCGATAGTTGGGCCGTCGGCTTGAATGATGTGCCGCCATATTTCATCAGCTTGATGATTTGGATGCCCAACTGTTGGGTGCTTGGTTTACACGATGGGGGATTTGAAATATTTCTTGCATGTTGGATTCATAGTTGCAGCAACCCTGGTTCACCAGAAGGGCTGAATTGGATGTTCCACGGGGGGTTGAATTCCTTTGCGTCCATATACCGACATCTTCCCAGTGAGGCTCGAGAGCATAACGCTCACCGAGGTTGATTACTGAACAGGTGTGACAAGAAATACGTAGTAGACCCATGTTTCTTCTTCCTAGTGCTGATACTACATCTCCAGGCTTCCTGTCTCAGAAGTCTCTGAGTTGGTGAAGAGTCATTAATCAGTAATCATATAATTTAAAAATATGGCGGGAATACCGCATTGTGTCATCACTGTTGGGGATTCGGTGAGAAGCATTGATCGTGAATTCGATGAGCTTGGATTGGTAATCCGGTGAACAATGTGAGCACGGTGAAGCTTCGAGGAACAATAAGGCTACACCAGCAGCTCAATTAGCGTCAATTAGCGTTTTCTTTGATATAAAAGGGTTCATCGCTCTAGAATATCTCGAAGACCGGCATAACACAAGGAACTATCGTCTCATCACAGACTTGAACAATCGAAATGGCTACTCCCTTCGCTTCAGAGTTGCTCCAGCGAGCCGAGTAAGAATCCCTCGCAACCCTTGAAGATTTTGAACTAATATAGTTGATAGAGTCATATCCAAGAACCATGAACCTCTACCGGACATCAAAGATCTGGGTCTAACGACGCCGGTGAAGATGATATGTGAGTAGTCCAACGTGAGAAACTCAACGTAAATCAACTAACCAGATATCAGTCTGCTGCTTCGACAGACGCGTTATACCCGAGGACTTCCTGGGTCTCAAGTATGAGGATCGTATGTCTCACTCTCTTGTTGTCTCTTCCTAACTGTTCGGAGCATGCTCTTCTTACTGAATGCCCAGGCGTCCTTCTCGTGAGAACCGCATCTGGTACGCCCGCGAGAAACATCATGGACATTGTCGCGATCGACAGACTCGTCGGCATCAGCGAGCTCGTCATCGTTAAGCATACAGGTGAGTAGTTCTGAATGGGCCATAAACATGTGCTTCAAATCACAGATATCTGACGGCGACAGATTGTGGCGCATTGCACTTGACGGAAGAGGCTATTCGCGAACATATGGTGAAACACAACCCAGATCTTGCTGGGAAAGTCAACGATGTCACAGTCGGAGCTACCACTGAGTGAGTCTCCCTGCACTTCCATCATGTGGAAATTAATCTGTAATGCTAATGTCTGACATGTTAGTATCGTTGAACGTACTCGACAAGACGTGGATATCATCAAGTCTTCTCCGTTTCTCCGCAAAGAGTTGCGAGATAATGTCTCGGGACTGCTCTTTGATATCAAGACTGGGAAGGTGGATAGGATCGTTTAAGGGGTAGAAAGTTGTTGCTTGAAGAATGACGAGTATGGTAGTGTAGAGAGCATAGTTTTGGACTAAGGGAATAGAGATTCGTTGATCTTGTTCAAGGTTACAAAATCTTTGGGACACTTTAGTTGACTCTTATGATGTCTGTAAGTGTGACAAGGAATATAATGCTAGACCACTGCTATACTGGTCGGCTCTCGAACTGATAGCAGCCATCACACGCCTCGCCTCACTCTTTGGATGCAATAGGGCTGCGTAAACAAGGTTCTTGGGAGTTTGTCTGAGTAATGGGTTGAATTGAAGGCGCAAAATTCGAGGTTCCGTTCCTTTTTGAATAACTTCCTCACTTTGGATTGCTTTAGCTTTGTGATTTACGTCTTTCTCTTCCTCATAAAAATCGGGAAAAATTCGCCTGCCATTTGACTTGCCGGCAGTCGACGATATCGTTTCGATTGATCCTTCATCGTCATCTTGAATATGTTGCCTCGCGGGATTTGGGTTATCCCCCAGCATTACGCTCGAGTTCACAGGGGAGACGTCGCTGACCCCGAGTTGAATAGCTCTGAGAGGAACTTCAGTGGTTTTCTCGTTGGTAGGAAAAGTGGGAAGGCATCCAGTGCGATATCAAATATGCTCAAAAATATCATCAAATGGTTTGATAAGAGCAGTCCCTGAATTTCTTATTATTGGTGTATGAGTAGGACATGCGCCAAAGGAAGCTGATTGAAAACCTTCGGTTTTCAAGTCCATTGAACTATACATGTCACGCTTACTCAGGTGATTTCGGCAACTGATATAAGCCTCTTGGAGGCAACGGCTGATCCACTCACGCAGGCCAAGATCTGCCATGAGCTTTGGAGTCTCAGAAGCTCGTTGCAGTTGTACGGAGCAAATGTCAGCCTGACAGCCTTGTGGGACTACTATCTCAAAATAAGTACCCTCTCTTTACGTGATGGTGGACGCCATGTCGCTGTCAGGACGCACCGCGATGTCGTTGATGTAGCTTATCTGCTAAAAGCGATTGCAACTAGATGGGAAGTGAAAGAGGCATTGCGAACCAAGTTGAAGAAAGCCCATGCTAATGAAGACGAATTATTGGAACACACGATTGACTTGGTTGAAAGCCTAGTGATTATGTGTGATTGCGGTATCTCCTCTCACGGCTTCTCTGGGAGCACCGAGATAGAATGGAAGCATGGTTCTCTCAAAGAGTTCCTCGTGTTGCACTTTGGTGATTAGCCGGTACTAGCACACGAGAAAATCAAGTTCGAACAGATATTCAAAGCAAGAAACTTCGGTCGGATCACTGGTCTTGAGATCATCTGGACCGACAACCTCGTTGACCATTTAAGGTTAACCGACGACGATACCAAGGTGCATATTTTCCATCATGCGCCCTTTCTGGAGTCACAGCGTTGGAGGTATGATGGCGTGTTTCGAGTCGCTCTCTGAAAACGCATGCTAACTGGGACAGCACACAAAGCTTGCTTCCAGAAAATCTGGCAGCAGAAACACGTCAAACCCTAGCCCTACTGTTTCCTTCAACAGACCGTGATAGACGCGAAGATGGGTGTCGAAACTACCACGAGTAGACCCAAGGATAGATCAGTGCGGTCGTCTTAAGACGGACTTGAGGCAGGTCGAGAGGTTCCATGTATGGCGTGATAGATTGGTCATGCTCAAGCAGGTATTCGACGAGACCCAGCCGAAAACACTGAGGGATTCGTAGCACGATAGAAGGAACGGTGTCCAGTGGCATACCTTCTGGGTTGCCGTTCTCGTGCTGATACTGATGATAGTATTTGGGGTGATACAGAGCATTGAGGGCGTGAGACGAGCCTACGCATCTATGAAAGAATTATCAGACCATGCCGAAATTAAAGGGCAGGTCAATACAGCGCGTTGGGCCGGAGCCCGGGTTATGTAGCATTCAGTTTGTCTTACCAACTGGTGCGTAACGTCTGTGCCGGGTTGTCGCCGATGGCTGGGACTCGTACAGTGAGTAGGTACCTAGTCTAGGTACGATGGGTGCTGAATTCTGTTACCTGCCTCTCAATTGTGACCACGAACTGCGGATATGAGAAGTATCTTTAACTGACGGCTGAGCTATATAAAACACCCAGAATTCTAAGAGTGTAGTATGTGATTGCCACTTGCGCTACATATCGCTGCTGGTGGAAAACACATTAGATTTTCGCCTATTGAATATAAGTTACGATAAGGTCGCTCTATTAGTCAAGGCCTCACCGGCATTTTCGCTCTTGGCACTTTATGGCTTTAATGACAGTCAAAGGGATTGAGACTGTTGTAACATACTGAACCCTTTCGTTTATTCATTATGAGAGCGCCATACTCGAGACATGGCTACATACCTAGTCGGAGGGTAGAGGTGCGGGGTTGACTTAATACGTCGTGATGACACAGAGCAGATGCCCTACTTACACGTAGGTGCCGTCAAACAAACAATCCCATAGCAACCTATGGTGCCCATATGCACGATCCTGCTAGTTTCTAGATGGTTGCAACTGTCTGCTGCGGGACAAACAAACAATCTAGCCTCTTTTTTAGCGTTTCTCACGTCAAGTTGCTCCCGTCATCTAAAGATTTGCCGAACAGTCCCCGGCAAGTAGGGATCCAATTCCCAAGAAGAGGAGGTTTCAATACCTCGTGATCAATAACTATGATATCAGGCCATCACAGACTACTACATACATACATAGTAGGCAGAACTGAAATCCAGCTATGTATATTATTGTGTGGTGTGCGAGCAGTGCCATTGCAATTAGGTGGGTACCTCGGTAGAAGTAAGATCTTTCTCGGTCTCTCACCAACCCCCGCTTTGTGTGATAGCTGGTCTACCGCTCTACTTCGTACATTGCCATGACGGTCCACTCAAAGCCCAGATCCCACGATCTGAGATCGATTTGCTGAGCACGAATTGAGTCCACTGGATGATCCGGCACTGCAGGGGTACGGTATGGACTTTGACCATGTACCTTGTATTTCAGCTCCAACGGTTGACCAATGGCATGCAGTTGAGGCCTGCTCAGCTACTTGATTCGGCAAGCTCGTCCTGCAGTCAGAACCTGGAGCAGCCACGGCCCACGGCACACGGCAGCGAGTGATAAGCTACAACATAGCGGTATTTAGTAGGTGCCTACCTGTATAATAGGTAAGGCACACTAGGTATAGTAGGTACCTATGTAAATACGATGACGATGTGCCATGCCATGCTTCTTGGTGATTCGGTCGGCACATGTTTGCCGCACTCTAGATCATACGCCACAGCCTAAGCAGAAACGGGCAGTGGGCAAGTATCCAGGTCTCTGCCCAGGTGGTGCCAGACAGCCGTTGAAAACTTGGAAAGCCACTTCATGCCTACTGTTAGTGTAGATAGGCGCAAGCAATCATAGCACGACAACATCAGCATTTTAGCTCCACCACGTCATATTGGGCAGGCGAGGCAAGCTCCGAAGGAGGCCCCCCGGAATCCCTCTTGGGAGTCACCCTTGTAGGTACCTAGGTACTGTAACACTGACACTGCATGCATATCCCGATATTACATCACCAGCTCTGTTTTGACAGCCACCTCGATTTTTCTCTACCAAGCGATTGGAAAGGCAAGACCTATTAACCACACCAACAAGAGAAGTGAGGACGCAAGGGGTTTCTCCTGCTACTTAGGTAGTACTCTGGGTAGTATGTATAATGCCCAATATTGAAATCAATATTAAACAGATCATTACCTAGATACATAGGGACTTTGGCACACATGTCTACCGCTCAGCACGCTTATCATGAGGTTCCTACATCATACCTACCTCCAGCTTAGGTATATGGGCGACGGAGTTAGCGGGAGATAGCGCTGTAGTTTAACTCTGCGCCGTCTTCGCGGACAGAAGTTAGCTACCTAGGTTGGTACGCTAATGCTATTAGTGCCGAGCAACCAAGATCCAGGAAGAAAACTTGAATGGGGCTCGAGTGAGCTCAAGTGAGCTCTCGAGCTCTCCCGCATCCTCGTGGGCAAATTACCAGCAAATTACTCGGAACCCAGGCTCATAATCAGGGCATGATGCCTACTAGCACACTAGTACACTAGCTAGGGAACCTTAGAGAGACGAACTACCTAGACAAGGCCACTAGCAGAACCAGACCGCCGCATTGTGTCAATACATACGCAATTACGTACCTGCATACAGTAGAAGCAGAGAGAGGGCAGCCATGGTACCTGCGGCAGCAATCTCATCATACCTCTTTGTTAGTCTGGTCTTAGTACGAGTCTGAGCTGTCAATACCAGAAAGCAGAAAGCCAAGATGACGAAACCGTTGGTGACACAGCAACAGCTGTCCCGGCCATCACATCGGGATATTTAAATTATGGCCAGCTCTCTGCTGTTTGTGTACGACCTCAGTCACATTGCCTCCTCATACTCGTCCTCGGTGCCCCTGCAGAAAGGAATTCCTGTGCGCTCTCAGCATTACCTCAAAACCCTTCCAGCCAACCAACAACTGAACTCCTCATTCACTCTTCATTTCTCACTCCTCCTCTTTCACGCCGAACCACTACATACGTAGCCCGTGTCTCGAGTCCTTTGAAACTTGACGGAAGCATCCTTCAACCTTTAGCAGCTGCAGTTTACATCTCAAGGTACGAAACAAATTGAACAGAGTAATTGATCTTGTACAGCTTCAAGTCGTCTGTTTCCCATTTATACATGAGCACACATACCCAATTGAAGATTCAAGTCCACACTCCCGTCTCCTGTCTCCTGCCTCTTGTCACCTACCTAGGTACCTACCCATCACCGACCGCCCTTAGGCTTAGGATGCCATAAGGTTAGCTTGACATCATCATTGTCGCTTCAGGCACACACCATTGAGTCCTCTCGACTTCACCTCCCTGCACCTGTTCTTTCCTGCCTTCTCTCAACCCCTTCGCCACTTCAGGCTAGTAAACCTGTGCTGTCGATGCCCTTTTTCTTCATCTGACCTCCGATCCCACGACTCCCAGCTTTCGGAAAACTTACTCTTTTCCTCTTCCTCGTATTTCCCCTCTCTTCAAAATCTCTTGCCTACCTTTAGCCCATCCTCTCTGCTGCCTCTACACACTTTCTGTTTTTGATAAGCCTACCTAAGTTAGCCTACCCACGTCTTACCTCGAAGGCTCCTTGTGTTCTTTGTAAGTTGTGTAGGTCTAGGTACCTTCATTCCACATTGCTC
Source organism: Xylaria bambusicola (assembly GCF_022495145.1). NCBI lineage: Eukaryota > Fungi > Ascomycota > Sordariomycetes > Xylariales > Xylariaceae > Xylaria > Xylaria bambusicola. The sequence goes on from NW_025953566.1 coordinate 837,558, forward strand.
ATGGAATAGCCCATCCATACATCCTACTTGGGGCTTGTTAGCTTGTTGCACCAGATGTCTGAGGTTGGATGCTTTGCACTAGCACCTTCCTATGAAACCTGCATCGCACCTGTTGCTTTAGTTTGACAACCTCCACGCATTCGCGCGCCTTCCCTCTCTTTAGAGACATATGTTGGCAAGAGCCCTGCTCATACTCACACCCACACGTTTTCTCTTCCCTGCCCTTCTCTTCCTCCTCCGTGTTCCCTTCTTCTCTCTTCTCTTCTCCCATCTCATAACATTCCCTGCGCCAGCAGATTCTGACAGCCAACTACATCGCCATCTCCAACATCACAGACTCTTCATTCACTCACACCCACAACTACTGCATAATCAGCTTTTGCACGCTTTTTGAGCATCTGTTTTCTGGAACAGCACATTCTAACAGTCCTCAACAGACAAGACAAACAACCAACCCCTCATCAGTATTACGTTCTCGACATCTCTCAAGATGAAGACTTCTGTTGTCCTTGCTGCCATTTCGGCTGGTGGTGTTGTGGCCGTGCTGCCTCCGCCCCAGAACTTCCCCGCCTGTGGTGTAAGTTGTTCCTCTGCTCTGATACCGCATTCTTTTGTCTAGTGTAACTGACCACTCCTTGCAGACAACCTGCTTCGGAAATATGCTGAACCAAGCCTCTCAGCTTGGCTGTGGTGACTCAGGCTCAACCGAGGATGCCGTTGACGGCGCTTGTCTCTGCAAGAATCCTGACTTCTCTTACGGAATCATCGATTGCGCCAATGCAGCCTGCCCTGAAGGCGCAGCCCCAACGGTTGTTCAGTATGGCGTTGACTGGTGCGCTGGTAAGTCAGGTAGCCTGTATGAATTTGACTCCCAATACATTGCTAACCCTGAATCCACAGACCGAGGTGTTGTCGTCGGCGGTCTCAGTGCTACTGCCGTAAGTCGTCCCTAGTCTGTCACCTCAACTATCATATGGCTGTTCGTGAATCAAGTCTGGCGTGTTTCATCCCCACACTGCACTATACATCTCGTGACTTGCTAACTGTTATCAATAGAGCTCTGAGTTCATCTCTTCAGCTACTGCCACCGTCTCTGCTGCTGCTACTGCTAGCAGCGAGAGCAGCACGTCTCTTGGCTCAGAAACTGTCATCGTGGCCACTACCACCAACAGTGACGGTTCTACTGTTACTACCACTTTCCCAGCTAGCTCGGGCGAGTCCTCCTCGGAGGTTGTGATTCCTGTATCCACGACCGATGTGGAAGCGACTTCAACCAACAGCGACGGATCCGCTGTGACTACGACTGTTGCCAGCACCATCTTCTCGACCTCGACTGCTGCTGCAACTGGCTCAGATTCAGCCACTGATAACTCTTCAGCACCAGAGTCTACCTTTGTCACTGAGACAACAGCTACTATCAGTGGTTCGACTGTGGTGACCAGCGCCACCGTCACCAGTACAGATACCGACGCAGCCAGCAGCACGGGAGAAGCAGCTACCTCCACCGACTCTGACGGCGGCTCTCGCCCCACTGCTATCCCCGTTGGCCTCGCTGCTGCCGCCGGATTGGCCGCCCTGATGCTATAAAGCATAGGTTGATGCCAGTTTGTGGTACCCAAATTTTTGTGGCAGGATTTAATATTTCCTAGCTTAGATATGAGGAAAGAGTCCCGGGGTCACATAATGTCAGCAGACTCTTGCACAGACGACGGACAAGGATGGGAAGACCCTAAATTCTTGCTTGGAGCGGATGAACCCAAAAGGATTCCATGTTTTTTTATGATGTATGAATGACCTAAGGTCTAGAGCCAGACCACTAATACCGTATCTGAAATGCCCTCCCCTGGCCCGATAGCATGAGGAGTTGGGAGTTCATTTTCGCTACGGACGCTAATCAATACACTTTCTCATGCATTTCTTGGGATATGACCTATGAATGTCGTGCAATGCCAACTACTTGAATATCCCGCTGACAAAGACATCCATTCATTCTCATGACTAATGTGACATGACGAGCGTTGAAAGTACAATCTCACCCCCAAGAATTGCAAAGCCCGAACCCGTTGTTTGTTGCGGGGTAGCCGAATATGCTTGACTAGCTATGAGACGCATCTTATGACATAACAATATTCTACATCTGTTCAGCATTACCTATTAATTATAAATTCTGATAGTCTAACGGAAGTATGGAAGCATGCTTCTTTCAGTTACCTGCGTTATGCTTGGCTTCCTCGTGCTTCCTGTCGTTTACGGTGTCACCAAATCTTGATTACCCAGCATCAAAAACTCACTGTATATTGTAATATCCCACGGAGGACCTAGCGGTCTTACTTGAACTTCAATAGTTCGTTGATCTTGATAATTATTTCTACGTGGTCTTTTCTCTACTGTCCCCAACCACGCTATACCGTTAACAAGACTTTCGCCTCGGGTCAGACGTTTAGAGAACAGGATGGCAGGCCCTTCCACGAAGATTCGCATTGCAACCGCGTCTCCAGCCACGCAGCGCACTAGACAAGATACACTTGCCGAGCTCGAAAGGCTTGCACAATCCGCAGGGGAAAGAAAAGCGGACTTCTTGCTTTTGCCCGAGTAAGTAGGCATCAATTAACCCTCTTTCGATCACAAGTATACGCAGGCGTTTTTGCGCTCTTGTTTGTCACTGCGTACTTGCAAGCCTTCCTGATGGGAAAGTCAATGTTCGTTCGAGAACGGCAGATTCTAACTACTTGAGCTGTTCGTAGAGCGTTCTTGGGTGGGTACCCTAGAGGTATAGCCTTCGGAGGCAAGCTCGGGGAACGACCCGCCGGGGCCCGCGACGAGTTCCGCAAGTATTTTCAGGGGGCGATCGATCTGGGTGATGTCGTCGGACCTGGTGGGGCGGGTGGGATGGACAGGTGGGTGAGAAGGGAATTGGGGGGCGAAGAGAGTGTTGAGGAGGGGACATCTGGGGACCTGGGATTGTCCTGCCGGAGAGGCGATGGCACGCGCGAGGAACTTGAGCGTGTCGCTCGTGAGACGGGCGTTTTCATCGTCGTGGGACTTGTGGAGCGGGCGGGGGGGAGCTTGTATTGTGCTGTTGCGTATGTTTGTCCTCAACGGGGCGTTGTTGGAAAGAGGAGGAAGGTCATGCCGGTGAGTCTTGTTTCCTTGTGTTCGTTTCGGTGGTATCTTGTTGACGGGATGGGTGTGCTACTTTTATCTGAACGCGCGAGGGTGTACTGACGCGGGAATGCTGAAATGGTGGATGAGACGACGATTCTATTACTGCTTGATAATCAAGGGTATGATTCTCGCTGCAGGTTGTCAAGTAACTTTGGGTTGCGGAAATTGGATACATCTTCCACGCGAAAGAAAGGACTGAGAAGCGAATCCTAGATGAAGATCACAAATGGAAGAAAGGCTAATGGGTGTTATAGACAGGTATGGAGCGGCTCATCTGGGCACAAGGCTCGCCGGCGACACTGAAGGCCGTCAGCACCACTATCCGAGGCGTTCGCGTGAACCTCGCCGCCGCCATCTGCTGGGAGAACTACATGCCGCTCCTGAGGCAATCCCTCTATCAACAGAAGTAGGTAGACACTTCATTTATCTGGAAGTGTACCACCGGCTGATCTGAATCCTGATGTAGTATTAACTTGTATTTTGCCCCAACGGCTGATGGTGGAGATGCATGGCTTTCACTCAGTAGGTTTGACCCGTTTACACACCTTTTCGCGCTTGCTTCATCGCGAGCTGCGGGCTTTTGTTACATGTACATCTATTAGAGTGTTTTTGACGATATGCTAACGCGGGCGTCCGTGAACGTGTATAGTGCGAACAATCGGGACTGAAGGACGCTGCTTCGTCGTAAGCTCCAACATGTGCGTCCGAGAACCGAACGCCGAAGTGACTGCCGAGCCACAGCCGAGACTCGGCTCAACCACCTCAAAGGAGCAGGATGGTCTCGACTTGGTTGTCCCGAAGGCACGTCGTCGGTCCGTGTTCGATGACGACGGAAATGAAATCGTGCTCAGTAGCCCTGGTACCAGCACTTCCAAGCCGAAGGAGGCCATCGCTGATTCAGGATCGGCCGTTGCGGAAGGCGACATGTTCGGGGATGTGAAGTACCTGACACGCGGTGGTTCGAGCATCGTCTCGCCCTATGGGGAAGTCCTTGCCGGTCCGCAATGGGAAGATTCGCACAGCCTTATCTATGCCGATGTTGATCTTGAGGAATGCGTCCGTGGACGCCTGGATCTCGATACGGCGGGGAGTTATTCTAGGTGAGTTTCATCTTTGATCCGTTGCCATTTATCTGCTCGTCCGTCGTCTCTTCTTTCCTCTGCATACCCAGCAGCAGTGTTCTATACGGAGCTATGGTAAGGAAGTAAGCTGATATTCTGAACATCACGAGTAGAAACGATTCTTTTAAATTATCGGTTGAGGGCCTGGATCTAGATCCTCTGCCGTACTACGGGTAATCGATACGACATGTGACGCTATATCTAACAAAATTGACGCGATGTATCATGGGTTCGGATGGAAAGTGATAGGAACAGAATGTCTAAGAAACTAATCGTAGTTCGCTGCGCTTCGAGTTTGATCGATAGAGATGTAATATTGCAAATAACGCATTCTTAAGTTGAATAAACCAGCTATCTGATTTTACTGTCGTCCACTCTCGCAACCATTAGCGAATTCATACTAGTCCTCCAAAACATGAAATGCTGTGGCATAAGACCAAAAAACCCGGGTATCAATTATGTAATCCGATCCCGACGCCTAATCACCCAACATGGCCGCCCGCCCTGCCGTGCTCTGACTTCCCGTATTTAAAATGAGCATCTCCAGACTCCGTATAGTAGTGGTCCGCTAATGGAAATCATACTAGCTGCAAAAAATCGTACAATAGAAAGGACGTAGTTCAACCCGAGAGTAAATAGCTAGGTCTTCAGAAATATGGACTCTGGCTGATATACACCACGGCTCTGAGGCAGTACGCCTTTCTTCTTTAATCCTTCTCTTTCCCCTTCTCCTTCAGTGCCTGGTTTTCATCCTTATCCATAGGGCTTCTTTCAGATACTTCCATTGGACTTGCTAGCGGGCTGTTAACGCCGGCAACACTACCGCTGATACTATCGGCCCTGCCATGGCCGGGAAGGCTACTACGGATACTCGCACCGTCTCCCATGCTCTGCTTGCCAGCATAGAGACTATTGCGTTCACCAGGAAGGGCGGGTGCTATACCAGTTGTTGAGTATATGCTTGTCCGTTCGTTGCCCGCGATCCTTGTGCTCGATTGATGTAAACCTGGTGTCGGAGGAATGTCTCGCATGCCATCCATATTGGCGCTGAGTACGCTTAGTGGTAGGCTCTCGCGACTGCCTCCCCAGACCGATGATGGAGCTAGAGCGCGAACTGAAGCATCGGTATCCATGGATCGTCTACGTCGCCGCTTGCTGGAAGAGGCCAGCGTGAGAATCGATGCGTTATCTGTCAAGAGATTGTTGGCCGTGGCCGAGTTGTAGGTTGTGGGGTGTCCATGAGGCGCAAGATGCGGCGGGATGGCGGAGGCGGGAGAATTCGTAGGAAAAGGCTGTGTAAATTGTATTGTTTGAGTATTGCTTTGGTGTGACGAATGACCACCAGTAGTATGTCCACCGTTTGTGCCGCCGTTCGGAGCCAGCGATTGGATTGTGGTGAGCGTGGTGGTGAGGGATCGTACTGATGGAGCCGGCGACGAGAATGTGCTGTCTCCTCCTCTACGTGCATCGAAGCCGCCACCAGCAGTCCGACTCGTCCCAGCTACAGATGATGCCATATGTGACGGTGCATGAATAGAGTGATGATCTGTAGATAGCGTAGGTGCCGTTGAATTAGCACGAGTTGCGCGATGGGGACTCTCGTCAGCGGATGATGGGCTCGAGTCTCGGCTTCGATCTAGCGATTGATTCGAGCCTAAGCCAGCTTGTGAAGTCGAGGGCGACTGATTAGTTCGCGGGGTGCGTGCAGCGGCGATACGGCCGGATTGCGGGTAGGGGTTGTTGTTTTTGGATGCTCGCTTCTTGGAGCCCTTGAAGGCAGCGTCGCGCTTAGAGTGGCCATTTCGGTTCCCACCTGTAGACGACGTCGCAGCCTTGAAGTTGGCTAGTTTCTTGACCCAGGTAGCGAAAGGGCGGCGACGACCTGCGCGCTCTTGATGGTCTAGACCACCATTAGTTGGGTTGTTCTTCCTCTGACGAAACATGGCGAGCGTATGGGTAACAAGCAAGTTGGGAAGCTATAGATACATGTGGGTGGGAATCACGCGGGCTTAAAGGAACATATTTACCTGTTGGGAGATGTGACGTTTCATTCATGGCCATTTGTGTAGACGATCGATGAACGATGGGCAATGTGAGCAGTTTAGGTGGTTGGAAGATGCACCGCGAGGGCTCTGTGATGCTGAATGAGGACGATGCGCAACAACAGTACGCGGTCAAGGGCGGTAATTGGTGAAGTCCGTGCCGTAAACGGATGGTGCTAGTAAAACGATCAACGAGGCGGCACAGGGAGAGCCCGCTTTGACTGATAGAGCCGAGCGAGAAGAATCTGGGGAGTGGACCGAGTGCTGGTGATAGCCTCAATTCAGACTGCTAGGAAGCTAGAATGCCGATCTTTGCACTGAGCAGGTATTGAACTCCAGCCTGCTCCAGTACGGACGGACAGAGACGGAGTATTAACGATGCCGATGTGGGAGGAGTGAGGTGAGGAATGTCAAAGGCTGTGGAGATCACAAAAGCCCAAGTAAGTAAGCTTGGCAGGGTGCGGGAGGTGCTGGAACCACACATCACGCATTGTGCAGGAGAGCCCAAAGCAATCTACTTAGGACCCTGGTTAGGTACATATGTAGTTTAAGTCTGTTAGGTTAGGTAGCTATATATGTATAGTGTACGAGTCTATTGTACCTGGGCATTAACACCTTACCTGGCTTCAAAGACCAAAGACGGCTATCCCTCTAATCTGTTGTCCTCGATATGGTTGATGCCTACAGTAAGTACTTAAGCTCTCAGGGTCTTGTCAACATACAGTAGGTACCATCCCATGCATCTTCAAGGCTCCTCTAAACATGCCAGGGCAGGATCCAGAACTTGGAGAGGTCCGTAATGTTACTTTCCTACCTGTATGTATTTACATATGTAATCCATGGATGGTAGATCTGATGCGTCTTGTGTACTGGTACAGCTTGGCCCCTGTTGATTGCGTCATTACCAAAGTACCTGCGATCAATGCTACGGTACTCAAGTACCTAGAAGATACATATGAAAGTACTTAAGGACCCACCAGGCTTTAGGTGTAGGGGCACTGTCCATCACTGTTACCGTCCCACTATGTAGCTTAGTACTCTCACCACCTGCATCACCAAGTCAAATTCCGTCAGTATACCTACTAGTCGTCAGTCTTAGATCCTCCTCGTGGCCATCAGGCCGAGAACTCAACCAATACCCAGTGCCTATCTAGGTAGGCGTCTCCATTGAAGACGGCTCGAGAAGGGCCGTACGGTTCTCGGCGACTTGATTGCCTTGGTGTATCATCATAAGTATTTCGTCCGATTTCACGTCTCCTTAAACTTTAGAGTCTATGGGAGGATAGGAGACCCTATATCAACTGAAAAGGGGGGCGAGCATTATGCGGCAGATGATCTGAAGTCCTCTACCTTGCAATGTCCATTCAGCCATTGCCGGACGATGTTGTTGCCCAAATCAAATCGTCAACCGCAATCACGACTCTCAATGGTGCTGTGTGCGGTCTAGTAAGGAACTCCCTTGATGCTGGCGCCTCCAAAGTGAATATATCCATAGACTACGTGCGGGGGAACTGTTGTGTGGAGGATGATGGACTGGGAATACCACCTGCCGAGTTCCACCCTAGGGGTGGCTTGGGCAAGCTTCATTGTAAGCCGTGAACAGTCTCGATGACTCGGTGAATCTTGTTTGGCTGACGGAATTCCTAAAGTCACCTCCAAGTACCCCACGCGTAAAGATATACATGGGAAGTATGGCATATTCCTAGCATCGCTGGCGTCTCTATCATTGCTCTCCGTCATGTCTCACCATCACCAGTATTATACTCATAACTCGATTCAAATCCACAACTCAGAAGTCCTGGCACGGCACATACCTTCCCCTCCTGACCAAAGATTGCTCAACTTCACTCATGGCACGAGAGTGACTGTGCGAGATCTCTTTGGTTCAATGCCCGTCAGGGTAAAACAGAGGGGCATCGATGCAGAAAGAGGTCTTCATAATAAACACTGGGAGTCCCTTAAGCGGGAAATTGTTGCATTATTACTCGCCTGGAATCCTAGTGTGTCAGTGTCAGCGCGCGAGCTTGCCGGGCGCAGATCATTCTCAATTCATAACAACCAGACTCGCGACGGGGAATCTAGCCTTGATCTTAGAGCGAAGGTATCTAAGATCTTATACCGCGCCCAGCTCTCCGACGAAATCGAACTAGACACCTGGATCCCACTACAGGCATCTGCTGGAAAGCTTTCAATTGCTGGTACAGTATCGTTATATCCCACTGCGACAAAACATGTTCAATTCATCAGCATAGGGATTCACCCAGTTTCCAATGAGCATGGCTCAAATGTTCTATATGAAGAAATCAATCGGGTCTTCTCTAATTCGAGTTATGGCGTAGAAGAAGCGACGAAAAACCTCACAAGCGATGAGTACAAAATCAAAGCCCAAGAAGGTCGTAACACAAAGGATGGGTTCAGCAACCAGGACCTCAAGGGTCGAAAAGGAGTAGACCGCTGGCCAATGTTCTATATTGCGATTAACATTGACGGAAGCCAGAAACCTGTCGCATTGCAGGACGTAGACGAACTACTTGATGAGCGTCACGGGAACCTGGCTGCCATAGTAGACATACTAAAGGTAGTCGCCTATGAGTTCTTGAAAAAACATCGGTTTCGCCCAAAACAAATAAAGTCTGCAAAGCATAATATTCCTGGAAAAACTTCAAGAGCGAACTCATCCACAAGAAGTCCATCTAGAAATCTCATGTCTAGACCATCATCAGCAGCTGGAGCTCGGAAGAACGAGCTCGTTGGAGACCTGGCCACGACGCAACTTAGCATTCGTTGCGAAAGAAGTTCTCGTTTGCGGCCAGAATCTCCATTCGATCTCTGGTCTCGCGTCAAATCCGGCTCGTTGCAACAATCGCTAGGCGATCAGAAGGTTCATGGACAGCTCATAGACCGTGCACACGTGGCGTCTAGCACTTCTGAAGTAATGACCGCAGATCTTGGGGAAAGCAGCTCTGATCCTGCGACTTCTTTGTTTGGCCCTGATGGAAGTTTGCTACGGGCGCCTTTTGATACGACAGAACTCGAGGTCCGCTGCAGAGCTCAAGGGTACCAATCATCAGGAACAGAAAACAAGTCATCAGATGAGAATATCGAATGGACCAACCCAGTCACTAAAGAAACGTTAGTTATCGACCCAACAACCGGCTTTGTGATACAACCGCAGACGAAGAGTGCCCAGGAAGAACGAGACCAAACGGATCCAACCTTTCGCAAGCGTCCTCGGCCTGATGGCACATCGGATTCCGATAGAAACCGGAGCATGTGGCTAGGAGAGCTACTGTCATCTTGGGAAAACCCCATTTTCAAGACCACAGAACCACGCATCCCTAGCGCGATTGATGAGGCAAACAATCCACGCAAGTCATTGGAATCTTTCGGCTGCTGTACTTGGATCCAAGGCTCTCCAGGAGTTGGGCCACCCGTTCAGAGTCGAGTTTCAAAAGCAGCACTACGTGATGCTGAGATAGTTGCCCAAGTTGACCGGAAATTTATCCTTGCTAAGGTTGCAGTTAATGCAGGCGCAAACGAATCCACAATACTACATTCAACAGAGTCACTCTTGATTATCATTGACCAACATGCTGCTGATGAAAGATGCCGAGTTGAGTCGTTGATGAGTAACTATTTTTTGCCTATACACGAACATGATGTGGTAGTTCCTGGGGCTGCATCGATGCCGAGAAGGTCTACAGCCTGTACGGAATTGTTGGAGCGGCCAATAAAATTCGATATATCCGTTAGAGATGCGATCCAGCTTGAGAGTATGGTGTCGCATTTTACTCACTGGGGTATCCATTACTATGTTATGTTGGCTCCGCCAACTGGAAATACCAATCAAAGACAACTGGAAGTGACACGATTACCATTAAGTATTGCTGAACGATGCCGACTTGAGCCACGTCTCCTAATCGAGCTTCTCCGGAAGGAAGCTTGGAAACTAGATAGCCCCGCCCATCATAGCATGGCTACGAGGAACTCCAGTTCTCAGGAAAACGAGGCTGAAACTCTAAACTGGATCACTCAACTCCACGGTTGCCCTCAGGGGGTCTTGGATATGATTAACTCTCGGGCCTGTCGTAGCTCTATCATGTTCAATGACGCCCTCTCCCTAGAAGAATGCACGGATCTTGTGAGGCGCCTTGCAGATTGCGCTTTTCCTTTTCAATGTGCCCATGGTCGACCGTCAATGGTACCACTAGTAGATATAGGTAACGACGCGGCTTACACTCACGAAACAACATCATCCAATTGCTTTGGAAAGGCGTTCAAGGGATGGAAGGAAAAGGGGTAGAAAAACTAGTAAGAGGGATTAACACTTTTATAGATATTTGCATAGTTCATATTAGAAGTGAGATACCCAGGGCAAACTCTACGAATTTAATTTAATCTTGTGCCAACTTATTCTCTCACCCCTTAATGTCTGTGTTGCTCTTGCGATTGTAGGAATGCTCAGCCACAGCTTCTTTTGCACCGCCACAATACTTTAAACTAGGTACCTACCTAGGTACTTACCTACTCTAGATTAGTTACCTAAGTATTTACCTACCTACCAACCTCCATACTCCATTGCATTCTAGCACGGTGCTGTGACGTCGAAGCTCCTGTTGCAGGCACCCATTGAACTCGAAGCCTCATTATGCCGATATAGCTTCCGCGCAGACTTGAGCGTCTACCATGGCTTTGCTTTTGGTATGTATTGACTCGATGGTTAACTGAAACTTTTTATAGCTAATACATTTGCTTTACAGTGGAAAGCATTCGACTTCTTCGAAGTCAGCCAGGTCAAGCTCGGCGACGATGAGACACGATCGTTCTTCGAGAACAATGAAATATCCAGCGTATGCTCCGGCTCTGATAGCCTTTTCCTTGGCAGCGAAAATGGATACGTGCGCATAATCGGCCCCAGCTGGAAAGTAGTCCGGAGTTTCCAGGCACACGAAACGGGGCGCATCACCCACATGCGCCAGGTGGAGGGCACAAGCTTGTTGGTCACGGTTTCTGTACAAACCCCCTACAGCGTTATCTCGCGGCTAGAATTGGTGTTGACCATGAATAGGAAGACCTGAGCAACGAACCGGTGTTGAAAGTCTGGGCGCTCGATAAGCCGGTTAAGAAAACGGGGTTACCGACGTGTTTAAGCACCATCAACATCAACAACGGGCGCAAACAATTTCCTGTAGGTGCATCAGCCACCTACTAATTCCACCTATACTCATTCCGGTGTTCCTAGATATCCTCTTTCGCCGCCCTCGACGACCTCTCCCAGCTTGCAGTGGGCTTCGCAAACGGAGCAGTTACAGTAATACGAGGCGACCTAATTCACGATCGCGGCACGAAACAGAGAATTGTATATGAATCAGAAGAGCCGATTACTGGAGTTGAATTCGTGTCAGATCCAAAATTAACCACGCTTTTCCTCGCAACTACCTCCAAACTCTTAAAACTGGTCATATCTGGAAGAGGCCATGGGCAACCACCACGAACCGTCGAAGATTCGGGTTGTGCTGCGGGGTGTATGACGGTAAACAAGAAGACCGATGACATTATCGTGGTTCGTGAGGATGCTGTCTACTACTATACCATCGATGGTAGAGGACTCTGTTTTGCTAATGACGGCACTACTACTCTTGTGTCCACCTTCGAAGATTATGTTGGCCTTGTTTCGCCGCCTGTCTCTTCAAAGAATGGCGGATCAGATAATATACGGAGACGATTTGGAGGTGCAAGCACGGAATCATTGTTTAGTGCCGCTACCTTCACCATGGTAGATCCACAGTTGCAAATAGTTGCCCATTCCGAAACACTTATCTCGCCAGTGAAGGCTCTATTTCAGATCTGGGGTGATCTATTCATCTTGACTCAAGACGGAAAGGTAAGGCGGAGCCCTTCAGATTAAGACTGGCATGCGTGCTGATGCCGGCTAGATCAATAGATACCATGAGAAGCCACTAAATCAAAAGCTCGAGCTTTTATACCAGCGGAATCTGTTCCCTCTTGCTATCAGCCTTGCTCAGAAATGCGGCATGGACACGCAACAACAGAATTTCATATATAGGAAGTATGGCGATCATTTGTACCAGAAAGGAGACTATGACAGCGCTATGGCCCAGTATATCAAAGCGATCGATAACACAGAGCCCTCCCAGGTGATTCGCAAGGTAAGGTGTCTTCTATACTTACCGCCGTCACGCCTCTAATAACCATTAGTTTCTCGATACGCAACGGATACACAACCTCATCGAATATCTTGAAGAATTGCATGAGCATCACAAAGCAACAGCAGACCATACCACTCTACTACTCAATTGCTACGCGAAACTGAAAGATGTTGAGAAGCTCGAGAAGTTCATCAGATCCGAAGGGGACCTAAAGTTTGATTTGGAAACAGCTATTAGCATGTGCAGACAGGGAGGTTACTTTGAGCAGGCAGCTTATCTTGCAACAAAGCATGGCGAGAGTGATCTGGTTGTGGATATCTTGATTGAAGATTCTAAGCGCTACTCTGAGGCGCTCGATTTCATCTGGCATCTTGACGCTGAAACAGTTAGTAGCCTCGACCATACCCACCAAGACTTTGGCTAACCTAACCCTCTATAGGCTTACCCTTGTCTGATGAAGTACGCCAGAGTGCTGTTGGAGCATTGCCCCGACAGTACAGCTGAACTCTTCATCGACTATTACACAGGCAATTACAAACCCAAAATACATTCTGTACCTGTGGAAGCAGTCTCTACGTCATCCGGAAACCGTTTAGCAGCTGGCGCGGCCAGTGCTGTTCAGAATCTTACGAGTTTGCTGCCTCTACCATACATGGGCACCTCTAGTATTCCTTCGCCCGCCACACAGGGAGACGTTCAGCCCACAACTAGGCAAGCAGTCCCAAGTGCTGAGCCAGATGATGATTTCGTTCCAAAATATACCCCACCGCCACCTCGTTCAGCGTTTTCATCTTTTATAGATCATCCCGACCAATTTATTGTTTTTCTTGAAGCATGTCTCAAATCTAACTCTCTCGGTGATGGGGATATCGCCGACATTTATACAACACTTTTTGAAATGTACCTTCACAAAGCTAAAGAAGGTAAAGGCGTACAGAAAGAAGAGTGGGAGCTCAAGGCGAAGAAGCTCATAGAAGGTCATGACTTACCGATTGAGAACTCTAACGTCCTACTCTTATCCCACTTGTCTGATTTCCACGACGGGACAACACTGGTGAAGGAACAATCGGGCCTTCTCTTTGACATCTTTCGGTCATACACTGCAGCGAAGGATACGCGCGGGGCCATTAAGGCTCTACGCAAATACGGACCACGCGAGCCCCAGCTCTACCCGGCTGCCCTCGCATACTTCACATCGGATCCACGCATTCTTGACGAGGCGGGCCCGGAAGAGCTAGATAATGTACTGAAGAAAATTGACAGCGATGGACTCATGGCACCGCTGCAAGTGATTCAGACATTAGGCTCCAATGCTGTCGCAACTATGGGCATGATCAAACCATATCTGCACGAGACGATCACACGCGAGCGCCGTGAGATCGCCGCTAACAAACGGCAAATTGCTTCTTTCAGGAAAGAGACCGAACAGAAGCGTGTTGAGATTGCAGAGCTTGGCAGTAAACCAGCCGTCTTCCAGGCTCAGAGATGCCCGGGATGTGGCGCCCCGTTAGATCTGCCAGTTGTACACTTCTTATGTAAGCATAGTTTTCATCAGCGGTGCCTTAAGATGAATAGTGCCGCTGGTGAAGGTGACGGAAGCGACAGTACTGAATGTCCGGTTTGCGCGTCAAACAACGCTGCCGTAAGGGCTATGAAACGTGGGCAGGAGGAGCGGGCAGAACGCCACGATCTTTTCCGCGACGCGCTTAGTAAGAGTGACGAGCGCTTCAAGACTGTGGCACAATGGTTTGGCCAGGGCGTGATGGGAGCTGGTGGACTGGAATAAGAGTCAACATAGTATGTAATATAATACGATCGACTATGATACATTTCAATGCCTGGGTATCTATCTGTCTATCTGTATTTCTTTTGATCCAAGTCATGGTGAACGTATCAAGCAGCTGTGGCCAACGACTCTGGGTGCATATCCAGCCCAAGCTACGTATTCGACAAGCATGTTGTGTCGAATCTAATATAGTACATACCCTTCAACCATGAGCCCCCTGTTAGTCTACCTACTTCAGATGAAATTCGGTTCTTCACATCATTAGTCACCTTCCAACGCCAAAAAGATGGTTCAGCCACCGTCCCATGCTTTCATTCCTACCCCCAACATATGTGCGCCAGTCATCAATATGGTGCAAATGCCGCCCCTTCAAGGACTCTGCTAGATCGCTACTGCTAGAATCCGTGCTGGGAACAACGACATCCGTAATCTCTGCATGGCGCACGGTCATATGCAGCCCAGGCTTCGTCGCTTCTACCGAGTTCGTCGAAGTCGGGAAGAACGAAGACAGCAAGTCAGCAGGTAGATCTGGCCGCGGCCGAGGATCCTCGGCTGTCGGATGAGACGAGAAGGTGAACTGCGGCGTCTGCGCGTAGACCCAGTCGCGGGACCTCAGCTCGGCGACGCCGGCGCGGACTTCGGGGATGTCTTCTACGTCGGATGCGTCTAGGATCTCTACCTCGATTTCCTTCGTCTCCTCGCTCTGCGCTCGGGCGTCCTCGTACATGGCGCGGAACTCAGCTACGACTGCGTCTTCGAACTCTGCATTGGATACCCCGACGTTGCGCACGGGCGACCGCACGCTTTCGACGCCGCGCGCCTTGATGTATGGCGCTGCGGGCGATCGGAGCAATTTGCTGAGGAAGAGGAGGTGCGGCGAGGAAAGGAGACATGTGCCGTGGTGCAGGGAGCGTGTGCGCGTTAATTTGTAGGCTGAGCCTGAGATCTTGAATGTTTGGACTTCGTTGCTGTTTATTCTTGCGTCTGAGCTGTGTGGATCATTGTGCGCTGGAACCTTGGAGGAAACGTCGAGGACAATATCGTGACGCTCATTGACGCGGACACCGTGGGGAATTTTATTCAGCCCCTGCAGCGCTCGCACAACCATTTCGGCGTGCTTGTTGCGGTCGAATAAGGCGGGCGGACAGATCACGCTGTAGTTCACGTTGCCCGCGTCGTGGAATACTGTTCCGCCGCCGGATCGTCGGCGGACGAGGAGAACATCGTCGTCTGTGTCGTTGCCGCTCTCGACTGGACGTTTTTGTCCTTTATCCACGTCCCTCGTATTCACCACTGCATTCTCATTGCCTTTTGCCGAGGATTCTAACCCTTCCCGTAACCGTCTAAGGATTCCTCCCTGATTTATCAGGCCGAGATTAACTTCGACCCAGGGGTTCTGGTTCCGTCCGATGACGATACATGGACGATTCGTGTACAGCAGAAGAACCACGGAGTCCGGATGTGATTTCTGGAGTAAGAAGTGCTCTATCGATAGATTCAGGTATGGATCTGTGCTCCGAGATATGTAGACTTGGACCAAGTTCGACGGGTGAGAGACGGCTTCGGCGGAAAAGAACCGGGGTGAAAGTGTCCACTGGCGCTGAGGGCATCTCAGCCTTGTCAAGCTCACATGGTGATGAGGTACCGCTGATAAGCGGCTAGAGAGGGCCCTAAGGGCCATGAGAAGCTGTGTTGGAGAGACTTTGGTGTAATTATTATA
The DNA here is from genome assembly GCF_022495145.1 of Xylaria bambusicola. Lineage (NCBI taxonomy): Eukaryota > Fungi > Ascomycota > Sordariomycetes > Xylariales > Xylariaceae > Xylaria > Xylaria bambusicola. Next base: position 853,562 of record NW_025953566.1, read on the forward strand.
TAATGACCTTCATTTTATTAATTATCCCTAGGGTTAATATTATATCTAAAAAGCCGACTTGAGTTTAAGAATAAAACCAATGCGACCTATTAGGTACGTAGTCGGTTAAGTGAACGAGTGAATGAGTTGAGGTTGGTGAAAATGTTGAAGCCCTGTATGAAGCTACCTACCTCCCTGTCTAGTAGCCTAAAGTAAGTACAGATAGGGCTTATTTACAGGGTTAAGCTTGGGCCTCTTTAGGGGTTGCTGGCTTACTTAAAATCAGCTTCGGACCCCAGAGAGGCTGCGGAGCTCCGATCGGAGCAAAGTCCCACCACCATACCACTGCAAACCGTGCCGCCAGTCAGGGGATCATGTATGTTTCGATGGAGAGTGGCAGCTAGGTCAGGATGTATTTCTAAATGCGATTGCAAATCAAGAAAGGGCAGTACGCATTGGCGTAGTCTACCGAAGATGAGATGGGAAGCCTTGATGGCCTTACAGGATCCCACGAGGTGTTACGAAAATCGATATGGATTTCCTCCTTACAATCTCACGATGATTATTAATTGTGCTGCAAGTATCCCTATCATCTAGGTAACTAGATATTTTTTTTGCTTATCTTAGGATATCCAGTAAGCTATATTTCTACACCTGAGAATTATCCTATATACTAGAATCTACGAGGCGAAACCTGAACTAGCAAATTCCTTGAGCCACGCCCCAACTGTGCGGATTTCTAGCTTCGTAGCTTCACGGATGTACTGCGGCTCAGCATCAATGTCGTCGAGCGTGCGCAGATCCCACACATGCCCGGCCCCGTTGATCAGATGTTGCGGCTGCGAATCCCACTCGCGCCGAGGCGCCAGGTCAGAATGGTAGCAGAGATCCTTCCAGGGGTCAGCTGAGCCGTCCACGAACAGGAGCCTGTCGGCTGTGAAGTTGAAATCCCCGAAGGCATTCCATTTGGCTAGATCCGGTGAGGCCGGTATAGTGTTGTATTTTCCTATTTACCGTGTGTTAGACATAACTAGCTTGAGTCTTATATGAATGAGTGTACCGATAGATGTTCTTACCCTTGGGAAAGGCCCAGTTACACCACTCTTGGGTGTATGTGCTGTTGATAACCCGCGATAGCAGGGACTTTTTCCCGACCGGTTGCGCAGCTTGATACGCTCCGAATTCCGTGCACGTCGAGTACAAGTAGCTCCGCTCAGCCCCGGTCGTAGTGTTGGCCCACCAGGCTGGGTGTTGTGTCCCGAAGCAGTCTGGGCTATCGTAGTCACCGCTCTCGCATAACGGGAGAATGACACGCTTGACATACGCGGCGTAGTTGCCTAGGTTTTTCCAAGGCTTACCGCCCGTATGTTTGGCCAAGGCGTGGTCCACGGCCGTGGTCTCAGGCGCAGCGTTGGTGTTAGTGACGTTGTCACAGAAGTAGAAGAAATCCCGGTGTGCGTACTGTGGGTTCCAGTTGATCTCCTGCCAGGTGTTCGACGGGTAGTAAAAAGGGCCACCGATGGGGAAGGCAATTGTCTGCGCGAAATCGCGAATGTCCTTGAGCGCGGTGAGCCCAAAGATGTCTTTCAGTTCCTGGATAGCCGCGTGGTTGCTAGACGCGACGAGGGAATCCATCTTGTCCACAATGTCGTTGACACTGGCGATGCAGTCCTGCGGTCCTAGAAGCTGGATTGGGTCGTACCATTGGGGGTATTCTACCTGGGCATGGATGACGGCGCTGCTGGCGATGGCGCCGTAGAAGGTCTTGGGATATGCCTTGATTGTAAATGCCGACAGCGCGCCGGGATAGCTACCGCCATAGAGTATCCATGGCGTCGAAGGGGCATTGATTCCATTGTTGACGCCTGGCAGATGAACCTTCTTGGCAAAAGCCTCGTGGTCGGCGATGATCTGCTCCGTGGCCAAGAAGAGCAGCTCATCTGTTGTTGAGCTATTGCCGAAGGGGCCGCTCGTGCCGTAGAAGCGATTCTCTAGGACAACGCCGATGCCATTGAACTCTTTCATGAAATGGGTTATGAGACTGTTGTCAAGATGTGTGTCGCCATCAATGGGACCCTCGCCGCCCAGGTAGAGGAAGACTGGCCCGCCTGGCTTGTAGTAACGTGTCTCTACATAGTAGCGCTGCTTGAATGTGCCACGGACATGCGAGGGGTAGCTCGAGCTGTGAGGGAAATGGTTGATCTACATAATAAAAGGATCAGTACGATATAATGAATACATGCATTCTTGTCTGTCGCTTACTTACAGCTTGGTCAAAGTAGTATTCGGGGCGACCTTGCGATCCTAGTGCCGAGCCGGTGGTGGTTGTTGCTTGGAGTCGCCTTGGCAAGCGCTGTCTTGGCGGTAGGGAATGCGCCGAGGCCAAGGAACTAAGGCCGCTGTAGCAACTCAGCCAGAAGAAGAACGAGAAGAGTAGCTCCATTGTTCCCAAGAAGCCAAGATATCGCGCTTGGCTATGCAACAACCTCTACTGATGAATACTTCTTTTTGCCTTCTATCTAGTCGGTTGAGACTCGTAAGGATGCCAGAAAAGAAAGAGACTGCGCGACAGGGAACACCACATCAGGCCGTCTATTTAACCACCATGTCGATCCTAGTTGTTTATTTGCGTTAAGACAGATTCGGCAGGTGTAAAGATACACAGTCTAACCTTATATACTTAATAGGCTACTGGCCTTATGAGCTTACATGTTCTTATCCATTTCAATACGTACACATACAATATCTTTCGATCGCAAGACGTCTACACATTTGCTAAGGCCTTGTTATGGATTTAACTAGACCTGGTTTCCGATATACAGCACAGACCAAGGAATAACGTACATAAAAGCTAAGGAAAGGCGCAATAACAAAAGGTCTACATCGGAATACAGCCGGGCAGCGCTATGACAGGGTTGGTGAAGGCCGGTTACGATGCGGGATTGATGTTAGAGTAAGTATGCGATGTACACTTATAAAGTCGGTGATACCATTGAAGAAGAACACCCGGAAAGCACTGCTCTCCCCAAGTTGAGTGAAGCAATTCGCCGGCAAGCGAGTTTAGTGCCACATCGACCCCCTGGCCGTCCGTGGCCGTCATTACGTCCTGCATGGAAGAATTGCTATGCGAGTCGAAAATCTGCTCGCGAGGAATGCTGAAGGTTTCTACAAGATATTGTACTTTCTCCCGGTTGCCTACCATAGCGAAGATCTTGGCGCCTACCATCTGGGCAAGCTGAATCGCAGCGATGCCAACGGCGCCACAGGCCGAGTGGATGAGAATAATCTGGCCCGTTCTGGAGGGGGGGCACAGGTGGCATAGGGCGTAGATTGCTGTGGTGAAGACAGTGCTCATAGTGCCCGCATCCTCCATGCTGAGGCCGTCGGGGATCTTAGCGAAAAGACGACTCCGTTCTCAATTGCAAACTCATAGTCTGGGTCGATATCTGGGTCGTTTCTGGGCTCAAGGTGTGTTGGTAAATTTGGACTAGGTACCTTGCTGGGAATTTCATGGTTGTTCGTGTCGTCGACCTCAAGTGTAATAAAGTCAAGGTGCATTTCTGAGCGTGACGTCCTCAACAGTCCTAAGGTTTCTGCGAATCAAAGGACCGTAACTCGCATGGAACAAGATCGGGTAACCCAATCAATTTTCTATTTCCCAGACTTGTCAAGAGCGTCATGATTTTATTGAAGTCCTCTATAACAAGGGCAGTAATACTGGGCTTGGAATCTAGGCAATTCAGATTACAATGATTAACTAGGGCTGCATAAGTCCTTGGCCAACCAACTCCTTCTTGGCTGTTGGTGGCTTGACTTGAATCTATATACAACTGGTCTGCCAGTGTTACACGTGTAACCTCTGTACCGGCTGAAGTATGCAGTTCGCCTCGCACTTCGGCCGTACGAAGGACTATTGCAAGCTGTTCATGATCTTTCAAGATATGCAGGCAATATTGGGCAATATTGGAAAGTGAGGTTATACAGACTTCGCTTCTTGAAACAGACCCCAGAGACCTAGGCGGTCTGGGCTGGCTATAACAAGGGCAGATAGACTGGGCTTGGAATGAGGTATTCTGATTACAATGATCAACTAGGGCTGCAGTAGTCCTTAACTAACTAACTCCTTCTCGGCTGTTGGTGGCTTGAGATGACTCTATATACAAATGATCTGCTAGCTCAGACCGCCTGGGTCTCTAGGGTCTGTTTCAAGAAGCGAAGTCTGTATAACCTCACTTTCCAATATTGCCCAATATTGCCTGCATATCTTG